>NC_135336.1:16409962-17054572 GCF_023851605.1 Tamandua tetradactyla
AACCAACAAGAAGGTTTGTGAAGTCTGTCGATGTTTTGCCATGTTCTTGAAAGAATTGGTCTATCTCCTCCTCAAAAACAAAAACTATTATATTAGAAATTCATTTTATGTATTGGTTTTATGAAACATGGTTTGGCCCACAGTATGTCTGAGTCTTGAAACAATAAGCCATTTTTATTGGTATTTGATTTCTTAAACAACTTCTTTCAAGTGTTCATAATAGCATCACTGTCCTTCCAGTGACAGAGTATCTTTGACCTTTCTCTGTTCTTAATCCCTCTCATCCAATCAGTTTCCAAGTCCTATTTATTCTACTTAGGTCAAACCGTTTTTATTTATGACCTTTTATACTTCCTATCACTAAGTTAGTTCTGATTATTACTACCATTCTCCTTGCTTCCAGCATCCGTTCCAATCCAATGTATGTAATTCTTTTAGATCATCTTTCTAAATCACTGCTGTGATTATATCACTTCCTGCACCCAGTTTCTTTTGTGTCCTTCTTTGTTCTGGTTCCTTATGATTTCTGTTTGAAAAAGCATCAGTAAAACACCATGCTTTATCACAAAGGAGGGAGAAGGGTGGAGCCAGATGACCCCACCTGAGTGATGCTCAAGCATCAAGGAAGGGGAAAGTGGAGGGTAGTAAAATAGTTAATAAAAATTACAAAAGGAACAAAAATCTGTAGAAACAGCCCCACAGTGTCGAGGCCTCTCACCTCTCACCTCTTTCTTATGAGAGTGCCCTCGTGTCCTTCTCACGTGCATACTCAATAAATTTTCTGCCTGCTTACAAAAAAGAAAGAAAGAAAACACTGTGCTTTACCTTCTCATTTGTAGTGAGATAATGTCAGCAATGTATAGAAACATTTTCTACTAAAATGTTGAATTTAAGTTGACTGAATTATCAAATGTATGACTTGTAACAGGAGATTGGCTTAAGTTTAGGAGCTTGGTAGAGGTATGTATACTATTAAATTAGACATCATTTGTTGGTGGTGAAGAAGGAAAACAAATTTTTGTAACAATTAAGGATATTTTTGTTCTCTGGGTAAATAAAATACATTGTTGTTTATCAAGTATTCCATTTAACATGGAGATTATCTTTATAGTTAATTATACTCGACCAGTGATCATATTGGGACCTATGAAAGACAGAATAAACGATGACTTGATCTCAGAATTTCCTGACAAATTTGGATCTTGTGTTCCTCGTAAGTAACACAAACAAAACTCTCAATTATTGTTCTTAACATCTCTTTGTTTATGGTAAAAAATCTCATTTTTTATGGTTAATCCTTATTTATCATTTACTCCTCCACCATTCATATTATTCCCTTTTCAGGTTTTAATTTATCTCTATGTTGAACTTTACAGACAAAATAGTTCAATAGAAAATTGATTTGTTCTGGTCTTTGTAAATATTAAACACTTCCCTAAATTCTTTTTTATCAAAGATACAACTAGACCAAAACGAGATTATGAGGTAGATGGAAGAGATTATCATTTTGTGACTTCAAGAGAACAGATGGAAAAAGATATCCAGGAACATAAATTCATTGAAGCTGGCCAGTATAACAACCATTTGTATGGAACAAGTGTTCAGTCTGTACGTGAAGTAGCAGAAAAGGTAAGCAAGCGTCAGAGTGATCCCAGAACATAGTTTCTAATCAGATATGCCTTTCACAGTATGAAAGAACTATATGGGATAGACACTTTTATTTCTTATTTATGAGAAAATATATTGTGACATCTATTATTTTTATTAATGTTATAAATTCATTACAATGAACATTTAATTTTAGGTAGCTTAGAAAAATATAAGGTTAAGCAGCAGAAAAAGATGGGCAAATGAAAATAGAAATGATAAGTTGAATCTCTCTAAAAGGAGATACTATCTTAAGGTCCTGTAAGTTTACTAGACATACACCTTATGTTTGGCTCTAGCTTTATAACATCTATAACATTTGAACTAAGATCAGTTTCCATTAATAAAAATGAACCAGATATTCAAGAGAATTGTAGTTGCTCCTAGTACTAAAACTAGAGAATTTCTCCCCTAAGACTTCATTTAAATAAATAAATAAATAAATACTATGGTAGGTTGAATTATGTAACCCAGAAAAAAACATGTTCTTAATCCATACTGTTGTTATGAAACAATTGTAAGTTGAAGTTCGTGAAGATGCTATTTTTAACTAAAATATAGCCCAACTGAAAGAAATTGGACTTTAATCCTATTACTGGAAGCTTTGTGGAGAGGAAGCCACTAGGAGGCGCAGGAAGCCAAGCTAGAAAGGAGGAGATGTTGCTGTGTGTCTTGACATGTGATAGAATAGCCACCGACAGGGATCACTGGCAGCCAGCCCCCTGTGCTTGCTGATACCTCAGTTTTAGACTTCTAGCCTAAAAACTATGAGCCAGTTGTACTAGCAGATGGAAAATTAAGACCTTGTAAAAAAATCCTCAAGAACAGTATAACAACAGTAGATTTTTCTGAATGTATTTTCAGACTGGTATGATAATTATTGACATTGAGTTAAAGCAGTTATATGGTAAGGCCAAAACAGTGTACTGCAGAAACACATTTATACTCAATCATTCTTCAGGCCTAGAAAACATCAACAAATTACTTATACCTTCAAAACTAGTAGTTTATGACTCAGTCATGAAATACCTACAAAATATAAAACAATAATTCAGTATGTCAGTTTTTCAATCTGTAAATGCCACTTTTTCTATAAGAAGTTTAAGTTTTTTAAATGTGTGAAATTATTAAATATTCTGTAAGTGATGGCAGGGATTGAGGAAATGGAAATCTTAGATATTGTTATTGGTAGTATAAATTAATAGAACTTTTGAGAACAGTTTGGCCATACTTAATAAAGGCACTTACCCTATTACCCAGAAATGTATTGATACCCAAGTAAAGACTCACACATGAGAATCATGTGTAGGATCATCATAGTAGCAATTTATAATATTGAAAAATTGGAATCAACAAAGAGGAATGGATCATTAACTGGTTTATTCATATAGTAGGATACAGCACTTCAAGTCAGTAAACTAATATACTGCTGTTTATGTGTATCCACATTGATGATCAATCTCAAAATTATAATATTGAATGAGTCGAGTTGCAAGGGATATGTACAGTATATGTAAAATGTTAAAAATATATCTGTATAGATACATATTTAGTAAACATAAAACATGCATGGGAATGATACACACCTACTTTAGGGTGTTTATACAACCTCTAACCATTGGTTTCCCTTTGGGAGGAAGATCAGAAGAAAGAAAGCTGGCTTTAGCTTATTAGAAATGTTTTCTTTAAATAAAATTTGTAAAACCCACACCTTCAGCATTACTAGAATACAGATAATATCAAACATCACATTACCAATATATAGAAAGTAAACACCAAATTCCAGAAAGCTACATCTTTTGTTCCCCCTGTATACCGTGTAAAGAGCAAGGGTAGTCTGAGAAAAACTGCATGGAAAAGAGAAGAGCAGAGCAGGCAGTGGTCCTAAAATTAATCTAAAAGCATTTACAGAAAGAGAAGATGCGAAGGAGTCCTGGTGTATCAGTAAAGAAGGGATTTGAAAGTATTCAAGGGACTCAAGGGAAGGCGTCTGAAAAAGGCAATTCTTCAGGGGACAAAAATAAGACAGGGAAAGGTGCTCTTAACTTACCATTTTTAGTACATGATAAAGGCAAAAATAATAAAGGATATAGAAGACCTAAACAACATAATCAGTATGAAATGTTACATCCTGTTAATAGAAAATACACCTCAAGCACACGTGGAAGCATCTCCTAAGTAATCTTGTACTGGGTTCTAAGAAAAATATCAGGGAGTTCCATAAAGTAGAAATATTGCAAACAACACTGATCACAATGCAATTAAGCTAGAAATTATTAGAAAAAATAAAAAAGCCCTGATAACTTGAAAATGTTAAAACCACCTGTTAATCAGGTCTAGGGTGAAAGAGGAAATACACAATGAAATTACAAAAAAAAAAGGATGAAATTACAGATTTTCTTAAAAAAAATCATAATGGAAATACATATCAAAATCTACAGGATACATTTAAAACAGTGATCAAAAGAAAAGTCATAGCCTTAAAAAATTTACAAACAAAAATGAGAGAATGAGAATAAACCAACTAAATTCCCAGTTAAAAAAGGCTAAATAAAGAAAAAGGAAGGACACAAAAATAAAAGGCAAAATTTATATGGTGAGCAAAGGAAGGTATTAATGAAGATTAGGGCCGACACTAATGAAATAGAAAACAAAAAATAGTTAAAGTCAATGCAACCAAAAGCTGGGTCTTTGAAAAAGTCAAAACTTTTGATAGAACCTTTGACCAGACTGATCAGATATCAGAGATGAGAGAAGCATAGCAGAATCTACAGATATTAGAGAGAAAAAAAACAAAGACTATTAGGAGAACTTTTACTACTAATTTTAGCAATGCAGATGAACAAATTCTTTGACAGACACAAAGTACTAAAGCACATTCAAGAAGAGAACTTGAATATTCAAGAGTTTGACTAGCACTATATCTAATATCCAAATTGATTTATACTTAAAAACCTTCCCACAAAGAAAACTCTAAGTCCAGGTGGCTCCACTGATCCATTCTACCAAACATTTAAGGAAGAAATAATATTTTTTCTATTAGAAAACTGATAGGGGGAGAATACTTTCCAACTAATTTTGTGATTCTAGCACAGATTCCAAAACCTGACAAAAACATTACCAAAAAAAGACCAATGGCCTTTCTGAACATAAATCAGAAATTCTAAGAAAAATTTTAGCAAATTCAATTTTAACAATATATAAAAAAGAATAATATCATAAATTAAGTAAAGTTTATCCAGTAAACGTAAGATAGATTTGACATTAGAAAATGAATTAATGTAATTCACCATGCTAACTAAAATTAAAAAAAAATGATCACCTCAATAGAAGCAGGGAAAGCGTTAAACAAAATACATCATTCTTTCCTGGTTAAAAACTCTCAGCAAACTAAAAATAGAAGGTAACTTCTTCAGACTGATAAAGAGCAGCTACAAAAAACCTACACTCACCTCATATGTGATAGTAAAAAACTCAATCCACAGGTTTCGCCGTATGTTTTTAATACTATCCTGGAAGTCCTAGCCAGTATAATATTATAGCCAGTGCAATAAGGCAACAAAAAGAAGTAAATCATCCATATTGGCAAGATACAAGTGAAATTGTCTTTATTTGTAGATGGCATGATTATCTATGTAAAAAAAAAAAAAAAATCTAATAGAATCTACCCATAAACTCCTAGAACTAATAAATGAGCTTAGCAAGGTTTCAGAATATAAGATCATAATGCAAATATCAGTTGTATTTCTGTATACTAGGACTACTGAGGGCTGCAAGAAGGAATGAAGTTGTGAGGCATGCAACTAGATAAATGAACCTTAAGGACAGTATGTTGAATAAAATGTCAGAAACAAAAAGACAAATATCATGCCTCACTCATGGTTTAACTATAAACTACAAATCTCAGAGAATTGAAGTTGAGAGCATGGGTTATCAGGTTGGGGCCTATTTGTAAAGGTCTCTAGATTGTAAGTTCTTATACCAGTCACATGTTCAAGAGTTGAAACTGTTATTTCTAAATTCTGAGATACTGAGCTATTTGTTATAACCTGGTTATTCCCTGAAACTGTGTATATTTATGTGACACCTAAGACTCAGAGTTAGAGCACTGAAGCTATGAAAGTCGGCATTAACCCCATTCAGCAACTATTTAAAAAGCTGAAAAAGTGGAGAGGACCAAGATGGCGGCTTAGTAAGGTACGTGCGTCTTAGTTCCTCCTCCAGAGCAACTACTAGGTGACCAGAAACAGTGCAGAACAGCTCCCGGGGCCACGGCAGGGACCGGACACACAGCGTACGCCAGTCTGGACTGGCTGGACTGGCTGTGAGACTCCGCTGCGGTGAGCTCCCCAAGCAGCATGCGCTTCCCCGGGCCGCGGCGGCTGGCCACCGGCACCCCTCCCTCCCCCCTTCCAATACTAGCTGAGAGTCTCGGAGAGGCAAGTTCCCCAAGCCGCGGCGGCCAGCACCCCTCCCCCACAGGCAGCTTCCCGGTCCGGCGGTCAGTCTTGGATCAGCGATTTCCCAAAGCCCCGGCGACCAGCGCCCCTCCCCCATGGGCGGCTTCCCAGTCTGGCAGCGAGACTCGGATCAGCGAGTTCCCCAAGCCGCGGCGACCAGCGGCTGGTGCCCCTCGCCCACAGGCGGCTGCCCGGAGGAAGAGGAGGGAGTCTCCGACACTGGCAGGGACTGGGTCCAACCAAACACCAATAGTGGCATTAATAAAGGATCCACAACATCTTTTGCTGGTGGGACCCACAGACAGACAAGCACCACATACTGGGCAGGATAAAAAAAACAGAGCCCAGAGACTTCACAGGAAAGTCTTTCAACCTGCTGGGTCTCACACTCAGGGAAGTCTGATTAAATGTCCAGACGCCAGCAAAAAATAACAAATCACACCAGGAAAATTGAAGATATGGCCCAGTCAAAGGAACAAACCAATAGTTCAAGTGAGATACAGAAGCTGAGACAACTAATTCTGAATATACGAACAGAAATGGAAAACCTCTTCAAAAACCAAATCAATAAATTGAGAGGACATGAAGAAGGCAGGGGATGAACAAAGAGAAGAAATGAAAAGTCTGAAGAAAACAAATCACAGAACTTATGGGAATGAAAGATACAGTAGACGAGATGAAACAAAAATGGAAACCTACGATGGTAGGTTCCAAGAGACAGAGGTTTGAATTAGTGAACTGGAGGATGGAATATCTGAAATCCAAAAACAAACAGAAACTATAGGGAAAAGAATGGAAAAATTTGAGCAGGGGCTCAGGGAATTGAATGATAATATGAAGCACAGAAATATACGTGTTGTGGGTGTCCCAGAAGGAGAAGAGAAGGGAAAAGGAGGAGAAAAACTAATGGAAGAAATGATCACTGAAAATTTCCCAACTCTTATGAAAGACCTAAAATTACAGATCCAAGAAGTGCAGTGCACCCCAAAGAGAATAGATCCAAATAGGCATTCTCCAAGACACTTACTAGTTAGAATGTCAGAGGTCAAAGAGAAAGAGAGGATCTTGAAAGCAGCAAGAGAAAAACAATCCATCACATACAAGGGAAACCCAATAAGACTATGTGTAGATTTCTCAGCAGAAACCATGGAGGCAAGAAGACAGTGGGATGATATATTTAAATTACTAAAAGAGAAAAACTGCCAACCAAGAATTCTATATCCAGCAAAATTGTCCTTCAAAAATGAGGGAGAAATTATAACATTTTCAGACAAAAAGTCACTGAGAGAATTTGTGACCAAGAGACCAGCTCTGCAAGAAATACTAAACGGAGCACTCGAGTCAGATATGAAAAGATAGAAGAGAGAGGTGTGGAGAAGAGTGTAGAAAGAAGGAAAATCAGATATGATATATATAATACAAAAGGCAAAATGGTAGAGGAAAGTATTACCCAAACAGTAATAACACTAAATGGTAATCGACTGAATTCCCCAATCAAAAGACATAGACTGGCAGAATGGATTTAAAAACAGGATCCTTCTATATGCTGTCTACAGGAAACACATCTTAGACCCGAAGGTAAACATAGGTTGAAAGTGAAAGGTTGGGAAAAGATGTTTCATGCAAATAACAACCAGAAAAGAGCAGGAGTAGCTATACTAATATCCAACAAATTAGACTTCAAATGTAAAACAGTTAAAAGAGGCAAAGAAGGATACTATCTACTAATAAAAGGAACAATTAAACAAGAAGACATAACAATCATAAATATTTACGCACCGAATCACAATGCCCCAAAATACGTGAGGAATACACTGCAAATACTGAAAAGGGAAATAGACACATCTACCATAATAGTTGGAGACTTCAATTCCTCACTCTCATCAATGGACAGAACATCTAGACAGAGGATCAATAAAGAAACAGAGAATTTGAATATTACAATAAATGAGCTAGACTTAACGGACATTTATAGGACATTACATCCCACAACAGCAGGATACACCTTTTTCTCAAGTGCTCATGGATCATTCTCAAAGATAGACCATATGCTGGGTCACAAAGCAAGTCTCAACAAATTTAAAAAGATTGAAATCATACACAACACTTTCTCGGATCATAAAGGAATGAAGTTGGAAATCAGTAATAGGCAGAGTGCCAGAAAATTCACAAATACATGGAGGCTCAACAACACACTCTTAAACAACGAGTGGGTCAAGGAAGAAATTACAAGAGAAATTAGTAAATATCTCGAGGCGAATGAAAATGAAAACACAACATATCAAAACCTATGGGACGCAGCAAAGGCAGTGCTAAGAGGGAAATTTATTGCCCTAAATGCCTATATCAAAAAAGAAGAAAGGGCAAAAATTCGGGAATTAACTGTCCACTTGGAACAACTGGAGAAAGAACAGCAAACTAACCCCAAAGCAAGCAAAAGGAAAGAAATAACAAAGATTAGAGCAGAAATAAATGAAATTGAGAACATGAAAACAATAGAGAAAATCAATAAGACCAGAAGTTGGTTCTGTGAGAAAATCAGCAAGATTGATGGGCCCTTAGCAAGATTGACAAAAAGAAGAAGAGAGGGGACGCAAATAAATAAGATCAGAAATGGAAGAGGAGACATAACCACTGACCTCACAGAAATAAAGGAGGTAATAACAGAATACTATGAACAACTTTATGCTAAGAAATACAACAAAGTAGATGAAATGGACAAGTTCCTAGAAAGAGATGAACAACCAACTTTGACTCAAGAAGAAATAGACGACCTCAACAAACCAATCACAAGTAAAGAAATTGAATCAGTCATTAAAAAGCTTCCCAAAAAGAAAAGTCCAGGACCAGACGGCTTCACATGTGAATTCTACCAAACATTCCAGAAAGAATTAGTACCAACCCTGCTCAAAATCTTCAAAAAAATTGAAGTGGAGGGAAAGCTACCTAATTCATTCTATGAAGCCAATATCACCCTCATACCAAAACCAGGCAAAGATATTACAAAAAAAGAAAACTACAGAGCAATCTCTCTAATGAATGTAGATGCAAAAATCCTCAGCAAAATTCTAGCAAATCGAATCCAGCAACACATTAAAAGAATTATACATCATGACCAAGTAGGATTCATCCCAGGTATGCAAGGATGGTTCAACATAAGAAAATCAATTAATGTAATACACCATATCAACAAATCAAAGCAGAAAAATCACGTGATCATCTCAATTGATGCAGAGAAGGCATTTGACAAGATTCAATATCCTTTCCTGTTGAAAACAATTCAAATAATAGGAATACAAGGGAACCTCCTTAAAATGATAGCGGGAATATATGAAAAACCCACAGCTAATATCATCCTCAATGGGGAAAAATTGAAAACTTTCCCCCTAAGATCAGGAACAAGACAAGGATGTCCATTATCACCACTATTATTCAACATCGTGTTGGAGGTTCTAGCCAGAGCAATTAGACAAGAAAAAGAAATACAAGGCATCAAAATTGGAAAGGAAGAAGTAAAACTATCACTGTTTGCAGATGATATGATACTGTACGTCGAAAACCCTGAAAAATCCACAACAAAACTACTAGAGCTAATAAATGAGTACAGCAGGTTACAAGATCAACATTCAAAAATCTGTAGTGTTTCTATACACTAGCCATGAACAAGCTGAGGGGGAAATCAAGAAACGAATTCCATTTACAATTGCAACTAAAAGAATAAAATACTTAGGAATAAATTTAACTAAAGAGACAAAAGACCTATACAAAGAAAACTACAAAAAACTGTTAAATCACAGAAGACCTAAATAGATGGAAGGGCATACCGTGTTCATGGATTGGAAGACTAAATATAGTTAAGATGTCAGTTCTACCTAAATTTATTTACAGATTCAACGCAATACCAATCAAAATCCCAACAACTTATTTTTCAGAAATAGAAAAACCAATGAGCAAATTTATCTGGAAGGACAGGGTGCCCCGAATTGCTAAAAGTATCTTGAGGGAAAAAAACGAAGCTGGAGGTCTCGCGCTGCCGGACTTTAAGGCATATTATGAAGCCACAGTGGTCAAAACAGCATGGTATTGGCATAAAGATAGATATATCGACCAATGGAATCAAATAGAGTGCTCAGATATAGACCCTCTCATCTATGGACATTTGATCTTTGATAAGGCAGTCAAGCCAACTCACCTGGGACAGAACAGTCTCTTCAATAAATGGTGCTTAGAGAACTGGATATCCATATGCAAAAGAATGAAAGAGGACCTGTATCTCACACCCTATACAAAAGTTAACTCAAAATGGATCAAAGATCTAAACATTAGGTCTAAGACCATAAAACAGTTAGAGGAAAATGTAGGGAGATATCTTATGAATCTTACAATTGGAGATGGTTTTATGGACCTTAAACCTAAAGCAAGAGCACTGAAGAAAGAAAGAAATAAATGGGAGCTCCTCAAAATTAAACACTTTTGTGCATCAAAGAACTTCATCAAGAACGTAGAAAGACAGCCTACACAATGGGAGACAATATTTGGAAACGACATATCAGATAAAGGTCTAGTATCCAGAATTTATGAAGAGATTGTTCAACTCAACAACAAAAAGACAGCCAACCCAATTACAAAATGGGAAAAAGACTTGAACAGACACCTCTCAGAAGAGGAAATACAAATGGCCAAAAGGCATATGAAGAGATGCTCAATGTCCCTGGCCATTAGAGAAATGCAAATCAAAACCATAATGAGATATCATCTCACACCCACCAGAATGGCCATTATCAACAAAACAAAAAATGACAAGTCCTGGAGAGGATGTGCAGAAAGAGGCACACTTATCCACTGTTGGTGGGAATGTCAAATGGTGCAACCAGTGTGGAAGGCAGTTTGGCAGTTCCTCAAAAAGCTGAATATAGAATTGCCATACGACCCAGCAATACCATTGCTAGGTATCTACTCAGAGGACTTAAGGGCAAAGACACAAATGGACATTTGCACACCAATGTTTATGGCAGCATTATTTACAATTGCAAAGAGATGGAAACAGCCAAAATGTCCATCAATAGACAAGTGGCTAAACAAACTGTGGTATATACATACGATGGAATATTATGCAGCTTTAAGACAGGATAAACTTATGAAGCATGTAATAACATGGATGGACCTAGAGAACATTATGCTGAGTGAGACTAGCCAAAAACTAAAGGACAAATACTGTATGGTCCCACTGATGTGACCCGACATTAGAGAATAAACTTGGAATATGTCATTGGTAACAGAGATCATCAAGAGATAGAAATAGAGTAAGATAATGGGTAATTGGAGCTGAAGGGATACAGACTGTGCAACAAGACTGGATACAAGAACTCAGAAATGGACAGCACAATACTACCTAATTGTAATGTAATTATGTTAAAATACTGAATAAAGCTGTATCTGAGGTAGTTTTTTTCTCTCTATTATCGTTTTATTTCTCTTTTTCTGTTGTCTTTCTATTTCTTTTTCTAAATCTATGCAAATGTACTAAGAAATGATGAATATGCATCTATGTGATGATATTAAGAATTACTGATTGTATATGTAGAATGGAATGATTTCTAAATGTTGTGTTAGTTAATTTTTTTAATTAATAAAAAAAAAAAAAGCTGAAAAAGTGACCAGACTTCATCTAGAGATATGAATGAATCTGATCTGGAAAGGACGAAGGTAAATCAGAATATTGGGTAAAGGATGATATAGCCTTTATTTTCAAACTTCAATCTCTGTGTGAGACTAAAGGGAGAGATTTTATTGGGTACAAAATTTATATTTTGGATAGCACATTATCTAATTAAACTTATATGGTCAGTTTACTTGAATACCATAATTGCATGGAATCTTGAATAGGGCATGAGATCTTGTTGGTTTACACAGGTTAGTGTGATACCCTAATATATCCCAGAGTAATTTGGGCAGAGAATCAAAAAGTATTTCCAAAGCCGCCTTGGAGGACTGGGGAGAAAAGAGGAAATACTGAATTTCCCCAACTGGGGAATTCCTGATATTCTCACAAGCAGTAAGAAAAACCAATTTAATAGGCTGAGCCCTCAATCTTGGGGCTTGCCCCTGTGAAGCTTATTCCTGCAAAGGAGAAGTTAAGCCTACAGATAATTATGCCTAAGTGTCACCCCCCAGAGAACCTCTTTTGTTGCTCAGATGTGGTCTCTCTCTAAGCCTGGCAGTTAAACTCACTGCCCACCCGCCTACATGGAACATGACTCCCAGAGGTATAAATCTCCCTGGCAGCATGGGACCTGCCTCCTTGGAATGATCTGTGATCCTGTATCATGGGAGTGAGAAAGACTTCTTGACCCAAAAGGGGAAGAGAGAAATGAGACAAACTAAAGTCTCAGTGGCTGAGAGATTCCAAACAGTCGAGAGGATATCCTGGATATTATTCTTATTCATTATGTATTTATCCCTTTTTAGTTTATGGTGTATTGGAGTGGCTAGAGGGAAGTATCTGAAGCTGTTGAACTATGTTCCAGTAGCCTTCATTCTTGAAGAAAACTGTTTAACTATATAGCTTTTACAGTGTGACTATGTGCTTGTTGGGGGGGGGGGGGGGAATGTTGCCAGTAGTACCATCTAAAATATTAAATACTGATGGATAAATCTGATAAAAGATATACAGAGCTATACACTAAAAACGCAAAGCATTGCTGAGAGAAATTAAAGATCTAAACAAATGGAGACATACACTATGTTCATGGGTTGAAAAATTCAATATTGTTGATGTCAGTTCTCTCCAAGTTGAGCTCTAGACCCAATGCAGTATCAATAAAAATCCCAACAGGACTTTTCATAGGAATTGACAAACTGATGGTAAAATTCATACAGGAATGCAGAAGAGCTAGGATAATCAAAACAACTTTGAAAAAGAATGAACTTGGACAACTAACACTACTTGATTTCAAAATTTATAAAGGTACGGTAATCAAGACTATGTGATATTGGTATGAAGATAGACAAACCAATGTAACATACTAGAGAATCCAGAAGTAGATCCACATATATATATGGAAAAAGTTGCAAAGGCAGTGCAGTGGAGAAAGGGATAGGCTTTGAGCAAATAATGCTGGAACAATTGACTATCCATTTTAAACAACATATACAAAAATCAACTCAACATGAGTCATAAAAATGAAACATAAAACTATAAACCTTCTTAAAGAAAACAGGAAAAAACTTCATGGCTTTGGCTTAAGCAAAAATATACCACAAGCACAATCGATGAATGAAAAAAATTGATAAATTGAACTTTCATCAAATGAAAATGGGCTCTCTTCTGAAAAGACTTAATAAAAACACTCTTAAGAGAATAAAAAGACAAGCCATATACTTGGGGGGAGATATTTTCAAATTATATATGGATGATAATAAATCCAGAAATTATAAAGTACTCTTACAACTCACAGTAAAGACAAATAACCCAAATTTAAATTGGGCAAATAATTTAAATAGAAATTTCTCCAAAGCTATATAGATGCCATATAAGCAGATAAGAAGATGTTTGATCTTTAGTTATTGGGAAAATGCAAATTAAAACCACAATGAGATACCACTACACACATATTAGAATGACTTAATTTAAAACAACTGACCATACTAAGTTTTTATGACAATGTGGAACAACTCGAACTCTCATATAGTACTGGTGAGAAAAGAAAATGATACAAGCACCTTGAAAAAACAGTTAAGAACCAGGATTCAATAATCATGAATTCAAATACAAGAAGGAGTATTTGAGTTATTCTTTATATATTCCTTTGTGGTTCAGTTATAATGACTTTTTATAAATTTAAACAGTTTGAAAGATTTTCTTTTATTCTAACATTTTTTCCATTAATTAACATTAATTATTTGTGGTCATTCATAATACCCTCCTAACACTTGTTTTGGGAATGACAAGTATTTAAGGTAAACAAGAATATAGATGTATTGTAATCCAGTTTCTGTACCTGTAGTAAATGTACTTATGATATAATTTAAAAGACTTAGTTCATGTGTTTTTTTTTTCCTTTATTCTTCCTATTGTAGGGTAAGCACTGTATTCTCGATGTGTCTGGAAATGCTATAAAGAGATTACAGATTGCACAACTTTATCCAATCTCCATTTTTATCAAACCCAAATCCATGGAAAATATCATGTAAGTATAGATACTTAAGACACAACTCTGAATACAAATCCATTCTCTGTCATTGATTAACTTGACAAATTTATTTGTTCATGTCTCAGTTTCATTATGTGTAAATTGGGGATAATAATAGTATATCCACCTCATAGGTGTGTTTTAAGGATTATGTAATATTTTCTATCATCATTAGATATTACTAAAATATTAAAAAGCACGTAATAGAACTTTAAGTTTACATATCCACATGTGACTAGTGGCTACTGAATTGGGAAGTAAAAATCTAGGATAACCATTAAGAGAATTAAAGAATGAATAACTGCTTACCTAAAAGAAGGCAAAAAACTGGAAATAAAAAAAATACTGAGAGATATAGGAAAGAGAAAAGAAGCAGAACAGTAAGGGCAAATAGGATGCAGATATTAAGATGATATAAATTGAACACAATATTTCAGTAATTGTTAGACTAAATGATCAATTAAAAGAAAAAGATTATAATAATGGATTTTTAATAATTTAACTATTTTTTTTGCTTTTATGGACTTTTTGTCAAAACTGATTGTATGCTAGACTACAAATTTCAAATGATTCAAAACAAATATTCTCTGACTACAATGAAATTAAATATAAAATCACTAATAAAAAGATAACGAGAAAATCCCCTTGTATTTAGAATACTGAACATTATACATCTGAATGGGTCAAAGATGATACAGTATATACATTATACAGTATATAAATTAATAAATGGTTTAACTAAATGGTAATAAAATTGCCCAATAAATAAATTTGGGGAGAATGTAAGCTTGTGGTAGGAAAGTGAACCTGGCCTTAAATATGTATGTTTGGAAAGAAATGTTGAATGTGAAAGATCCTGAGAAGTTAGAAAAAAATCAATCATTTAAACTCATAGAGGGTGGGAGAGCAAAAATTAATAAAATAGGAAGTAAATACACATAGAGAGGATCAACAAAGCCACAAGTTTTTTCTTGAAAAGACTAATAAAATTGACAAACCAATAAGAATGCTCAAGGAAAAAAGTCATAATAATACCAGGAATGAAAAGGGGACACCACTACATATCAAGTAAATATTAAAAAGATAACAGAAACAACCTAGTAGAAAAACTGGCAAACGATATGGAGACAAAAGAAAATATTTAAAAAGGCCAATAAATATTGGATGTAGTACTCAATTATGGAAATACAAGTTGAAACCACAATGTTACATGCTATTTCCCATATACCAGAATGGCTAAAATGAAAGAGACAGTAAGTACCAAGTCTTCATAATGGTATGGTGTAACTGAAGTTCATAACACTGGGAGGAGTGTGAATTGATATGTCCACATTGGAAAATTATTTATAGTATCTCCTAAAACTGATTTAAATATAGCATAGCCCCCAGCAGTAATATTCCTAAGTATATATTCAAAAGATATGTTATACATATGGTCAACAAAAACTTGTAGATTGCTGACAGAAGTACTATTTAAAATATCCAAAAACTGAAAATTATCCAACTACCCATTAGCAGTAAAATAAATTATGATACATTCACACTGTGAAATATTCTACAATAATAACAATGAACAATCTTCAGTTATGTACCAAAGTATTGAAGAATCTTATAAACATAATTGGAATTGAAAAAAAAAAGGCTCAAAAATATGCATACCCTCATGATTCTATTTATGAGATGTTCAACATCAGCCAAAATAAATCTTTGCATATAGACATCAAACAGAGATTACCCTTTGAGGGTGTGGTTAGTGACTGGAGTGAGCACAGCCTGATTCTGGGGTGCTGGTAATGTTCTGTATCATGATCAAGGTACTGAATGAATGGGTACATGTTCATTTATAAAATGTCAGCAAGGTGTACACTTAACAATATTGCTATTCTCTGTTTAGAAGCTATACTTCAAAAAACTTTAGTAAAAACCTTAAGAAATGGAAAGGAAATTTGAAAAATAGTCTAAATAGTCTTGTATATATTAAAGAACTTGAACTGTCATAAAAGTCTTCCCACAAATAAAACATTACCCCAAGATGACTTGCTGAATTCTACCAAAATTTAAGTAACTCCTGTCTTACAAATTCTCCCACACAATAAAAAGGGAAAGTATTTTTTCAACTAATTTTGTGGTCATTAATGTGATACTAAAATATGACAAAGGCAATACAGGAAAGATAAACAACAGCCAGTGTTAATCAATGAACATAGATGCAAAAAACCTTTACCAAAATATTAGCAAATTGAATCCAGCGGTGAATTTAAAAAAGGGAAGAAAAAAAAAGGATAAAAGGCAAAAGCCAAGTAGTATTTATTCCAGGAATGCAAGGCTGGCTTCACGCTTAAAATCAATAAGTGTAGTGTACCATATTAACATATGATAGGTTAAAAATCAGATGATCATTTTAATTAAATTCTTTAATAGGAAAAGAATTTGATAAAATTAACATCTTTTTACAACAAAAACATTTAGTAAACTAGGAGTAGAAGGAAACTCCTTAATCTGATAAAGATCTACAAAAATGTCAAAGTAAACATCATACTTAATGGGACAGTGAAAACTTTCCCTCTCATGTTGATAACAAAGCCAGAATGCCTATTACCACCACTTCTATTCCAGATTGTACTAAGGATCACAGTTAATGAAATAAAATCAGTACAAGATAAAGGAATCAAAAGGAAGCATAAAATTCATTATTCATAGACTAAATGATCATGTATGTAGAAGATAACAAAAGAATCTGCAGATAAGTTATTAGAATTTTAAAAATGGTATAGCAAGGCTTGTAGATATAAGGTCAGTATACAAAAATAATATTTCTATATTCTGGCAACAGTGGTTACAAAATGAAATTTTTTGGACATTTATATAAATGGGGTCACATAATATGTGACCTTTTATGGCTAGCTTCTTTCACTTAGCATAATGTTTTCAAAATTCAACCATGTTGTAGAACGTATCAGTACTTCAGTACTTTTTATGACCAATTAATATTCCATTGTTTGGATATACCACATATTGTTCATCAGTTGATGTATATTTCTGTCATTTCCATTTTTTGGCTGTAATGAATACTGCTGCTATGAGCATTCATGTACAAGTTCATAGCAGCATGTACAAGTTCATAGAAGCAAAAGCACTTTTATATTTGTTTTTTGTTTTTGTTTTTGTTTTTTGCTTCTCTTTGGTATATACCTTCTCTTTGTTTTTGCTTCTCTTTGGTATATATCTAGGAATGGCAATGCTGGGGTATATGTTCAATGCATGTCTGTTTATAATAACTCTTTGTTCCTCTTTTTGAGGAACTGAAAGGGTGTTTTCCAAAGTGGCTGCATCATTTCACATTCCCACCAGCAGTATATATGGAAAGTCCAGTTTTTGTACACCTTCACCAACACTTATCTGCCCTTTAGATTATACACAGCCAAATGGATGCAAAATGATAGCTCATTGGTTTTGATTTGCATTTCCCTGATGGCTAATGATGTTTCATCTGCTTACTGGCCAGTTGTACATCTTCTGTTAAAATCTTTGTCCCCTTTGAGGACTGTCTTTTCATTCATGGGTATATGAGATCTTTTTGTTCTTGAGTTAGTATAGGTAGTTTTTGTATTTCTAGGAATATGCCTATTTCATATAAGTTAACTTACTGTCGTAGTGTTCATGGTTTCCTGTTATTAACATTTTTAATTCTGTAGGATTGATAGTAATGTCTCCCTTTTCATTTCTGATTTTATTTAGTTGTATCCTCTCTTTCTTTTTTCAGCGTAGCTAAAGTTTTGTCGATTTCATTTCTGTTTTCAGAGAGTCAACTTTTGATTTCACTGGTTTATCTCCTCTCTAGTCTTTGTTATTTCCTTCCTTCTGCTCACTTTGGGTTTAGTAAGAAGTTAGGTATCTCACTTGAGATCTTCTTTCTTAATGTAAGCATTTAAAGCTCTAAATTTTCCTCTCAGCATAGCCTTTTCTGCAATGCTTTTATAAATTCCGTAAGTTTGATTTGTTGTACTTGTTTTTCATTTGCCTCAAGATATTTCCTAGTTTTCCTTGTGATTTCTTCTTTCACCTATTAATTGCTTAAGAGTACATTGTTTAATTTCTACATATTTGTGGATTTTACTAGATTTCTGGCTTCGTTCCATTGTGATTCAGAGAAAATACTTTGTATGATTTGGTTTTTAAAATTTAATGAAACTTGTTTTGTGACTTCATATATGGTCTGTCCTAGAGAATGATCCATGTGCACTAGAGAAGAGTAGTATTCTGTTGAATAAGGTGTCCTATGTATGTCTGTTGAGTCTAGCTAATTGAGAATATCATTCAAGTCTTCTGTTTCATTATTGATCTTCTGTCTAGATGTTCTATCCATTATTGAAAGTGGTGTATTGAAATCTGCTATTGATGTAGAACCATCTATTTCTTCCTTCCAACCTGTCAATATTTCCTTTTGTGCTTTGGGACTCTTCTATTAGATTCATAGATATTTATATTGTTATGTCTTTTGTTGCATTGACTCCTTTATCAGTATATAGTGATCATAATAGTTGACTTAAAGACTGTTGTATCTGCTATTTTTGTATTGCTACCCTGATTCTCTTGTAGTTACTGCTTGCATGGTGTATGTTTTTTTCCATCCTTTCACCTTCAGCCTATTTATGTCTTTGAATTTAAGTTGAGTCTCTTAACAACCAAGATATCGTTGGATCATGCTTTTTTATCCTTTTTGCCAGTTTTGTCTTTTGACTGAGGAGTTTACTCCATTTACATTTAAATTTACTAATAATGCAGGACTATTTTTTTTTGCTTTTTTTGATTGTAAGTCTTATACCTTTTTTGACTCTCAATTCTTTCATTAATGCCTACTTCTATATTTACTGACTTTTTGTTTTCTATCATTTTGAGACCCTTCTCATTTCTTTCTGAATATATTTTTCATGTATTGTATTTGTGGCTGCCATGGGGTTAAAATTTACTTCCTTAATATATAACATTCATATTTGATTAAATACCAATTTGACTTCAATAGCATATACATACCTGTTCCTATAACCCTCCATCCTCTCACCTTTTTTTTTGCACTTGTTACAAAAGTGTTACTTGTGCATTGTATGTCCAAAACTATCAGTTTATCATACATTATATGCATTTGCAATTTATTACCTGTCTGAAGCAATAAATGGAGTTCTAAAACAGTACAATACAGTACAATAGTACTAACATTTATAATTAACCAAATAGTTACCTTTACCAAAGGTTTTTATTTCTTTATACTGTTTTGATTCATTGTCTAGCAAGTTGCTTTTCTTGATTATGCACTTGCCCAGTTACTGTAGTCCTTGAACTGTTTACAGTTTTGAGGAACATGGCTTTGCCAGTTTTTTGCCTAATTGTCCAAAGATTCTGTATAGTAATGGCACCCTGGAACATCTTAAGCCTCCGTCTTAGTTGACCAGAAGGCCTATTTCCCTTCATTTTTGAAAGTTTGTTTTGTTAGCTATAAGAGTCTTGATTGACAGTTCTGGTGGGTTTTTTTTCCTTTCAGCACCATGAATATGTCACCCCACTGCCTTCTGGCCTCCATTGTTTCTGATGCAAAGTCAATTGTTAATCTTATTAGCTTCCCTTGTCTGTGACAAACTGGATTTTTCTGTTGTTTTGTTTTCCTTGCTGCTTTCAAGATTTTGCTTTAGTGTTCAGCATTTTTACCATGATGTATCTGGGTGTCAATCTCTGTGTTTATCCTACTTGGAGTTTGTTGAGTTTCTTGGATCAATGTTTTCCATCAAACATGGGGTGTTTTTAGCCAGTATTTCTTCATATATGTTTTTTTGCTCCTTTCTCTTTCACCTTCTGATACTTCCATCATGCATATATTGTTTCAGTTTCTCTTATGCTTTGTTCATTTTCTTCAATTGTTCTTTGGATTGTATAATTTCTGTCATGCTTATAATTCACTGATTTGCATTTATCAGCTACTGTTGAGCTCCTCTAGTGAATTTTCCATGTTAGTTATACTTTTCAACTTCAGAATTTACATTTCATTCTTTTTTATACTTTCTCTTCATTGATATCTGTTTGATAAACCATTTTCATAGTACCTTTCTTTTTTCTCAAAAATGATTTTCTTATTGTCTGTATTTTAGAACTTTACCTACCAAATGAGACCAAAGGAAGAGAGGCTTATTTTGTCCAGAACCTAACTTTTCTGTAGCACATAATCTAACTCAACCTGTCTGGATAGACCATTTAAACCCAAACACATGAAGCCCAGAATGGGATGAGGGCTTGTAATTCTGAATAGGTTTAATGTAATGCCTGTATACATCCCAGAGTATGTTGAGCAGATAATTAAAAAGTCTTGGCAAAGTCCCTTAAGGGAGAGAAAAAATATGGAACTGTTAAGCTTTACCACCAGGGAAACCCCTGATACTGTCTTAAACAGTAGGGATTCCTGAGTCAGTAAGCCAAGCTCTTGATCTTGAGGTTTGCTCTTGTGAAGTTTATTTACATAGCGGAGAAGCTAAGCCTATATTTATGCTAAGAGTTACTTCCAGAGGACCTCTTTTGTTGTTCAAATGTGGATTCTATTTCTCTCTAAACCCAACTCTGCAAGGAAAATCATTACCCTCCTCCCGCATGTGGTACATGACATCCAGGGGTGAAAGTTCCCCTGCAACTTGGGAAATTAATCCCTTGGGATGAGCCTGGCCCTGGATCCATGGGATGAACAATGCCATCCTGACCAAACGTGGGGAAAGAAATTGAACAAACAAGGCATTTAGTGTCAAGAGGCTATTCTGGAGGTTACTGTAATGCAAGCTTCAGCTAGATATTGCTGTTTACCATGGTTTGCCAAACCCTAGTGAAAACCATTCCTGCCAACCTTAAAGAACACCTAGGGCTCTGAGATTCTACAGAAGTTCCATGCACCCTTATTACTTTCCGTAAAACCTATGACCTCCAGATGGGGTTCCTAGGCCAGTTAAGTCCTGAAACCTTGAGGGGCCAGCCTCTCCAGAACATCCACTAGTTCCATCCCCTATCCCATATTATCGACAGCCCTTTCCAGCGTGAAATAGTTGGAATGGACATAGTACAAATACTCCTAAAGATTGCGAGAAAGTTCACAAAGGAAAAGGAGGAGTTATAACAGAAAAGAAAGGATTTAACAAATGAGTACAACTTTAGAATCATTATATTGATACTTCTTTTAGTCTCCAATGTCTTAGAGCAACTAGAAGGAAAAACCTAAAATTGTGGAACTGTAACCCATACCAAACTCTGAATGTGTTCTATAACAGCTTGTTACAATGTACTGTGAAATTTATTACTTTTTTGTGTATGTATTTCACAGTTAAAAAAAAAAAAAAAGTTAAAGTAAAAGAATGTAAGAATTGACAGAAAATGTTTCGATTACCATAAACTAAATGTATAGAGATTTTTTTTTTTTCTTTAGTTTTTTGAACATTTATAATAGCTGCTTTAAGATCTTTATTAAATCTGACATTTAGACCCTCTCACTGGCAGTTTCTGTTGCCTGCTTCTTTTCCTATGAAGTTGCCCTTATTTCTTTGCATCTAATAAGATACTGATTCTCATCCCTTCACTCCCCTCTTCCCTTTTCTGATTCTAGGGCTTATTTTGTTTCCTTGTTTATTTGTGTAGTAATTTGGCTGGACTATTTTAGTACAGTTCCCTCTACCCCTGCCCCTCCCATGTTGAAAACCTGGTGTCACACCTCAGGGGGTTCAGTCTTGGGCATGCACACAGTCACCCTTAGATGACAGTGGTCTTAGCAAACTGTATTTGAATATATCTTTCCCTGATTGCTATTAAATTGTCTGGCTCTGTTGGTAACACTCCCAGCTGTTAGGCCCCACGATTGCTCTATTGTTTTCAACAGTGTTCTTGGACATAAATTGCTTCAAAGTCTGATCTATCATATTTGGGATAGGTTTCTAAGGATAGTTTCCAGGAATAGTTTTTAAATGCTTTATGTATATTATTTATGCTTCTCAAAAACTGTTTGGGTAATTATTATTAATTTCCCAAGTTCATAGGCGAAGAAACTAAGTGAGAGATTAAGTAACTTGCCCAGGGTCCAGCGGCTAATAAATAATGAAATTAGAATTTGAATCTAGGTATTCTTACTCTTGAGTCCCTTCTATTTACCTCTGTGGTTCACTTGCTTTTATTGGATAACCATCTGCACATTAGTATACTCAGTAAGATAGAGCTGAATATATGTCTAAGATAGAGAAAATGTTATGTAGTATCTTGCCTATTTATTTTTATATTCCCTTTACCATATTTGTGCCCTTTGCAAGGTATAGGCAATGTTACTGTCTAATAGTTCCTTTTTTTTTTTTTACTTCAGTCCTTTTCCTCCTACCCTCTATCATCCTGGATAGTAGTTCATATTTTCCCTAGGATATGGTAATTATCTGCAAAGTACCAGCTGGCATATCTAGAAAGTGAGCATGACCAAAGGGGAAGACACAAACTACCTAGCATTATTGGCCATTGACAAAAATAGGTCATATTCCAGAACTTAGGTACTCAGACTTAAAGACTTAACTGAGAAACTTTTATATGATCTTGGAGATTCACATTGATGCCTGAGTTTTTGTTCTTATCCATAAAATATGGTAATTTCTTCCTATTCTACCTCATTAAATTATTGTAACTACAAATCTTATTATTTAAATAAATATTTAAATGTAAGTTATGCACCTTCATTGAAGAAGAACTCTGTATCTAGTATAGGAATTTTATATGTAGTATATGACCTGTGGCCAAGGATAATAATTGCCTTCCAAATCATTTTTTAAATAATTTTTATGGAACATTACAAACATTTACAAAAGTAGAGAAAATAAAAATAACAGACTCCCATGTATCCAATCATCCAGCTGCAACAATGTTTATTAAATAAATATTTGATAACCATCTTTACCTAGATCTCTCCACTCCAGATTATTTTGAAACGAAGACCAGACATTATATCATTTCATCAATATATTTTGGTTTATATTTGAAAGATAATTCGTTATAAGAAAATCACCACTATAACTATCGCACTTAATCATTAATTCTTAAAATAAAACATCTTTGATATTATTAGATAGTTGAAATTTTCCTGATTGTCTCATAAATTTTGATTTTTCAGTTTGCTTGTTTGAATCAAGATCCAAATAAAATCTGTTCATTGCAATTTATTAAGTCTTTTCAACTAGAGATCCTCCCTCCATCACTCTCTCTATTTTTCCCTCTCTATTTATTTATTGAAAAAAATAAAAGCAAAAATCAGATAATGTCTTCTGTATAGTTTTCCCAAGACTGTATTTTGCTGACTGCATTTTAATGCTGTTTATTTAATATGTTCCTATGTCCTCTTTGATTTTCCTAAAAATTTGAACTTGAATCTAGAAATCATATTTTAATATGAAATTTTCATCAAAGTCAAAACTGTTATAGAAAAAAAAAAAGAAAAGAAATTCTCTTGGGCAGAACAATTTGTTCCCTCCTGTTTTCTGAGTGCTTTGTGTCTGCCATGCATGAATGATTTGTCACTATGTATTGGAGTTCATTGTGAAGCTCTCACTGCCCCTGCCCTCCCAGGCCCCAGCACTGAAGTTCCTCTATAAATATTTGCCAAATAAGTTGAAACTCAAAATAAAAATTTAAAAAAACTGTCATATATTCACAATGCTAATGTTTGGGGACTGCTTTGAACCAGTGCAAAGATGTGTTGAAAGCCTTCTGTCATTCCACATATAAGCAACATATTCAGTGACAGAATCTAGCTTTTAATGACATTCATATCCTCAAGAGAACTCCGCTTTTCACAATTTTTGTGTTTTATGTTCTCTCTCTTTTTTTCAAAAAGTTTAATGTAGTAATCACCAGTTTCTTTATATAGGGAAATGAATAAGCGTCTAACAGAAGAACAAGCCCGAAAGACATTTGAGAGAGCCATGAAACTGGAACAAGAGTTTACAGAACATTTCACAGGTTGGCATCATGTGTTAGTGCCCTTTGTGATAGAATTTTGCTTTAAAGCCTATGAACTGATACATTTAAATTATTTCGAACTATGCCCATATCTGCACAGTAGTAATAGTAACTACTCCTATCATTTTCAGAATAAAACCTTAAGTTTAGTGGTCTTAACCTGTGGGAAGTTCATCTAGACTAAGCAGTGCTGTTGAAGAATCTTAAAATTCAGTGTTTCTTAGGTTGTGGATTAGAAGAACATATATGGAAGTAATTCATACTCAGCCAGAGGAAAATAGATTCAGACGTGGTTTTTTTCTATGATGTATTGATTTTTCTCTTATCTTTTATAATTTTCATACATTTTAAAATACTGTTTATGTAAAATGTTAGAAGTAGGGGAGGGGAGGGTAGTGGGAAGTGGCACAATAGAAATTTCCAGGATTCAGTCTGTCCACCAGAACAACTATTAAATAGATAAGAAGATGGCAGAATAGGAAGCTTCAGGACTCAGCCCTTCCACGAAAACAACTATTAAACAGGCAGGAACTGTTTGAAATAATTATTTCAAAATTCCAGAGTCCAATAGAATGTTATACTGCGTCCAGGAAAGAGGGTGCTAAATTATGGTAAATACCAATAAGTTGCTCTCTCCGCATGGTGATTACCAGCACCCATCCCCGTCTCTTACAGCAGACCACAGTGGGGTCCAACTTGTGCCATAACTTACTGGTACCAAAAGGGACATAAAAATCCATTTCTCCAGATCTGGTGTGGGCATAGGCCAGTCACTGATAATAGCTTTTGATCGCAACTTCACATCGCTGAGGCCAGATTCTGAGGGTGGTCATTTTCCAGCCTGTGCTAGACAGAAGCAGCAAAGAAGGCCTTAAAAGGATATGTCTCAGAGCTGCAGAGGACAATTGAAGGGCTGCATTTGCTAGCAGGTCAAGAAAGCATAGCTTTAGGAAGCTGTGGAAGGAACTCCTGGTGGCCTTCCTGGCCCTCTCTCATCCCCTTCATGATCCCTGACGTTGTTTTGGCTGAGAAAGAGTGACTTTGGATCCTCTTCTCCAAGGTGCTGCCTCTCTCAGTATTTGCCCTCCAGGCAAAAGCAGGTTGGGACAACTAAAACAGTGGAAGAAATAATTGAGGTGAATGGCCTGGGACAAAGGATTGTCTGTGTTAAGTACAGTGTGAAACACCTGAGAGAGGAAAAAAGTTTCCCTATACTGGGAAGTAGAGGGAACATTCAACCTTCTGTAAACAGGGGACCTCCTTAAGCCACTTGCAAATACAAGCCCAGGACATAGGCCCAGAAAAGATAGGATGGACCCCACACTTTCTATTAACCTTAGGCAGATGTTCCTGATAGGATGGATAACATTCAAGAAAATCTTGTCATATCACCATCTGGTTGCAAACTCAAGAAACAGACAACTTGGAATAAATTCCAGAGTTAACATGTTAAAATATTAAAATGTGCAGTGAACAAGAAGACAAAGAAACAGGAAATGATGACCCATCCAAAGGAAGAGGATAAAAATCCAAAAAATATCACCAAAGACCAGACTATGGACATACTGGATAAAGACTTAAAAAAAAATTATCTTAAATATGCTCAAGGAGATGAATAGAGAAAGGATATCAGGAAAACAATGAATGAACAATAAGAGAATCTTAATAAAAAGATAGAAAATTTATAAAGTAACCAGACAGAGCTACTGGAGTTTAAGACCACAATAACTGAAATGAAAAATTCCCAGGAGAGTTTCAACAGCAGATTGGAGCTGGCAGAAGAAAGAATAAGCAAACTCAAGAGAGTTATTTGAAAGAAAAGAATTATAAAATTCTTTTATATTAGAAAGAAAAGAGAATTACAAAAAGTGAAAATAGTCTAAGGGACTTCTAGTATACCATCAAGTATATCAATGTGTGCATTACAGGAGTCCCAGGTGAAGAAAAAAAGAGAAAGGAACAGAAGGAATATTCAAAAAAATGATGACAGAAAACTTCCCAAACTCAGCAAAAGACATGAATATGCACTTCCAAGAAGCTCAGAGAACACATTCAACCATGATAAACTTGGAGAAGAATATGCCACATGTGCTGGCTTGAAGCTGTTATGTACCCCAGAAAAGCCATGTTATTTTAATCCAATCTTGTGGGGGCAGACCTGTTATTGGGCGAGACCTTTTGATTAAGTTGTTTCCATGGAGATGCAACCCCACCATTCAAGATAGATCTTAATCTGCTTACTGGAGTCCTTTAAGAGAAGAACATTTTGGAGAAGGCACAGACTTTGGAGATACAGAAGGAATGCACCCTAGGAGATGCCAAAAGCTGAGAGAGATGTTTGAAACCAGAAATCTGAGAGAAAGACCAGCAGATGCCACCATGTGCCTTTCCATGAGACAGACCAACCCAGACTCAATCCACCTTTTTTGAGTGAAGATATCCTCTTGTTGATTTCTTAATTTGGACATTTTCATGGCCTTAGAACTTTAAATTTGTAACCTAATAAATCCCCTTTATAAAAGCCAATCCATTTCTGTTATGTTGCATTCCAGCAGCATTAGCAAGCCAAAATACCACATCACATATTGAACCAAATGCAGAGAACAAGGAGGTGCTGAAATAAAATAATTATAAAATTATTATATTATTATTGGCAATTATAAAATAATTGCCAACCAAGAATCTTATATCTGGAAAGACTTTCTCACATCAAAGCTCTGGGACTTCCTCAACACTAGACTTCCTACAAGCAATGCCTAACAAGTATTCATAGGACTGAAGGAAAGGACACTAGACAGTGGTTCAGAGCAAGCGTAAAGAGAAAAAGACCTCTGTTAAAGGTAACCTTTTGGGTAATTATAAATGCCAGTACTATTGTATTGTATATTTTGTTATGTAACTCCACTTCTTATGTCTTACAGGTGCTAAAATGCAAATGCAAGTAATGATAAATCTATGGTTTTAGACCTATAATGTACAAAGATATAATGCTAACAAGAACAAAAAAAGGTAGGGAGACAGAGGCTATAGGAACAGTATATATGTAATCTGTTGAAGTCAAGTTGGTATTTAATCAAATATGATTGCTAATTATATATAGGATGTCAAATTTTAACCCCTTGGTAACCACAAGGAAATCATATGGAAAATATATCCATATAGAAATGAGAAGAGACTCAATATAATACAGTACAAAAGATCAAATAAATTTAAAAGTAGGCAATATCGGAACAATTAAGGGCCATAAAAGTATCAGCCTTACAAAGACTAAATAGCAAAATGGCAGAAAAAAGTCCTGCATTATCAGAAGTGACTTTAAATGTAAATGGAGTAATTCTCTAGTCAAAGACGGAAATTAACAAAATAGATAAAAAAGTATGACCCAAATTTATACTGTCTGCAAGAGACTTACTTTAAATTCAAAGACATAAGTAAGTTGAAAGTGAACAGACGGAAGAAGATATACTATGCACGTAGTAACGAAAAGAGGGCTGAGGTAGCTATACTAATAGCCAATAAAATAGACTTTAAGTCACAGTTATAAGGGATAAAGGTGGCAATTATATACTGATAAAATGTATATACTTATATACTGTCAATTCAATTAGATGTAACAACACAATTATAAATATACATATACCTGACAGCAAAGCCCCAAAATATGTGAAGCAAATACTGACAAATTTAAGGGAGAATACAAAGTTCTACAATAATAGAACTTTCAATAATAGATGGAACATCTAGACAGCAGATCAATAAGGAAATACAAGAATTGAACAATATTCTAAACCAGTGACACCTAAAAGAAATATATACAGTACTTAATCCAACAACAACAGGATACACATTTCTTCTTGAGTGCACATGAATCATTCTCCATTTTAGACCATATTTTAAGTCACAAAACAAGTCCTAATAAATTCAGAAATACTGAACTCACACAGTGTATCTTCTCTAACCACAGTGGAATGAAGATGGAAATCAATAACAGAAAGATAGAAAATACACAAATATGTGGAAATGAAATAATGTACTCTTAAACAATCAAAGGGTTAAAGAGGAAATCACAAGGAAAATTAGGAACTATTTGAGACAAATGAAAATATAACATAATAAAACTTATGGGATGCAGGAGAGACACTACAGAGAGGGAAATTTATAGTTCTAAGTGCTTAGGATAAAAAAGATTTCAAATAAGACCTAACCTTAAAACTGAAAGAACTAGAAAAAGCAGAGCAAACTGAACCCAAAGCAAACAGATGTGGGGGGATAACATAGATTAGATTGGAGATAAGTGAAATAGAGACTGATAAAGCAATAGAAAAAATAAAACCAAAAATTGGTTCTTTGAAAAGAGCATTAAAGTTGACATTTAATAAAATAAAACCTCTAAGTAGATTGATGAAGGAAAATAGAGGGTACAAATAACTAAACTCAGAAATGAAGAGAGACATTACTATCAAACTGACTGAAATAAAAAGAACCATAAGAGGATACTATGAACAAGCATAGGCCAACAAACTAGATAACCTAGATGAAATAGGCTAATTGCTAAAAACACACAAACTACCTAAACTGACTCAGTGAGAAAGTCACAGACAGTAATTAACAAAATAGATTAAAAAGCATAATCCAAATTTGTGCTGTCTGTAAGAGACTTACTTTAAATTCAAAGACATAAGTAGGTTGAAAGTGAACAGATGGAAAAAGATATTACATGCAAGTAGTAACCAGAAGAGGGCTGGGATAACTATACTAATAGCCAATAAAATGGATAATAAACCATTAACACAGTTATGAGGGACAAAAATGGACAATAAACCATTAACTAGTAAAGAGATTGAATCAGTATTTTGGTTTGCTAAAGCTGCCAGAATGCAATATACCAGAGATAGACCCTAATAAAAAGGGAAATTATTAGGTTGCAAGTTTACAGTTCTAAGGCTGTCAAAATGTCCAAACTAAGACATCCAGAAAAAGATACCTTGACTCAAGAAAGGCTGATGGGTCCAGAATGCCTCTGTCAGCTGGAAAGGCACATGGCTGACGTCTGCTAGGGTCTTTGGCTTCTGGTCTCAAGTGTCTTCCTCAGGGGCATTTACTTTCTGCATCTCCAGACATCTGGATCTCGTGTTGGTTCTGTTGCTTCTGTTCTCCAAGCATCTGAGCTTCCTCCAAAGTGTTTCCTCTTTTAAAGCATGCCAGTAAACTAACAAGGCCCACCTTGAATGGGCGGAATCACATCTCCGTCTAATCAAAGGGTCACGCCCACAATATGGTGTGTCACATCCCCATGGAAACAATCCATTCAAAAGGGTGCCACCTTAAACAATAATTGAATGAGGATTAAGAGAGCATGGCTTTTCTGGGGTTATGTAACATTTTCAAACCAGCACAATCAGTAACAGAAAACATTCCAACAAAGGAGAACCTGAGACCAGATGGCGTCACAGGGTAACTTTACCAACCGTTCCAAGAAGAGTACATACCAGTTCTGCTCAAAATCTTCCAAAAATTTGAAGAGGAGGAAGCACTCCCTCATTCATTCTATGAGCCAACATCACCCTCATAACAAAGCCCGGTAAAGAGACCACAAGAAAAGAAAATTGCAGGCCATTATTCCTCAGTAATATAGATGTAAAAATCTTCAACAAAATACCAGCAAACAAAATTCAACAACACATTAAGAGAATTGTATCCAGTGACCAAGTGGGATTTATCTTTGGTATGCAGGGGTGGCTCAACAGAGAAAACCAATTAATGTAATAAACCATTATTAACAGATTAAGGAAAAAAGAAAACATGATAATATCAATTGATGGAGAAAAGACATTTGCAAAATCCAGCACCCCTCTTGATAAAAACACTTAGAAATCTAGGATTATGGGGAAACTTACCCAATATGTTTAAGGGCACATATGAGAAACCCACAGCTAACATCCTACTCAGTGGTGAAAGGTTGAAAAGCTTTTTTCCTCTAAGATCAAGAACAAGACGAGAATGCCTGTCACCACTATTATTCAACATTGTACTGGAAGTTCTAGCAGGAACCTTTAGGCAAGAAAAGAAATAAAAGGCATCCAAATTGGAAAGGAAGCAGTAAAACTTTCCCTATTTGCATATGACTTGATCATATATACAGAAGATCCTAAAAATTTCACAACAAAACTAAGATGAATTTAGTAAAGTGGCAGGGCACAAGATCAGCACCCCAAAAATCAGAAGTGCTTTTATGTATAAGCATGCAAATTGGAAGAAGAAATGAGGAAAATAAATTCCATATACAGTAGCAACTAAAAGAATGCATTATCTAGGAATAAATCTAATGTAGGATGTAAAGGATTTGTACACAGAAAACTACAAGGCATTGCTAAAAGAAATCAAAGAAGACCTAAAAAGGTTGAAGGACGCTCTGTGTTTGGAAGACTAAATATTATCGTAATGTCAGTTCTACCCATAGCTATTTCCAGATTCAATATAATCCCAGTCAGACTTCCAAAAACCTTCTTTGCAGAAATGGAAAATCCAATCAGCAAATTCATATAGAAAGGTAAGGGGCCCTGAATAGTCAAAGCCATCTCAAAAAAGAATGAAATTGGTGGAGTCCACACTTCCCAATCTTAAAACTTACTACAAAGCCACAGTAATCAAAATATCACAGTACAAGCATATAGACCAATGGAATCAAATTGAGAGCTCAGAAATCAACCCTCACATTTATGGCCAGCTGATTTCTGACAAGGGAGCAAAGACCACTCGATTGGGAAGAACAGAAAATTTCAAGTGTTGGAGAGGATATGGAGAAATATGAACACTGATTCATTGCTGGTGACATTTTTAAGTTGTACGGCAACTATGGAAGATATTTTGGCAATTTCTCAGAAAGTTAAGTGTAGAATTGTCATATGACCTAGTCATCCCACTTCTAGACATATACCCAGAAGGACTGAAAGGAGACCCTCCAACAGGTATTTGCCCACTAATATTCACAGAAACATTATTCACAATTGCTGAAAGATGGAAGTAACCCATATCTATTAACAAATGGATAAAACAAAATCTGGTATATACACACAATGGAATATTGTTCAGCCTTAAAAAGAAATGAATTTCTGATGTATGTGACAACATGGATGAATGTTGAAGACATAAAGTTGAGGGAAGTAATCCAGACAACAGCAGGACAAATAATGTATGATCTCATTGATAGGAAATTGCTAGAATAAGCAAACTCCGAGTCAGAATCTTGAATATAGGTTACCATGGGGCAGGATAGAGGTAGGTTAAAGGGCATTAAGTCTTAAAATATACAGTTTCTGCTTCAGATGATGGAAAAGTTTTGGTATGAATGGTGGTAATTGTAGCACAATATTGTGAATGAAACTAGCAGCACTAATTTTATATTTGAAGGTGATTAAAAGGGAAAATGTTAGGTTATTTTTATGGTAATAGAAAAATAATTTTTTTAAAGCTATTGAACTGTACAACGCAATGAACCCTAGGTTAAACCGTGGACTATATTTCATTTATATCAACTGAACTATACAATATATAGTTATAATACAATTATTAAAATGTGATTTCATCAGTGGTAGCAAATGTTTTGCCCCAGTATAGATGTAAATAGTAGGGTGGTATATGGGAATCCTGTATTTTATGCCTAATTGTTCTGTAACACACAACTTCTCTGATAAAAAAATATAAAATAGAGTGAAAAAGTAAATAGCATTTCCCAAATTGTCTTCTCTCATTCATTTTATCCTTTAGTTTAGTCCTGAGGTATCCTTGGGTAGGATTTTATTGTTGATGATATTATTTGTTTGTTTGAAATGATGATCAGCATATATTCAGTATTCAGACTGAATGCCAATAACTGTCATGGTTATAATTCCCATGCTTTTTTTTTCCTTTTCTTTTTTAAATAATTTCAGACTTAACAGAAAAGTTAACAGAAAAGAAAAGACAAGGTACAAAAAATTACCATATTGTTTACACAGCTTCCCCAAATGCTAGCATTTTACATTTATAGTTTTTTTCTGAAATATTTTACAGTAAGTTGTTCCTCAACGGTAAAGTTTACCTATAAATATTTCAATGTATATTTCTTTTTCAAAAAAAGGCATACTTTTATATAATCATAGTACAGTTATCAAAATCAGGAAATTTAACATTGCTCTGACTACAGATCAGTCTATTTTAACCTAGAGCAGTTCCTCAGTCTTGCTTCTTATTCATGAATTTGACTTTTTAAAGCTTGAAAGCATTATGAGACTGTGCAGACCTCAGGTTATTTGGATAATTTAAACGAAAACATGGATATCAGACCCAGTCATACAATTTATATCAACAATATGAATGACAAAATTTAAAAAGAATTGAAGAGACCCTTGTATACCCTGTTTTCTCAGTTTGACCATGTGGTAGATATTGTAGCTTTAAAAACTGTGAAGATGAGGAGGCAGGGCTTTGTTATATTTAAGGAACTGGGCTCGTCCACAAATGCCTTGAGACAGAAGAATTTCCATTTTATGATAAACCAATGTGAATTCAGTATGCAAAAACATTCTGATTTAAAAAAAAAAAACATTCTAAAATGCATGGCACGTTTGCTGACAAAGAAAAGTAAAAAGAAAAGAAAAAAGCCAAAACTGTGAAACAGACTGCAACAACCTCAAAGGAAACAACAAATTCACCTAACACCCAAGGAAATACAACACCAAATCCTTAGGTTCCTGATTATTCTCCAAACTATATTTTATTCCTTAATAACTTAACAGAAGAGACTAACAAGACGATGTTTACATGCTGTTTAATCAGTTCCCTGGTTTTAAGGAAGTCCATTTGGTTCCTGGAAGATATGATATTGCTTTTGTAGAATTTGAAAACAACGGGCAGGCTGGTGTTGCCAGGGATATGTTAGACAAGGATTTAAGATCACACCATCCCATGCCATGAAGATCACCTATGCTAAGAAATAACATTTGGGACAGTCTTCTTTAAAGGACTTGGTGTTATTTATAGTGTTTGTTTTGTTAGCATTCTGGTCAGGCCATTTTTAATAGTTGAGGACAGGACATAGTGAAAGCAAAATTTTTGTGACGGACTTAGAAATTATCCAGTCTTTCTTTAACCTTCGTGAGTTGTGGAATACAAAGGCCTTAATTTTGTGCAGTAAACTTTTATTTGTATTTTTTAATTTATTTATTTATTAAAAAAATAAAGTAAAACAACATACATAATCAGTAATTCACAATATCTATTTGTATTTTTTAAAAAAGGAAGTCAGTTATTTTGTAGAATGTCTCTCCCTCAATTTAAAATTGTCTGGTATTTCCTCGTGATTGGATTTAAATTATGCATTTTTAGCAGGATACCAAAGAAGTATTCTTCTCCTTGTATTCAAGGAGCCATGTCAATGTACAAATTGTAACATTATGTGCATTGTACAAAATGTACAACGTAACATTACTGATAATGTTAACTTTGATCACTTGGTTAAAGTGTCTTTAGTCTTTTGCTTTTCTGGTTCCCTCACAAGGAGAATTCTGTTTTACTAGCCATTCCACTAATGAATTTTCAAAGTAATGCAAAGTGTGTATGTTTCCCAGGCTAATTTTTGAGTAACTCTTTCCCTCTAAGATAGGTCATTCAATGCAGTTGTCAGTCTAAATTAGAAAATTCTATGAGATTCTGTTCTGTTCTGTTGGAGTACATCAAGATGCCACATTGGTGTTGAGGGAAATTAAGATTTCTATTTTTAGCTCAAAATATGAATTCTCACAGAGCTGGTAAATTGAATTTGTATTATTTACAATTTTTGATTGCTTAAGCATTCTTAGCTACAAGAAGTATGCATATATACCCTCCTGATTATTCACATATAATCATAGTGCCCAAATGGTTTTCTTTGAAATTTCTGTTTGATATTTTATGCCAAGCTTTTGAGACCATGGAAATATCTATGATGCGTTTCCAAAATGACTGGACCTTTTTGTTTGTTTGTTTAATAGAGGACTTATTTGATTTATAATTCTTTCATTTATATGTAAAAAAAATTATTTTCTTAAAAAGTTATTCATACTTAGTGCTTATCTGGACTCTCTTGATTTTTGTTTTATTAACTCATCCTCACTTCCTTATAGACCACCGGGGCTCCAGCTATCCCTAAAGAATTACTTGTTAGTAATTGTTACAATTTTTTTATTCACACATTATTTCAGGCAGCAATTAAATCACCTAACATTGACTTTAATAGTCTCTAGTCACTAAAAAGCCAGTTTGTTTATCTCAGTTCACCTACAGTACAGTACCTGAAAGTTGCAAGTATACTGAAAAAAATTAAAATCACATAATCCTTAATCAACTGTCTTTCTCTAAAACCCTACCCTAAATAATAAAAACAAAAAGGTATAATGTGCCATTCTGGCACATTATAGTACTGTACCTATTCTCCTTTTTTTCTGTATTCACTTATGGAGGAATCAGGAAAGTTATGGAAATACATTCTTAATTATAAAAAATAAAACTGATACATGCACAGATGATAAAGCAAATAATACAATAAACAAAACAGAAAATGATGACTTTCCTTAGATGAATAATTATTTCTAAGATTTAGCTTCTGTTTCACTGATAATTGTAATAACAAGGATAGTCATTTGAAGTTTCTCATTTTATTTCTGTCATTACAGCTATTGTGCAAGGAGATACGCTGGAAGACATTTACAACCAAGTGAAGCAGATCATAGAAGAACAATCTGGTCCTTACATCTGGGTTCCAGCAAAAGAAAAGTTATGAGGACTGATGATTCTGTTTCTCTTTTCCACAATCTCATTCCCTTTATGTTACACTTCTTTGCCATTTCTTTCTGGAGTTTGTCTTCAATACTTCTTCCTTATTGAATCATATTCCACTCATCATGGTCTACAGTTACGCTTATTTTTGACATCTAATGTCTCCTTCAGGTTGTATCATCTGTATTTTATATTACTATTGGTTTGTGGCCATTTTTCAAAACTAAAGATGGAATGGCCTAACCAGCTATTAAGGATTTGGGGAGACGGGGAGATTGTGGTAAAATTCCTTAATGTTTAAGGGAAAGTATCTTTAAGAGATTTTCAGAAAAGCTTTATATACATTCTTTTCAAATTTCAATATAAATGAAAGAAAAGTGGTCTTAATCAGTGATTTAGTAAACTTTGAGCAACTATGCACGCTTAACTTTAATAGCATGGTTTGGCCAATGTGTTAGTTAGCTCAAGTCCTTTTTTGAATTGACTTCTGTTATCAAAGCAAAACAATTCATTATAGGCCAATAAGGAAAATACTTGTACTTTAATTTCAAAATTAATGTCTGAATTAACTTTCATAATTTCACAAGGGTTATTCATTTTTCATAAGCGTTCTTAAATCTTTTATTGTTTGAGGTTTTTCCCCCCAACACATTTGCTAGGAATAACAGTGTTCAAATATTTTTAATCTACTTGTGCAACACTATTTATAGTTTACAAAAGTTGTTTCTGGAAGTAATCATCACATTTTCTGAATTAAGGCTATGTTTAGGTGCTAGAGGAGCTCACCTCTTACACATAAGGTTGAGAAAATTTCATAGTCATGTAGACAAAACAGGTATCACAATGATGATGTAATAATCATTATGGCAGTGGAAAAGGAGTCCAATTCATAGTCTAAAACTTTAAATGTATTCTTAGGGGTCAGATTTTAATGAATATTTTACCCACAATAACTGCCTATTTTGTTATAAAGTATATATATAAATATATATAAAACTTTCTTTAAACTCTGTAACTATGGGAATTATTTTCTTTACATAGTTGCACACACACACATATATATTTAAAATATATTTTTTTTGCCACCTACTCCTAACTTTTTGTTTAGTTTTTAAATTAAATATTAATTGGTTACACTTTATCTTCCTTAATCATGTGAACTGAAAAATGAGGGTATGGTGGTTGTGGGAAGAAACCTTTGGGGGAAATTATATTACAAGTAAAAGTATGGACATGTTCTCCTCTTTTCTATAAAAGTTTTTAAATGGTTCCTGTTTTTTGTTGTTATTGTTCTTTTTGGTCTTGGTTTTAGTCTTCTGCCTTTCTTACCAGCTCTCCTCCTTTCATTAGGAAAACAAGAAAAAAAAAAAAGCATTTATACGTGTGATATTCCCTCAGACCACACACCTTTCATCTCACGTAGGTGCTCTGCACGGATCTCGGTGCTGAGCAATTATAAAAGATTTTAGTGAAAGATAGAAACGACTTCAGAAATCAATTTTTCTGGTCCTTTAGCTTAAGATTGTTTAGCTTCCCATTGCTTTTTGAAGTTGTTTATCAAATATATATGTTTTTGACAACCTCCTCATATCATTACAGTTTCTTAGACACTGATTTGTAAAGGATTATCAGCATTATCCATTCCACTTGTGAGAAAGAGGAGAACAGCTAATAAACTTTACTGTAAAATCCATAATGTTGAATGTGTCTTGAATTCTGAAAGAAAAAATTATTTTACAAACCAATATTTCTTGGAACAGTTTGGGGTAACATGTAATTTCTAAACGGAGTTCACAAGCCATTAAGCAAACTAATCAAAATTTCTTCTGTGGATTCTAAAATTGAGTATGTTAATACATTGGAGTATATAATATAATATATATATTTATAATATACCTGTTTAAATATAGTAGGTTGTTACTGTACATGAACATAGTAGAAGAAAATTGTAAAATGATATCTCAAGAGCCCCAAAAATCACTTTACATCATGACCCCAGCATAAGCTATTTTGAAGCATTTACTAAATATTCACATGTAAAATATTGAGAGGTTATAAAATGATGCCATTTATATGTTAAAATATCTATATTACATTGTTTTTGACATATCCTTAAGTGATTTTTGTAAGAAATACTTTTATGCAACTTTCTAGATTATATGGGATTATTAATAAAATTACTAATTACTGAGTACTACTATTTAGCATCTCTGTTAAATATAGTATCACTTTTAGACAAAACATGGTGTTACTAGTCCTACTATAAGGCTTAAGTAAGATCACTTGCCCAAGATGACTTAACTAATGAGTGCTTAGAATTCTTCTCCAAGAATTTCTTCCCTAAGTTCCTGTTCTTTCCAGTTTACCATGATGCCTCATTTTTCAGCCCTTCCTTTGCAAGGCACTATGAGTTACACTTTGATTGCTCCTCTTTACAGATTAGATGAAGATCTTTGCCTAAAGTCGCACAACTAATAGGACTGTACATAGAACAAACCACATCCACCACAGCTCAAAAGGCTCTTTCTGGGAAATACATCAGCCCAGTACTGTCATGGTGACATACAAAGAACCTCTTCAGAACTAAAATTGGAACAATACTCATTAGGAATAAAGTCCACTGCTGTAATTAAGAATATTGCTATTTCAAATGTTTTAGGAAATACTCCATATTTTTTTAATAACCCCCTTAATACTAAATTGGAATAAAAGAAAAATGACTCTTAAATGTGGCTATGCATTTCCAGTTGCCTTCCCAATAAACCATGGAAGAAGCTTGCAAAGCTCACTCCAGTAAAATACACTCTGATTACCTAATACCTGCTAATCCACTACAAAATATTAAACCACAAAGGTGGCAATTTGGAAGCTTATTTAATAATGAGAAAATTTTTCTTTCTAAAGGATTAGGGCAAATGGTAACCTTCAAAGATTTTCTGGCCTTGAATGTCCCTTAGTTTACAGGTGGTAAAATGGAAGCCCAAAGATCCTTGTGTCTCAACCAAGACTACAGTGCACATGAGGGACAAAACCGGGATAGACTTTAACTCCTGGCTCCTGGAACAGTGGTTTTTCTACCACAGCAGTTTCTATTCTATTCTGTGATCTGAATTTAGTAGGTTATTCAGTCCCTGCGAGTTTGAATTACTGATTAAAAAAAAAGTAAACACCAGTACATTTATATGAAAATTTCAAAGATAAAAAAACATAAAAGTCACTTTTCAAACCCATATTTAAGTCATCTGGTCTAATGTTTAAGATGTCATTCATCGCCCTCCAAAGTTGTGTGGTAGGATTCTCATTGGCTATGACAAGTGTGCTATAATGAAAAACAGTCTGTGGAGTGAAGAAGATATGGATTTGAATGGCAGCTGCCACTCTCTGCTGGTTATGTAACTAACCTTAGGGAAGTCCCATCATCCCTTTTACTGTTTATCAGTTTTGAGGATCAATTACAAATAAAGGCAGTTACTACATACTTTCTATTTTGAAAGCTAGTTCCCTTCTCTTTTGGAATCAGAAGGCTGGAATTAAGTTCCAGCTCCCCTTATGTGAATTAACTTGAACCTTAACTTTGCCATATTTTAAATGGGATCCGAATAACCACCTTCCAGGATTGTTAGAAGGGTTTAAAAAGGAATTTGTGAAAGTACTTATCACAACATCTGATCTATTCTTCCCCGTTGGTAGCAGAGGACATAAGAATATGGCCCACCATTCTTCATCAACATTAGAGAAGTTTTCTCTTAGGAGATTCTGACAGACTCTTGGTTAAGAATAATTTCCCTTTAGTTTCTATAATCATGCTTGTTCATCTTTCCTTCCAAGGAGCCCCTTTTTAGTCAAAGATACGACTTGTGGCCTGCCGTAACCCAATCTTAACCGTAGAACTGGAAGAGATCCCCACGGTTTCATGAGCCTTCCTCATATCTGTGTGCAATCCTAGACCCAATAGTCCCTAACAATTCAATACAATATTAATTGCTGAGAGTTTAGAAAGAGGCTTAAGGCAATAATAGAGTGAAAAAGATTACTTAAATTCCCCAGATTAAATACATTTTCTTTCAATGCTTTCAGCATTGAAAACATAAAATAATATAACTTATTGGCTACTTTCTCATTTACTTTCTGCTTGCCACCAGCTGTCTCCATCCCACTCCCAAATAGAGTTACTTGAGAATTGACAGAACAATAAATCCTGATCTCCTAAGCAACATCTGTTACCTGGTGGCCTGGTAACCTGGCATTGCTGTTTAAGACTTTTGGGAACAGGTTCCAAACCTGACCAGGGAGTTTCCCACTCAGGATTTTCCTAGTGGTCCATCACCTATAGTAGTAGCAAACAGATAACGGGAAGAATCAGGGAAAGGAGACCCGAAGAGAGTGAAGGCTAAAATTCCCTCCCACTAGCTTTAAAAACAACAACTTTTTCTTTAAGAATTACATGCAGAAATGGGTGTGTGTGTGTGTGTACACACCCACATGAACTTTTACAAACCACATCACCCATGTAACCAGCATGCAACTCAACAAATAGAACATGACCAGCACCCTAGGAGTCCCATTTCAGCTCCTTCCCAGCCCTACCTCACCTCTAAGGGAAGTCACTGTTCTTTTAAAAAAGGGGGGGCGGCGGGCCATGGTGGCTCAGCAGACAGAGTTCTCATCTGCCATGCCGGAGACCCAGGTTCGATTCCTGGTGCAAAAAAAGAAGTAATTTTTATTCTACATAAGATTTACTATTTTAATAACTCTCAAGTACACAATTCAATAGTTAATTCATTCACAGTGCTACCATCAACACCATCCATTACCAAAATCTTCCCATCACCTCAAACAGAAACCCTGTACCAACTAAGCATCAACTCCCCATTCCCCACCGCCATCCCTCCCCATGGTAACCTGCCGTCTTTAATTCTGGCTTTGATTCTGCATATTCTAATTGTTTTGTATAAGTGAGGTCATACAGTATTTATCTTTTTGTGTTTGACTTATTTCACTCAGCATGATGTTTTCAAGGTTCATCCATGTATCAGAACTTCATTCCTTTTTACAGCTGAATAATATTCTACTGTATGTATATACCACATTTTCTTTTTCCATTCGTTCGATGATGGGCATTTGGGTTGTTTCTGCCTTTTGACCATGTGAATAATGCTGCTATGAACATCATTGCAAGTAATTGTTCGCGTCCTTGCTTTCAGTTCTTTGGAGTACATACCCAGAAGTGGTATTGCTGGGTCATATGGCAATTCTATTTTTCAAGTTTCTAAGAAACCACCAAACTGATTTCCACAGTGCTTGCCCCATTTTACCTTCTTGCCAACAATGCACGAGGGTTCCTGTTTCCCCACTTCCTCACCGACACTTTGTTATTTTCTGTTTTTTTAAGATTAGCCATTCTAGTGGGTATGGAGTAGTATCTCATTTTGATTTGCATTTCCCTAATGACTGAAAGTGTTGAGCACCTGTTCATGTGCTTTTTGGCCTTTTTTGTATCTTCTTTGGAAAAGTGTCTATTCAAGTCCATTGCCCATTTTTAAATTGGGCTATTTGCCTTTTTGCTGTTGAATTGGAGTGCTTCATATATTCTAATTGTTAAATCCTTATCACCGATAAATACGACATTTTCTACACATAGATAGTACACACGACCCTGTCGCTCTTTAGTGTGACTTGACTGATCACGTGCGTTTTCAGTAAATAGACTTTTATATTGGATCATTCCTTTAAACTGGCCCTAAACTAAACCTTAGGAACTACTACTGGTGTTTGCTCTGTAAGAACAAATAATTTATACTGAACACATATTCATTCTCTTTTCTGATACCAACTTAATGAGCGATTTCACTTGAGCAGTTTTTAACTGCGGTAGAAGGATTTTTTATTTTTAAGTGATCATCTGTAGAAGTCAGTGCACAAAACAATTAGCAAGTGGAACTTAAGATACAATGTATTTTCTGATGGAAGAAAATAAGGATTAGAATGAATGATGTAATCTTTCTTCTTTAGGATATCTAAAATTATGCCTTTACCACACAGATGGAATGGCTAAAGACAAGATGAAGTGTGTGAAAGTCCCATATGTTCCACACTGTGAATCTCTACAAAAAAAAAAAGTTCTCTAACTCTTGTGAGAGTCATTTGATCAAAAATATATACTTTGCTACTGATATTTAAGACTAAAAAAGACATCTCTGGACGACAGATCCCTTTCTTTCTCTTACAATTAGTGCTTAATTCAGATAGAGTTTATCTGACATTTCTCACTTACACTTACTAGGAAAAAAGCTTTACTAACCCTTTATTTTTCTACCTTATAGCTAAAACTGATTGTACTTAGTAAAATACTCTCTCATGTATCCAAACTTTAACCTTAGTGATTCTTGACATTTCTCTTCTCCTAACACCTAATCAGTTCCCAAATACTGTTCATTCTTACTTAATGTCATATATTTTCTTAGTATCATATAATGTCACAGCTATCATTTCCACTGCCATCACTCTAGTTCAGGTCCTTTCCCTCCCCCACCTCCCATAGCCTGGATTATCACAGTGGTCCCTTAAATCATCTCCCAGTCTCTAATCTGCTCCCCTGGTGGCCCAGCTTTCCACCAGATGACTTTTCCTAAAGTGCAACTTGGATGGCATTAAGACCTTTTTGGGTCCGAGGTCCAAACTAATTAATTCACCTTTAAAGTATAGTTCTAGGAATATAGTATGTGGTCAATAACTCATCTACCACCACCTGCCTTCCCAGCTATAGCTCTTATTCACACCCTATGCAGCGCTGGTCCTGTGGCTGTGCATCATGTAAATTCCTGCTTTGCTACCTTGCTATCACCAACCCTAATTGTTGCATCTTCTCTAATCTCCTTATCAACATCCTGCCTTTCTTCAAGGCCCACCCTGATTTCCCTGTCCACCAGAAGCTTTCCCAATTATAACCCTTGATGCTCTCTTTCAGGAAGAGAAAATTTATGGTTTGATAATTAAAATAATAGACAAGCCCAGGGATGACGGACTTCCACTTGAATGCAAGCATGGCTCAGTTTGGACCGTTCTCATTCCTCTTCTTTCCCATCTGTGGGAAAGAAGCATTGTCTCTTCTCCTCTCAAGTCTACCCACTCTGTTTCTCCTCCTGATCTTATTTCTCACATCTTTCTGAGTACCCTCTTTTTCTGTATCTTCAATCTCCCTCCTCCATGGCTTCTTGTGTTCTGACTATATGATCAGATCTCTCCTGTAAAACCTTGACCTTGACCCTGAGTTTGCCTTCCATCAAAGAACCCCTTACCTCATTCATTTTTAGTCAAATACCTTGAAGGAGGATTTACTCTGTTCACTTTTCCATTCATTTATAATAGAGAATACTTTAATTACTTATGGAACATTTGTTGTATTCCACGCATGATCTAGACCCGGGAATGGAGGTAGCCACGACACCAGCCCACCCCTCGTGGAGTTCAGCCTCAACCAGGGCAGAGGCTTGACCATGCCACTTTGAAACTGCTCAGACAAAGCTCCCTGGGGACCTCCTATTCCCCAAATCTAGTGGCCCTTCTTAGTCCTTCCCCCTCAGCTGCATCACATACTATCAATGATTGTTAATAACTTCATGAAACATAATAATTCACAATTAGAAATCATCTGCCACATTTGAGGTCCTAGGATGAGTGCAGATAAGAAAAAGCACAAAATCTGCCTTTGAAAAGCTTATGCAAAGAATATGAAGTAGCCAAACTGAGCAGGGCTTCCCCTAAGGCCAGCTTCATAGGAAAAATCCTTTATAGATGTAAAAAGTTTTCATTCACAAAGTTTGCTGTGCTAGTTTGAAACTGTTATGTACCCCCAGAAAAACCATGTTCTGTTAATCCTAATCCAATCTTTTGGGGCAGCCATTTTCTTTTAATCCTGACCCAACATTGTAGGGTGGGATCTCTTGATTAGGTTGTTTCCACGGAGATGTGACACACCCAAATTGTGGTTGTGACTTTTTAAACACTTATTATTATGAAATATACATACAAAAGCAATAAATTTAAAAGTGCATTTTAATGATTCGTTGTAGAACTAATCTGCTATAGAACAAAGTTCCACAATTTCACAATTCCCCAATTTCAGGTTTTTCCTTCTAGGTGCTCCAAGACACTGGAGATGAAAAAGAAATATCAATATAATGATTCAGTAGTCATACTCGTTTGTTAAATCCTAATTTCTCTGTTATAACTCCTCCTTTGATCCTGCTCCCAACCTTTAGGTTATATTTGGGTTATGCCCATTCTGACTTTTTTCATGGTGAAAAGGGGTGTTGACAGTATGGGATAGGGGGATGGAACTGGTTGATGTTCTTGGAGAGGCTGGCACCTACGGGTTTCAGGACTTACCTTGCCTAGGAACTATATGAAGGTTTTAGGTTTCTGAAAAGTAAAATTAGTGCTTGAAACTTTTGTAGGATCTCAAATAGAGCCCTGAGTGTTCTTTAGGGTTAACAGGAATGATGTTGGTTGGGGTTTGGCAAACCTTGGCAATCAGCAAAGTCTAGCTGAAACTTGCATAAGAGTAGCCTTCAGAATAGCCTCTCAACTCTACTTGAACTTTCTTAGCCACTGATGCCTTATTCTGTTACATTTCTTTTCCCCCTCTTTGGCCAGGAAGGCATTGTGGATCCCAGGGTGCCACGGCCAGGTTCATTCCTGGGAGTCATGTCCAACGTTGCCAGGGAGGCCCACACCACTCAACGTTATGTCCTATGTAGGGAGGACGGTAATTATTTTCTTTGCAGAGTTGGGCTTAGAGAGAGAGGGGCCACATCTGAGCTAGAAAAGAGGTTCTCTGGAAGTAACTCTTAGGCACAATTATAGGCAGGCTTATCTTCTCTGGTACAGAAATAAGTTTCATAAGAGCAAACCTCAAGATCAGGGGCCTATTGACTTGGGAGTCCCTAGTGTTTTGAGAGAGTATTGAGGATTTTCCAGGTGCGAAAGTTTAATAGTCTCATACTTTTTCTCCAGTCCTCCAGGGACTTTGCCAATTCTTTTTTTTTTTTAATTGTGAAATAGAACATATACACACAAAAGCAAGAAATTTCTAAGTACATTTTAACAAGTAGTTATAGAACAGATTTTAAAGTTTGGTATAGGTTACAGTTCCACGATTTTTCATTTTTTCTTCTAGCTCCTCCAAGACACTGGAGACCAACAGAAATATCAATATAATGATTCAGCAGTCATACTCATTTGTTAAATCCGATCTCCTCTGTTATGTTCCTTCTTCTCTTTAAATAACATATACATAAAAGCAATAAATTTCAAAGTACATTGCCACAATTAATTGTAGAACAGATTGTGGAGTTTGGTATGGGTTACAATTCCACATTTTTAGGTTTTTCCTTCTAGCTGCTCTAAGGTACTGGAGGCTAAAAGAAATATCAGTATAATGATTCAGCACTCATACTCATTTATTAAACCCGACCTTCTCTGTATAACCCCACCATCACCTTTGATCTTTCTCCCACTCTTTAGGGGTATTTGGGCTATGCCCATTCTAACTTTTCCATGTTGGAAGGGGCGATCGATAATATGGGATAGGAGATGGAACTAGATGTTCTGGAAAGGCTGGGCCCTCTGCATTTTGATTAGATGGAGATGTGACTCTGCCCATTCCAGGTGGGTCTTGATTAGTTTACTGGAGTCCTTTAAAAGGAGAAACATTTTAGAGAAAGCTCAGACATAGTCATCTGGAGATGCTTAGAGAACCAGCATAGACACAGATGTTTGAAGATGCTTGGAGACAGACAGAAGCTCAGAAAGGAGGCCACTGGAACCAAGAGCTGAAAGCAATGAAACCCAGAAGCAAAGGACCAGCAGACGTCAACCATGTGCCTTCCCATGTGACAGAGAAACCCCAGAAGGGAATCAGCCTTTCTTGAGTGAAGGTATCCTCTTGTTGATGCCTCAGTTTGGACATTTTCATGGCCCTAGAATTGTAGCTTGTAACTTCATAAACTGCCTTTGTAAAAGCCGATCCATTTCTGTTACATTGCACTCCGGCAGCTTTAGCAAACTAAAACTTTGCTCAGTATTCACAAAACTTGCTCTACTGTTATTCTTGATATGCAGATTCAGACGTAACGACCAATCCACAAATACATGTGATGGATGCTGTCAGGAATAAGGGCATCATATCCTTTTGATATTCTTGCTGCTGCAAATGTTCACCATCCCTTTCTCTGCACATGCCAGCACTTCCAAGTGTCCCCCAGAATAAAAAATCAGACTTGTTCTTAGTTAAAGACACTGTTGCCCATAGAAATGGAAAACCATAAAATATGGTTTGTTGACATGTAAAAATATGAATTTTCCTAAGATTCTAGACTCACAGAATAGTCAGTATAAGGAGTTGTCCCACCATATTTTGCTGGCTCATCAGCCCCCACCTGCCAATAGAGGTTCTCAGTCCCTGTAGCAGACCCCTCTTCATTCTGAGTCACCAGAGGCCACCTTTAGTGTGTTCCATCTCATGGCATCTGCAACTATTCTTCAGTTCCCTGATAAGCTGCCTTGCTGGCAGCTACCGTGAATCCGAGGAGAGCCAGCCAAAGCTGCGTCTTTGGCATAATGGAGGAGAAGATTTGTGTTTCAGATTATGGGGTGGGGTCAGCGTCAGGGGGTCCCAAAGCCGTGTGGCTGAGGCCCAAAATTTTACAGAAATGTTAGTGAAACCAGTTCTTTCCGATTTTGCACTAATGCCCGGAGTTCAGGCACTGTGACCAAACTCTGCTCAGAGGTTCTGCCCCTCCACTCCCCCCACCCCAGGGCTGTTCCTGGGTTAAATTACTGGTTTATTGCTCCCTTGTTGCATTGTACCCATTCCTCTGACACCCTAAGGTATATCTACACTCCAGAAATGGCAGGATCCAGGCTCAAGCTGAGACAGAGTTTCCCATGAAGACAGCACACACAGCTCTGTCCGTGCTGAGGCCAGGAAAAAGGGAACCCAAAAGCAGCACATTAATTGATGAGCCACAGTTGGGGAATGAACCCAGAGTTAAGGGAAAGGGCCTCACTATGAAGGAGGTCACCTGAACTCTTAGGCTGTGGCTGTTCTGACGCCCCCTATCAGTCACCTGGAGTCCTCCCAAAGGAATAAAGTCAATCAACACAGATACTGCCAATAACCTTCTAGCTGCTCTGGCATCTGCCAAAATGAGCCTTTCCATCCTCTTGGTCAGAAGGGTGAGGTTTGCTAAGGACACTGCTGTTTATTCCATCCTCCTGGGATAGCAGGGCCACCTGCCGGTCCAGATGGCAGCTTTGTGCAAATCAGGAAGAAGTGTCCTCCACTCGATGGACCCAGATGGAGATAGAGAAACAGCTTCCACCACACACACACCCCCTCAGAGTCTCCCTGCCCAGCAGTTCCCAGAGCTGGGGAAAGAAGAACATTTCAGAGCCACAGTGACCTACCTTTTAGACATGGGGAAACTGAAGCCCAAATAGGAGAAATAACTTACCCAAGGTCATACAATGAGTGAGCGATAGCAAGAGAGTTGAGTTCAGGTGTCCTGAAGCCCCACTCATATGATTTCCACTGATCTTGTCCATGTGTGATAAGCAGCAGCTTCATGGCCCAGCTGAAAGAGCCAGGGCTTTCTTCCCTAGAGAGCAGAGCAGGCTCAGGGACTGACAAACTCAGACCCAGTGGTGTTTTCTCTCTCACTCCATTCTCATTATAAGTATCCTCTATTCTTGGCATAGAGAGAGGATCTCATTTCTGGATACTCAGATGATGAGAAAAGGTGAGATATAAATGGAGGCAAATGATTAACAGTCTATGTAGTCCATTCCCCATGCCCTACCTCAACATAAAGGGAAACCCGCACTTCTGGTCTGCCTCGAACAGTGGTTCTCAAATTTTATAATGCATCAGAGTCAAACACACAGATTGCTGACTCTAAAAAAGCTTCTGTCCCCAGATAGCTTCTGATTCACTGGGTCTGAGGTAGCGCCCCAGAATTTGCATTTCTAATAAGTTCCCAGGTGAAGCTGCTGTTCCAGGGACCACACTCCTAGAACCACCGGCCTAGAAAAATAGACCTCCCTCCTTTCCTCCCTCACCTTCACACTCCCTTTCCTCTCTCCTCTCCCTCTTTGTCCTTTTCTTCCTTGCTTCCTCCTCTTCCCCCTCTTTCGTCCTCTTCTAATTTTCCAAAGTCTGATGGAAGGAGCCAGCTCTGCCCCAGGCCTGAGTTCTAGTTTCTGTCTTGGAACTAGACTAAATGTGTGACCCTGGGAAAGTCATTTTCCCTCTCTAAACCCAAGGAAAGTCAGTTGCCTTGACTGTGAACTCGCTCCTACTGCCAGCTTCTACCCAGCCAGGCCATATCTAACTGGGATGCCTGTTTCCCTAGATTTTTGTGCTATATGTGTTTGAATGGAAGCTGGTGAATGAATTGGACAGCCTTTGAGCTTCCTGCCAGTCCCTACTCTGGGATTCTGAGCTTTTCCTCCTCCCAAATCTGAGCTTTCCTCTCTCCAGTTAGATAGAAGGAAGAAAGGATGCCCTGAAATGCAGACTGGATTGTTGAGGGCAAAGAGCCCCGGAACAGCCGTGAGTGGTCTCCAGCTGAAAGGACCAAGAGCTGGGGAAATCAGGCCCGGCAGAGCAGGTCTCTGACTCTCGGGTACAGCTGAGTGTGTCCAGGGCTGGGAGAGTCCGAGATCTACAGCGCGCCCTGTGGCTGGACCCGGCCCCCCACGCCGGCAGAGGTTCCAGCAGGGGGCGCCAGAGCGAAGGCCAAGTTCATCCTGGTCCACCCAGGTGTCCGATCTGGAGGTGGGGTGCGTCCTAGGGGCGTGGACATCTCCCGGGCACGCCCGGGCCGCACTTAAGTAGCTGTGGGCCAGTGTGAGGGAGGAAGAAGGAGAAAGCCTTGGCTGCCGCTGACCCACTCAGACCCGGACTCGGACCCAACCCGCAACTAGCCCTAGACCGCGCCATGTGGGGCCCGAGCGCGGCTCTGTGGCTCTTCCTGGCTCTGCGCACCGGTGAGGAGCCGCCGTCCGGGCGGGAACAGAGCGCTGGAATAGGGAACCAGGGGACCCAGGCAGGATTTCGGGGACTGGAAAGTGTGTCCTGAACCTACGTCACCCGGACACGGGAAGGGGGTGGCGAAGCGCGAGGTCTAGTGAGTACAGTGAAGTGAATTAACGCTGACCCGACTGCCAGGAATGTCTAGGAGGGAGAATTTGTGGATGCGGTCCGGAGGGCTTCGTGGAGGAGGCGGCACTGAGCGGGCCTTAACAAAACAGGAGATTCTAATGCCGCAAGCTGAGAAGCGTAGTGGATAGAGGTGTGGGCAGAGGCGTGGTGGGGAGAGCCTTAGAGTGGTCCTGACCCCTGCAGGAGGTTCCAGCGCGTGGACCCTCTTGGCAGACGTGAGGCGGGGAAAAGGTGTGGGGGCCAGAGCAGCTCCACTTCTCCCGAGTCCGCGCCGGGGAGGGGGGCGGCTAGGTTCGCAGAGTTACAGGAAAGGATTCGGAGGGATTTAGGGGAAGGGGCTATCCAGGTCATTCTGGTGATGCGGGCCTGGGCTTGGGGGACTCAGCTCCGCCCCCCTCCCAGGGGAGTCCGGGCCCGGGCCCGGGACGTGAGGCGGGGCCGCAGGGAACCGCTTGCAGGGATCTCAGCAGTGACCGTAGAGGGTGACCTCCCATGCCATGGTGGGAGCCCCGAAGTTGGCAACCTGCCGTGGTGCGGTATTTGAGGGGAATAGGTGGGGAGGAGAGTAGCAGGAGGACAGGCTGTGGAGGAACCTGGAGTCTTGACCGTTTTGGCAGGGGTGAGGAGCGCAGGCTGCCATGGGAGGGTGACCTGTGGGGCAGGAAATGGACCAAAGCTGCCCCTGTGGGAGCCTGTGTTTCCCAGAAGCACAGGCCTCCTTGGCAATCCCTGGCAGGGGCAGGACCCATAAGTGGTGGAGGAGCTTGGGTCCTCAGTCCTCAGGGCACTATGAAGCCTCCTCCTCTGGGCGCCCGGGACTGGGCGTCCTATGGGACTCTGACCTGGACAGATCATGGGACCCAAAAGGTCCCAACCAGGAGGAGGGGCAGAAGTGAAAGTCCACCAAAGATCCGTGTGCCTTGGACTCTACAGAGGTTTGCCTCCAACAGCACAGAAAGCAACTTTTCTCAGATGCTTCTCAGATGGAGACACAGTCTCAGAGAGGCCAAGTACATTGCTCCAAGCCACCAGCTGAGGAAGCAGGAACTTGGGCTTAGCCTGCTGACTCCTCAGCCTCCCCTCTGTAGGGACCACTCTCCCTTGGCAGTGGCCAGGTGCTGTGCCCGCTGAGGGTGGGTCTGGCATAACACAGATGGTGCAAGGCCCCACAAAGGCAGCCGGACCCTGTCTTGGTCCCTAAGGAAGACCCAGGGATATTGCTGAGCAAGGGAAGCCCACCCTGTGCCCTCAGGTTAGAGAGGCCCAGGGAGGAAAGGAGCTTGCCAAGTCACACAGCCAATGGATTGAAGAGCCAGGACTCCCCAGCCAGTGCTCTTTGCACCTCAGGCAAGCAGGGAGGGCTGGGGGAGCCTAGCTCCTATGCCAGAAGATACCCACCCCACCCCCACCTCTGGAAAGGGCCAGCTCTGTCCCTGGTCCAGCATGCTGAGTCCAGGCACGCTGGGACCATGACTCCAGGCCCTCCTCTGTCCCTATGGCATCTCTCTGTGCCTGGGTGCCTCCCGGGGATGTCATAGCTCTTGAAGAGGTCTGGCAATCCGTGCTGACGGGATCACACGGAGCTGCTGGAGCACATCTCCGGCGGCAGCCGTGGGCTGGGGAGCTGGCCCTCACCGACCCTGCCCGCAGCGCACGGCGGCGCGGAGGTGCGGTGGTGCACCACCTCGGACCCGGAGCAGCAGAAATGCAGCGACATGAGCAAGGCCTTCCAGGAAGCAGGCATCCAGCCCTCCCTCGTCTGCGTGCAGGGCACCTCGGCCGACCACTGCGTCCAGCTCATCACAGTGAGTCCTCACCCATCCAGCCGCCCAGACAGGAGGGCTCTGACTCAGGCGGGAGCGCACAACAGCCGCATTCACGGGGAAGGGCGGCCGGATCTCCGGAGTTTCCGGGCAACAAGGGCGGGCTTGTTTCCTGAAGGGCCCCGGGCCAGGTAGGGGGAGGCCCCAGGCCGGCGCAGCTCGGACGGGCGGGCGCCGTGGGGCAAGGTGTCTGCGGGCCACAGTTTTCCTCCCACAAGGCGCCTGCTCGGGGGAGCCCAGGCCGTGCTGACCCCTCAGTGGCCCCTGGCGGTTATTCACTCCACACTGGAGTTTTCCAAGTCAGGGCCTGTGCGGTTTCTGAGGAGGGAGGAGCAGGGCCCGTGGTCCTGGGTGGGGTGGGGTGCGATGGAGGGAGCCGATCTGAGTGGCCAGCGGGCGGCTGAACTGTCAGGGAGGGTCTGCAGAGGCCCCCTCCCCGGCGGCCGAGGTGTGGAGAGGAGCCCCTGCGCCGGACAGGGACACCGGGGCTTTCCTTTCAGCTCACACCTAATCCCGTCACAGTCTCATAGGCGGCACGGCAGAAACCATGGGCCCCAAGACACACTGATACACACTGCCGACCATTTGTGTTTAAAAGTAAAAAAAGGGGGAAACAATTAAAGGAGAGCTTTATGGGCTTCGGTTGTCATGGATTCTTTTAGAGAGAACCTCCCCCCCCCCCAAAAAAAAGCCTGTTAATTAGTAGCGATTTCTGGATCCTGGGGGATGCGAAACTGAGAGCATGAGAGTCGCTCATTTTTCACTACATACCTTTCTGTATTACCTGTTCTGATTTTTTTTTTGGTGGGAGGGGTGGGTTGCATTCATGATCCAAGAATCGAACCCAGGTCTCCCACGTGGAAGGTGAGCATTCTACCACTGAACCACCCGTGCACCCCTAATTCTGTATTATCTGATTTGGGGTGAAAAAAAAAACTATGTTTATGTCTTACTAAGTCCTATAAAATAAATAATTTTTTTTTAATTACACAATCAGAAAACGAGGCCTGTCCTTGGCCGAGCAGCACTGCCCTCCTGGGCCTGGCCAAGGGGCCCTGGGCCCTGCAGGCCTCTTGGGAATCAGGGCTGAGTCCGAGGGGGGGCCCTTGGCCAGATGAATGGGACCAGTGCAGCTGTCCAGGGCTTTTCAAGGGGTCTGGGCACATGAGTGGGTGCCCCGAGCTCCTCCCTGGGCCGGCCAGGTGGGCTGGCAGGGCAGGGCTGGCCCACACGTTTCCCCGCAGGCCCGGGAGGCTGACGCCATCACTCTGGATGGAGGAGCCCTTTATGAGGCGGGGAAGGAGCATGGCCTGAAGCCTGTGGTGGGCGAGGTATATGACCAAGGTGAGAGGGCAGGGGGGTAGGGGGCGGGAGGAGACGGGAGGAGACGGGAGGGGTGGGGCTTCCGTCCTCCCTGCCCAGAGGTCAGCTCCCCAGTCTGTCCTCTCTGGGTCCGACCCTGCTGCTCCTGGCTGGTCAGGAGCCCCATCCACAGAGCAGTCCTGGGGTCCCAGGCCAGGTGAACCCTCTGAGGCTCCACATATGTCTCTCTGGAACCCCTCTGGCGGGGGGGGGGGGGGGGAGGCCTGCCAGAGACAGACCACTGTCCGAAGCCTGTTCCTCCTTGTGGGGAGCCCAGCAGCCCCCCTGAGCCCTCCCTGAGGGGCTGCCGTGCCTTGGGTGGTGTCAGGCATGGAGCCGGATGTGTCTGTGGTGAATGAGGCATCAGTCACATCCAGCTCAGTGCCCCATCTGCAGCGGGCACCCCCAAACTGTGGTAACCCTCGCCCAGGGGCAGCGGCTCTGTTCCCTTCTGTCTTGTTTTCTTTCTCCATCACTGTAGCGAGTCTTCTGAGGAGGGACTAGGTCCTCGCTGCTTGTCCCCTGCAGTATCCAGCACAGGCACTCGCTTGGAGAAGGCTTGGTGGTTACTTGTCAAAATAATGATTGTCAGATGAGACTGAGTGACAGGCCAGGCCACAGTCCAGCCTTGCAAACCAGCCAGGCTTTCCACTCAAAGGCCAGAACAGCCCTGGCTCATGGGCCCCAAGCACAGCTCTTCCTCTTCAGTTAATTCTGTGCGTTCATTGAGCACTGATGGCATGCTGGTCATGGGCAGGCGGAGAACCAGAGACCCTTGCTGCCCTCAAAGAGCAGGAGCCAGACAGTAATCAGACTCATAAAAACAGGGTTACAAATGTGGTAAGTGCAATGAAGAAAATGAAGGAAGGGCCATGGGAGAGAAATAAAAAGGTGGAGAGACCTTCCAAAATAGAGCCGATAGGAGGGTTTCACGGAGGAGGTGACATTTAAGTGGCGGTCTCAAGGAAAAGAAAAATTAGCTGTGCAAAGAACAGGGAAAGCGTGTTCCAAGGATAAGGGTCTCCAGTATGTTCAAAGAACTAAAAGTACATGGTAGTGAGTCAGGACGGGACCCGACAAAACTGATCAGATGGGCAGGGGCCAAATTTGGTGTGCAAGAAATGACACTGGCTTGATTTGCTGAAACTCGGCTGCTTTCTCAGCATGGGTATCCCTGAGGGGTTCATTATTCTCCATAGATGAGTCATGTTTGTCTTGTCTGAATGGCCCCCTCTGGGCCACACTTGACCTGGGGGAATCTTTTGCAAGGCCATATGCCCTACAGCCCTTCAGGGTCTTGAGTGATTTGGGACCACAGATTCCATTCTCTCTCTCTCTCTCTTTCTTTCTCTCTCTCTTTTTTTCTCTCTCTCTACTTCTTCCTCTTCCATTAGCCCTGGAAAATCACTTCTGATCTAAGGTGTAGTCCCTGCCCTGTGTTCCCCTCCTGCTCCTCTCACCCATGCTTGCCATAAAGAACCACACCAGCCCCACAAACCTCCTAAGTTTTCCTAAGCACCTCGGTTTTTAGAAAGCAAAACCCTCACAGCCGCCTTCTGCTTTCTGTCCAGCTGCAAAGCTCCCCAGGGGCTTAGTTGTGGATCCAGCTAAGTGCCAGCCGGCTTGCAAAGGACAAAGGGGAAATGCATTAATAAATTAACTTAATCTCAGGATGTCAAGCACGCACTTGCTCTCTCAGTACCTAGAACACCACACACACACATACATATGTGTACACCCATGCACATGCACACATGTGTACACCTATGCACACACGCACACGTGTATACTCATGCACACACACGTGTACACCCATGCACATGCACAGGTGTACACCTATGCACACGCACATGCACACACATACACATGTGTATACCCATGCACACACACACGTGTACACCCATGCACACGCACATGCACACACAGACCCTTCTCCCATAACCTGTCCTGGGCCGGGCCACCGCCACTCTCGTGGCTTCTCCCTGCCACCTCTCACACCTCTCCCCACCCTCCTTCCAGATGTTGGCACCTCCTATTATGCCGTGGCTGTGGTCAAGAGAAGCTCCCACTTGACAATCAACAACCTGAGAGGCACGAAGTCCTGCCACACGGGCATTAACCGGACAGTGGGCTGGAATGTGCCCGTGGGCTACCTGGTGGAGAGTGGCCACCTCTCCGTGATGGGCTGCGACGTGCTCAAAGGTGAGGGCCCCTGGGCCGGTGGGGGAGGCTTCCCGGGGTGCACCCGGCCCTGCCCACGGCTCTGGTTTTCCCCGCTCCTTACCCCTGCGTGTGCTCTTCCCTTCGCCTAGGACCCCCTCCCTCTGGACTCACCTGCGTCTTGCACCCCCCGTAAGGTACAGTGAGGCCCCCTCCTCCAGGGAGGCTTCCCTGATGTGTAGCAGTGGCATCACCGCCTCATTCTCTCTGGTGCTGGTTCGCTCTGGGTTGCCACCATTGGAGTCTGTGGCTGACGGGCCCCTCCAGGGTACACGATTCTCACTCACCGCGGTGTCCCACACCTCATGGGAGGAGGCTCGCACACTTCACCTATGATAGGTCACTGCTCCCAATCTCGTGCACAGCTTTACAGGGTCAGAAACGATTTTCTTCAGGACCCAAACAAACTGCTGACTCGCACTCACAGTGGCTAGTAGACACCAGACTGTCCCCTGACTGACTGGTTTGCAGTGCTGCAGACAGCAGGTGGGGGTCAGGAGGCAAGCTGCGCTCCCTGTGGAAACGGGGTGAACCCAAGCAGAGGGGTTGCTGAGAATGAAGCAGCGTGAGGGGGGTTCCTGAGGCTGCTGGCTGGGGCCTGGGGTGGGGGCACGGCCTGGGCAGAGGCCCTGAAGCTGTGCAGGTAGCAGATCCCTGCGTCTTCACCACCAGGGCCCCTTCTTGTCTTCCCCTCCCTGCCCGCATTATTTTGAGATGTGCATCTATCAAATTAATGATTCTAAGTCATCATTTAGTTCTCACTTTTACTAATCACACTTTTTTTACTTTTTATTCTGAAACGCTTTCAAACTTACAGGGCAGTTACAAACATAACTGATTTTGAAATGAAAACCATGATAGTAATTAGTTTTCCCATGTGGCCATCTATGGGGAAAGGTTTTATTCCCCTGAGGCATTTTTATATTAACAGCACCCACTCACTCCTGGACCCCATTGCTACTTGTGTGCACCAGTTTGGGACTTGCTGACCCATCCAGTTCCCCGGTTTCCTCTGATGAAGGGGAAACAATTCTCAGCAGAGTCCAGCCCGGCCCCACAAAGCCCGGGCCCTCCTGACCCCAGCCGGCCTCCCTGGGGACTGGGCAGGGCTCTGAGCGACAGTGCTGACCGCCTCTCTCGGCCTCTTCTCCACAGCGGTCAGCGACTACTTTGGGGGCAGCTGTGTCCCCGGGGCGGGAGAGACCGGTTACTCGGAGTCCCTCTGCCGCCTCTGCCGGGGCGACGGCTCAGGGGAGGGCGTTTGTGACAAGAGCCCCATGGAGAGATATTACGACTACAGCGGGGCCTTCAGGTGAGGGGGCCTGGGGAGGGCCGAGTCGGGGGAGGCGCTGGGGCCACGGAGCTGGAAACACCTTTGCACCAAGAGGTAGTCAAGGAGTGGAGGGGAAGGGCCTCTCAGCTGTGTCTTGTCAAAGCCCCTTTATATGGTTCATGTTCATTGGTTAATTTTAAAAATCTGATGGCAATATACTGGACTGGATTTGCTCATAAAATCAACAAGTGCCGCATATTTAGAGAGAAGAGGGCTCGGAGACAAGAAAATGGAAGAGAGAGCCCTTTCCCCACTACCATGTCCTCATTCTGGTGTCTCAGTCCATCAGGGAGGGTGGCAGGGGTGGGGGAGGGCGGTGGGGTCCCCCAGAGGCCTGACACCCAGGGCGGGCTGTCTCTGCTCCTGGTTCAGGCTGGCACTTTAAACAAGCCGCCAAGGAGCCAAAGACAGTCTTTAGCTGCTTGTGGTCCAATCTCATCAGACCATAAATGAGGAGACACCCAGTGGGGAGCAGGACTGAAGTCTCCAGAGCCCCTTTAACCACCCTGGCCTCCAAAGAGGGGACACCTGCTGGTAAATGCAGTTTTCAGCACAGAGAGAGAAGAAAGCCCTTAGTTTCGAGGTTGCTAGCTGCCGGAATGCAATCTACCAGAAACGGAACGGCTTTTTAACAGGGGAGTTTATTAAGTTGCACATTTACACATGTAAGGCCATGAAATTGTCCAAATTGAAGCAAGTCTATAGAAATGTTCAAATTGAGACACCAACAAGAGGTTACCTTCACTCAAGAAAGCCCAATGACATTCAGGATTTCTCTCTCAACTGGAAAGGCACATGGTGAACATGGCAACATCTGCTAGCTTTCTCTTCAGGCTTCTTGTTTCATGAAGCTCCCCCAGAGGGCATCTTCTTTCTTCATCTCCAAAGGTATCTGGCTGCGAGGACTCTCATGGTTCTCGTGGCTCTGTTGTGGCTCTTTCCAAAATGCTTCCTCTTTTCAAGGATTCCAGTAAAGTAATCAAGCCCCACCTGGAATAGGTGGAGTCACATCTCCCTCTAATCAAAGGTTAATACCTACAGTTGGGTGTGTCACAGCTCCATGGAGATAATCTAATCAAGTTTCCAGCCTATAATACTGAATAGGGAGTAAAAGAAACAGCTGCCTCCACAAAATGGATCAGGATGAAAACATGGCTTTTCTAGGGCACATCATCCTTTCAAACCAGCTCACACCTCAAGTGGGAGACCCTTGCCCACCCACCCCTAAGTGTTGTCAGACATCTGCCATTTCCTTGCCAGCAGCCTTGCTCAGGGACTCAGCATTTTCCTGGCGATGTCCCTCCCTCACCAATCCTGCTTACTTGCCAGCTATGGGGACCCGGGAGCTTCTTTGCCCAGCACAGCCCTGACCTTCCTCCCCCAGTGGGCAGTGATCTATAATAAATGCATGAAAATTGTGGTGTCTTCCACTCAGGCTTTTTTTGGTATGGCATGAAAAGCTCTTCTAGTCCAATCCCCTGCCTCAGGACAGAATCATCTTGCCTGCTCCTATGGGCCCTGAATTCGGCTGTACAGGATGACAAAGAATCTAGAAAGGAGCTCTCATCCTCTCAGCAGCCCTACGGAAAGCTGCTCTGTCATCCCCATTTTGCAGATGGGCACTCAATGCTAGAAAGGGTACACAATTTGGCAGAGCAAGCCCTGCAGCCAAAAAGCCAGGGAACTCTGCATGACTCGAGACTCAAGCTTTCCTTACCCGTCATGACCCTTTAGTCCTGGGCAGACCTCCAGAGGTCTCTTTACACAGAGACCAGGAGGGCAGGGCCCAGGGGCTCCGGGACAGCCAGTCCCCCATTCCCTGAGAGCACAGCAGCCACTTCCCATCCCCACACTTGCTGGCTTCTCCTTCCCCCCCACAGGTGCCTGGCCGAAGGGGCCGGGGACGTGGCCTTTGTGAAGCACAGCACAGTGCTGGAGAACACTGACGGTGAGTGGGGAGGGAGGCTGGGCCAGATGCCAGGTCCCAGGAAGAGATCATCTGTGATGGAAAGGTTGGGGTTGGATGAGGCGGGTCTCAGATGACAGGGGCCAGGAGTGGGAACAGAATTTTCTGGGTGACTCAGACAAGCGCCTCATGCTCTGAACCTTAGCACTGAAGTGGTGGGTCCCACCAGTGGATTAGCTCACGTTGCTCTGCAGAGGAAGGAGGTCTGTGCTCTGCTCAGCTTCGTCCGTGGTATTAGGTTCTGTGCCTAACTCCACTTGAAGACTGAGTTCTGCTTGTAAAAAAAAAAGTTTGTAAACCTCTCCACTAGATTTCACCTGTAGCCCCTTCTGACACTTTTCTCCTCTTACTTGAAAAAGCCATCCCTAATCCCTTGATAAGGTCTTACCTATTAAAACCAGCCCAGAAAGATGGCAGCCTGCCCCATTTGGTGCTACATCGATTGATATATTGTTGTCATTTTTGTTTGTTTGTTTGTTTGCTTGGTTTTTGCATGGGCAGGAACTGGGAATCGAACCCGGGTCTCTGACATGGCAGGTGAGAACTCTGCCTGCTGAACCCAGCATGGCCCACCCTCATTGTCATTTTTGATGTGGTTTTTTTTTTAAGTTTTAAATAATTGAGCTTTCGTAAAGTTGCAAGCTCAAAGAACTCCCATATATCCTTTACCCAGATTCACCAGTTTTTAGCATTTTGCCACATTTGACTCATCCTTCTTTAAGCACGTGCATGAGGTTTGTTCACTGAAACATTTGTGACACATGGGCCCACCTCATACCTCGTGAATCCTTTAGGATGTTTTTCCTAAGATCAAGGAGATGTACTTAGCCAGGCTACAGTTATCAAATGCAGGAAAGGTAACACTGATACTGTGCTCTTATCTAATCTACAGTCCACATTCCAAATTCACTAATTGTCCCAATTCTGTCCTTTAGAGCAATTTTTTTCAGGCCCAGGATCTAATCTATGATCACCCATGGTGGTATTTAGTTGTTATGTCACTTTTAGTCTTTACTTCTTTATTCAATATTTCTTCTTTATGGCATTGGCTTTGTACAGGCCAGTAATTTTGTAGAATGTTCCTGAAGTTGGATTTGTCTAATTATGATTACTTTTTAAGTATATAGGTTTAATTTACATACAACAAAATACACTCTTTTTGAAGTATAATTCTTTGTGATTTGCCAAAAAACATACTGTTGTATAGCCACCACCACAATCAATTTTGGGGTAACAGACTTGTTGCTTGTTACCCTAAAATTCCCCAGTGCTCCTATCCCCTTTGCAGTCAGCTCCTCCCCCACCTCCATTTCGTCAACCACCCATCAGACTTTTGTCTCAATAGTTTTGCCCATTCCAGGACATCTGGGCACTGTTCTTTTAAAAAATCATCGTCCGTTGTTATAATTATAATTACACATTGCCTTTAAGTCAAAAGGTCTGACTTTCATGAAAGCAAACATGAACCAGATTTCAGAAAACGATGGAAAAATTTGTCTAAAACAGAATGAAACATGTAGGACTTGAGATCAGAGTGGGGCAATCTTATAAAGATGGGCTGCCCTAACTGAGGCCCCAAGATAATTCAAACAAAGGAGAATTTGGAAGGAAGAGGAAGAGTAGGGAGGTATTGAGCTACATTTTTTTAAAGCTTTGATGGTAATCTAAGGAAATTTCTAAAAGAGTGTTTTTATGCAAGAAGATTGATAAGTGTGAAAGAGTAGAATTGACATAAATGTCTAAAATATTAAAGCAATATGACTTTAATTGTCCCTAGCTGATCAAAATTCCTAAATGATGCATTTGTCTCAGGAGAAGGCCCAATGATAATCCAGAGTTCTGTACAAACAAAGGTTTTGCAGTAGTTTAAAAATAGAGAAGAGTTGGGGGAGAGGGGAAGAAATGCACTTAGTAATTGTTGAGTGCTATAAACCATTGTGCAGCCATTAAAAATGACCTTTATGGAGTTTTCCTAACTGTAGCTCTCTTCGTTTTGGCATTTTATTTTTAAATAGCTTTGGAGTGAACAATTTTCAAGATCCCATGAATAATATTTTCCCCTCCTATTTCCTAAGAGAGATTTCCCCCCTCATTTTTAAATTTAAAATTTTTAAAAATATTATGTAGGACCATCTGTGGCTCATTTTATTGCATGGTTCAGTTATAGTTCTTTATTCTTAGTCTTTTCAATATTCCCATTTGGTATCGACAGTCACAGTATCAAATAAAGCTTGCTTTCTGTTAAGAAATATATGAATTTCATGAAATGTTGCTAATAACCTAGGAAAATAAAATACCATATAATGGTTAAGTGAAAGAAAAGCAGATGCAGAATTGCTGATCAAGGATTTCCTTAACCATGTTAAAAATGTATATGCTTAGAAAAAAAGTCTGGAAGGGAATATACCAACATATTAATAGTTGGGTGTGAAGCAAGCTTTGGGCAATTGCCCTTTCCTCTCTGAACCGTGGTTCTGGAGGATTCTGTCAGGGTTTGCTTTCACCATGGCCTTCTGATTCCTGCCCCCTGCCCTCTGCTCAGTGCCAAATTTAGTACCCAGCGGCAGCAGTGAACTCATCCTAGGTTCCTGGTACATTTATCTCTTTCATCCTAAGCTTCTCTTATTCTCTTACTCTTTCTTTGATAAATAATCTTGTTCATATGTGTTGTATTATTGTCAGATGCCTCAAGTCCATTTTTTTTACTTTTTTTCTGGTAAATAATGTTTATTTAATATTCTAGAGTCTTGTTTTGCTTTTAATACTCAATAACTGACATACAGTCAAACATTATGACACACAAAAAAGAAGAAGAAGAAAAAGGCATATCTTGAGGCAGGAAATAGTCAATAAAACAGACTTGATGGTCCTGATGTTGGAATTATCAGAAAGGGACTTTCAAGTAGCTATGAGAAACCTGCCAACCCCCAACCAGGACCATTCCAGACAATCCTAAAGAACACCTAGGGCAATATATAAGATTGCACAAGGGTTCCAGACACTAGAGTAACTTTCCAGAAACCTACAACCTCCAGATGGATCCCTGGTCCAGATAAGTTCTGACACCTAGCCCAGCCTCTCCAGAACATCAGATAGTTCCATTTCCCTAACTATATTAGTGACAGATCATTCCAATATGAAAAATTTAGAATTGCCATAGCCCAAACACCCCTAAAAAGAGGGATGAAAAGATCAAAAGTGATGGTGGACGTATACAGTGAAGACAAGATTTAACAACTGAATTTCAATGCTGAATCACTAAACTGACCTTTCTTTTAGTCTCCAGTACTTTAGAGCATCTAGAAGTAAAAACCTAAAGTTGTGGAATTGTAAACCATGCTGAACTCTGAAATATGTTCTACAACTAATTGTGATGCGGTGCTTTGAAATTTATTGCTCTTTTGAATATATGTTATTTTTCACAAAAAAGTCTATTGTGATGTTTAAAAGAATAGCTATGAGAAATTTGTTAAGTATTCTAGAAGGAAAAGGTTGAAACATAAATATGCATGTGGGGAACTACAGCAGAGAATTGGAAACTATAGAAACTAGAAAAGAACTAAATGGGATTGCTAGGAATAAAAAATACATGATATAAAGCATGAGGAATTGACTTGATGAGTTTATCAGAGGGCTGGGCACAGAAATGGAGTCAGTGAATTTGAGTCCGTGTCAACAGAATGTCAAACATCCAACCCAAAACAGAAGAAAGAGTTTAGAAGATGGGTGAAAAAATCAATTAAGATCCTTGGGATAATTTCAAGTAACCCAGAGTATGTGTCACTGAAGTCTGAGTAGGAAAGAAGAGTCAGAATAGGGCAAACGAGATAATGGCCAGTTTCCAATATTATCAGGAATGAAAGAGAGTATAAAACTACAGATTTTTAAAGACTCAAAAGAAAAATAAGAGGAAACTAGGAATAAGTTTATGCCAATTAAAAAATGTAGAAGAAATGTGCAGTTTCCTTGAAATTCACAAATTACCAAAACTTACAAAAGGTGAACTAGAAAAGACTGAATACATCTTTATGGAGTGAACAAAAATGAAATAACCAAAACCTCCACACAAAGGAAATTGCAGACCTAGATGGCTTTGTGATGATTTCTATTAAGCATTAAAATAAATAATGCCACCCTTAAAAGAGCCAAGCCCGTTTTATTAACAGAAATTGGTGAGAGGTAGAAAATATAAGTAAATAGGCACAGTCTGCAGAGGGACCGGGTCTTGGAGGGGGAGACGCCAGCTCTTCTTGTCCTGAGTCCTGCTCTCACCCCTGGGTCTGCGCCCCAAGGCTCCGTCTCCTGGGCCTTCCCAAGGCCCTCCCGGGATGGGCTTCGGCTCAGGATGGGCTTCCTGTCTTCCCAGGCAGGACCCTGCCCTCGTGGGGCCAGGCGCTGCTGTCACGGGACTTTGAGCTACTGTGCCGGGATGGCAGCCGTACCGCCGTCACCGAGTGGCGGCAGTGCCACCTGGCCCGCGTGCCTGCTCACGCCGTGGTGGTCAGGGCCGACATGGACGGGGGCCTCATCTTCCGGCTGCTCAACGAAGGCCAGGTGAGTACGGAGTACCCCACGTCTGGTCCCTGGGTGCTCCTGGACCCTCTCGTCCCTCACTGGGGCGGCCACTCAAGGCCAAAGCATCCTGGGGCTGGGCCAGCCAGACCAGGGGGGGCAGGAGCCAGGGACCTGCCCTGGGCAGACCTCAGCCAGGAGCCGGGGCCTGTGTGTGAAGGGGTGACCTGCCTCACCGGCTGGCAGAGAAGAGGGCCAGCCAGGGGGCCGGAGGCGGGAGACCCCGCAACTCAGGCACCTCATAGGAACCTCCTGTACTTGTGTGTCTCATAAAACCCAGACTAAGGGGCTGCAAGGGTAGGGCAGTGGTAGAATTCTCACCTGCCATGCAGGAGACCTGGGTTCGATTCCTAACCCTGCACTCCCCAGCCCCCAGTTTTTTTTTCAACAAATGGGGCTGTAATAACAGGATAGTCACATTGAAAGAGAATGAAATGTGACCCCCCCACCCACTATACAGCATACAAAACATAAAAATAAAACCCAAACCAGATCATATTAGCAAATGAACAAAATGACCAAACCGAAGTTTCAGACTATGCCATTAATTAAATGTGGTGAATGATGTGGTGACATCGCTCATTACAGCACAGGAGTAACTTTCTGTCTGCTGGGGCGCCAACGTTTAGTTTTGCCCCGTCCATACCACCATGTGATAATAACTATCAAAAGAGCCATTTACAAGCCAGACCCTGTGCGTGATCTCCTACCTGTTAGCAGATAATAATAGTGTGTTTCTTTCTAAACTAAAAGTCGAGTCTCCGGGGGCTCAGTGGCTTGGCTGCGGGGCCAGCAGTGGGCCCAGGCAGTGCCTCCCGGGAAGCGCCCTCTTCCCCTGCTTGGATTTTAGCCAAATCTCGATTAGTGCTGGGCCTGTGGCGGGTGTGGGCTGCACTGGGGGAGCCTGTCGTGCACGACTCTCCTCAATAGCCTGGGACAATTAAATGAGAGCCGGCTGGCACGGGCACAGTCGCAGACAGCAACCCACATGCAGGCATCAGGGCTGTTTGGTGGCACCAGTTATGGCACAGTCATCTGCAAGATCCAGAATGTGCTTATGTTCCAGATTTTTAAAGTATTACTACCAAAGTGAAGCTACATCATGAAAATTTGATCTTAGAGAACTGGCAGAGCCGGTAGAATTCAAGACACCCCACCCCACCCCCTCCATTTGACCTTTCCTGATCCAGAGAACAAGAGGTCAGGAGCCAGGGACCGGGTGAGGAGAGCCCCAGGGGCTGAGGGCACAAGCCTGGCTCCGAGACAAGGCACACAGCCAGGGCCCAGCCTGAGAGGGGTTAGAGCTGGGCTCTGCACCTGGCCAGCTCCTCAGCTCTCCCTTGGGGCTCCTGTGCTGCCCTAGAAGGCTTCTGTCCTTAGGATCCATCTTCTTTGGACCCACCCACATCCTATTGTTTGTCCTCAATGCCACCCACACCCAGACCCTAAGTCAGTGGACAAACAGCTGAGTGTGACAAGGAGAATGCACTGAGTGGACACCCAGAACTGGGGAGAGGGGAGAAGGTGGGTGAGGGGAGGCTCCACGGAGGTAGGGGCTCACCTGGTCTTGGTGGACACCTGGCGTGAGGTCACAGGAAGAAGGGGGTGATGTCTGAACTCGGGAGGAAGAGGTGGCGGGGGTTGGGTGGCCCCCCCAAAGCCCCTCACCAGCCCCCACCCCCATCCCCTTGACACACAGCGTCGGTTCAGCCATGAGGGCAGCAGCTTCCAGATGTTCAGCTCTGAGGCCTACGGCCAAAAGAACCTGCTTTTCAAAGACAGCACCTCGGAGCTGGTGCCCATTGCCACGCAGACCTATGAGGCATGGCTGGGCCACGAGTACTTGCACGCCATGCAGGGTCTCCTCTGTGACCCCAACCGTAAGTCTGCTGTCTCTTCTCCCCCGGCTCCAGCCCAGCCTGACCCCGGGCATGGTGGGCTTTTTGGAAGCTCTGGGGTGATGCACAGCCCGGCCGCCCACGGCGGGGGGAGGAAGCATCTCTAGAGTCGCACGGCCTGCTGTGCCCAGCTGCCCCAGGGGCTAGGACCGAGCCGTCCGGGTCTGTCAGTTAGATACCCCACAGCCGTGCTCTTTCTGTATGGGGAAATGGGAGCAAATGGTTCAGTAACCCACCGCAGCCACACAGCTAACAAGGAGAAGAGCCAGGACTGCCCTTGGTCTGACTCCAGGCTCTTCCCCACGGCCCACGACCGGCCAGGTGGATGACCCCTCCTCACCCAACAGGGCTGCCCCACTACCTGCGCTGGTGCGTGCTGTCCACACCCGAGATCCAGAAGTGTGGGGACATGGCTGTGGCCTACAGCCGGCAGAGGCTCAAGCCCGAGATCCAGTGTGTGTCGGCCGAGTCCCCGCAGCACTGCATGGAGCAGATTCAGGTAGGAGAGGGGCACAGTGCACCAGGTGGGAGGGGGCCTGGGCCCGAGGGGTTTTCCCGGGACCACCCCACAGAGGAAGAGGCTGCCCCAGGGCGGGGCCGGAGACCCCAGGGACAACCCCTCCCTGAGCAGAAGGGCACAAGACTGGCCCTGTGGCCTTGGGCAAATCCCTTCCCCTTTCTGAGTCTCAGTTTCCCCTTGTGCACCAGGAGGAGGCTTGGCTTGGATCATCTGCTTTTAAACTTCTCTGGCAACGACACTCAGTTGGAAATAGATTTTACACCAGAATCTAGTACCCCAAAACCTTTCACAAAACGATACTTACCCTTACCGGGAGCAATGTAGGCTGGCCTTCTACTCTGTGTTCCACCCTAGTCTATTTTATGATTATTTTGCGATGCTGCAGACGAGGCCCCAGGGCCCCCCACGGTCACAGGCGCCCAGGCCCATCCGCCACGGGGTCCTGGACACAGCCGCCCTGTTTTCTAAGAGCGAGGCAGCAGAGCGGATGGCTGGGACCCCTCAACGGGGCAGCCCCAGCACAGGCCTGCCCCAGCCCCCAGGAGAGAGCGCCCGGCCGTGGTCTGGGAGAAGGGCCCGGGCAGGAGTAAATGGGCAGCAGCGTCGGGACCGGGACGATCCCGTGATAGCTCGCACCTCCCGTGCACTGAACGCCCGGGGAAGCCTGTTACCTGGACTTTCTCATTGATGATTATTTTTGCCATTTTCAGATGTAGAAATTGGGCCCGAGGGCGGCTGAGGAAGTCACGTGCTCAGTCAGGGGTGGGGGCGTGGAGGGGCGTGGTGTGGGCATCACTTTCCCCAGGGGGTGATGGGAGTTGTTTGTCTGCAGAGCTGACACGGGGCAGGAGGACCCTCTGTGGGAACTGAGGGAGAGGAGATGTGAGGGTAAGGGGTCTATCTCCTAGCGCCTGTAGGCTGTCCTGTGTTGGGGGCAGGAGCAGTGCTGGGGGGAGGGCGTCTCCACGCCCCTCGGGCAGGGCCCTCCTCTTGTCAGACGCGCAGAGGGCAAAGGGGCTGCCCAGGGGCTGGGGGCAAGCAGCAAACTTCGGCGGTTTCTCAGAATCCCAGCAAGAGACTCAAAGACCCTCAACTCCAGCTCCCAAGGCCCTCAGAGAGGGCCCCAATGCTTGCTCAGCCACAGTGGCTCAGGGAAGGGAACCCTGGGCTGTGAATCCAGAGTCCATGTGTCCTCCCAGATATAACAGTGTGGGGTGGGCGCTGGGGAGGTGGAGACCAGGGGGCCTGGCGGTGCCCCCTCCAGGCTCGAAGCATCAGTACTGTTGCCTGTTACCCACCCTCTTAACTTCCTGCCTCTGAGCCTGAAGGGCTCATCCTGGGGCTGATTTCCAGCCAACTCCTCTGCAGGGTCTGAGGCCCCTGGGCAGGGGCTTCAGAATGTGCCAGCAGGGAAGGTGTATCCCTCAGCTCTACAGCCTCGCCAGCAGGCCCTGAGACCCTGCCACCTCTTAAGACCTAGTTCATCCATCTGTTCAAATGTGAATTGTATTGCCCTCCCCTGTGGGCCAGCCCTTGGCCAGGTGCTGGGATACAATGCAGTATGCCAAGGAGAGGAGGCAAGCCAGTGGGGCCCCCCACGCCACGTGTGAGGCCAGGGACTGTGCTGTTTTGCTCAGAACAAGGCCTGGCACACAGGAAATGCTCACTAAACCAAGGCTGGAAGACTGAAGGAGAAACCCAGGGGACAGGAGTTGGTTGGATCCAGCCCTCTGCTTGCCCTCTCCTCCACCCCAAGCACTCACACACCCTCCTGCCTATGCACCTCACAAGGGGAAGACGGGGCAGGACGGGGTGTTCCCTGCCAAGGTCCCCCAGGAGAGCCAGAGGCCCCAAATCTCTGAGAGACCAGGCTCTGGCACCTCCGCAGGGTCCTGAGGTCCAGAGCTATCCAGGGCCCACACCAGCCAGGTCACTCTCTCTATTCCCCTCAGGCTGGTGAAATCGACGCTGTGTCCCTGAAGGGCGAGGACATTTACATGGCGGGGAAGACCTATGGCCTGGTTCCAGCAGCTGGGGAGTACTATGCCCGTGAGTGCAGGCGCCCGGTGCTTGGCCGCAGCTGGGAGGGGCTGAGATATATAGAGAAAGGGTCTCCCCCTGCCCCCAGCCCGCTTCCAAAAGCTCCAGCCTGCTCCTTGGGTCAGCAGCTGGCTCCACAAGGCCATGGCTGTGAAACCTCCCCAAGGACCCCAGACAGAAGGTGGAGGAGCAGGGAGGGGAGGTGGGGAGAGAGTAGGAGGAGTGGGAGGGGCAGGGAGGGGAGAGGCCCCATTCTCAGGGATAGGATGGAGGTACGGCCACAGAACCCAGGTGAGCTCACTGCTCTGTCACCAGGCAAGGCCCTCCTGCTCCAGGCCTCAGTTTTCCCATCTATTCAATTAGCAGGATCAGCAAACTTTCTATAAATTCTTCCTTTTTTTTCTGTGCAACCATTTTTTTTTTACCTTCATTTTTTCATTTTTTATTCAAGTAGTTATAGTTTTATAGAAAAAGCATGCAGAAAGTACAGTGTTTCCCATGCATTTTTTTATTAATTAAAAAAAGAATTAACAAAACAATTAGAAATCATTCCATTCTACATGTACAATCAGTAATTCTTAATAACATCACATAGTGTGCAACCATTTTAAAATATAAAAACCAATAGCTGGCTGGGCCGGGCCGCCTGGTCTGCTGATCCCTGGATTAGAGGGGCCCCTCCGCCTCTGCCACCCTGACGAGGGCAGCCCATGGAAGGGAGGGCTTTGATCCCCTCCACCTGGATGTGAAAAATGTCTAGGCTCAGGGAAAATGTTTCTGTGGGCCTTAACACTTTCCTCCCAGGAAGTGAGAAAAATGCCACCTGAGTGTAAGTACCACCTCACTGTTGAACGGAGAGGAGCCAGGCTGAGCGCTCAGAGCATCCACTGTCCTCGCAGCCCAGGGGCCGGCTCCTAAGCAGCCCTGAAACCTGCTGTTCTTTAGGGGGTGAAGGAAAGAAAATCCCTTAGTTGTGAGAACCGCTGTAGGGAGACAAGCCTGGAGAAACGGGGCGGCAGAGCTGCTTCTCGGCGCTGGGGGGCCGGGCAGGGTGAAGCGGGGAGACCCGGCGGGGAGAGGGGCGGCTGCGGCAGAGCCTGGGACAGGAGGGAAGTGGGCTTCAAGGGGAAGCGCCCGATGGGATTCGCCCCTGGCCCTTGCCCCTCTCTGAGGCCAGGAAAGCACAGATGAGGCTCCTCTCCCCACAGCGGAGGACAGGAGCAACTCGTACTTCGCGGTGGCCGTGGTGAAGCGGAACAGCTCCTACGCCTTCACCCTGGACGAGCTGTGGGGCAAGCGCTCCTGCCACTCGAGCCTCGGCAGCCCCGCGGGCTGGGACATCCCCGTGGGCGCCCTCATCTGGAGGGGCTTCCTCCGGCCCAAGCACTGTGACATCCTCACAGGTGCCACTCCCCAAGGACTCTCTTCTGGGGTGGGCTGGGGACCGGCGGCCAGCTCTGAGGGTCTGGGGTCCTCTTCCTGTAGAACTCCAGACCCAGCAGTCCCAGAGGGGAGATTTCCCTTTCCTCCTTGACTTGCCCCTTGCTCTGGGAAAGGGGTGGAAAACATTCTTGGCGGCCTCTGCTACAGTCACGGGTGTCTGTTTGGCAGTTCTTTGTCCCCCACCCACTTACGCAGAGCCGGCCTGCCCTCCCCCCACCCCCGTCCGCGGCAGCAGCTGGCTCAGTGGGCAGGGGCGGGTGTGCGCCGGAGCCGCGGGCCCGGCTGTGCCTCCTTCCAGTCCTGCCGCAGCAGCCCCGGGCCTCTGCAGGGGGCCCTTCCTGTACGCGCGCCGAGTCGGGGTCTGGGGGCAGGAGCAGGAACGTTTGCCGGCCCCCACCGTGTGCCCGGGGCACCCGGAGGCCCCTGCCGTGTGCTAAACCCTGTGGCATTCGTGGGGAAAGGAAGGCAGTAGGACGCTGTGAGATCCTTCAGCTGGCTGGGCACACACCCCTGTCCTGACGGGCCCCTCAGAGAAAAGGGTTTTAGTCCTCACCACGCGGCCAAGCCCACGGGCTGAGCCAGCGGAGCAGTTGCCCTGATTGGGACAGAAGAGCTCGTGAGGTGGTGTGCCTCCCGCCCCTGAGGGAGACGACTGTGCCTTCCCCTTCCCCCTTGAACTGGTGCAGCAGGTGGGGGAGGGAATTGGGCGACCCTCCCCCGTCTCCGCCTGCCCCGCCCTTCCCGCCTCGGGGCCCTCGACGCGGCGCTTTCCCTTCCGCCCAGCGGTGAGCGAGTTCTTCAACGCCAGCTGCGTGCCGGTCAACAACCCCAGGGACTACCCGTCCTCGCTGTGCGAGCTGTGCGTGGGCGACGAGCAGGGCCGCAGCAAGTGTGTGGGCAGCAGCCAGGAGAGGTACTACGGCTACAGCGGCGCCTTCAGGTGCGAGCCGGCCCCGGGGGGCTGAGGCCGGGCAGAGCCCCCGACCCCTCTTGTGAACACCCGCTTGTCCATTCGCTCGGCAGGTGCCTGGCCGAGGGTGCGGGGGACGTCGCCTTCCTCAAGCACACGACGGTCTTTGACAACACGAACGGTACGGGGGGCGGGGCAGGCTCCCACCGCTGGGGGGGCTGTTCCCCAACCCCCAACACGATCCCTGGGATTGGGGGCACCATGGCAGCTGGGAGAGGCTGGATCAAGAGGCTCGTGTCCCTTGGGCAGCCTGAGCACTCCCAAGGGCCTCTGTGGTAAGAACAGACCAGGTGCGCAATAGTGGGCGGGTCCTGACAGGTCTGTACTCCAAGCCTGCATTCCATTAAAGTGGTAGAAGCTCCATCTTGGTCAATTTGGAGAGACCCCTATCTGGAGGTATTTATGAAGTGCCAAGGGGCAGGGGTGGCAGGGCTTCTCATCCATGGGGTCATCAGTTCCCATCAGCAAGCTCAGGTCACTGCCACACAGGGAGATCACTGTAGCGCCCAAGCCAGCAAGCAGGGCACCCCCAGAGTCACCATCCTGGGCTCCACCCAGGAAAAGGAGCCAGGAACTCTCAGCTACAGGAACCCCAGACCCCTGCATGACCTGGGGTCCCACAAGAGTACAGGGCTCCTTGGCGTGCCTCACTTCTCCCCCTCCCTCCTGGTTTCCCTCTTCAGGGAATTTTTATCCATTTTGGTGACAGGAGGTTGTTTCCCTCCAATGTCTATTATTTGCACATTCGGTGGGCCCCACCCATAGGCCAGGCTTTGGAGTCCCCAGGGCTGGAGGCCTCATACTCTGTCCTAACACATCTATTCCTTGAGGCTCAGCCCAGAAAGGCTGAGCTGTGGCGAAGAGGGCATTGGAGAGGGGGTGACTAAGTTTGCATAGAAAAAACATTAGTAAATATTTCAAAAGTCTCCCAGGAGCAGGGACCTGAGCCCTCCCTGTGGCCACATCTGCTCTCCCCTGGACAGCCTCCCGCCAAGCAGGACACTGGGGAGCATCCCCTAAGCAGGAGGGGGCCCTGGGGTCTTGCAGAGCCTGTGAGCCCAGATGTGTCCACTGTGTGGTCCTGAGGTGGGGTCAGAAGGGAGGGCTGGAGAGCCCCACAGGCTGTTCACCTGCAGTGAAGTCTCGGCGTCTTGGCCCACCTCCCAGTTCTACTCATTTCCCTTTTGAGGGGTAGATGCTAAGTGAATAATGTGATTTCTCAGGATGCCCTCAGACCACCCATTTACTTCAATATCACTAGCAAGCTTGTTTAAAATGCCGATATCTAGACTCTCTTCCAGATGTCCTGAATGATGTTCTTTGCAAGTAGGGCCCTTGAAGCGGCATCTCACAGGTGATGCTATGCACTCTCCAGTTTGTGAACTTCAGCCTTTAGGAGATGAACTCAACCACCTCACCCCTACGTTGTAACCTACAGTTGGGCTTCCTGCCTGGTAGTGGTTTTGAGCCTCAGTTTTCTCTCCTGTGAAATGGAGCTCAGAGTCTTGCAATACTGCAGTGAGGATCAAGCAGTGCTTGTGATGAGCCTGTCCCGTAGTAAGGACTCCCTACTCTTCGCTAACAGTAGCTCCAGCTAATACTATTAGTGCAACTGGGTTCTCTCACCCTGACAATAGAGCAGGTAGAGAATGGAGAGAGCTGGGAGCTGGCCAGATAGAGCCACCCCCTCTCAATGAAAGATGTGAGGATCCACCTGGGCCTTGTCCAGCAGTCTCTCTCCTCTGTTCCCACAGGCCACAACCCCGACCCCTGGGCTGCTAAGCTCAGGTCGGAGGACTTTGAGCTGCTATGCCCCAACGGCGCCCGGGCTGAGGTGTCCCAGTTCGCAGACTGCAGCCTGGCCCAGCTGCCACCCCATGCGGTCATGGTCAGGCCCGACACCAACATCTTTACCATTTATGGACTGCTGGACAAGGCCCAGGTAAGCAGAACTCCTAAGAGTTATCACTACTTGAGTCACCAATCTCTCTCCTTCTGTCTCTCTTAAGGATGGACACTTCTCCGGGCAGGCCCTGGAAACTGCCTTTGTCAGGATCACAGTGACTCCATGTTGCCAGATCCAGGGGCCATTTCTCAGTCCTCCCAGCAACATTGGACATAGCTGACCACTCCCTGACCCTGGAGCACTCCCCCTACCCCGAACTCCCAGGTCCCCGTACCTGCCTACTTTCCTCCTACATCTCTGGCTTCTCCTTCTGTTTCCTTCGGGATTTTCTCCTCACCTCCCTGGCCTGTAAATGCTGGAGGGCCCCAGGGTTCATCTTAAGTCCTCTTATGCCCTTATTGATCTTATCCCGTCTCATGTTCTTAAATATCACCTACTGCAGATGACTTCTAAATTTATGTCTTCTATGTTAGCCTCTTCCTTCAACTCCAGGTTTGTATGTCTAACTGCCTACTTGCCATTTCCATTTGTATTTCTAAGAAGCATCTGAAACCAAACAGGTCCACAGTTGAACTCCTGTTCCTCCCTCAGTCTTTCCCATTTTAGTTCATAGCAACTCCATCCTTCCATTCCTCACACTCCCTCAGGGGTCACCTTTGACTCATATCTCCCTCTGACACTCCAAAACTGTTGGCTGCCCTTTCACATGTCATCTAGAGTTTGATCTTAACTCATCACCTTCTCCACTACCAGGATTAGAATTTGGACCTAGGCTTTGTGACAATGGAACTCTGGTCCCTAACCTGCCCCCACCCCTCAAGCCCCCACTGATTAGGCTGATCTTGCCCTCCGCACTGCCACCAGCAGTGGCTCTCCAGGCCTGTCCCTAAACTTTGAAATGATGGACACTCTTCCCACTTTCCCCATAGAATCCTTCTATCCCAGGAGTTCTTTACCTCGGGTTCTGGGTAGCAGGGAGGGGAGTCCTTAAACCATTTGAAGTAACTTGGGGGAAAAAAGCCCAGGTAAGTGTGCATTTTGGGGGAAGAAGGGCAACAGCTTTCATCACATTTTTGAGAGCCCCCACGAGTTCCTCTAAAAAAATGGATAGCCAGTTTCTTCCTTCTTTCTCCTAGATCTATATTTAAATGCTGAACATGGGCATTTATCCATGTTCTCCAGATGTCCTATAATTTATGTATCTATAATTTCTCATACTACTTTTTGTCTCTTTAGTAGCTCTTTTAGGGCTATAGCCATTCAATCCAGGCAGTTTCATCAGGGAAGGGGGTAGCAGTAGACTCTAGGATGCTAGGAGGGTGGGTTAGCAAAGGCTTATTCAACTCATTTATAAATAATAGACGTAACTAGCGAATAGACTTGTTACTGGTGATAGAGCGAAAAGCTCTCGGTACCACTGTTTTGGTTTGTGGGAAAGGTACCCATAGGTAGAGTAACAAAGCACTGTAGAAAAGATTGGGAAATGCCGAGCAGGTCTTTCAGATCTAGCCAAGCATTCCACAGTCCCATCCCCTTGGTCCCTCAGTTCTGAGTCTTTCATCTTGTAAATCTCACGCTTCTGTTGTGCATCCAAGACCCAACTGCTCCTGGGGTGATGTTTCTGAGTGATATCTTCAGATGGTGTCCATTGTCATACGTTTCCCCGAATCTCCTTGGATGATAGGAGTCTATCAGTTGTCAGGCTTTATGATTTTTAAATCAGAATCCTGGCACCCTGGATTTACTTGCTCTTTGGTCCCTGGCTACACAGCAAGTGGTCCCTGGGCCATTTCTGAGCCCAGCTGAAAGGCAGGTGTGTGTGTGTTGCTCCCAGGACCTGTTTGGAGATGACCACAATAAGAATGGATTCAGAATGTTCGACTCCTCTGCTTATCATGGCCAAGACCTCCTTTTTAAGGACGCCGCCGTCCGCTTGGTGCCGGTGGGGGAGAAGTCCACCTACCGCGACTGGCTGGGCCTCAACTACGTGGCGTCTCTGGAAGGGATGTTGTCCCAGCAGTGCTCGGGGGCAGGTAGGACCTCCCCCCCAGATGGGAGGGGCCGCTTCCCACCACACCCATACAGTTCCCTGGCATCCTCGTTCAGAGTCCTCACCAGAAAACCGAGTTAACCAGACGGCCCGCTGGTAATGCAGGGCAGGGGCCCCCATTCTACAATCAAGCTGCAGTGCCCCAGGAGGGCTTACACAGGGAGGCTGCAGACAGTTATAGACAGAAACACTTTCCTTGTCACCCAGACTGACCTAGGTAATTAATATAAATGTTGGCAACTATAGCCCAAAGAAGATTTGAGGCAACTACATAAATATGCATGTTGTGTGTACTTTAAAGGAAGGAATATGTAAAAGAAAAAAAAACCCAAGAGGAAGAAACACTTTTTAAAGAGGGTAGAAAGATGGAGCCTGGGGTAGGCTTAGTGCAGAGAAATACAATCCACCAAATCTGTCCCGAGTCCCCGTGGGCCACAGAGGCAGCTGTGGGTGCACCAGACCTTAACCACTTGTGTTTAATTGTTCAATCCTCAGCGGTCACCGCCCCCAGGGGCCCCCTGCTGCTGTCGCTGCTGCCGCTGGCCCTCACCACCGGCCTCCTCCCACCCGCCCTCTGAAAGCAGTTCTGGGCAAGCCGCACCCTCCCCCTACCCTTGGAATGGAAACCTACTCAGAAATCTCTATAAATAAGGCTGTTCTCCTCGGTAAATCCGGTTAACACTGTTCAGAGAAGACACATGCGACAGGAGAGGAAAATGTGAGAAATCACAGAGCGCCTCAGAGCTGCGATTTCCGACACGAAAGAGAAGTTTCTATGGTTGCTTTGAACTGGAATAAAGCCGAGCATTAGAGAAGAGTCCCCCAGCTCAAGCTGGACGTGAGCAGGTCCCGATGCTGGGGCCCAGCCTCCTGCCTCCCAGGCGCACCTGCCACCTCCAGCACCTGCGGCCAGCGCTGGCCACCCCCGGCCCCCACCCACCCACAGGCTGGCACAGGCCCGCCCCCCTGCAGATCCTCTCCCCCCACAGGGAGCCTCACAGGCCTGGGCTCGGAAAAGTCCAGTTACCAAGGAAACAGGCTGAGCCCTGGCTTCCCACAGGGCCCTCCCTGCTGGAGGACAGAGCTTGTCCTGCAGAGGCGCCCCGGTGGGGCCTGGTGAGACACGAGAGGGCCTGCTGGCTCCTCTGCTGATGGCTCCCACTTGCCCTTCCAGGGAATGGACGCTACAGCCTCTGTGTAGGCCGGCATGCCCGCCACCTCCCCGTCTGCCCCTGCTGTCTGTCTGTCCTCTAGGCTCGACGTCCAGCCCCCTTCTGAGGACACTGCATCTGTTCAGACGAGGCTGCAGCCAGGAAGGCAAAGCCGCCAGGCACGTTCGGCCCTCTGTCCTTGTCTTCTGTGGCTTGAGGCGTCCCCTGCCCACTGGGCGCCTGGTTATGGTGGGGCTGGGGGGAAGGAAGGGGGAGGTCAGGTGTGAAACACAGGGATAAAACCTCAAGGAACCTCAGATGAAGAAAATGCTTCTCAGCAAAAATTTTCCCAGGTTGGGGTGGGGGTGGGTGCTTAGTGCAGGGTGAAAGGTCTAAAATCCTGCGCAAACACCCATCTGCTGTAAGGAAGGCAGGCCTCAGAATGCGACCTGCTCCCGTGTGTCCCGCCTCTCTGTGAATTTAGCTGCACCAGGCTTGGTCCTAGGATTCGGCCAGGTCAGCTAAAATCCCCACTCTTGAGTTTCCTCCTCTCAGGCTCCATCTCAGCTTGTACCCTGCTTCCCCCTAACCCCCCGTATAGTGCCTGGCACTCTTCAGCCTGCTCCTGGCCTTCCAGCTGCCTCCACACCAAAGGGGGCAGTCTCAGGAGGCCCAGGAAGCTCCAAGCACCGGAGAAGGGAGTGCGCAGACCTCCCAGGCAGCTGGAGACAGGGAGATACCACTCTCTTTGTCACAGGCCGGGTTAGGTCCCGAGAGAGCCCTGTCTCCTCACAGTGTGGGCTGGAGGGCCCCTCGCCCAGCCTGCACCCACTGGGCCTGAGAACCATCTCCTCCAGAGGGAGGGTCCTCCTCACGTCCCATCCCTGCGAGTGTCAGCAGAAAGTGCCTGGAGAGAATCTTCTCTCTATGCCATTATTGCCATGGTTGTCTAAGAAGCCAGAAAAAAGTTTCCAGAACCGACAGCTCTTCTCTGAATTTTGCTCCCTTAAAAAAGTATAAAAAGAAAAAAAAAAAAAAAAAAACAGGAGCGAGCAGGCTTGTCAGCAGACCGGGAGCGCGTGGGCTTGGAGCTATTTGCATCCCCGGCTGCGGGGGCCTCGGGGACAGAGATGACACGCTGGATCCCAGCGGCTCGCCCCCACCTGTAGGCGCTGGACGGACCCCTTCCATGGCTCAGTGGGGAGGGAGGCCCCTGGCGGCATCTTGGCAATAGCCGTGCCATCCCAAGGAGTCCCAGTCACCATGCTGGGGCTGCCACCACCCCACCTGCGCGGGCCCAGCAGGAGCTCAGCCGCTGCTGCAAGCTTAGAACCCAACTCACTTCAGAGAGTCAATGATTCACGCCTGGTTCTTCTCTGACCTAATGATTGTCTGATTTTTGTTGTTGTTAAGAGAGATTTGTGCACTGAGAAATGTATTTGTGTGGCCTGGGCCTGTGGGCTTCCCTGGGTGAGAAACCTGCACTGTGAGCCATCGAAGGTGTGAACTGCGTGAGTGATGTGTGATATTTGATTGCCAGGTGACAGCAGGGGCCCACTGCTGGGTTACTGCTAATGAAAAATGTTGGTTTGTTTTATAAATAAAGCCAAACAATCCTGCCCATGCCGAATCCTGGGTTCTGATAGAAACTTTCTGCTGTGGATCAGTTTTGTCTTCTGAGTTGGTCAAAGGCCCACCAGCCCTAGCGCAAGCCCCCTGCCCCACCCAGACAGCAGATTCCACTCAGAGCTTGTTCTGCCAGAACTGGGAGTCAAGGGCCACTCTGGGCCCCCAACCAACAAGGCCCCAACTCCCTCCTTTCCCCAGCCCCTCGAATGTCTGCTTCTCTGGGGACTGGGTGCAGAAAGGGATGGAAATTTCTCCATTGCTCTCTGCCCTGTGCCTCCAAGTAAGCCAAAATCCCAGTTTAAGCGACGGTTTGACTCTGCCTGTGGTCACCCAATATCCGTTCTCCCCTTCTTCCTTTCTAAGGAAGAATTTTGTTCAGGGTGGCAATGCACCCTGCTAAGAAAGTAGTCACTTATGGGTGACCTGGAAACCTGGTTCTGGACAATGAAACATAAGTGGAAGTTTCAGGGTGCAGATTTCAGGAAAGCTTTATAAAAGGGACCAGCTGAGCCGGCACAGCCTTTCTCCTCTTAGCCCTACTCCCTCTGTTCTTGCCTGGAAAGCACATGGTGGCAGGAAGACGGAGCCCATCTTGCTACATGAGTTAATGAACCTGAAAAGAACTGCAGGGTGAGGAGAGCAGAGCACAAAGGAGGAAACTTCGGGTCAAGCAGCTGTACCCAGGCCTGGACCACGAATTCCCTGTCGGCTAAATCGGTTTTCTTTTGTTGCAGCTGAATCCATTTGTAACTGATACAAGCAGTAGCAGTAGAAAGAGCACAGACAGGCCCTTGGGGCTCCCAAAATCTTGCCCTGGCTTTGTAACAGACCATGGGACTTAGGGAAAGTCACAGCCCTTCTTGCTCCCCTGTTTCCTTGTCTGGGGTGACACACCCAGAGGTCTCCAGGATCCCTTCAAGTCAGGCTGTGGCTTAAAATCAAGAACCAGAACTGGTCTCAACTGCAGCCCTAGGGCTGGGCATAAAGTCAGCTGAATGGAGATCCAAAAGCCCAGAATTAGAGGTGTCTGTGATAACTCCCAAAGGGAAATCGTTTCTATCGCCTCCATCTCCAGAGTTCACATCTGTCCCTGGTAGGAGCCCAGGTGGCACCTCAGGCCCAACACACCCACACACAGAGCCAGACCGGGCAGCCAGCTGGAGCTCTCAGCAGCTCCTGAGACAGCAGAGCCTGGTGCTGCACAGCTGGGAAAACTGAATCCCCTTCAGACTGGCCTCACCCAGGCCGACTCATGGCCTCTGTGACGTGAGGAATGGCTTCCGCTTCAGCCGCGGGTTAGGCCTGGGTCTGGGTGGGCGGAGCTGTCGCCCCTAGAAGTATAGAGCCTGAGACTAGAGAAGGGGTGGGGGGTTCAGGGTACTGTGGTGAAAGAATGGGCAGTAGAGGCAGCTGCCCCAAGCCACTACTCTCCTCCAGCCTGACACATCCTGGGATGAATCATTCAGGCATCTGCTGATCTGGGGAACTGTCTGAAATGGAAGCAGGAGTGGGATCCTGCTACCTCAGGAGACCTTCCAGTGAGAGGATGAATATACCAAAAGCACTCAGGAAGGCCACCTCCTGGACAGAGGCACTGATTAGTGACCGTGAGACACTTGTAATGAGAAAGCTGGTGTGAGCCAGTTCAGGAAACATTTCCCCTCATAGATACAACCTGCATGACAAGGGGAGCCTCAGTTTCTTCATCCATAAAATAGGTTCATTGGTTTAAATTCCAACACCAAGACTCTGCAGTTCTCCTTTCTGCTCCCTCCTCCCCCTCCTTCCCCCTTTGGAAGACTTCCTTTGGGCCCCGAGCCCAGCCCTTGCTGGAAATTAGTGAACCGCAGTAAGCCATCCCATAACCTTGGCGATGGTTTGCTGAAGAGGCAGCTTTGCCTTTGAGAAGGGTAAAATAAGTCAAGTTCATGTAAGTCTCTTCCTTTTGTAAAAAGCAATGTAGAAGATGGGGGAATGGGGGACCATAATGATGAAAGTTATCCTATGGTGTTTTTTTTAATAATAGACTTTTTTACTTTTTAGAGCAGTTTTAGGTTGACAGAAAAATTGCACAGAAAGTATAGCATTCCCATATACCCCATCCAACGATTTCCCTTGCAATGGTGTAGCACATTTGTCACAATTGAGGGACCTTTATTGATATATTTTTAACTAATGCTTCTAGTTTACATTACATTCACTAATTGGGTTTCAAAACATGTATAACATCATGTATCTCACGTCATAATATCATACACAATCGTTTCACTACTCTAAAAATGCTGTGCACCACCTGTTCATCCTTTGTACCAGTCAGGGTACATGTAAAAGAAAAAAAAAAAACCTGACCTGGGCCCCAACAGGTACACACTAATGTGTGACGATGGTGTAACCACCCCCCAACATCCTCCCCCTATTTAATGCCTTTCCCTGCTCCCCATCAGCATGGGAGAATTGGCTGCCTGTACGGTGATTTGACTCTGGGTCTCTCTCCAACCAACTGTGGTCCTTTGTTAAATGAATGAATCAGTGAAACGCCAGTGGAGACGTCCAGCCTCATAGCAGCCTGGCCCTTTAGCAGCCTTCGTCCAAGTCCCTGTAGCCCCTGCCTGGCCTGTGGCCTCCTTGCGGGCAAAGCCAAGCCCCTCATAGAGCTGCAGGCCATCAGCAAGCCCACGAAACCCCAGCAGAGAGCTGAGCAGATGGACTCACGTCTTTGGATTTGGATTTGGAGATTTCACAGCTTGGGGGATCGAGGGCTCCTCCTTGCTCCTTGCCCAAGAACTGCCCAAGGAAAAAGCTACATCCCTGAGCGTGTGGCTCTGTTGCCTCTGCAGTGAGAGTCCCTTGGGTGAAAGCCATTGGCTCCTCAGGGAGCAGCCCCAGGTCTCTTGGAAGACAAAAATCTGCAACTGCAGTGAGGCAGCAGGGTGCTCTCCATGGCTGTAGAGAAATTTTCGTTGAGACCATGCTGCTAAAATGTACCCTAAGACAGTAACTGGACAAATGACCAAGGTAGAGAGATGTCCTGGAGTTTTTGTAATAGCAAAACACTAGAAACAATCTAAATACCCATTGGTATTGGAAAGAATAAATGAAAGATGGCACGTCCTTGCATCTGCGATGGGATAGCCTGCTGCCGTGAAATGAAGGGCAGAGCTATATTTACTTATGTGGAAAGATTTCCATGACATATTGCTGAGTAAAAAGAGCAGGTTACGAAACAGTATATGATCCCTTCATCATAAAATCACACACATGCACACACACACGCACACACACACAGAGCTGTCTGGAAATCTGTTCACCAAACTGTTAACAGTAGCTTTCTCCAGTAAGTGGAATTTAATGGTATTTTTTACTTTCTTTTTAAAACTCTATATTTTGAATTTTAAAGAATTTTTAAAGTCATTTTCACTTTGGAGTGAATTAATAAACAAGCAAACAAAAAATAAAACTTTCGCCTGGATTCACAGTCCCAGTGTTTCTTTCTTGGGGTGTTTTGTGGTTTTAATTTCTTTTTTATTTTTGTCTATTATATGAATTTGTATTTTGTGTTAAATATTACAGCCAGCTGGTTTAAACAGTCTTCTATATAACAAAAGGCATAAAACAAGAGCAACAATATCAACGCCTGGCTCCCCAGAGGCAATCATTTCAGTTTTGTAAGCTATTTATTTTATATCTCTAAAAATATACACATATAGGCAGTTAGTGATTTATTTTTTATTTTAAACTACCTATTATGATTTATGTTTCTTACATCCTCACATTAAACCAGCATTTAATATATTCTGATTACATTCAATTTCTTCATGCTTTTTAATTTTTCCTGTAGCAAATAACTTTTCTCTTCTTAATCCTCTTTGTCACTATTTCTTCCATGAAACGCTCTGACAGAGCTGTCTCTTCTACAGTTTCTCCTATGATACTACCCCCTCTCCTACTCTCTCTCTTCTTTGGGGTCTCAACCTTTGATTCCCTTTTGTCATTTTAGTGGAGCATAGGGAGGGCAGTGGAAGAGAGGCGAATGTTTGCACTCAGCTTTCCACATCTGATGGTCTACGTGATTACACCTAAAGACTGATTTTGACAGGAAGGGCTGGAGATGGTTTCACAGAGTCATGGTATTAGAGACGGGCCTGTAGAAATGACTTACATCTCCATAGTCGGAGGTGGGCTGAGAAAGTGCACTTACAGGAGGGACAGGTGCAGAGGACAGATGGAGAGAGGGGCCCAGCCCCCCTCACCTCCCTCGTGTCTTCTCTGAGCAGCACTGGGTCTGCCCCACCAGGAGGCAGAGCAAGGCTGGAGCTCTCAGCCCCAGATGTGTGTGTGACTCTTCCCTGGGCTGCATGACCTTCGAGAAGGTCACTGAGCCCCTCAGACCCTGAATGTCCCCCATGGGCACCTGCCTCACAGGCCGGGAGGGAGGAGGAAATGAAGGGGAGCCCAGGGCCCCTGGGGTGGTCAGCATGCCCAGTGAAGGTGCCCAGTCCAACCCAGAGCTTAAACTCAGAGCCCCAGAGCCCCGTGTCCGTGGTTCCGTCCACCCCCGCATGCAACTGCCTGTTGTCTTGAATTTGTACCTTCTCGCCAGGCTGTGGGCAACGTTTACAGGCTGACCAGACCTGAGAGGAAGAAAGGGAAGTCTGTAAAGCTAAGATGATCTTGAGGGAAGTGGAATGGAAATGCAAGTTCATGTGGGTCAGCTACGGGCGCCCTCACATCAGCACCCATTGGCCTGAGGTGGTCTGGAGGGGAGACAAAGGGGCCTGAGCCAGGGGGCCTCTCAGCCTGGGATCAACCCCCTCCACCTGCATTCCTCTCCCGTGCACACTCTTGGCTCTGGAGCACACCCACCTCACCAACCCCCCACCTCCATGGTTCATGGACTCGTGCAGAGTAGAGCAGGAAGTAGAGAATGAGCTGGCCCAGGCAGCTCGCCCACCCCTCCCAGGCCCCCAGGGACAGAGCCCAGCTGAGGGGGAGTCAGCACAACAGAATCAGCCTCCAGCCCAGACACTGATCCCGGCTCTGGTGTCAACACGACACAGTGTGCGGGGACCGGAACCCCCCAGTGTGGTCCCCTCCCCCAGCGTCCCAACCAGCTTCCAGCAGCCCACCTGTGAAAAGTTTGACCACAACCTCATGCCAGCAGTCCTCAGGGCCAGCCGGCCAGCGGGGGTCCGGTGCTGAATGCCACTTGAGAGTCTGGTCCTGGGACCATTCCTGCCACTGACTGTCATAGGTTGGGTTCCCCAGGAAACACATTTGGAGGCAGAGATTCGTGTGCAGGGTCATGGTGAGTGCTCTTGGGAGTAATTCCTGCGAGGGGTGTGGAATCCCAATCAGACAAAGGGAGGAGGGGAAATCCCATGTGGTAAGGGGGACACAGGCCGGCCCTCCGGGGAGCTCTGCAGCTGGCATCCCCTCACAGTTTCGCTGCCTTGAGGAAAGAGGGCCTCTGCCTTTATACCCCTACATCAACCCGTCATCGCATGCAGGGTTCCCTGCGGTGGGTGGAGAGAGGGGAGGGGTGGGGCGTGACCTTGAGCGAAGCGGTCCTCTTTAGCTGAGGGCAAGGCTCAGAGACAAACCCAGCTGAGACCCATCAGCCACCAACACCGGCAGCAGCTGGTAACAGTCCTGGAGGGGGCTGCGGGCAGCAAGCCAGACTCCCACAGAGAGGTGAAGCCAAGCCAGTGAATGCTGGAACTGAATTCAAAATCAGATGTCCAAACCCTAACCAAAACCACTCCTGCCAACCCTAAATAACATCTGGGGCATCATATAAGACTCTACAAGGGTTCCCTGCACTAGGGTAACTCTTCAAAACTTACAACCTCCAGATGGGTCCCCGGACAAGATCAGTCCTGAAACCTAGAGGATCCACTCCTTCCAGAACATCAACTAGTTCCATCTCCCTATCCCATATTATCAACAGTCCCTTCCAACATGGAAAAGTTAGAATGGGCATAGCTCAAATACCCCTAAAAAGGAGAAAGATGGAAGGTGATGGTGGAGTTATAACGGAGAAGGTAGGGTTTAACAAATGAGTATGAATGCTGAATCATTATACTGATATTTCTTTATCCTCCAGTACCTTAGAGCAGCTAGAAGTAAAAACCTAAAATTGTGCAATTGTAACCCATACCAAACTCTGAAATCTGTTCTACAAGTAATTGTTGCAATGAACTTTGAAATTTATTGCTTTTGTGTATATATGTTATTTGAAGAGAAGGAGGAGCATAGCAGAGAAGATAGGATTTAACAAATGAGTGTGACTGCTGAATCATTATATTGATGTTTCTGTTGGTCTCCAGTGTCTTGGAACAGCTAGAAGGAAATACGAAAAATCGTGGAACTGTAACCCATACCAAACTTTAAAATCTGTTCTATATAACTACGTGTTAAAATGTGCTTGGAAATTTATTGCTGTTTTGTATATCTGTTATATTTCACAATTTAAAAAATAAACAAATCAATCAAACAAACAAAAAAATCAGATGGCAAAGCCCACACCCTTAGCGTGCTGGGTCCCCATACTAAACACCATCTGTAAATTCTATCGTTCAACTCTCACAACAGCCCTATGAAGGAGCCACATTTTACCAATGAAGGACCTGAGGCATGGAGGTGACAACCAGCCATGCAGTTTGACCCAAGAACCACACGAAATAAGGCCACTGACCATTGGGACCGTGGCCCAGCAGGCATGTTGTCAATGTTTTGGAGTAGGAGGAGGGAGTGGTGAACCCTGACCTCTGGTCTGCACTGACAGCCCACCCTGAGGGGCTGAGCCTGCCCCGGGCCTTCCCTTCCCCGCAGGCGCCCTTCTCGGAGCCCTCTGACCCGCCCAGTGCGAGATCACAGCCCTTGTCTGGGACAGAGAAGCTGATGCCGGTGCCATGCAGGGGCCTGGCGTTTGGCCACACAATCTCCGCAGAGCCCCGGTCCCTTGGCTCACAGAACAGTAAACGACGGATCGTTCCTGTTATCATCACTGCCTTCACTCGGTCGGTCCCTCAGAGAGAGAAGCCGATGAATAATGATAATTCACATTGCAAAACGTGGGTGCAGGTTGTGTTCTGCAGTGTCACCAGCCCCAGCAGAGTTGACCTTTGACAGCCAGCCGCCCCACATTCCTCTCTCCTCCCTGGGGGTAGGGTAGAGCTCACCCCACCTGTGACAGTCTGTCCTGGAAACCTGCTGCTCCCCAACCCAGGTCCTCATGCCTCAAAGCCCCGGCAGCTACATGGGAAAGGGTGGAGACACGGAGAAGCAGGACAGAGACTCTTGCCATCTTCTACCCCAGCTGTTCTCAGCCCCACTGGATTGACGGTGTGTTCTTGGGAAGGGTCTGCCTTTCCCACCAGGCTGTGTGAGCTCCTCTACGGCAGGGAGGGGGCCTGCCCTCCAACCCGTGCACTCCCACTGCCAAGCAGCGCCGGGACATGATGGAGACCTAGGGAAGGACGAGAGATCATGGCATGATGAGATGATGCTGGTTTTCCATTCTAGAAGCCGGACTGGTCTTAGCAGACTTCTCGGAGTGCTGAGTGGGCTTTCTTCCCTAGCAACTCCCAAACTGTGACACTGGTAAAAATAAAACAAAAAAAAATTTTAGAAGGATTACTGTTAGTATCAGGGCTGGCCAGTGTCTGTCCCTGTCCTGAGGCTGACCCCTTCCCTAGGGTATGCTGTTGTTCTGTGGTCAGAGCCGGACAGAGAGTGACTCACAGGCCTCTGTACCATCCCCTTCCCCGCACCACCCCCTGCCCCCCGGCCAATGCTAAAATATCAAGACGGCCCCGTTTGGGTGAGATTCTGACCCACAGTGAAGAGCGGACCATCTGGCCAGCACTCTCCCAGCGCTGAGACATATTCTAACTCCCCACCCTTCCCTCGATGAAGAAGCAGAGGAACAACTGCATACTGAGGGGCTCAGAGGAGGTTTCTGCTCTGGCCCACCTGGCAGGGAGGAGGAGCCAGCTTTCCCAGTGCAGGGCTCTGTGCACCAGACGCCGTGCCCCTGGGTGGGCTCGTGCCCCAGCCTCATCCCCCTCACCCTTTTCCTCTTCTCCACTGGAAAATGAGCTGTGGCATTTCCTGCAGCTAATGGGAAGTGTTAGTATTATCCCCATTCCAGGACTGGGAAGTGAGGCTATGAAATATAAACTGACCTGTGGGTTTTGCGCCCCAGTACAGCCTTCCCGGGGCAGCCCCCTCCATTGGAAACCAGTGCCTCACCCGTGCCAGTGCTGGCTGGGCTGCCTGCCCGCAGCCTCCAGGACTCCCCGAGGCAAAGTCCGCGTCCTTATCTCCTCCACTCCACATCTTAGGCTCATCTCAGGGCCTCCAGTCAGGGGGCCCCTCAGAGCTTAGGGCTGGGCCAGCGTTTGCTGGGTGGGGGGCTCGTCACTGATAACAGAAGTGCTGGCCATGCCAGTGTTAGAGATGGTTGGGGACTGAGCTTATCTTTGAGAAGACCGGGGTTCCACTGCCAAAGCTTCTCAGGCTGCTCTGCCAGCTGAGCCTGAGCCTGGGTTAAGGGCCTAAGGTCCCCTTCCCTCCTGCAGAGGGTACCGAGAGCTGGGAGCGCTTCTGCTGCCATCATCAGCTGTTCTGCCCCAGGGCAAAAAATGGGTATGGCTAGGAGGGAGGGACATGCCAGGGCTGAGACGTGACTAAGGCAAGAGAGATGGTTTGATTTACTTATTGCTTTCAGTAAAAGACACCAGCCCATTACTTAAAATTAGGCCTAAGAGTCACCCCCAGAGAACCTCTTTTGTTGCTCAGATGTGGCCTCTATCTCTCAGCCAACATGGCAAGCAAATTCACTGCCCTCCCCCTCTCTACGTGGGACATGACTCCCAGGGATGTGGACCTTCCTGGCAACGTGGGACAGAAATCCTAGAATGAGCTGGGACTCAGCATCAAGGGATTGAGGAAATCTTCTCAACAGAAAGGGGGAAGAGAGAGATGAGACAAAATAAAATGTCAGTGGCTGAGAGATTTCAAACAGAGTCGAGAGATTATCCTGGATGTTATTCTTATGTATATAGATCTCACCTTTTTAATTAAGATATATTGGAGAGGCTGGAGGGAAGTGCCTGAAAATGTAGGGCTTTGCTACAGTAGCCAAGTTTCTTGAAGATGATTGTGTAACGATACAGCTTTCACAAACTGACTGTGTGATTGTGAAAACCTTGTGTCTGATGCTCCTTTTATCTACGGTATGGACAGATGAGTAAAACATCTGGATTAAAATAAATAAATAATAGGAGGAACAAATGTTAAAATAAACTGAGGAGATTGAAATACTAGTGAACAATGAAAGGGAGTGGTAAAGGGGTATAGGAAAAAAATAGGGGGAACAAAGGTTAAAATATATTGAGTAGAGGGAAATACTAGTGGTCAATGAAAAGGAGGGGTAAGGGGTATGGTATGTGTGAGTTTTTTCTTTTTATTTCTTTTTCTGGAGTGATGCAAATGTTCTAAAAAATTATGATGGAGATGAATATACTACTATGTGATGATATTGTGAGCCATTCATTATACACCATGCATGGAACGTTTGTATGTTAAGAATGTTCAAGTATGTATGTTGTTTTGGTTTGATGATACAAAATAAATACAATAAAATAAATTTTTTTAAAAGGTGAAAAAAAAAAAGACGACACCAGCCCAGGGCTGTGTGCGTGTGCCCAAGTGTACGTGAATGGATGTGTGTGCAAGTGTAAGCCATTCCTCCTGGAAAAGGACAGAGGAGTCATCCTGCTCAGTAGAGGATGACAGGAATTTTTTTTTCAAGTTACTAAAATTGGTTTATTCATCCCTCTTTTATTAATATACATTATGTGCATTTAGAGAAAAGACAATAGGAAAATATTAATAGATTTAAAATAAAGCATGTACGAAAACACACTAAATCTATGTCTTCTAAGTGTGTTCAATGGTGATATATAAGGAAACTTGTTATAAATCACAATGCTTTCCTAGTCCATCAAGAAAAAGTCACTTTAATACCCTTTATGCTTTAATAAAAATGTATTCTCTGAGCAGCACTGGGAAAAAGTAATATTCTTGTTTGTTTCCTGAAGTAATTATCAGTATGCTTACAGTTATTAAATATATCTGTAAAAATTTCCATTGGTTGGGAAAACGATAAAGTTAGTCAGCTAGCTGGATTGCTTTTCTTAATTTTAGTAAATATTTTCAGTTCGGAAGTCAAAACTGGACAGGAGAACTGTCTATAAGGTGCATACGTAGTTTAACTCTTTAGAACAAGAGAATGCAAAAGATAAGCAAGAGAGTCGCCTTCCTAATCCTCTACCACTGAAACTGCAGTTCACAGCAGGTAATGTACATACCCACCCAACTGCAGAAGTGGTGTCAATTCTTTTGGCAATTAGCTCTGAACCTTCAATGCCCTCACTTTTTTCTTCCATTCTCATTCCTATCAGAGGCCAAAGAACTCTTTAAAGTCCAGGCCTCCATCCTTCCCACCCGCCCAGGCTTTCTTCTGAGATGGAGAAGGGCGCCTCAAGGGAGCGGGACGGAGTTTGCATTGAAATGCATCTGCAGCAGTCTCTTTTTAGACAGTGTTTGGTTTCCTAGGCTCCTGCAAGCAGATACCATAAAATGGGTCGGCTTTTAACAATGGAAATTTATTAGCTTACAATTTTGAGGCTGAGAAAAATATGTCCTAATCAAGGCATCGTCAAGGTAATGCTTCCTTCCTGAAGTCTGACTGCTGGTGGTCCTTGTGTCCTCGCCCCATGGCGGCATCTGCTGGGCTCTCCCTTCTCTTCCGAGTCCTCTTACTTTCAGCTTCTAGCTTCCATGGTTATCTTTCTCACTGCGTTCATCCCATTTATAAAGGATGCCAGTAAGAGGGTTAAGACCCATCCTGAATGAGGTAGGTCACACCTTCATCGAGTAGCCTCATTAAAAGATCCTACGTATTCACACTCATGGGAATGGATTAACTTGAAGAACTTGCTTTTCTGAGGTACATACCGTTTCAAACTACCACAGGTAGCTTTATATATTTTTTTATAACCTCCTTTTCTTGATGCCCTGAAAGTTGTTGTCATTTGGGGCCATTTCTCTCTGAGTTTTCTTGCTCATCCCAAGACTGGGCCGGCTCATAGGCCAGACATTTCCTATGGGATCGGGAGGTGGGAGGGGAGAGGGAGCCCAGCCTTGGAGTTCAGCTGGACAACTTTGCTCCCCAGGATTTCAAACTTACTGCTAGAGAAATCCAGAAACTCAAGCTGAGCTGGGGACCAGTGTCTGGATGGCTTCAGGAGGCTGTACCTCCCCATGACAGAGTGGTGGTGGTTTTTAGGAGGCTTTGCCTGAACTAGGAGGGCAGCTGACGCAGCACCTGTGCCAGGAACATGCAGTACCCTAACCCTTACCCCGAGCTTCTTCGGGCCCCCAGGCATCTGCAATTTTCCAGGGATAATTTGTTGTCTGCTTTCCACATGACACCTAGGGTCATTTGGCGCATGCACAAACATTTCTGCTGATAGGAAAGATTGCAATCACTTAGAAACCAGAAGATAAGTGTATAGAACTGAGGTTATCTTCAGCCTCAGTTCAACGTTTATCAGCAGCAGCCTGCAAGGCCCTTCTCCTATTTTGTTCATCATTCCCTCTTTATCCTTGGACCCAATTCTCTGCCCATGCCTCCACTCCCCACCTCCCCACGGCATCCTCAAACGGGTTTGTTGTGTATCTTTACATCTCTGTAAAATAGCATGGCTTTATATGTATGTGTCTTTAACTAATATATATTGTCCTGTGATAACAAACCTCATTCTCTTAATTGATATATATTGTCCTGTGCTAACATGTTTCATTCTCTTTTTCACTTTATTTTTCACTCAACACTACGTTTTAAAAGCAATCTATATTGCAGCATGTGTTTCTAACTCATTGCTTCTAACTACCACAGAGGATTCCACCACGATGTTCACCACCCCAGAGTTGGGAGCCCTGAACTGAGTCAAATCACCTATGTCTTTGCTATTCTTTTCCCCCCATTTGAACTGTCCCTTCCTGGGGGCATGGTTTTATGAAAATCTCCAACTGTAATTGAAACAGTCATAGAAGAAGCTGTTTCTTGTAGTTATGTCAAGTGTTGCTTTATATATTTTTAACATTCTGTTGCTAGATGCATATCTATATTTGTGACCACTTGACCATATGTTATATCCCTCTTTAACAATTATGATGGGTTTTGCCTTGAATTATACTTTATGGATATTAGTATTGCTACTCTGATTTTCTTAGGTCATAGTTACCTGTTATATTCTTTTTTCTACCTGCTCTGTTTTCAGTTTTTCTCTATGCTTTTGCTTTCAGTGTTTCCCTTACAGTCTAGGTATTAAGACTGAGAGTTTCTGTCTAGATATCTATTACCTTTATATATATAATAGTTACTGACATTTTATTTATCATCACTGTTAACACTGTTACATTATAACTTATTTCTATCACCCTATTTTACATATTCTACTTATCTTACTTTTCCTGATTTTTATTTCCTTTCCTGCTTTCAATTTAATAGTCCAATTTTCTTCTACTGTTTTAAAAGTGAAACACACCTCTGGGGATGATTGAATAAGTAATGGGGGGAATGGAACAAATCTTCCTTGCAGAATAATTTCAAGTAACTGTAAAAGGGTTCAGTGAAATAGAAAATCACTATTAGAACATCATAGTAATAATCACTGCAGCTAAGATCAATAAATAAATACTAAATTTAGTGAAAAAACCCTAAGGAAAAACAGGATATGTGCATAGCCTCAAAGTATTTTCTCCAAAACATTATTAACTACTGTACTAGTTTTAACATATCTCCACAAATTCTTTGATATTCCTTCTTCCAGGGGGTGTGACCTAACTCCTGTTACCTTGGGTGTGGGCTGGACGTAGTAACTGGTGTCCAATGAATAGAATATGGAAAAAGAGTAATAGTAACTCTACAGTGGAGAAGCGTGGCAGACACCAGCTTAACTCAATGAACAAGGTCACATCACCAGTAATAAGTCATGTGCATGTCATGCCCCCAATATGACGTGATGAGGAGGACACTTCAGCTCTGGGATAGTCTTCCCCCAAATCCATAACCCAGTCCAATCATAAGAAAACATCAGACAAACCCGAACTGAGGAATATTCTGTGAAATGCCTGACCAGTGTTCTTCAAAAAATGTCAAGGTCATTAAAAAAAAAAAAGAACAGCTGAGATACTATTAAAGATCAGTGGCATCTAAGGAGACGTAATGGATCAATACATTATTGTATCCCAGATTGGATCTTGGTTCAGAAAGTGGGCATTAGTGGGAGAAATTAGGCAAAATCCTAATAAAATCTGCAGTTAATAGTGTTGCACCAATGTTAATAATTTTGATAACAATACCATGTGCATATAAGATGTTAATATGAGAAGAAGAAATTTATAGAGTAAATTTATAGAATTTACTCGATAAATCTACAATCATTCCAAAGTAAAAGTTTTTTTGTTTTAAAACAGCTATGAAAGAATAATAAAGTCATTATGAAGATGAAAAGGCAACAAGAGATTATCAGGAATAAAGAGGCAGATTTTCTTTAAAAACTTATTTAGAAATGAAAATGTAATTTTTAGACTAAAATACCAATTAGACACAGATAAAGAGAGAATTAGGGAACTGGGAGTTAAACTACAAAACTCAGAGACAGATAATGCGAAAACACTAGTTAAGAGATATGGAGGTTAGACTGAAAAGCTCGAATATACTGTTACTCTCCAAAAGGGAGAACAGAGGGAATGAAGGAAATATTTAAAGTGAAAATGACTGTAAAATTTTTAGAACTAGTGAAAAACATGATATCAGAGGTCCAGGAACAACAATGTATACCAAGCAGGGTAAATATTTAAAAAGTCCATATCTAGACACCTCAGCAAAACTAGGGACACAAAAGACAAAGATAAGATCTTAGAGACAGAAAGAAAGGACAGATCACCTAGAAAGAACTGACAGAGAGAGTGCAGACTCCTCAGCAGCAGCAACAGAAGTCAGAAGAGAGTGATTAAAACCTCACAATGTTGATAGAAAATGTCTGTCTGCCTAGAATTATGAACTGTGTGAAACCATTGTTCAAGCTTGAGAGTGGTAAAAATTGAGTGTTTATCACCAAGAAACCTGCCCTGTAGGAAAGAAAAATGATCTCAGTAGAGCAGGCTAAGATACAAGAAAAGAATGCTAAGTAAAATAATGGAGATAATGTATATAAACCCAAACAAATGTTGCCTTTAAAAATAATAATTTTTATAGATATTTGCAAATAGTTCTCCTCAGAGGTTGTACCAGTTTACATAGCCACAGCAATCTAAGAAGGTACTTATTTCTCCATCTCTCTGATAACCTCTTATAGAACTTATGATTTTTACTAAACCATTAGGTGAAAATCATTATCTCAGTGAGTTTTAATTTACATTTCTCCCAGTATTTTGTTGATATATTATAGTTATTCATTCCTAATTTTCTGTCTTTGCTTTATGTTATGGCGCTTTTTGCCATAGTGAATTTGTTCAATTACCATTTTCTCCTTTTCTTTTAAGGCTTCTGGAGATTGTTCCATACTTAGCAGTGCCTTCCCATCTCCAAAATGATCTTCTATAACTTCCATTACTTCTCAGTATATTGTGTTTCTTTTTTTAAACATTTACATATGTGGTCCATCTGAGAATTATTTTGCTATAAAATATGAGGTAAGCATATAATGTTATTTTTTTTAATATTTTTATTAGGACATATTCACACATATGCAATCTATGCATAATATACAATCGATGACTCACAATATCATCACATAGTTGTACATTTATCACCATGATCATTTTTAGAACACTTGCATCACTCCAGAAAAATAAATTAAAAAAAAAATCTTACATCCCATATGTCTTACCTCTCCCTCTCATTGACCACTAGTATTGCAATCTACCCAATTTTTTACTCTTTAGCCCCCTTTATCATTTTTTTCACCCATCGGTCCATAACCTGGGTAAAAGGAGCACCAGAAACAAGGTGCTCCTAATTACATATAGTCACACTGTAAAAGCTATATATTTAAACGATTGTCTTCAAGAGTTAAGGCTGCCGTATAATAGAGAAGATGGGATTTAACAAAAAAAGGATCTTGTTGGTATTTTTATTGGCATTTTACTAGGATGAATTGACTTTCTAAGGATATGTGATATCTTTCAGATCATCTTCTAAATTCTTTAATAGAATTTTAAAGTTTTATTTCAAAGTATATTACATGTATTCTTGTTAAGTTTATTTCTGTTTGTCTTATTTTGTTGCTGTTACTGTTAATAGATTCTTCTATTAGTTTTCTAATTATTTGTAGATGTGAATTCTATAGTTTCTGAATATTAATTTTGAATCGGACCCCTTACTGAAGTCTGTTACTGTTTGTAACACTTTTTGAGTCAAATTTTTTGGGTTTTCCAGGTAAACAATTATGTCTTCCTGAAATAATGTTTGCCTCCTTTCTGATTTCTATACCTTTAATTTCTAACTCTCGTTGAGTCGCATTGCCTGATATATACAAAAAAATGTTTAAAAAAAGCTTCAAAATGGGCAAACCTTTCTTGTTTCTGCCTTCAAGTTGGGGAAATTTCTGGTGTGTTCCCATTAAGCACGATGCTGGCTTTGATACCGAAAAATGTATTTTATCATGTCAAGTATACCCCATTCCTATTTTACTAAGAGTGCTTACAAATAATAAAGCATTGAATTTTTTCAGTATCTATGGAGATGATCATATGATTTTTCTCCTTTGATATGTTAAGATGGTAAATTACATTAATGGATTTCCTAATATTACACACCAGTCTTACATTTCTGGAAGGCGCCTCTTCTTTTTTAAAGCTCCTTGAATTCTTCCCTAAGGAAGGCTTTGTTTTCTGAGCTCCTGATTCTGAAAAGAATATTAAAGGCACAAATATGAAGAAGGTGCTCACCAAGTGTTCCTATTCCTTAGACCCAAGCTCACCCACGTATGGAAACCTCAGGCCCCCCTGGCCGGAGAGGCACAGCAGGGGGCCCATGGGCCCCTCCCTGTGATCAGTGAGGGGCTGGACCTGGCTTTAGGTCAGGCCAGGTGGACCCTTTTGGTGCGGGCGCTGTGGGCCCTGCAGCCTGCCCCGCCTCCAGGTGAGTCACTCCCTCTTCCCGGGTCACCAGTCAGCTCTGTTAATGATCTGAGATCTAGTGTTTCTCAACTTCTTTCACAAGGCTGGGGGCCCAAGGCCAAGTCGGGGTCACCTGGGCATGGTGTAGCCTTTGAGTTTCTCGGGAGATTCATGTTACTGTAAAATGGGAAACCTCTGCTTCTGCAAATCAAATCCCTGTGATCACCAGCCTCTGTCTCAATGTTTCTTGTCCTGCCCTTCTGTCATTAACTCTGGTGCTTTCTAGCTCTCTCTTCCCGGTTTGGAAGGGTCCTCGACCCTAAGTCTCTGCAAAGTCCTTCTCCCAGGACTGAGGTCATCCTGCTCACACTCATCCTGGCCTCCTGGGTCTCTTCGCAGTTTGGGTCACAACAGAGATTTCTCAAGGCTGGTAAGGCATGAACCATGGAATGTGTACGTGTTTAGCTGAGATGAAGCCAGAAGGAAACACCTCCACGTAGGGGGGACCATAAACATTAGGAAGAACCACATGAAATTCCCCATAACCAGCAGTTTTCAACCTACCAGAAAAGAAGAAACAGAAAAAGGGAAAACAGCATTCTGTGGTACAACCGAACACAGAAGCTGCCTTTGAGACCGAAACAATCACAGACTCAAATATCTGGTGCCACCCAGTGGTCAGAGTGAGGAAATGGCTCTTGACGATGATGGTGAAAGTAAAGAATAACTAACCCAGTACAGAAGTTTTGCAGATTTTTTACTGCTAGTGTAGTTTTTGTTAATAATCAGTTATATTTATACACCTGCTTAAGGATTACAAACAGATCTTCTAAAGTAGGCAGGCAGGTACTATTATTACCCCTATTTTAGAGGGGATTTAAGTGAGTGGCATGCGGTCAGGGGCTGCAGCCAGCAGGGCCAGGTTTGAGCCCAGGGCCTTACTCACTGTGATTGTCAGGTTCATGTGTCAGCCTGGCCAGGATGATGGTGTCCAGTTGTCTGTTCAAGCAAGCTGTAAGGACATTTCGTGGACTTTAAATCATGAGCACTTTGATTGCATCCACGGCTGATTACATCTGCAGTTAGCTAAGGGAACTGTCTTCTGCAATGAGCGATGCTTAATCTAATCGCCTGAAGGTTTTTAAGTAGAATTCAGAAGAGAGCCTCTCTCTTCTGGCTCACTTAAGCCAGCCAGCCTCTCCCGGGGAGCTGGTTGAAGACCTTCTGCACAGCTGCCAGCACTACAGGTTTGGGACTGTTACATTCCTACGGTTGTGTGAGTCACTTTCATGAGTCTCATATTGACAAATATCTCTTGTTGGTTCTGTTTCCTGAGAATCTTGACTAATACAGCTTGATACTGGCAGTGGTTCTTGAAAAATAGAATCTTAAAAATGGGCTTTTACACTTGGTTTTCTATCTGATTAGACTCAAAAACACTGATGACTATTTCCAATAATCAAGATAGCCCTGATAGTCCATGAGTCTGTAAAATATCACCATTTGATTCTGCTAATTGTGCATTTATATGAGGCAAGGCTCTAGACGAGTGTTTTTGACACTTTAACAGAGCTTTGTGGAGCTAAGAGATATAATGATTTTGGCTGGTTGTTCCACAATCTGCTGGATATGGTTATAAAAGCAAGGCTTGAGCCAAAGGCTTCAAATTTGCAGCTTAAGCACTGTATGAAAGATGTAAATATTTCTTTGCTCTGAAAGAAAACCTTATTTCCTGTGGCCGCTGATTTGAGATCTCTGAAAACCAGACCCAAAGTCTTATTATGTGAGTAGCAGAGTTACAACATAAACTGAAATCAAACCTTGTAGGGTGTCTGCTGTTACAGTGAGGGCATTGATTGGAAAGGAGTAGGATCCTGAAAATTAGGATGGGGACATATGGATTGATAACTATGGCAGTGGGGACATAGAAACCCTAGATTCTGCTGATAAATTATCTGCTAGATAAACCTGTATTGGTCTTCACTGAGGAAACAGCTGCCCCACCTCCAGCCTGCCCTGAGGAAGCAGCCACCCCAACTCTAACCTGCCTTGAGGAAATAGCTTCCCGACTTTCACCTCCAGTCCGCCCTGAGGACTCTGCCACCCAATCTCCACCTGAAGACATTACCCTCCCAGTGCCTGCGAACTTGTAACCACCTCCCCTGGGGAAATGGCTCTCACTCCTCTAGAGAGATTAATCCTTTTTCACTAGATGAAACTGCAATGGAATGCCCTGAAGTAATTGACTTGAAAGACATTTCTAATTCTTTTCATGACCCACCCCCACCACCCCTCTTTTCTTCCAGGCCTATAACTAGACTAAAATCCCAACCAGTGAGGTACAAAGTGTCACCCATGAGGAGTATACTCCAAAAGAACTGCCTGAGTTTTCCAATTTATATAGACGGAAATCAGGGGAATATGTGTGGGAATGGATATTAAAGGTGTGGGATAATAATGGAAGGAATATAAAGTTGGATCAGCTGAATTTATTGATATGAGCCCAGTAAGCAGAGATTCTGCATTCAGTGTTGTAGTTTGAGGGCTTAGAAAGGGCATTAACAGTTTGTTTGGATGGTTGCCTGAAACATGGATTAAAAGGTGGCTGACGTTACCTGAGGTCCAAATGCCAGAACCGCCCTTGTATAATGTAGACGAGGGGATCCAATGGCCTAGAGAGATTGGAATGTTAGAGTGGATTTATCATGGGAAACCTGCTCACACACCCTGGGAATGTCTGGAGGACACACCTTTTACCAGGACTGTGAAGAATAAATTTGTGAGACCAGCACCGTCATCCCTGAAGAGCTCTGTAGCCGCCCTTCTCTGTAGGTCGGATATTACTGCGGGAACTGCTGTCGCTGAGCTGGAATCCTTAGAGACAATGGGGATGATCAGATTCAGAGTTGGGAAAATCTACCTGGTTGTATTTAATTACCAAAGACAAGGTGGGCGTGACCACCATAATGGACAGCAAATTCAAAGCAGCAGTCAAAATACCCTGACCCTCAGGTGCCTATGGTGTTGCCTAGCAGATCATAAAGTACAATAGATGGGCAGTCTACTAAATTCTTGTTTGAGCTGTATAAGCAGAAAAATTCTAGGTCAAGTGAAAGGAAATCTAACTTGAATTTCAAAAACAGAGAGTCACGGCCCCTTAATCAATTTCCAGACTTGAGACAGTTTACAGACCCACAGCCCGTTGAATGAGGGGGAGGCCAGGCTACTTTGGGGAAGAATCCTATTACACTGCCACAAATTTATACTGTTAATCTTTCGCCAAGCCTTCTCCAGGGAGACCTACGACCTTTTACCAGGGTAGCTGCATTGGGGAAAAGGAAATGATCAGCTATTGGGGGATTATTAGACATTAATTCCTAGAGACCCAAAACATCACTCTGGTCTACCAGTCAGAGTGAGGGCTTATGGAGGCCAAATGGTCGATGGAGTTTTAGCTCAGGTCCATCTCACATGAGTTCAGTGGGTCCCTGAATCCATTCCATAATTATTTCCCCACTTCCAAAATGCATAATTGGAATCGACCTACTCAGCAACTGGCAGGATCCCCACATTAGTTCTCTGACTTGTGGAGTGAGGGGTATTATGGTAGGAAAGGCCAAGGGGAAGCCACTAGAACTTCCCTTCCTTAGCAAGACAGGGAATCAGAAGCAATACCAAATGTTTGAAGGGACTGCAGAGATTACAGTTGTGCTTAAGGACATGAAGGATGCAGGGGTGGTGATTCCCACCACATCCCCATTCAACTCTCCTATCTGGCCTGTGCAGAAAACAAAGAGGTCTTGGAGGATGACAGTGGATTCTCATAAACTTAACCAGGTGGTGACTCCAATTGCAGCTGCTGTTCCAGATGTGGTATCATTACTTGAGCAAATCAACACATCCCCGGTACCTGGTATGCAGCTATTGATCTGGCAAATGCTTTTTTCTCATTAGCTGTCAGTAAGAACCAACAGAAACAGTTCGCTTTCAGCTGACAAGGCCAGCGATATACCATCACTGTCCTACCTCAGGTGTATATCATCTTTCCAGCCCTATATCACAATCTTGCCCAGAGACCTTGATCATTTCGTCCTCCCACAAGATATCACACTGGTCCACTATATTGATGATATCATGTTGACTGGACCTAATGAGCAAGAAAAGCAACCACTTTAGACTTATTAGTAAGACATTTGCATGCCAGAGAATCGGAGATAAATCCAACAAAAATACAGGGGTCTTCTATGTCAATGAAATTTCTAGGTGTCCAGTGGTGTGGGGCATGTCGAGATATCCCTTCTAAAGTGAAAGATAAGTCATTGCAACTGACCCCTCCTATGGCCAGAAAAGAGGCACAACATCTAGTTGGTCACTTGGATTTTGGAGATGACATATTCCACATATTTGAGCAGGGACTTGAATAAAAGGAGGCTTTGCAACAGGTCCAGACTGCTGTGCAAGCTGCTCTGCCACTTGACCATATGATCCAGCAAATCCAATGGTACTGGATGTTCAGTGGCAAATAAGTTGCTCTCTGGAGACTGGTAGGCTCCTGTAGGAGAATCACAATGCAGACCCTTAGGATTTTGGAACAAGACCTTGCCATCCTCTGCAAATAACTACTCTCCTTTTGAGAAACAGCTATTGGCCTACTACTGGGGCTTGGTAGAGACTGAATGCTTAACCATGGGCCACCAAGTTACCATGAGACCTGAGTTTCCTATCATGTGCTAGGTGTTGTCTGACAGACTGTTTTGGTTTGTTAGGCTTCTGAAATGCAATAAACCAGAAATGGAATGGCTTTTAAAAAGGCAATTTATTATGTTACAAGTTTATAATTCTAAGGCCATAAGAATGTCCAAACTAAGGTATCCAGAGAAAGATACCTTGACTCAAGAAAGGCCAATCTGGGAAGGTACATGGCTGGCATCTGTTAGTCCTTGTTCTCAGTTCTGTTGCTTCCAGCTTCTGATGCCAGTGTTTTCTTCTCCAAGCATCTGTGGGCCTTCATTAGCAAATCCAGGACACAGCTCTGTGTTCTTGCTCACTTAGCACTTCATGGGAAGGCACATGGTGACATCTACTGGGCTCTGCATCTCCAAACATCCCTGTCTAGGCATCCACTCTCTCTGTTGGCACTCCAGGCATCTCCAAATGTCTACATCTCTGTTGAGTCTGAAGCAACTATTCTCCAACCATCTACATTTGAGGTTTCTCCAAAATGGTTCCCCTTTTAAAAACTCTAGTAAATTTATCAAGACTCACCTTGATGAGCTGAGTCATATCTCCATCTAATCAAAAAGGTCCTACCCACAACTAGGTGTGTCACCTCTAATGGAAACAATCCAGTCAAAGTTTCTACCCCACAATATTGAATCAGGGTTAAAAGAAATTGCTGCCCCTACAAGATCAGATCTGGAAAAGGGACATAGTTTTTCTAGGGAACACAACAGCTTCAAACTGGCACAATCACCAAGCCATAAAGTTGAGTGTGCACAGCAGGACTCTATCATAAAATGGAAATGGTATATTAAAGATAAGGCTCTAGCAGGTCCTGAAGGCATAAGTAAGTTACATGAGGAAGTGGCCCAACTCCCCAGGGCCCCTACTCCTGCCACATCACCTTCTCTTTCCCAGCCCAGAGTTATGGCCTTTTGGGTAGGTCCTTACAGTCAGTTGACTAAGGAAAAGAAAATTCAGGCCTGGTTTACAGATGGCTCTGCATGATATGCAGGTACCACCTGAAAGTGGACAGCTTCAGCATTACAACCCCTTTCTGGGGTGTCCTTGATGGACAGCAGTGAGGGGAAATCTTCCCGGTGGGCAGAACTTCGAGCAGTGCACGTGGTTGTTCATTTTGCTTGGAAGGAAAACTGGCCAGAGGTGCATTTGTATACTGACTCATGGGCTGTTGCTAATGGTTTGGCTGGATGGTCAGGGACTTGGAAAGACCATAATTGGAAAATTGGCAACAAAGAGGTCTGAGGAAGAAGTATGTGGATACACCTTTCTGAGTGGGCAAAAATAAAAAGATATTTGGGCTCCATGTGAATGCACACCAGAGGGTGACTTCAGCAGTGGAAAGTTTTAATAATCAAGTGAATGAGATGACCCATTCTGTGAATACCAATCAGCCTCTTTCCCCAGCCACTTCTGTCATTACCCAATGGGCTTATGAACAAAGTGGTCATGGTGGTAGGGATGGAGGTTATGCGTGGGCTCAGTAACATGGATTTCCACTCCCAAGGCCAACCTTGCTACAGACGTTGCTGAGTGCCTAATCTGCCAGCAGCAGAGACCTGCACTCAGCCCCTAATATGGCACCACTCCCCGAGGTAAGCAGCCTACTATGTGGTGGCATTTTTATTACAATGGACCATTTTATCATGAAAGGGACAGCAGTTTATTCTAACTGGAATAGACACATATTCTGGATATGGGTTTGTCTTCCCTGTATGCAATGCTTCTGTCAAATTACCATCTGTGGACTTATAGAATGCCTTATCCGCTATCTTGGTATACCACACAGCATTGCTTCTGATTAAGGAACACTCTTCACACCAAACAAAGTGCGGGAATGGGCATATGCTTATGGAATTCTATGATCTTACCATGCTCTCCATCATCATGAAGCAGCTGGATTGATAGATCAGTGGAATGGCCTTTTGAAGACTCAATTATGGTACTGACTAGGTGGCAATACCTTACAGGGCTGGGACAATGTTCTCCAGGGGGCTGCATATGCTCTGAATCCACTCTGTGGTGCCATTACTCTCATAGCCAAGGCTGCCAGTTTGAAAGTTTTCTGTAACCCAGGAAAACCATGTTTCAATCCTAATTCAATTTTGTGGAGGCAGCCATTTCTTTTAATCCTGATTAAAATATGTGTGAAAATTTTAATTAGATTATCTCCGTGCAGATGTGATTCATCCAATTTGAGTGTGACCTTTCATTAGCTGGAGATGTGACTTCACCCATTCTAGGTAGGTCTTAATTAGATTACAAAAGTCTTTAAAAGGGGAAATGTTTTGGAGAAACGAAAGAAATGACAAAGTCTTAGAGCTGACAGAAAATTCACAGTAGAGCTGACACCAATGCAGAAACAGGGAGAACAAAGACATAGGTGTTTGGAGATGCTTGGAGCCCAGAAGACATTGCCATGAGATGTTAATCAAGCCAGAACCTGGAGAGGGCCAAAGGAAGCCAAGATATGAAATCCAGCCCTGAAGTACAGTGAAGACCTGCCATGGGAACAGAGGCTGAAAGCAACAGATCCCAGGAGCAAGGGACCAGCAGATGCCAGCCACATGACTTCTCAGCTGACAGAGATGTTCCTGACCCATTGGCTTTTCTTGAGTGAAGTTAACCTCTTGTTGGTGCCTTAATTTGGACACTTTCACGTCCCTAGAACTGTAAACTTGTACTTTATTAAATTACCCTTTATAAAAGTCATTCCAGTTCTGGTATATCACATTCTGGCAGCTTGAAAACTAACACACCAAGATTCATGAATCCAGGAATCAAGGGGTGGAAATGGGAGTGGCACCACTCACTATCACCCCTGATCATCCATTAGGAAAATTTTTGCTTCCTGTCCCTGCAACCTTAAGCTCTGCTGGCCTACAGGTGTTGGTTCCAGAAGGAGGGGGCACTCCACCAGGAGACACAATAATAATTCTGTTGAACTGGAAGTTAAAACTGCCACCTGGCCACTTTAGTTTCTCATGCCCCTGAATCAACAGGTAAAGAAGGAGATTACTCCTCTGTCTGGGGTGATTGAACCTGACTATCAAGGAGAAATAGTAATGCAACTACACAATGGAGGTAAAGAAGAGTTTTCCTGGAATACAGGAGATTCCCTAGGTCATCTCTTAGTACTACCATGCCCTGTGATTAAAATCAATGGAAAACTGCCATAACCCAATCTAGGCAGGACTACCAATGGCCCAAAACTTCAGAAATGAAGTTTGAGCCACCCCACCAGGCAAAACCCACAGCCATTTGAGGTGTTTGCTGAGGGAACATGGAATGGGTAGTGGAAGAAGGTAGTGATAAATATGAACTATGACCACGTGACCAGTTACAGAAATGGAGACTGTAATAGTATGAATATTTCTTCCTTGCTTTGTAATGAGTATGTTTGTATTTGTACATAAAACAACTGTCTTTGTTTTCCTATCTTATCTTCTTTATCATATGACATAATTTGTATTGTTCATGTTATCATATTTAGGTTATAGGATATCAAGTTTAAGAGTGAATATTACTGAAGGACTTGCACCTTATTCTGGAGAGATCTAGTGCATTTCTGGTTGTATGCAGGACAGGTGAGGAGTAATGTTAGGCAAAAAAAAAATGTACCTGATATCGTTTTCTATTTAGAGATTAAGCATGGCTTAATGTGAAATGTACAGCTGCTAGGTTGATGAGGGGTGGACTGTGATGGTTCAGTTCATGTGTCAACTTGGCCAGGTGATGGTGCCAGTTGTCTGGTCAAGCAAGCACTGGCCGCTCTGTTGCTCTGAGGACATTTCATGGACTTAAATCATGAGCACGGTTGCATCTGTGACTGATTACATCTGCAGTTGGCTAAGGGGAGTGTTGTTTTGCAATGAGTGATGCTTAATCTAATCACTGAAGGCTTTTAAGGAGAATTAAGAAGAGAGAATTGCTCTCTCTCTCTCTCTCTCTCTCTCTCTCTCTCTCTCTCTCTCTCTCTCTCTCTCTCTCTCTCTCTCTCTGCTTCAGCCAGCCAACCTCTCCTGGGGAGTTCATTGAGGACCTTCATCAAAGCTGCCAGCTGTGGCCTGCCCTACAGATTTTGGACTATTGCATTCCCATGGTTGCATGAGACACTTTTTAAATAAGTATCATATTTACAGATGTCTCCTGTTGGTTCTGTTTACCTGAGAACCCTAACTAATACACTCACAGTCACATTCTTTACACTCAGAGGTTTCTTTTCCCACTTGAGGGAGAAGATAAGGCCCCTAAGAAGAAGATCCAAACCCTACTGTGGTCCCCAGTCTGGGCTGCTCTTCTTGCACATGCCTGAAAGTCCGAGCATTTCTTATCATATCAAGAACAGAAGACATTAGGTTTGTGGAAACATTAAGACAGACTTAACTAATTATTTATTAAATTATGTTAAAAAAGAAGTTTTTTGAGATGAATAAGAAAACTGCGTGCTATATAGACCATTGATCAAGTCCTTGTTAGCTTAGTGAAGTTCATTCTGGAAAATTCTCCATTCAAAAAATTAATATTTGCATAACTTGGGTTAAATTTTGCTTTGTTTTGGTATAGGCAGGCTCTAGGAATTGAACCTGGGTCTCCGGCATGGCAGGTGAGAATTCTGCCACTGAGCCACCATTGCATTGCCCTAAATATGCTTTTTTAAATTTTTATCCTAAATGTTTTGATTGAAATATTTTTGAGGATAAAAGTGTTCACTGAACCAAATAGCAGACCCAAATGATAAGGGCCAGACATCCCCCTTTCCTTAGTGCCAGGGCTGCTCCTCCCATCCTGTGTTACAACCGGTGCCATAAAAAGAAAGCTACTTGTCAGAGCCAGACAAAGCCTGGCAAAGCAGGCAGGGTACCCACCTTACCTCGCAGAAGCCTCCTGAGCTGGGCTCCCCAAATAAATCAAGAGTCAAGAAGGAGCCAAATGGCTGATCTCTCAGAGGCTCATGGGCTGACTCCATGCACAACATCAGAGCCATCCTGGTCTAGAGGACCAGGGCTGCATCAGGCGACCACCTCCGAGACACTGGGAGCTATGTAGCTTTCGAGACATCATGTTGTCTTCTCACAGATGGGGTCACTGAAGCACAGGGTCCCATAGAGCCAGAACCAGCACCAAAACTCTGACTCCCTAATCCAGTTCTTTTTAACCCTGTGATGACTTTGGAAACACTGTTGCTTTAACTGCCCTGTACTTTGGTGACTGAGGAAAACCACAGAAGGACCTGTGGTGGTTTGGAGCTATTACCTCAGAAAAATATGTTTTTTTTTTTTCTTTACTTTTTATTTTGAAATACTTTCAACTTTACAGGACAGTTATAAGAATAATACATACTCCGTACAGTGAAGTCCAACATACCCTTATCTCCTCAGATACCCAAATCCACCAACTTCAGCATTTTGTCACATTTGCTGTATCATTCTACCTACCTATCCATCAATTTATCAATTCATGGATCGATCAGTCTATCCATTTATCTGTCTATTTACTTATAAATTCATGTTCTGAACACCTGAGTATAGGTCATATACCTCAGGTCCCTTGCACACTTAATACTTCCATGTACATTTCCTAAGAACAAGGATATTCATTTATGTAACCACCATAAGTCCAATTACCAATTCAAGATTATTAACATTGCTATATAGTTTACAGTCTATATTCCAATTTTCTTGATATGTCCAAAAATATCTGTGCTGGTTTGAAAGGAAGTATGCCCCCTAAGAAAAGCCATGTTTTAATATAAATCCCATTTCTTATAGGTAGAATAATCCCTATTCAATACTGTATATTTGAAACTATAATGAGATCATTTCCCTGGTTGATGTGATTTAGTTAAGAATGGTTGTTAAACTGGATTAGGGGATGACATGTCTCCACCCATTTGAATGAATCTTGATTAGTTTCTGAAGTCCTATAAAAGAGGAAACATTTTGGAGAATGAGAGATTCAGAGAGAGCAACACTACAAAGCAGAGAGTCCACCAGCCAGCAACCTTTGGAGATGAAGAAGGAAGAAACCTCCCAGGGAGCTTCATGAAATAGGAAGCCAGGAGAGAAAGCTAGCAGATGACGCCCGGTTCGCCATGTGCCCTTCCAGCTGAGAGAGAAGCCCTGTGTTCACCATGTGCTTTCTCACTTGAGAGAGAAACCCTGAACTTCATCGGCCTTCTTGAACCAAGGTATCTTTCCCTGGATGCCTTTGATTGGACATTTCTTTAGACTTGCTTTAATTGGGACATTTTCTCGGCCTTAGAACTGTAAACTAGCAACTCATTAAATTCCCCTTTTTAAAAGCCATTCCAGGCAGTCGAGAGTTTTATCAGCCTTTGCTCCGGTGGGAAGATGTCAGGATGGCCTTCCTCTTAACGAACATGCCAATGGGCTTGTAATGTTTAAGAAATGACTCCAGTAAAACATGATAAATAGTTACTGAGGGGGGACAAAATAGAGGTGACATGCCCTGGCAGCTTATGACTGGAAGATAAAGCACTTGTATTTACCTGTATAAAATCTACCCTTTAAAATAAATCAAACATAGAGCCAAAAAAAAGGGAGGTGCACCAGTGGTTCAGTGGCAGAATTCTCACCCACCATGCCAGAGACCTGGATTTGATTCCCAGAGCCCACCCATGCAAAAGAAAAGAGAAAAAAAGAAAAGAATAAAAAGAATGCCAGACTTCCGGAGAAGATAGCGGCTTAGTAAGATGCAAGGGTCTTAGTTCTTCCTTCAGAACAGCTACTAGGGGAGTAGAAACGATACAGAACAGCTCCCGGAGCCACGACAGATATCAAGAAGACAGTGTACCCCATTCTGGAACGGCTGACTGGCTGGGAGAACCTGCTCCGGTGAGATCGCCGAGGGGCGCGGGCTTCCCAGGGCCGGGGCGGCAGGCGGCCGGAGTCCCTCCCTCCCTCCTTCCCGGGCCGGCTGGGAGAATTGGACAGGAGGTCCCCTCAAGCCGCGGCGGCTGGCAACCCCACACACACGCGTGGCCCCCTGGAGCTGCTGGGAGAATTAGATCAGAGATCCCCAGGCCGCGGAGAATGGTGACCGGGGTCTCTTCCAAGCACGTGGCTTCCCGGTCTGGCTGGGAACGGTGCACTCCCCCGGGCTGCGGCGGCTGGCACCCGCCCGCCACGCTTGGCGCTCCGGGCCGGCTGGGAGATTCGGATGGGCGCTCTCCCGGGCTGCGGCGGCCAGCGACCCTCCCCGCGTTAGGATCCCCAGGCCGGCTGGGAGATTCGGATTGGCACTCCTCCAAGCCGCTTCGGCTGGCGAACCACCCCCACGGTGAGAGTTTTCCAAAGTTAAAGGACCCACAGCATCTTTTACTGGTGGGACCCACAGACAAACGAGTGCCACGAGTGCCACCTACTGGGCAGGATAAGGAAAACAGACCCCAGAGATGTCACAGAAAAATCTTTCAACCTGTTGGGTCCAACACCCAGGGAAATCTGATTAAATGCCCAGACACCAGCAGAAGATAACGGATCACGCTCAGAAAATTGAAAATATGGCCCAGTCAAAGGAACAAACCAATAGTTCAAATGAGATACAGGAGCTGAGACAACTAATACTGAATATACGAACAGAAATGGAAAACCTCTTCAAAAACGAAATCAATAAATTGAGGGAGGACATGAAGAAGACATGGGCTGAACAAAAAGAAGAAATAGAAAAACTGAAAAAACAAATCACAGAACTTATGGAAGTGAAGGATAAAGTAGAAAAGATGGAAAAAACAATGGATACCTACAATGATAGATTTAAAGAGACAGAAGATAGAATTAGTGATTTGGAGGATGGAACATCTGAATTCCAAAAAGAAACAGAAACTATCAGGAAAAGAATGGAAAAATTTGAACAGGGGATCAGGGAACTGAAGGACAATATGAAGCGCACAAATATACGTGTTGTGGGTGTCCCAGAAGGAGAAGAGAAGGGAAAAGGAGGAGAAAAACTAATGGAAGAAATTATCACTGAAAATTTCCCAACTCTTATGAAAGACCTAAAATTACAGATCCAAGAAGTGCAGCGCACCCCAAAGAGATTAGACCCAAATAGGCGTTCTCCAAGACACTTACTAGTTAGAATGTCAGAGGTCAAAGAGAAAGAGAGGATCTTGAAAGCAGCAAGAGAAAAACAATCCATCACATACAAGGGAAACCCAATAAGACTATGTGTAGATTTCTCAGCAGAAACCATGGAAGCTAGAAGACAGTGGGATGATATATTTAAATTACTAAAAGAAAAAAACTGCCAACTAAGACTCCTATATCCAGCAAAATTGTCCTTCAAAAATGAGGGAGAAATTAAAACATTCTCAGACAAAAAGTCACTGAGAGAATTTGTGACCAAGAGACCAGCTCTGCAAGAAATACTAAAGGGAGCACTAGTGTCAGATACGAAAAGACAGAAGAGAGAGGTATGGAGAAGAGTGTAGAAAGAAGGAAAATCAGATATGATGTACATAATACAAAAGGCAAAATGGTAGAGGAAAATATTATCCAAACAGTAATAACACTAAATGTTAATGGACTGAATTCCCCAATCAAAAGACATAGACTGGCAGAATGGATTTAAAAACAGGATCCTTCTATATGCTGTCTACAGGAAACACATCTTAGACCCAAAGATAAACACAGGCTGAAAGTGAAAGGTTGGGAAAAGATATTTCATGCAAACAACAACCAGAAAAGAGCAGGAGTAGCTATACTAATATCCAACAAATTAGACTTCAAATGTAAAACAGTTAAAAGAGACAAAGAAGGACACTATCTACTAATAAAAGGAACAATTAAACAAGAAGACATAACAATCATAAATATTTATGCACCGAACCAGAATGCCCCAAAATACGTGAGGAATACACTGCAAACACTGAAAAGGGAAATAGACACATATACCATAATAGTTGGAGACTTCAATTCACCACTCTCATCAATGGACAGAACATCTAGACAGAGGATCAATAAAGAAATAGAGAATCTGAATATTACTATAAATGAGCTAGACTTAACAGACATTTATAGGACATTACATCCCACAACAGCAGGATACACCTTTTTCTCAAGTGCTCATGGATCATTCTCAAAGGTAGACCATATGCTGGGTCAGAAAGCAAGTCTTAACAAATTTAAAAAGATTGAAATCATACACAACACTTTCTCGGATCATAAAGGAATGAAGTTGGAAATCAATAATAGGCGGAGTGCCAGAAAATTCACAAATACATGGAGGCTCAACAACACACTCTTAAACAACAAGTGGGTCAAAGAAGAAATTACAAGAGAAATTAGTAAATACCTCGAGGCGAATGAAAACGAAAATACAACATATCAAAACTATGGGACGCAGCAAAGGCAGTGCTAAGAGGGAAATTTATTGCCCTAAATGCCTATATCAGAAAAGAAGAAAAGGCAAAAATTCAGGAATTAACTGTCCACTTGGAAGAATTGGAGAAAGAACAGCAAACTAATCCAAGCAAAAGGAAAGAAATAACAAAGATTAGAGCAGAAATAAATGAAATTGAAAACATGAAACCAATAGAGAAAATCAATAAGACCAGAAGTTGGTTCTATGAGAAAATCAATAAGTTTGATGGGCCCTTATCAAGATTGACAAAAAGAAGAAGAGAGAGGATATAAATAAATAATATCAGAAATGGAAGAGGAGACATAACTACTGACCTCACAGAAATAAAGGAGGTAATAACAGGATACTATGAACAACTTTACGCTAATAAATACAACAATTTAGATGAAATGGACAGGTTCCTGGAAAAACATGAACAACAAACTTTGACTCAAGAAGAAATAGATGACCTCAACAAACCAATCACAAGTAAAGAAATTGAATCAGTCATTCAAAAGCTTCCTAAAAAGAAAAGTCCAGGACCAGACGGCTTCACATCTGAATTCTATCAAACATTCCAGAAAGAATTAGTACCAACTCTGCTCAAACTCTTCAAAAAAATCGAAGTGGAGGGAAAACTACCTAATTCATTCTATGAAGCCAACATCACCCTCATACCAAAACCAGGCAAAGATATTACAAAAAAAGAAAACTACAGACCAATCTCTCTAATGAATATAGATGCAAAAACCCTCAATAAAATTCTAGCAAATCGTATCCAACAACACATTAAAAGAATTATACATCATGACCAAGTAGGATTCATCCCAGGTATGCAAGATGGTTCAACATAAGAAAATCAATTAATGTAATACACCATATCAACAAATCAAAGCAGAAAAATCACATGATCATCTCAATTGATGCAGAGAAGGCATTTGACAAGATTCAACATCCTTTCCTGTTGAAAACACTTCAAAAGATAGGAATACAAGGGAACTTCCTTAAAATGATAGAGGGAATATATGAAAAACCCACAGCTAATATCATCCTCAATGGGGAAAAATTGAAAACTTTCCCCCTAAGATCAGGAACAAGACAAGGATGCCCACTATCACCACTATTATTCAACATTGTGTTGGAGGTTCTAGCCAGAGCAATTAGACAAGAAAAAGAAATACAAGGCATCAAAATTGGAAAGGAAGAAGTCAAACTATCACTGTTTGCAGACGATATGATACTATACGTCGAAAACCCGGAAAAATCCACAACGAAACTACTAGAGCTAATAAATGAGTACAGCAAAGTAGCAGGTTACAAGATCAGCATTCAAAAATCTGTAGCATTTCTATACACTAGTAATGAACAAGCTGAGGGGGAAATCAAGAAACGAATCCCATTTACAATTGCAACTAAAAGAATAAAATACCTAGGAATAAATTTAACTAAAGAGACAAAAAACCTATATAAAGAAAACTATAAAAAACTGTTAAAAGAAATCACAGAAGACCTAAATAGATGGAAGGGCATACCGTGTTCATGGATTGGAAGACTCAATATAGTTAAGATGTCAATCCTACCTAAATTGATTTACAGATTCAATGCAATACCAATCAAAATCCCAACAACTTATTTTTCAGAAACAGAAAAACCAATAAGCAAATTTATCTGGAAGGGCAGCATGCCCCGAATTGCTAAAAACATCTTGAGGAAAAAAAACGAAGCTGGAGGTCTCGCGCTGCCTGACTTTAAGGCATATTATGAAGCCACAGTGGTCAAAACAGCATGGTATTGGCATAAAGATAGATATATTGACCAATGGAATCAAATAGAGTGCTCAGATATAGACCCTCTCATCTATGGACATTTGATCTTTGATAAGGCAGTCAAGCCAACTCACCTGGGACAGAACAGTCTCTTCAATAAATGGTGCCTAGAGAACTGGATATCCATATGCAAAAGAATGAAAGAAGACCCATCTCTCACACCCTATACAAAAGTTTAACTCAAAATGGATCAAAGATCTAAACATTAGGTCTAAGACCATAAAACAGTTAGAGGAAAATGTAGGGAGATATCTTATGAAACTTACAATTGGAGGCGGTTTTATGGACCTTAAACCTAAAGCAAGAGCACTGAAGAAGGAAATAAATAAATGGGAACTCCTCAAAATTAAACACTTTTGTGCATCAAAGAACTTCATCAAGAAAGTAGAAAAACAGCCTACACAATGGGAAATAATATTTGGAAATGACATTATCAGATAAAGGTCTAGTATCCAGAATTTATAAAGAGATTATTCAACTCAACAACAAAAAGACAGCCAACCCAATTACAAAATGGGAAAAAGACTTGAACAGACACCTCTCAGAAGAGGAAATACAAATGGCCAAAAGGCACATGAAGAGATGCTCAATGTCCCTGGCCATTAGAGAAATGCAAATCAAAGCCACAATGAGATATCATCTCACACCCACCAGAATGGCCATTATCAACAAAACAGTAAATGATAAGTGCTGGAGAGGATGCGGAGAAAGAGGCACACTTATCCACTGTTGGTGGGAATGTCAAATGGTGCAACCAGTGTGGAAGGCAGTTTGGCAGTTCCTCAAAAAGCTGAATATAGAATTGCCATACGACCCAGCAATACCATTGCTAGGTATCTACTCAAAGGACTTAAAGGCAAAGACACAAACGGACATTTGCACACCAATATTTATAGCAGCATTATTTACAATTGCAAAGAGATGGAAACAGCCAAAATGTCCATCAACAGACGAGTGGCTAAACAAACTGTGGTATATACATACGATGGAATATTATGCAGCTTTAAGACAGAATAAACTTATGAAGCATGTAATAACATGGATGGACCTAGAGAACATTATGCTGAGTGAGTCTAGCCAAAAACTAAAGGACAAATACTGTATGGTCCCACTGATGTGAACCGACATTCGAGAATAAACTTGGAATATGTCATTGGTAACAGAGTCCAGCAGGAGTTAGAAACAGGGTAAGATAATGGGTAATTGGAGCTGAAGGGATACAGACTGTGCAACAGGACTAGATACAAAAACTCAAAAATGGACAGCACAATAATACCTAATTGTAAAGTAATCATGTTAAAACACTGAATGAAGCTGCATCTGAGCTATAGGTTTTTTTTTTGTCTGTCTGTTTGTTTGTCCTTTTTTTTCTTTTTTTTTTTTACTGTTATTATTATTTTTATTTTTTCTCTATATCAACATTCTATATCTTTTTCTGTTGTTTTACTAGTTCTTTTCCTAAATCGATGCAAATATCCTAAGAAATGATGATCATGCATCTGTGTGATGATGTTAAGAATTACTGATTGCATATGTAGAATGGAATGGTTTCTAAAGGTTGTGTTAATTTCTTTTTTTTCTTTAATTAATAAAAAAAAAGAAAGAAAAAAAAGCCAATCCGTTTCTGGTATATTGTATTGCAGCAGCTAGCAAATTAGAACAATATCCTTTGAGGCCTTTTCTCCTCCATTATTAGATCCTATCTAGGATCAGATTGCATTTAATTATCATTGTTTCTATAATTGCTCATTCTTTTTTTTTAATTTTGGGAGCATATATATAATATAAATTTTCCCATCTCAACCACTCCCAAGCATAATTCTTAGTGGGATTACTTATGTTTACACTGTTATGTTACCTTCACCAGCTTCCATTACTAAAAACTTTTCCTCCCCCAAAACAGAAACCCAATACTCATTAACATTAACTCCCCATTCCTCCTGCTCCACCTTCAACCCCTAGCAAACTGCACTCTAATTTCTGTCTCTATGATCTTGCATATTCTCCAATATTTGCTTTGTAGTTCTCATAAGGTTTAAATTTAAGCTACTGAATCTATAACAATCTCCTTTGCTTAGATACAAACTTGACTTCAATGATATTCACAAATGATGTTTGTTCCCATACCCCTCTTTCTCTGAACCTTTATATAGTTCTTTTCACAGATTACATGTTTATGCATTAAGATTTTATTTAAAAACACAGATTTTTCATTATATTTTATGCATTTTCTTTTAGATCCTATGGGAAGCAAAAATGGAGTTATAAATCAAAAAATGCAATAGTACTGGCATTTATATGTACCTGTGTCATTATCTTATTGGAGATCCTTATTTCTTCATGTGACTTTGCTCTATTTTCTAATATCCTTTCCTTACCACCTGCTGAACTCTCTTTATAGTGACCAGTCTAATTTATTTCAGAATGTCTGAATATCTCCCTTATTTTTGAAAAACAATTTTTTGGTTATAAGTTTTTGCTCCCAGCACTTTTAATATATCACCCTACTGCCTTCTTGGTTTCTGATGAGAAATCAACACTCTTGTTGAGGCATTCATTATTTACCTGTTGAAGCACCCCTTGGCTGATTTCAGTCTTTGGCTCCTCTGCTTTGCCAAAAGTTATTTGTGCTTCTTGGTTGGGGACCCTGGACTGGCATCCTGCTCTCCTATGTCCCTGTGTGTTGCTTCCTGTATGAATGGAGCTCGAAGGATATTAAGGAATGATGAGAAAGGAAGAAAGGAAGAAAGAGAGAAAGAAAGACACAGTCGGGCTCAGGGGGTCTGAAGCTTGAGTTTACTTATCGTTTGGAAGCAGTGGGATCAAGCCTGCGTAGAAGAGGACCTGGCATCTGTCATCCCATCGTCATATACCATGGTGATTCTCTCGTGGACCGAATGTGAGAATGCCAGCCCCAGACCTGATACCCCTCAGAACACGGCCACAGTGTGCATGTTGGGATGGCTGTGGAAGATGCAGGGACCACTGTGGACCACAGGATGACAATAGGCATGCATGCATTTCCTGAGGGAACAAAGTTCTTATCTCTCAGTGTTCTTCCTTCCTACTTAAAATAACCATTGGGGGTAAACAAACATTCTCTTCCTCCTAAACTGTCTTACATAAATCAGATAACATAAAACAGTTTACTGCCGCCACCACCCTAATGCCATCTACTCCCAAGTAGTTCCGCAGGTCTTATGTTAATCCTATCTCCTACACCTGTGCACCCAGGCAATTGCTCTGTATTCTTCTGTGTGCTCAGAAATGACTTATTTTCTTGTCCATAGCATGCTTTCCTGGTCAGAACACTGCTAAAGGATGAGGGAAGTGATGCCCAAGATATGCTGCTAGGTGAAAAAAGCAGGGCAAAAAAACATGTTCTTAAACTTAATCCATTCCTGTGAGTCTGAACCCCCTCTAAACAGGACCTTTCTACAAAGCTACTTTAGTTAAGGTGTGGTCCATTGCAATCAGGATGGGCTTAATATTACTGGGGTCCTTTATAAGCAGAATGAAATTCACCAGGGAGAAAGCCATAGTGGAAGCAGCCAGAAACTGAACATCAACGGAACCCAGAAGGGAAGGGAGAGGCCAGGAGAAGACACCATGTGCACTGCCGTGTGACAGAGGAGCCCAGGACCAAGGATCACTGGCAGCCAGCCCCAGAACACCAGTCTTTGAGGAGAAAGCATTGCCGCAATGATGCTTTGGTTTGGATTTCATCTATCCTCAAAACCATGAGTAAATAAACCCTCATTGTTTGAGTCAACCCATTGCATGGTATTTGCTTTAGCAACAAGAAAACTAAAACAGGTCTTAAACCAGTACTTCAGCTCTTCTTGAGCTTAGTACAACTGAGAGCTTTGTCCTACTGCCATGTTGTCCCAGAGAAGACAAAAAAGGAGATTGAGAGAGATTAAGATAATGTAGGTTGTGCATCCATATTGCAGTTTCCAGCACAGTCCATGTACCCTTTGGGTGCTAAGACCTGATTACAGATGGTGATAAAGAAGAAGAGGAAGATGGAGTAGGAGGGGATGATGGTGCAGACCCAGTGACCAGAAAAGGAAGGCTGGATGCTTGGAGGGAAGATTACAGGGTCTCTGATTGAGGAGGTCAGGTGTGGGGTTCCACAGAGGGTTCTGATGTGCAGCTGGGTTGGGAACCACTGGTTCTGGTTTGACCCAGAGAAGAGAAAGCCTTAGGATTGCCCTGATTGCATCATCAGGTTAGGAAAGGCTCTCAAACCGTGGCCTGCTGTTTCTCATTTTAGGTCATCTATCTATCTTGTTTAAAGAAAAGCTTGAGCAAAATTTGGCTAGCTCTCAGGGAGTTTTATTAAATCAATTCATGAATTGGAGAGATTCCAATAGCCATGAGGTAGTGAAGAACTCTGCTGAATGAAGAGAACAACAGGCTTTTGTGGACAAAAAAAGGGAGGAAATTTTCATTAGTTAACGCAGGCTACATTTCCTAATATGGATAGTGCAGGCAGTTGCTTAGCAACGAAGAAGTTAGCTGGCTTAAGAATAGGGAACTGGTCACAGCTGATTTAAATTCTGTTTCCTGGGCAAGCCAGGCATGTAAGGGGAATAGAAGTTTACTTAAATGTGGGTTTTGCTGACATGGGGCTTAGCACGGGTGCCTCCAGTTAGGCTTGCTAGCTTTTATTTATCAATCTAAACTTTTTAAATTATGCACATATACTACCTTGGTTAAAAATGTAAAATAAAGCAGGGGAAACTTCAATTAGACAAAGGGAAACAGATGACAAAGGACTGCCCTGGCTGAGAGGTGAAGATCCCCAGGGAGCAGGGACCTGAGGGAGGGCACACAGCATCTGCCAGCTGGACTAAAGTGGAGAAAATGAGCCCTTCTCTTCTCTCACCCCATAATGTTCCAAGAAATCTCACCTTGTTGCATAGATTAGTCACTGTCTCAGCAGGGGTTCTTAACTTTGGGGGTCATGGACTCCTCTGAAAGTGAAGACCCTGATAAATAACATGCATATGTGCATGCGCACAAATTGTCCATATAATTACCTGGCTTCATGGACCCCAGGTTAAAAACCCCTGTTTCATGGGCTGATGACCAACCAGACTCTGTATCTCCAGGCCAGACCTTTCTCCTGAACTTCAAACCCACTTCTTCAACTTTTCCTTTTGCAAACTCTCATGGAAATCTTCCAGTGGTGCCTCAGGTGCCACGTAACCAAAACTGAACCTAAGATCTTCCCTCTCAATCTGCTCTACTCCCAGGGCCCCTATCCAGGGGCTCGTACCATCATTCATCCAATTGCCCATGTCCAAGACCTGCCATTGATCTGTACCAACACCCCTTGTTCTAGTTTGCTAGCTGCCAGAATGCAATATACCAGAAATGGAAAGGCTTTTTAAAAGGGGAATTTAATAAGTTACAAGTTTACAGTTCTCAGGCCATGAAAATGTCCCAATTAAAGCAAGTCTATAGAAATGACCAATCTAAGGCATCTAGGAAAAGATACCTTGATTCAAGAAGGCTGATGAAGTTCAGGGTTTCTCTCTCAAGTGGAAAGGCACAGGGTGAACACAGCATCTTCCAGCTTCCTCTCCAGGCCTCTTGCTTCATGAAGCTCCCCCAGGGGCATTCTCCAAAGGTCACTGGCTGGTGGATTCTGTCTCTCTCAGAATCTTGTGGCTTTCTCTTTTGTTGTTTCCTAGCTTTTTCCAAAGTGCTTTTTCTTTTAAAGGATTTCAGTAAAACCAATCAAGACCCACCTGGAATGGGTGGAGACATGCTGCCACCTAATCACGTTTAATCCCCAATTTGATTGAGTCACATCTCCATGGAATAAGTTAATTAAGGTTTCCAAAATACAGTACTGAGTAGAGATTAGAAGAAACCATTGCTCCCACAAGGCTGATTAGGATTAAAACATGGCTTTTCTAGGGTATATAAACATTTTCAAACCAGCACACCCCTCTTTTCTCAATTTAAGGTCATTTATTTTAAACAGGTAATTTTTAAAACATAATGCAAAAAATCAAAGATAAAAAGAGATACTCAGAGGAAAGTTTCCTTTCCATCTTTCAGCTATGCTGTTGTGACAGCCTCTTAAATTGTCTGCCTACTTCCATTCTAATCTCCTCCTATCTTTCCTCTGAAGCCAGGGTAAGTGCTCTGAAATGCAAGTCTGACTGTGTTATTTGTTTCCTATTTCAGTGACCCCCTCATTACTCCCAAAATAAAGTGGACATACCTTAGCAAGACACACCCACAAGTCAATCTGACTCCTCCACCTTCCCACCATACACACAATTCAATTCCCGAAACACCATAACCTCACAATATCAGCTACTACAATTGGGGTGGCTTAAAAAAAATACATTTATTCTCTCACAGCTGTGGAAGCTGGAAGTCTGAAATCAAGATGTCAGCAGGGCCATGCTCCTTTTGAAGGTTCTAGGAAAGAACTCTTCTGTTCTAGTTTGCTAGCTGCCAGAATGCAATATACCAGAAATGGAATGGCTTTTAAAAAGGGGAATTTAATGAATTCCTAGTTTACAGTTCTAAGGCCAAGATAATGTCCCAATTAAAACAAGTCTGTAGAAATGTCCAATCAAAGGCATCCAGGGAAAGATACCTTGGTTCAAGAAGGACAATGAAGCTCAGGGTTTCTCTCTCAAGTGAGAAGGCACAGGGTGAACACAGTCAGAGTTTCCCTCTCATCTGGAAAGGCACATAGTGAACACGGTCAGGGTTCCTCTCTCATCTGGAAGGGCACATGGCAAACAGGGCATCATCTGCTAGCTTCTTCTCCTGGCTTCCTGTTTCATGAATCTCCTCAGGAGGCATTTTCCTTCTTCATCTCCAAAGATCACTGGCTGGTGGACTCTGCTTCTCATGGTTGTGTCGTTCTGTTCTGCTCTCTCTGAATCTCTCTGATTCTCCAAAATGTTTCCTCTTTTATAGGACTCAGAAACTTATCAAGACCCACCCAAATGTGTGGAGACATGTCGTCACCTAATGCAGTTTAACAACCACTCTTGACTAAATCACATCATCCAGGGAGATGATCTGATTACAGTTTCAAACATACAGTATTGAATAGGGATTATTTTACCTTTATGAAATGGGATTTTATTCAAACATGGCTTTTCTAGGGACAGCCATCCTTTCAAACCAGCACACCTTCCTTGCCTCTTCAGCTTCTGGGGGCCCCGTGTGTTCCCTGACTTGTGTAGTGTAACTCCAACATCTACCTCTGTCTTCACATGGCCATCTTCCCTATGTCTGTAACTTTGTGTCCAAGTTTTCCTCTCCTTGTAAGGCACCAGTCATATTAGATTTAGGGTTGGGGGGGTACAAGGATAGTTCAGTGGTAGAATTCTTGCTTGTCATGTGGGAGACCTGGGTTCAATTCCCAGTCCATGCACTTCCCCCAAAACAAGCAAACAAGCAAAACAAACAACATACAACAAACAAACAAAATTCAACAAGTGGTGCTGCAATAATAGGATACTCACATGGTAAAAATAATGAAATGTGACCCCGTCATACAGCATACAAAAAAATTTTAGATTTAGGGTACACTCTAAATCAAGTATGACCTCATTTAACTAATTACATCTGCAAAAATTCTAAATAAGGTCAGATCCATAAGTAAAAAGGTGGGCATCAATTTTTGGAGGACACTATTCAATGCATTAGAGCTAGTAACAGGTCCTCTACCTGGATTCCTTTCTTGCCTTCTCTGGGAAGACTTCCTGAATCATCCTGGATTAGGTGCCTCTTTTCTCCATGCCTAGAGCCCCTGCTATTTATCTCTAGTACTGGTCTAACCACAATTGATTTTTGACAACATACCAAGGTAATTCACATGAAAAAGATAGTTCTTTCAACAAACAGTGCTGGAAAACTGGATATCCATATTGGAAAAAAAGGAAACATGATCCTTACCTTGCACTTTATATAAAAATTAATTTGAAATCTATCATAGACATAAACAAAAAGCTAAAACTATACAATCTAGAAGATAGAGGAGAAAAGCTTTGTGTCTTCACCTTAAGGGTAAGCGAAGGATTCTTAGATAGGACAAAAAACATGAAATATTGTAGAAAATAATTGCTAAATTTTGGACATTATCACAATCAGAAACTTTGCTCTTTGAAGATACCATTAAAAAAGGAAAAGACAAACCATATACCACGATGGACTTTCATACATTGCTGGTGGTGATATAGTATAAGAAACTTGGCAGTCTCTCATAAGACTAGAGGAGAGGATTGTGGGAAGATGGTGGAGTAGGGGGCTCCAGGTTTCAGTCCTCCTACCAGAACAGCTATTAAACAGGCAGGACTGTCTGAAACAACTATTTTGAAACACCAGAGACCAGTAGAACACTATACAGCATCCAGGGAAAAGCTGGAGGAAGAGGCTGGTAAAGTGTGGTAAGGAACGGTAAATTGCTCTCTCCACATGGCAGCTACCAGGAACCATGCCCTGTTCTCACAGTGGGTCAACACAGAGTCTGGCTCCAGACTAGCTCGCCAGTGTCAGAAAGGGACATAAATAACCTCTTTACTAAGACCAGGGATGGACATGGCTGATTGCTGATTATGGCTTCTGATTAGCAACTTCAGATTGCTGGGCCAACTCTGAGGGCACCAATGTCTCAACCCACCCCAGACAACAGACAGTGCAGAGGAGACTTAAAGATGCGAGGCTTTCTTGCGGCTGCATGGTCTGGACAGGTCAAGAAAGTGCAGTTTTGGGGAGCAATGGAAAAAGTTCCTGGCACTTCTGATCCCCTCCCCAGGGAAGTCTAAAACCAATCTGCACCCCCTTCATGGGTCCCTCACCTTTTCTTATCTGGGAGAGACTGTCTTGGGAAATTCTTCTCTGGCAAGCCCCCCACCCCAGAATTTACCCTCTGGAGGAAAGCAACTTGAGTTCAGGAAAAGGAGTTGAAGAAACTGTATAGGCCGACAGCCTGGGGCAAAGTCTTGCTTCAAATACCCAAGAGAGGGAGGTCTCTCTCCTGAGAAGTAGAGAGGGCATTAAAACTCTTGAAAATTGGGGAACCTCAAGCAAATTATAAGCATAAGATAGAGGCCCAGAAAAGGCAGGTTGGAACCTGAACTCTGTATCTGTCTTGGGCAGATCTTCCTGATAGGAGGGCTGAGGCTCAAGAAAATCTGTCTTATAATCAGCTGGTTAAAAAAAAAAAGGAAAAAGGAAAAAAGAAAAGAAACAGACATTTTAGGAAATAAATCCCAGAACTAACATTTCATTTATTTATTTATCTTTATTTGATTTATTTATTTATTTTTGCATGGACAGGCACTGGGAATCAAACCCAGGTCTCCAGCATCAGAACTAACATTTTAAAGTATTAAAATGTACTCTGTGGCTCTCTTTCTCCGCCGGCCCGCCGCGCGGCGCCCACGCCCCGCAGCAGCCGAGCCGCCCGACCTCCTTCCCCCCTCTCTTTCTCCGCCAGCCCGCCGCGCGGCGCCCACGCCCCGCAGCAGCCGAGCCGCCCGACCTCCTTCCCCCCTCTCTTTCTCCGCCGGCCCGCCGCGCGGTGCCCACGCCCCGCAGCAGCCGAGCCGCCCGACCTCCTTCTCCCCCCTCCTCCCCCTCCTGCTCCGGCTGCTCTCCAACCACCACGGTGCCCTCTTCCCCCGCCTTCACCGTGCTCCTCCGCCACCAGCCTCGACAGCCTTGCCGCCCTCACCTTTCCTCCTCCAGAACAGCTACTGGGGGAGTGGAGATAATACAGAGCAGCTCCCGGAGCCACGAGGGAGATCAAAGGGACAGCGTACCCCATCCTGGAACGGCTGACTATCTGGGAGAACCAGCTCCGGTGAGATCACCAAGGGGCACGGGCTTTCCTGGGTGGGACGGCAAGCGACCGGAGTCCCTCCCTTCCACCTTCCCAGGCCAGCTGGTAGAATTGGACAGGCGGTCCCCTTAGGCCGCGGCGGCTGGTGCCCCCACCACACGAGGCCCCCCGGAACAACTGAGATAGTTGGGTCGGAAATCCCCAGATTGCGGAGAACAGTGACCGGGGGATCACTTCCAAACATGTGACTCCCCCGTCGGCTGGGAACAGTGCACTCTCCCGGGCTGCGACAGCTGGCGCCCTCCCGCCACGCTTGGTGCCCCGGGCCGACTAGCTAATTTGGTCGGACGCTCTCCTGTGCTGCGACGGCCGGCGACCCTCCCCGCATTCGGAACCCCAGGCCGGCTGGCATTCTTCCAAGACGCTTCAGCTGCCGAACCTCCCCTACGGCGAGAATTTTCCAGAGTTAAAGGACCTACAGCAACTTTCACTGGTGGAACCCACAGACAAACGTGTGCCACGAGCGCCACCTACTGGGCAGGATAAGAAAAACAGAACCAAGAGATTGCACAGAAAAATCTTTCAACCTGTGGGGTCGAACACCCGGGGAAATCTGACTAAATGCCCAGACGCCAGCAGAAGATAACGGATCACGCTCAGAAAATTGAACATATGCCCCAGTCAAACGAAGAAACCAATAGTTCAAATGAGATACAGGAGCTGAAACAACTAATGCTGAATATACGAACAGAAATGGAAAACCTCTTCAAAAACAAAATCGATAAATTGAGGGAGGACATGAAGAAGACATGGGCTGAACATAAAGAAGAAATAGAAAAACTGAAAAAACAAATCACAGAACTTATGGAAGTGAAGGACAAAGTAGAAAAGATGGAAAAAACAATGGATACCTACAATGACAGATTTAAAGAAACAGAAGATAGAATTAGTGATTTGGAGGATGAAACATCTGAATTCCAAAAAGAAACAGAAACTATCCAGAAAAGAATGGAAAAATTTGAACAAGGTATCAGGGAACTCAAGGACAATGTGAACCGTACAAATATACGTGTAGTGGGTATCCCAGAAGGAGAAGAGAAGGGAAAAGGAGGAGAAAAACTAATGAAAGAAATTATCACTGAAAATTTCCCAACTCTTATGAAAGACCTAAAATTACAGATCCAAGAAGTGCAGTGCACCCCAAAGAGATTAGACACAAATAGGCGTTCCCCAAGACACTTACTAGTTAGAATGTCAGAGGTCAAAGAGAAAGAGAGGATCTTGAAGGCAGCGAGAGAAAAACAATCCGTCACATACAAGGGAAACGCAATAAGAATATGTGTAGATTTCTCAGCAGAAACCATGGAAGCTAGAAGACAGTGGGATGATATATTTAAGTTACTAAAAGAGAAAAACTGTCAGCCAAGACTCCTATATCCAGCAAAATTGTCCTTCAAAAATGAGGGAGAAATTAAAACATTCTCAGACAAAAAGTCACTAAGAGAATTTGTGACCAAGAGACCAGCTCTGCAAGAAATACTAAAGGAAGCACTAGAGTCAGATACAAAAAGACAGAAGAGAGAGACATGGAGAAAAGTGTAGAAAGAAGGAAAGTCAGATATGATATATATAATACAAAAGGCAAAATGGTAGAGGAAAATATTATCCAAACAGTAATAACTCTAAATGTCAATGGACTGAATTCCCCAATTAAAAGACATAGACTGGCAGAATGGATTAAAAAACAGGATCCTTCTATATGCTGTCTACAGGAAACACATCTTAGACCCAAAGATAAATATAGGTTGAAAGTGAAAGGTTGGGAAAAGATATTTCATGCAAACAACAACCAGAAAAGAGCAGGAGTGGCTATACTAATATCCAACAAATTAGACTTCAAATGTAAAACAGTTAAAAGAGACAAAGAAGGACACTATCTACTAATAAAAGGAACAATTAAACAAGAAGACATAACAATCATAAATATTTACGCACCGAACCAGAATGCCCCAAAATACGTGAGGAATACACTGCAAACACTGAAAAGGGAAATAGACACATATACCATAATAGTTGGAGACTTCAATTCACCACTCTCATCAATGGACAGAACATCTACACAGAGGATCAATAAAGAAATAGAGAACCTGAATATTACTATAAATGAACTTGACTTAACAGACATTTATAGGACATTACATCCCACAACAGCAGGATACACCTTTTTTTCAAGTGCTCATGGATCATTCTCAAAGATAGACCATATGCTGGGTCACAAAGCAAGTCTTAACAAATTTAAAAATATTGAAATCATACACAACACTTTCTCGGATCATAAAGGAATGAAGTTGAAAATCAATAATAGGCGGAGTGCCAGAAAATTCATAAATACATGGAGGCTCAACAACACACTCTTAAACAACAAGTGGGTCAAAGAAGAAATTGCAAGAGAAATTAGTAAATACCTAGAGGCAAATGAAAATGAAGACACAACATATCAAAACTTATGGGACGCAGCAAAGGCAGTGCTAAGAGGGAAATTTATTGCCCTAAATGCCTTTATCAGAAAAGAAGAAAAGGCAAAAATGCAGGAATTAACTGTCCACTTGGAAGAACTGGAGAAAGAACAGCAAACTAATCCCAAAGCAAGCAAAAGGAAAGAAATAACAAAGATTAGAGCAGAAATAAATGAAATTGAAAACATGAAAACAATAGAGAAAATCAATAAGACCAGAAGTTGGTTCTATGAGAAAATCAACAAGATTGATGGGCCCTTAGCAAGATTGACAAAAAGAAGAAGAGAGAGGATGCAAATAAATAAGATTAGAAATGAAAGAGGAGACATAACTACTGACCTCACAGAAATAAAGGAGGTAATAACAGGATACTATGAACAACTTTACGCTAATAAATACAACAATTTAGAAGAAATGGACAGGTTCCTGGAAAGACATGAACAACCAACTTTGACTCAAGAAGAAATAGACGACCTCAACAAACCAATCACAAGTAAAGAGATTGAATTAGTTATTCAAAAGCTCCCTAAAAAGAAAAGTCCAGGACCAGACGGCTTCACATGTGAATTCTATCAAACATTCCAGGAAGAATTAGTACCTACTCTCCTCAAACTCTTCAACATAATCGAAGTGGAGGGAAAACTACCTAATTCATTCTATGAAGCCAACATCACCCTCATACCAAAACCAGGCAAAGATATTACAAAAAAAGAAAACTACAGACCAATCTCTCTAATGAATACAGATGCAAAAATCCTCAATAAAATTCTAGCAAATCGTATCCAACAACACATTAAAAGAATTATACATCATGACCAAGTAGGATTCATCCCAGGTATGCAAGGATGGTTCAACATAAGAAAATCAATTAATGTAATACACCATATCAACAAATCAAAGCAGAAAAATCACATGATCATCTCAATTGATGCAGAGAAGGCATTTGACAAGATTCAACATCCTTTCCTGCTGAAAACACTTCAAAAGATAGGAATACAAGGGAACTTCCTTAAAATGATAGAGGGAATATATGAAAAACCCACAGCTAATATCATCCTCAATGGGGAAAAATTGAAAACTTTCCCCCTAAGATCAGGAACAAGACAAGGATGTCCACTATCACCACTATTATTCAACATTGTGTTGGAGGTTCTAGCCAGAGCAATTAGGCAAGAAAAAGAAATACAAGGCATCAAAATTGGAAAGGAAGAAGTAAAACTATCACTGTTTGCAGACGATATGATACTATATGTAGAAAACCCAGAAAAATCCACAACAAAATTACTAGAGCTAATAAATGAGTACAGCAAAGTAGCAGGCTACAAGATCAACATTCAAAAATCTGTAGCTTTTCTATACACTAGTAATGAACAAGCTGAGGCGGAAATCAAGAAACGAATCCCATTTACAATCGCAACTAAAAGAATAAAATACCTAGGAATAAATTTAACCAAAGAGACAAAAAACCTATATAAAGAAAACTACAAAAAACTGTTAAAAGAAATCACAGAAGACCTAAATAGATGGAAGGGCATACCGTGTTCATGGATTGGAAGACTAAATATAGTTAAGATGTCAATCCTACCTAAATTGATTTACAGATTCAATGCAATACCAATCAAAATCCCAACAACTTATTTTTCAGAAATAGAAAAACCAATAAGCAAATTTATCTGGAAGGGCAGGGTACCCCGAATTGCTAAAAACACCTTGAGGAAAAAAAACGAAGCTGGAGGTCTTGTGCTGCCTGACTTTAAGGCATATTATGAAGCCACAGTGGTCAAAACAGCATAGTATTGGCATAAAGATAGATATATCGACCAATGGAATCGAATAGAGTGCTCAGATATAGACCCTCTCATCTATGGACATTTGATCTTTGATAAGGCAGTCAAGCCAACTCACCTGGGACAGAACAGTCTCTTCAATAAATGGTGCCTAGAGAACTGGATATCCATATGCAAAAGAATGAAAGAAGACCCATATCTCACACCCTATACAAAAGTTAACTCAAAATGGATCAAAGATCTAAACATTAGGTCTAAGACCATAAAACAGTTAGAGGAAAATGTTGGGAGATATCTTATGGATCTTACAACTGGAGGTGGTTTTATGGACCTTAAACCTAAAGCAAGAACACTGAAGAAGGAAATAAATAAATGGGAGCTCCTCAAAATTAAACACTTTTGTGCATCAAAGAACTTCATCAAGAAAGTAGAAAGACAGCCTACACAATGGGAGAGAATATTTGGAAACGACATATCAGATAAAGGTCTAGTATCCAGAATTTATAAAGAGATTATTCAACTCAACAACAAAAAGACAGCCAACCCAATTACAAAATGGGAAAAAGACTTAAACAGACACCTACCAGAAGAAGAAATACAGATGGCCAAGAGGCACATGAAGAGATGCTCAATGTCCCTGGCCATTAGAGAAATGCAAATCAAAACCACAATGAGATATCATCTCACACCCACCAGAATGGCCATTATCAACAAAACAGAAAATGACAAGTGCTGGAGAGGATGCGGAGAAAGAGGCACACTTATTCACTGTTGGTGGGAATGTCAAAGGGTGCAACCACTGTGGAAGGCAGTTTGGCGGTTCCTCAAAAAGCTGAATATAGAATTGCCATATGACCCAGCAATACCATTGCTAGGTATCTACTCAAAGGACTTAAGGGCAAAGACACAAATGGACATTTGCACACCAATGTTTATAGCAGCGTTATTTACAATTGCAAAGAGATGGAAACAGCCAAAATCTCCATCAACAGAAGAGTGGCTAAACAAACTGTGGTATATACATACAATGGAATATTATGCAGCTTTAAGATGGGATAAACTTATGAACCATGTAATAACATGGATGGACCTAGAGAATATTATGCTGAGTGAATCCAGCCAAAAACTAAAGGACAAATACTGTATGGTCCCACTGATGTGAACGGACATTCGAGAATAAACTTGAAATATGTCATTGGTAACAGAGTTCAGCAGGAGTTAGAAACAGGGTAAGACAATGGGTAATTGAAGCTGAAGGGATACAGACTGTGCAACAGGACTAGATACAAAAACTCAAAAATGGACAGCACAATAATACCTAATTGTAAAGTAATCATGTTAAAATACTGAATGAAGCTGCATCTGAGCTATAGGGTTTTTTTTGTTTTTGTTTGCTTGTTGGTTTGTTTGTTGTTGTTGTTTTTTACTATTACTACTACTTTTATTTCTTTTCTTTATATTAACATTTTATATCTTTTTCTGTTGTGTTGCTAGTTCCTCTAAACTGATGCAAATGTACTAAGAAACAATGATCATGCATCTATGTGATGATGTTAAGAATTACTGAGTGCATATGTAGAATGGTATGATTTCTAAATGTTGTGTTAATTTCTTTTTTTTTTCTTTCCGTTAATAAAAAAAAAAAAATGTACTCTGTGAATCTTTCTAACCCCAACTCAGCAAGTGAAATCATTGCCACTCCCCTACGTAGGACATGACATCCAGGTGTGAAAGTTTCCCTGGCGACTTGGGAGATGACTCCCAGGGATGAGTTGACCCTGGCACCATAGGCTCAACAATGCCATCCTGACCAAAAAGGGGGAAGGAAGTGTTACTAATAAAGTATCAGTGGTAGAGACAGTTCAAATAGAGTCGAGAGGCTGCTCTGGAGGTTGCTTTTACACAAGCTTCAGTTAGACCTTGCTACCAATCATAGCCTGCCAAACCCAGCCGGGACCATTCCAGTCAATCCTAAGGGGAACAACTAGGGCAATATATAAGATTCTACAAAAGTTCCATGCACTAGAGTAAGTTTCAGAATCCTACAACCTCCAGGTGTGTCCCCAAACCAGATAAGTCCTGAAACCTAGAGGGCCGAACCTCTCCAGAACATCAAACAGTTCCATCTCCCTACCCCATAATAGCAAGACAGCCCCTTCTAACATGAAAAAGTTAGAACAGCCATAGCCCAAATATCCCTAAAGATAGGGACAGAAAGATCAAAGATGATGGTGGAGTTATACAGAGAAGATAGAATTTAACAAAGGAATATGAATGCTGAATCATTTCATTGATATCTCTTTCAGTCTCCAATATCTTAGAGCAGCTAGAAGTAAAAACCTAAAACTTTGGAATTGTAACCCATGCCAAACTCTAGGGGTTTTTTTCTATTTTTTCTTTTCTTTTTTTGTTCCCATGCCAAATGCTGAAATCTGTTCTACAGCTAATTGTGGTGCTGTGTTTTGAAATTTATTGCTTTTTTGTATATGTTATTTTTCACAAAAAAAGAAAAAAAAAGTTGATCATGATGATAAAAAATATTTATTCCTTCAAGCCTCCTATATTCTGGAGCAGCTAGAAGGAAAAATCTGAGATGATGGTATGGTAGCCCATGACAAACTCTGGGATCCGTCCTGTAACTACTTGCTGAGGAGTGCTTTGAAAAGTATTGCTTTTCTCTTTCTTTGCCTTATATAAATGTCATATTATACAATTTTAAAAGTTTAAAAAAATGTGCTGTGAAACAAGAAGGTATAAGACAAACAAAAGCAGGAAATGAGGGCCCAACCAAAGGAAGAGGATAAAAGTCCTAAAAACATCAACAAAGAAGGCCAGAATGTGACATGCCAAACAAATAAATGATCTTTAAAAAAAGTTCAAGGACATAAAAGAAAACACAGAGAAAGAAATAAAGGATATCAGGGAAATAATCAATGAGCAATATGAGAAATCTTAATAAAAAGATAGAAATGTTAAAAAGTAACCAAGCAAAACTACTTATGCTGGTTTGAAATGATGTATGGACCCTAGAAAAGCCATGTTTTAATCCTAATCTTATTTTGTAAAGGCAGCCATTTCTTCTAATCCCTATTCAGTATTGAATACTTGAAACTGTAATTAGATCATCTCCCTGGAGATGTGATTTAATCAAGAGTGGTTGTTAAACTGGATTAGCTGGAGGCATATCTCCACCCATTTGGGTGGGTCTTGAGAAGTTTCTGGAGTCCTATAAAAGAGGAAACATTTTGGAGAATGAACAAGATTCAGAGAGAGCAGAGCAGAATGACAGAGCCATGGGAAGCAGAGTCCACCAGCCAGAGACCTTTGGAGATGAAGAAGGAAATTGTCTCCCAGGGAGCTTCATGAAACAGGAAGCCAGGAGAAGAAGCTAGCAGATGATGCCATGTTCACCATGTGCCCTTCCAGCTGAGAGAGAAACTCTGACTGTGTTCACCATGTGCCTTTCCAGATGAGAGAGAAACTCTGAACTTCATTGGCCTTCTTGAATTAAGGTGATTTTCCCTGGATGCCTTAGATTGGACATTTCTATAGACTTGCTTTAATTGGGACATCTTCTCAGCCTTAGAACTGTAAACTAGCAACTTATTGAATTCCCCTTTTAAAAGCCATTCTGTTTCTGGTATATTGCATTCTGGCAGCTAGCAAACTAGAACACTACTCGAGTTTAAGACCACAATAACTGAATGAAAAATTCCCAGGAGTGTTTCAAGAGCAGACTGGAGCTGACAAAAAAAAAAAAAAAGGATCAATGAACTTGAAGACAAAGCACTTGAAATAAGTCAGGAAAAAGAGAAGAAATTTAAAAAGAATTATAAAAGGCTAAAGTAGCCTGACACCTCTGGGACACAATCAAGAGTACCAATATATGTATTATCAGAGTATAAGAAGGAGAAGAAAGGGAAAAGGGGGGCAGAAGGAATATTCAAAGAAATAATAACAGAAAATTTCAAACTTAGCAAAAGATGTGAATACATACATCCAAGAAGTTCAGAGAACACCAACAGGGTAAACATGAAGAGAAATATACCCCATTATATATTGATTACACTACTCAATTAAAGGACAAGGAGAGAGTTCTGAAAGCTTCAAAATAAAAGGAATACATTACGTATTATGCACAGGGGAGTCCCAATTAGATTTCTCATCATGACTCATGGGGACAAGAAGGCAGTGGGTTTGAAATACTTAAAATGCTGAAAAAAAAATAATTGCCATCCAGAAATCTTTTACCTGGTGAGTCTTTCAAAACTGAGGGAGAGAGTAAGACATTTCCAGATAAAAAAAGCTGAGGGAGTTCATCATCACTAGACCTGCCCTACAAACAATACTAAAGGGAGTTCTTCAGACTGAAAGGAAAGGACACTAGACAGTGGTTCAAAGTTGGATAAAGAAATAAAGACCTGTGTTGAAAACAACCATTTGGGTAATTATAAATGCCAGTATTATTAAAGAGCATAGTTTGGTACGTAACTCCACTTCTTACTTTACAGGTGCTAAAATGTAAATGCATAAAAATAATAAATCTAAGGTTTGGGACATACAGAATTAAAAAATAGAAGTGATAACAAGTACAAGAAAGGTAGGGAGACAAGGGAGTATAGGAAAATATATATGTATGATATTGAAATTAAGTTGGTATCGGAGCACATATAATTGTTACATATTTAGGGTGTTAAATTTTCACCCCATGGTAACCACAAGGAAAATAGATTAAGATATATATCCAGGAAAAAAAAAGAAGACATTAAATACGGTACAATACACAAAATCATATAAATATAAAATTAGATATTAACAGAAGAATTGAGGGACAAAAATATTATAAGACATACAAAGGCTAAATAACAAAATAGCAGAAGAAAGACCTGCATTATCAATAGTGATTTCAAATGTAAATGGATTAAGCTCTGTAGTCAAAAGGCAAAGACAGACAGAATGGATTAAAAAGTACGACCTTTTTACCTGCAAGAGGCTCACCTTAAAGACAAAGACACAAGTAGGTTGAAAGTGAAAGGATGGAAAAAACATACTATGGACATAGTAACCAAAAGAGAGCTAGGGTAGCTCTACTAATATCCAATAAAATAGACCTTAAGTAAAAACTGTTATGAGGGACAAAGATAGCCATTATAAACTGAGAAAGGGATCAATTAAACAAGGTGTAACAATAAAAAATATACATACACCTAACAGCAGGGTCCAAAGTATATGAAGCAAACACTGACAGATTTGAAGGGGAAAACTGATGGTTCTAAATTAATAGTAGGAGACTTTAATGCACCTTTCATGCCAATTTGAAAATATTATGTACACCAGAAAACCCAGGCCTTAATCCAGATTCAATCTTGTGTAGGCAGTCATTTCTTTTAATCCTGATTCAATAATGTATGTTGGAAGCATTTGATTAGATTATCTCAACAAAGATGTGGCACGCCCAATTGTGGGTGTGACCATTTAAGTACATGGAGATGTGACTGCACCCATTCCAAGTGGGCTTGATTAGCTTAATGGACTCCTTTAAAAGAGGAAACAGGGGTGCAAGTGTAGTTCAGTGGTAGAATTCTTGCCTGCCATGTGGGAGACCTGGGTTCAGATGCAGGAGACTGGGTTTGATTCCTGGCCCATGCACCTCCCAAAACAAGCAAACAAACAAACCAAAAAAAAATAATAAAACAAAAATTCAACAAATGGTGCTGTAATAACGGGATCCTCACACAGAAAAAGAATGAAATGTGATCCCCACCATACAGCATACCAAAAAAAAAAAAAAAGAGGAAACATTTTGGAGAGAGTCAGAAATGACAGAGAGAGAGCCAACAGGAACTTCAGAGCCAACAGAGAGAACAGAGATACAGATGTTTGGAGCCCAGGAGATGTTGCCATGTGCCTTCCCATGAGATGTTAAGCAAGCCAAAATCTGAAGACAGTAAGAGAAGTTAAGAGATGAAAGCCAGCCCCAGAGAAGCAAAGTGAGGAACCCCTACAGAAACAGAGGCTGAAAGCAATGGAGCCCAGGAGCAAGGGACCAACAGATGACAGCCTCGTGACTTTCCAGCTGACAGAGCCATTCCAGACCCATTGGTCTTTCTTGAATTAAGGTATCTGTCTCTGGATGCCTTAGTTTGGACAACTTTTATAGGCTTCAAGCTGTAAACTTGTAACTTATTAAGTTCCCGTTTTTAAAAGCCGTTCCAGCTCTGGTATATCACATTCCAGCAGCTTGTAAATTAACATACTGTTTTAAGTAAATAATAGAAGATCTAGTCAGAAGATCACAAGGAAGTGCAAGACTCGAATGATGCTCTAAACCAACAAGACCTTACAGGCATATAGAAAACAGTTTGCCTGACAAAAGCAGAACAAAATTCTTTTTGAGTGCACATTACTCATTCTCCAGATAGACAATATCTTAGTCCATAAAACAAGTTTGAATAAATTTTAAAATATTGAATCCATAGAATGTATCTTCTATGACCAAAATGGAATGAAGATGGAAATCAGTAACAAAGGAAGAAGTATAAAGTTCACAAATATGTGGAAGTTGAACAACATAGTCTTAAATAACCAATGGGTTAAAAAGGAGGTTACAAGCGAAATTAGGAAATATCTTGAGGAAAATGAAAAATAAAATACAATATCCCCAAATTTATGGCATACAACAAAGGCTCTGCTGAGGGGGAAATTTGTAGCTCTAAACGTGTATATCAAAAAAGAAGAAAGAGCTAAAACTAATGACCCAACCAAACAACTGGAGAAAGAAGAGCAAACTAATTGCAAAGCAAGCAGAAGGAAGGAAATAACAGAGATTAGAGCAGAAATTAATGAAATGGAGAATAAAAAACAATAGAGAAAATCTATAAAACCAAAAGTTGGTCTCTTGAGAAGATCAATAAAGTTGACAAAACCTTAGCTAGACTGACAAAGACAAAATGAGAGAAAATTCAAATTAAATAAAATCAGAAATGAGAGGGATAGCATTACCACAGATACCAAAGAAATTTAAAAGATCATAAGAGGTTACTATAAACAACTGAATGCCAATGGGCTAAACAAGTTATATGAAATGGACAACTTCCTAGAAACACACAAACAACCTATACTGACTCAAAAAGAAATAGAATCAGAAAGAAAGATAGGTGGTAAAGATTGAGATGGTATAATCTAGGAATGCCTAGCATGTATAATAATAGTGAAATGTACAATGTACAAATTTTAAAAATGTTTTTGCATGAGGAAGAACAAAGTAACGTCATTATTGCAGGGTGCTGAAAATAGATGATAATTAATACTTTAAAATGTCACCTTATGTGTGAGACTAAAGCAAAAAATGTTTATTTGTTACAAAATTTATATTTTGACTAGAGCATTTCCTAATATAACTCATGTAGATAGTTTGATTGAATGTCATACATACTTGGAATCTCAGGTAGGACATGAGATTTTGTTAGTTTGTCCAAAGTGATGCCCCGATGAATCCCAGAGTGATTTGATCAGTGACTAGAAAAGTGTTTGCAAGCCCCCTGCGGGGAATGGTGAGAGTGGGGAGAAATTCAACTTCCTCAAGTTGAATTCCTGATATTCTCACAAGCAGTGTAGACAACCAAAGCTATAAGCTGAGCCCCCAGTCTTGGGGGTTGTTCATATGAAACTTAACCCCACAAAGGATATGTCAAGTCTACTTAAAATTTAGGCCTAAGAATCACCCCCAAGAGAGCCTCTTTTGTTGCTCAGATGTGGCCTCTCTCTCCAGCCAACATGACGAGCAGTCTCACCACCCTCCCCTTCTCTGCGTGGGACATGACTCCCAGGGGTGTGGACCTTCCTGGCAATGTGGTACAGAGATCCTGGAATGAGCTGAGACTCAGCATCAAGGGACTGAGAAAAACCCTAGAATGAGCTGAGAATTAACATCAAGGGATTGAGAGAACCTTCTCGACCAAAGGGGGAAGAGTGAAATGAGACTAAGTGTCAATGGCTGAGAGATTCCAGACAGAGTTGAGAGGTTACCCTGGCAGTTATTCTTATGCATTAAGTAGATATCACCTTGTTGTTCAAGATGTAGCAGAGAGGCTGGAGGGAACTGCCTGAAAATGTGGAACTGTGTTCCAGTAGCCATGTTTCTTGATAATGATTGAACAATGATACAGCTTTCACGAGACTCTGTGAATGTGAAAACCTTTGTGTCTGATGCTCCTTTTAGCTACTGTATCAACAGAAGAGTAGAACATATGGAATAAAAATAAATAATAGGGGGAACAAATGTTAAAATAAATTTAGTTTGAAACGCTAGTGGTAAATGAAAGCGAGGGGTAAGGGGTATGGTATGCATAATCTTTTTTTTCTCTGTTATCATTTTATTTCTTTTTCTGTTGTCTTTTTATTTCTTTTTCTAAATCAATGCAAATGTTCTAAGAAATGATGAATATGCAACTATGTGATGATATTAAGAATTACTGATTGTATATGTAGAATGGAATGATATCTTAATGTTTTTTTTGTTAATTTTTAATTAATAAAAAAGTTAAAAAAAAAAAAAAGAAAGAAATAGAAGACCTCAACAAACCAATCACAAGTGAAGAGATTGAATCAGTCATCAAAAACCTCCCTACAGGGCAGGCCACGGTGGCTCAGCAGGTAAGAGTGCTTGCCTGCCATGCCCAAGGACCCGATTTCAATTCCCAGTGCCTACCCATGTAAAAAAAAAAAAGACAAAAAAAAAAAAAAAAACCTCCCTACAAAATGAGCCAAGATGGCAGCTTAGCAAGATATGGTATTTAGTTGGTCCTCCAGAGCAGTGAATTAATAGCTAGGAACAGTACAAAACAACTGCTGGGGCCACATCAGTGGCCGGACACACAGGGTACACCAGTCTAGACCAGCTGGACTGGCTGTGAGCCCACCAAGAACCATGATACCGAAACCACAGCAGCCAGCACCCCTCCCCCACAGGCTGCTCCCCAGAGGGGAAAGGAAAGACACTTTGCCAGCAGCAGGGGCTGAGCATAACCAAGCTCCAATTGTGGAATTAATTAATAAATTCTAACTAACAATAGGCCCTCAGCTCAGCTTAACCTGGAGTGAAAGTGGAGGTCACTGGTTTTTGCCCCAGCACAGAGGGGGTGGAGCTAATGGAAAAATAAAAAAGGAAAAAAAACCTTTTCTTGGATTTGAAAAGGTCTGGCCCTGATGGATAGGAGGGGGCACATAGAATCTGGAGATACACAGAGCAACATACCATCTTAAGCTCTTGATTGGCAAATCCAAGGAACAGGGGTCCTGCTCTGAAAAGGATTGTTCTTTTTATTTTTTATGGCTGTGTTTCTACAGCTTGACTACTCTTTGGATACAACTGCAAGGCTTCTCAGGCTCCAACTGCCCTAGGCATAGGCAGAATTGAGCTTGTCTGAGAGTTTGTCATGAGCCTGTGCCTTTCCAGGGAGAGGGGTGGGGCCTAGCTCAGGTGGATTCCGTCCCTCAAGGAATTCAGACTCCAGGGCCTGGAAAAGTGAAGGATTAAAGCTGGCCTACAACCTCTCCTCTGTCTCAACCACACCCTCAGCAGGGAGAGTCTGCTGAAGTTAAAGGTACCACATCACCTTATGCTGGTGAGACCTGCAGGCAGAAAAGCACCACATACTGGGCAGGATAGGAAAAATGCAGAGTCCAGAGACTTCATAGGAAAGCCTTTCAATTGGCTGGGTCTCAACCTCAGGGAAAACTGACACAGGTGACTCTTTTTCCTGAGAGATGGCCAGTTTGGTCTGGAAAAATCTGACTGGGATCTACAATACCTATAGACCCTCCTAAGGTGGGGGTGGGGAGGTGTAAAGGCACCATACAGGCAGGGCAAGAAACAAAAAAACAAGAACTGAAAAATTCTAATCTGTTAAACAAAACCTAAGCTAGAGGACTTGAATAAGCTGAAGTGAATGTCAAAGAACATATAGACAAAAAGTCATCCAGCAAGAAAAACCTAGGTAAAAAAAAAAAAAGTGAAAAAAATCTCCATAATAAACTAATTGAGGTAATTAAATACTTAGATGCCAGCAAAAAGTAACAAGTCATGCTAGGAAAATTGAAGATATGACCCAGCCAAAGGAACAAACCAACAATTCTGAGATACAGGAGTTGAAACAATTAATTCAGAATGATCGAACAGACATGGAAAATCTCATCAAAAATCAAATCAATGAACTGAGGGAAGATATAAAGGAGGCAATGAATGAGCAAAAAGAAGAAATCAAAACTCCAAAAAAACAAATCACAGAACTTATGGTAATGAAAGGTCATAGTAGAAGAGATGAAAAAAAAATGGAAACCTACAATTTTAGATTTCAAGAGGCAGAAGTTAAGATTACTGAAATGAAGAATGGGACATCCAAAATCTGATAAGCAAAAGAAAATATAGGGAAAAGAATGGGAAAATATGAACAGGGACTCAGGGAACTGAATGACGACATGAAGCACATGATTATATGTGTTGTGAGTGTCCCAGAAGGAGAAGAAAAGGGAAAAGGAGGAGAAAAACTAATGCAGGAAATTATCACTGAAAATGTCCCAAGTCTTATGAAAGATGAAATTCAGATCCAAGAAGTGCAGCACACCCCAAACAGAATAGATCCAAATAGACATACTCCAAGACACTTACTAATCAAAATGTCAGAGGTCAAAGAGAAAGAGAGAATCTTGAAAGCAGCAAGAGAAAAGCAATCCATCACATACAAGGGAAGCCCAATAAAACTATGTGTAGATTTCTTAGCAGAAATGGAGGTGAGAAGAAAGTGGGATGATATATTTAAATTACTAAAAGAGAAAAACTGCCAACCAAGAATTCTATATTCAGCAAAATTGTCCTTCAAAAATGAGGGGGAAATTAAAACATTTTCAGACAGAAAATCACTGAGAGAATTTGTGACCAAGAGACCAGCTCTGCAAGAAATACTAAAGGGAGCACTATAGACAGAGAGGACAGAGAGGTGTGGAGAAGAGTGTAGAAATGAAGACTATGAGTAAAGGGAAAAAGAAGAAAAATTAGATACGATGCATAAAATCCAAAAGGCAAAATGATAGAAGAAAGTACTGCCTGTATAGTAATAACACTGAATGTTAATGGATTAAATTCCCTAATCAAAACACATAGACTGGCAGAATAGATTAAAAAACCGGACCCATCTATATGCTGTCTACAGGAAACACATCTTAGACCCACAGATAAACATAGGTTGAAAGTGAAAGGTTGGGAAAAGATATTTCATGCAAATAACAATCAGAAAAGAGCAGGAGTAGCTATACTAATATCCAACAAATTAGACTTCAAATGTAAAACAGTTTAAAAGAGACAAAGAAGGACACTATGTATTAATAAAAGGAACAATTCAGCAAGAAGACATAACAATTGTAAATATTTATGCACTGAGCCAGAATGCCCCAAAAAACATGCAGCAAACACTGAAAAGAGAAATAGACACATCTACCATAATAGTTGGAGACTTCAATTCACCACTCTCATCCATGGACAGAACATCTAGACAGAGGATCAATAAAGAAACAGAGGATTTGAATAATACAATAAATGAGCTAGACTTAAAAATTTATAGAACATTACACCCCGCAACAGCAGGATACACCTTTTTCTCAAGTGCTCATGGATCATTTTCCAGGATAGACCATATGCTGGGTCACAAAGTAAGTCTCAATAAATTTAAAAATATTGAAATCATACACAACACTTTCTCAGATCATAAAGGAATGAAGTTGGAAATCAATAATAGGCACAGTGCCAGAAAATTCACAAATATGTAGAGGCTCGACAGCACATTCTTAAACAACCAATGGGTCAAGGAAGAAATTACAAGAGAAATTAGTAAATATCTCAAGGCAAATGAAAATGAAAACACAACATATCAAAACTTATGGGATGCAGCAAAGGCAGTGCTAAGAGGGAAATTTATTGCCCTAAATGCCTGTATCAAAAAAGAAGAAAGGGCAAAAATCAAGGAATTAACTGTCCACTTGGAAGAACTAGAGAAAGAACAGCAAACTAACCCCAAAACAAGCAAAAGGAAAGAAATAATGAAGATTAGAGCATAAATAAATGAAATTGAGAACATGAAAACAATTGAGAAAATCAACAAAACCAGAAGCTGGTTTTATGAGAAAATTAATAAGATTGATGGACCCTTAGCAAGATTGACAAAAAGAAGAAGAGAGAGGATGCAAATAAATAAGATCAGAAATGGAAGAGGAGACATAACCACTGACCCCACAGAAATAAAGGAAGTAATGACAGGATACTATGAACAACTTTATGCTAATAAATACAACAATGTAGATGAAATGGGCAACTTTCTAAAAAGGCATGAACAACCAATTTTAACTCGAGAAGAAATAGACGACCTCAACAAACCAATCACGAGAAACTGAATCAGTCATTAAGAAGCTGCCCAAAAAGAAAAGTCCAGGCCAAGATGGCTTCAAATGTGAATGCTACCAAACATTCCAGAAAGTATTTGTACCACTCCTGCTCAAACTCTTCAAAAAAATTGAAGAGGAGGAAAACTATCTAACTCATTCTATAAAGCCAACATCAACCTCATGCCAAAGCCAGACAAAGATATTACAAAAAAAGGAAAACTACAGACCAATCTCTCTAATGAATATAGATGCAAAAATCCTCAACAAAATTCTAGAAAATCGAATCCAGCAACACATTAAAAGAATTATACATCATGACCAAGTAGGATTCATCCCAGGTATGCAAGGATGGTTCAACATAAGAAAATCAATTAATGTAATGTACCATATCAATAAATCAAAGCAGAAAAACCACATGATCATCTCGATTGATGCAGAAAAGGCAGTTGACAAAATTCAACATCCTTTCCTGTTGAAAACACTTCAGAAGGTAGGAATAGCAGGGTATGTCCTCAACATGATAAAGGGAATACATGAAAAACCCACAGCTAACATCATCCTCAATGGGGAAAAACTGAAAACTTTCCCCCTAAGATCAGGAATGATACAAGGATGTCCACTGTCACCACTGTTATTCAACATTGTGTTGGAAGTTCTAGCCAGAGCAATTAGACAAGAAAAAGAAATACAAGGCATCAAAATTGGAAAGGAAGAAGTAAAACTCTCACTGTTTGCAGATGATATGATACTATATGTCGAAACCCCCGAAAATCCACAGCAAAACTACTAGAGCTAATAAATGAGTACAGCAAAGTGGCAGGTTACAAGATCAACACTCAAAAATCTGTAGTGTTTCTATTCACTAGTAATGAACAATCTGAGGGGGAAATCAAGAAACAAATTCCATTTACAATTGCAACCAAAAGAATAAAATATTTAGGAATAAATTTAACTAAAAAGACAAAGACCTATACAAAGAAAACTACAAGAAATTGTCAAAAGAAATCACAGACATGATTAAATGGAAGGGCATACCATGTTCATGGATTGGAAAACTAAATATAGTTAAGATGTCAATTCTACTTAAATTAACGTACAGATTCAATACAATATCAATTAAAATCCCAAAAACTTACTTTTCAGAAACAGAAAAACCAATAACCAAATTTATCTGGAAGGGCAGGGTGCCCCCGAATAGCTAAAAGTATCCTGAGAAAAAAAAATGACGTCAGCGGTCTCATGCTACCTGACTTTAAGGCATATTATGAAGCTGCAGTAATCAAAACAGCATGGTACTGGCATAAAGATAGATATATTGACCAATGGCATCGAATACAGTGTTCAGATATAGACCCTTTCATCTATGGACAATTGATCTTTGATAAGGTAGATCAAGACAACTCACCTGGGACAGAACAGTCTCTTCATAAGTGGTGCCTAGAGAACTGGATATCCACATGCAAAAGAATGAAAGAGGATCCATATTTCTCACCCTATACAAAAATTAACTCAAAATGGACCAAAGACCTAAATGTTAGATCTAAGACCATAAAACTTTTAGAAGAAAATTCAGGGAAATATCTTATAAATCTTATTAAAGGAGGTGGTTTCCTAGACCTTACACCAAAAGCATGAGTACTGAAGAAAGAAAGAAATGGGAAATCCTCAAAATTAAACACTTTTGTGCATCAAAGAACTTCATCAAGAAAGTAAAAAGACAGCCCACACAATGGGAGACAATATTTGGAAACAACATATCAGATAAAGGTCCAGTATCCAGAATATTTAAAGAGATTGTTCAACTCAACAACAAAAAGACAGCCAACCCAATTACAAAATGGGCAAAGGATATGAACAGACACTTCTCAAAAGAGGAAATACAAGTGGCCTAAAGGTACATGAAAAGATGCTCAACTTCCCTGGCTATTAGGGAAATGCAAATCAAAACCACAACGAAATATCATCTCACACCCACCAGAATGGCTATTATCAATAAAACAGAAAACAACAAGTGCTGGAGAGAATGTGAAGAAAGAGGCACACTTATCCACTGTTGGTGGGAATGTCAAATGGTACAACCGCTATGGAAGGCAGTTTGGCAGTTCCTCAGGAAGCTAAGTATAGAATTGCCATATGACTGGGCAATACCATTGCTAGGTATCTACTCAAAGGACATGAGGGCAAGGACACAAATGAACATTTGCACACCAATATTTATAGCAGCATTATTTACAATTGCCAAAAGATGGAACCAGCCAAAATGTCCATCAACAGATGAGTGGCTAAACAAGCTGTGGTATATACATATGATGGAATATTATGCAACTGTAAGACAGAATAAAGTCATGAAGTATGTAACAACATGGATGGATCTTAAGAACACTATGCTGAATGAGATTGGCCAGAAACAAAAAGAGAAATACTGTATGGCTTCACTGATATGAACTGACATTAGTGAATGAACTTGGAGAATTTCATTGGTAACAGGGACCAACGAATTGGTTACCCAAGATATTGGGTAATTGGAGCAGAAGGGATACAGATTGTGCAACAGGACTGATTGTAAAAATTCAGAAATGGATAGCACAATACTATCTAACTGTAATACAATAATGTTAGAACACTGAATAAAGCTGAATGTGAGAATGATAGAGGGAGGATGCCTGGGGGCACAAATGAAATCAGAAGGAAAGATAGATGTTAAAGCCTGAGGTGGTATAATCTAGGAATGCCTAGAATGTGCAATGATCATGACTAAGTGTACAAATTTAAAAATGTTTTTGCATGAGAAAGAACAAAGGAATGTCAATATTGCAGGGTGTTGAAAATAGATGACATTTAATATTTTAAAACTTTATGTTATGTGTGAGACTAAAGCAAAAATGCTTATTTGGTATAAAATTTATATTTTGACTAGTGCATTCCTAATATAACTTATGTGGACAGCTTAATTGAACACCATAATATTAGGAACCTTGAATAGGGTATGATATTTTGCGGGTTTGTCCAGAGTGATGCCCTGATAAATCCCAGAGTGATTTGAACAGTGAATAAAAAAGATTGATTTTGAGGCTTGCCCTTATGAAACCTATTTCTGTAGTGGAGAAGCTAAGACTACCTATATTAAGGCCTAACAGTTGCTTCCAGGAAACTTCTTTTGTTGCTCAGATGTGACCTCTCTCTCTCTAAGCCCAACTCTGAAATGAAAATCATTACTCTCCCTCTACATGAGACATGACATTCATGGGTGAAAGTCTCCCTGACAACATGGGACATGACTCCCAGGCATGAGCCTCGCCCTGGCACTGTGGGATCAACAATGCCTTCCTGATCAAAAGGGGGGAAAGAAATTAGCAAAATAAGGCATCCTTACTCTCTCTAAGCCTAAATCAGCAAGTGATATCATTGCCCACCCGCCATGTGGGACATGATATCCAGGGGTGAAAGTTTCCTTATCAATGTGGGTGATGTCTCCCAGGAATGAATCTGGTCCTGGCACGGTTGGATCAACAATTCCGTCCTGACCAATAGGGGGAAAAGAGGTGACACTAATAAAGTGTCAGTGGCTGAGAGAGTTCAAATAGAGTTGAGAGGTTACTCTGGAGGTTGCTTTTACTCAATCTTTAGTTAGACATTGCTACATATCATAACTTGCCAAACCCCAACCAGGACCATTCCAGTCAATCCTAAAGAACACCTATAGTAATATATAAGATTTCATAAGGGTTCCATGCACTAGGGAAACTTGCCAGAAACCTCCAGATGGGTCCCTGGGCCAGATAAGTCCTGGAAACTGGAGGGTCCAGTCTGTCCAGAACATCAGCTAGTTTATCTTCCTACCCCATATTAGTGACAGACCCTTCCAGCATGAAAAAGTTAGAATGGCCATAGCCCAAATACCAATAAAGAGAGGGATAGAAAGATCAAAGGTGATTGTGGAGTTATATAGAGAAGATAGGATTTAACAAATGAATATGATTGCTGAGTCATTAAAGTGATACCTCTTTTAGTCTCCAATATTTTGGAGGAGCTAGAAGTAAAAATCTAAAATTGTGGAATTGTAACCCATGTCAAACTTTGAAATATGTTCTACAACTAATTGTGGTGCTGTGCTTTGAAATTTATTGCTTTTTTTGTATATATGTTATTTTTCACAAAAAAGAAAGAAAAAAGTCAATTGTTGTGTTAAAAAAATATTTAAGCCTTCTAGCCTCCTACATTCTGGAGCAGCTAGAAGGAAAAGTCTGAGAAGATTGCATCATAGCCCATGACAAACTCTGGGATCTGTCCTGTAACTATTTGTTGAAGAGCGTTTTGAAAACTATTGGTTTTTTATTTCTTTGCTTTGTATATACGTTATACTATACAATTTAAAAGTTTAAAAAAAGAAATCAATTTATCATTTTACCATTTTCAAAAAATAGTAAAGTGACTTTAAAATATTAATAAATTATAATAAAAACATTTTTAAAAAACCATAGAACTGTACTACACAAAAAGTGAACCCTAAGTTAAGCCACAGACTATAGTTAATAGTACAATTATTAAAATGTGCTTTCATCAATTGTAACAAATGTACCACATCAATGCAAGGTGTTAATAGGGTCATGTGATGGTTAGGTTCATGTGTCAACTTGGCCACATAATGATGTCCAGTTGTTTGACCAGGCAAGACTGGCCTGATGGCTACTGTAAGGACACAGTTGTGAACTTAAATCACCACTAAATTGATTGCATCTATGACTGAGTACATCTACAATCAATTGATGAGATTTGCTTTCAACAATGAGAGACAGTTCATCCAATCAGCTGAAAGATTTAAAAGAAGAAGTGATGATTTCCAGTCAGAAGAGAGAATTTCCATCTCTATTTCAGCCAACTAGCTTCTCTTAGGCAATTCATTGCAAACCTTCATTGGAGGGCCCAGCTTGCCGCCTGCCCTTAGGAATTTGGATTTGTGCATACCCACAACTGTATGAGACAATTTCTATAAAAATCTCATAATCTTTACAGATGTCCTGTTGGTTCTATTTCCCTAGAGAATCCTCACTAACACAGCTTATAAATGAGAATTCTGAATTTTATGCACGATTATTTTGTAAACCCACAACTTCTCTAATAATAATAATAAACACCATATAACAAAGCCATTCATCTACTTCTAGGTAGCTTGACTCAGGGGAAATGAAAGTATATATCCGCATAAAGACTTTTATAGGAATGTTCGAGGCAGCTTTGTTCACAATACCCCAAAACTGAAAACAACCCAGATGCCCAAAAACAGCAACCCAAGTATCCTCATTTGGGGTACTGTGAGAAGACCACATACTATATGATTCTACTAATATGAAATTCTAGGAAAGACATGGAAATCAGTTGTCTGGTGGGGGGTAGGGAGGTTGGGGCTACGGAGAACTGACTGCAAAGGCCCTGAGGGGATAGAGCCAGAGGAAATGGGTGTGAGCGGAGCCTGCACTTATTCACAAAGCCAAATTTCCTGACAGCACAACCATGGCACGAGCAAGGGATGAGGTCAAGAAGACATGTAGCAGCACACGAGGGACATCTGAGATCGGGCCCCATGCAGTGTCTGAACACTGCCAAATGGGTCCTCGCACCAGTCTAAGCTTCAGCTGTAAGGTACCCCTCTCAGAAATCTAAGTACCAATACCTGGAGCATCTTGGAGGTCCCAGAATCAGATGAGCTGCAGCTCCTTGATAAGCAGAGCACCAGCCTGGTAGAGGGTCCTCCACTGAACTCCTAGATTCTGGTTATTCTCTTCCATTATTTAAAACCCCTCCAGTTGGAGTACCTAATGTGGTTTCTGTTTCCTGACTGACCCTGCCTGATGCAGTACTTGAAACTAAGAGTGTTCCCAAGAAATACACCCTCAAAGATGAATTGTGAGATGGAGTTGCTTAATTCCCTGACCATGAATGTGATGACAACTTGAGTTGGGGAGATGATCCTGGATTATCAGCCATCAAGTTGAAGACTCATTAACAAACCTATAGTTTAAAGAAAAAGCCTACTTCTGATAGCCATCTTGAATACTTAAAAGACTTTCAGTAAAAGACTTTCATTCATTGCTGGTGAGGATGTAAAATGGTGCAGCCACTTGGGAAAACAAGTTTCTCAAACACCTATCATACGGCCCAGCTATTCCACATAAAAGTCCAAATAAAGGCTTGTGCACAAATGTTCATGGCAGCGTTATTCATTATGGTTCAAAGCTGGAAACAACCCAAATGTCTGTCAACTGTGAATGGATAAACAAAATGCAGCACATCCAGACAACGGAATACTACTCAGCCATAAAAAAGAACCAGCTACTGATACCTGCCATGACACAAATGAACCTCAAACACATTATGCTCCATGAAGAAAGCCAGTCACAAATACCACATACTGCATGAGTCTTTGCATATGAAATGTCCAGAAAGGCAAATTTACAGAGACAGAAAGTAGATTGCATTAATAGTTGCCTGGTGCTGGAAGTGGGAATAGGGATTGTTCTAGTTTGCTAGCTGCTGGAATGCAATATACCAGAAAAGGAATGGCTTTCAAAAAGGAGAATTTAATAATTCCCCTTCTCTCTCCCTCCCTCTCTCTCTCTCTCCCTCTCTCTCTCTCTCTCTCTCTCTCTCTCTCTCTCTCTCTCTCTCTCTCTCTCTCTCACACACACACACACACACACACACACACACACACGGGCGCGCGCGCGCGCGCGCACCACCAGCACCACCATCACAGCTGGGCTCTTTCCAGGATGAAATGCGCTTCGGCTGACTGCTGGCAGCTGCAGGGAGTAAGCAGCTGTCCCGGGTGAAACAGAACCTGTCCCTCTGCTTCTCAAACAACATAGCAGAAGGACCTGCCGCGGCGCATATTTTGTCCCTGACCTTCTCCCACTCAAAATGGGTCATTTTAGCTGTAGCAACCTCCACCCCATAGAGTTCAGAATTGTTCGTTTCAAATAAAAAGAAAATGAAGGAAAGTAATTTGGCCTGGAAATGTTCTGTTTTCTTTAATTATCCCTCGTGCCCAAAGGTTGCGCAGCAGCCAAGGGTCGCCGAGAAGCCGAGGGCTGGAAGAATGAGCTGGAATGCGGGGAGGGGCGAGCACTGACTGCCCCGCATGCCACGGCCAGAGGCCACCTGGGCCCCCTCACGATCCCCCCAACCGTGGCCGCAACCCACCGCGAGACCGGAGCGGAAAGGCCAGGGAGAGGACTGCGGGAGGAACCGCGCCCCACTCCACCCCCGGCCTAGGTCGGCTGGGGCTTGGGTCCCCATCTCTCTCCAGCGCGCCTCCGCCGGGTCTGCCGCAGTGCAGGGTTTTCCGAATTCCGGGTCTCTGCAGAGAAGGCGGCAGATTGGACAGGCCGCCCCGCCCCATCTGGTCCCGCCACCTCCGGGCGGGTCCAGGGTGAGGGATCTCGCCCCGCAGGAGCAACCCAGATCGCGCGCGGGTGAGTTCTACCGGAGCCTCTCTAGAAGGGCCGCTGGGCAGGGGCGGGGGGACGCGGGGGGCGGGAGACAAATTGTTTCCAGTTCTGCCTTGGTTCGCCGCCGAGACACAAGCAGATGCCCGAGGCCCGGCAGGAAGGCAGGTTAGGCCCTCTTACTTACGCAGACAGCTTTCCCCAGACCTGGCGGGTCGGCGCTGCGTACTGACCAGCCCTGAGCCCCAGGGAGGCTGGCGGTGACATTTTATCGGAAAGGGAGACTTGGATACATTAGACTTTAGAGCATTGGTTTTGCTCCCTGGGCCCGAATCCTCTCCGACTCGCGGCTTATGTTTTTAGGTGGTTGCAAAACCTGTCCAAGCCTCGTCTCACCATTTGTACAGTGGGGCTATAATGTACATGTAAGGCCGCAAAGCGCTGAGCAGGCAGTCAGCGAGCGAAAGTAGATCTGTGTTCTTTTAGCTTCTCCTGGCTTCGGGGACCGCACTTCGATCTGCGCTTTGCCTCCCGCAGATTGGGAAGATGACTCCCTGGCGCAGGAGTCACGTGGGGGCACGGACAAGAACGCCGGCGCTACCATCGGAATTGCATTGGGCGCGCCGATTTAGTGGCGGTCAAGTCCTTTGCATGGAATGCAGTGTGGTTGACACAGTTGCTGCTTTTCTTAAGGAGGACATCCCTCATTTCTCCTTCTCAAAAGTCATTTTGCACTCCCCAGACACTTCCGCTTCAAAAAACTGGGAACTGCTGTTAAAATCATTAATTCCTGGAAAGTGCCTCCTACGGAGCACAGTTCCCATTTTTGCGGACGGGAACCATGGAGTTGCAGATGGTTAGATGACGTGCGCTAGTTTATAAGCAACTATTGGACTTCCTGATCACTTACACTCTGTTGCATGTGCTTAATGCTGTGTGTTGAATTATCTGCTTATCAAAGAATAAACATGGACCCGTTTGGCCAGGCAACGCCTTGCAGAGCTTACTGTGGTCGAGGTGAGGGTGAAATGTGACACCAACAGGAAAAACTAGACCTGAGAGAGCCTCTCTCACCCTCTTTGCCTTGGGGATGGAGCCAGATGATGGGAAGGGAAGATAAGATTGTGGCCTTGAGGGGCCCGGGCTTGGTCCCTGCACGTTTGGAGCCTGAAAAGGCGCCTTTAACTATTGCGCACCGAGCCTCTTCCCAACCCAATTCCATCCCCAAACCATGGTCTTTAAATCCTACGCCAAATACTAAATCCGAAGAAGGAGTCGAACCCTGGGCCTGCCGCCCGCTCCGTTACGCAACCACACAGCAGTTTTGTCAGAAAAAAAAGTTTGAGGTAGGAACAGGCCTTGGAACGAGCCATACTGATGCTGCGCACACAGCGAGCGCCCCAGAGAGCAGCGCACCAAGAGCGGTCCCGCACCCTCCGATTCAGCGAAATCGAGAGGTGGCTCTGCACGTCCGCGGCTGAACCCAAGCTGTCTCTCCCTTCTCCCTGCTCCCCTCGCCGCACCGACGTAGTCTTTCCGCGTCTTTCGCACACGCCCGGAAACAGTGGTTTCCTGTTTACTGTATCCTTGCCACCGAGATGGTCTCTTCCTGCTGCTTCTGCTGTCGAGTCGCAGCACAAGCTTGCGGAGTGCATCTATCTCCATGGTTACTGTTAGGTCGGGGGAATAAGTGAGGGCTCTATGGCTGGAATCATGAAGTCACTCCAGGACGAGAGATGAACCTTTACAATCAAGGTCCTTGCGCAGCAAACATCTATTCACGGACATCTAACCATGAATAGATGCTGCTCAACCCGCTAGCATAATAATCCTTTGTTTAATGTGCCCCCCCCCCCCCCTTCATGTCATCCATCACCTGACCCCTGCCCGTAAAAACTGCACTCTCCAAAGCCCTTGCGCGAACTCACCTCATCCGCTTTTGGGTTCGGTGAGCTCTGCTCGGGAGCGTAGCCAATAAAGCACGCTCGTTTGCAATCCTTTCGTCTACTTTCCTTTCTCTCAAATACCTCGTATCTTAAAACCTTTCAGTTACCAGCACCCACTCCCTGGCTCCACAGTCTATCTCTGTGACCCTAGATATCCCTTTATTATAAGGCCATCCGCTCCCCCTCCTTCCTGGGCAGATCTGGGTGCTCATTTGAATGAACGAACTGGTTCGCGCCCTGATTGTGTTTAGACAAGCAGTTGCCACACCCAGTGGCGTTGGCTCCGCCCCCTGAGAGGCTGTCCCTGCGGTCGTCTTTCCGTTCAATACCTCATTATGTTCAATGCCCGGCTGAGTGACCACCTTCTCCTACTCAGTCCTTGGCCCTGATGAGATGGATCCAAATGGGTCCCAGGCGTGAGGGAGGCAGACTCCGCTAGACAGTGCAGACAAGTAGTCAGTGCCAATATTCTATGCCTACGGTTAGGGTTAGAGATGGCTTCTTGAGAGATGGGGGGTTAATTGAGGTAAACTGTAAGGATAATGAAAACAACCACTTAGGTTTGCTCTCTCCCCATATTTGTCTTCATAACAGCCCTGAGGTAGGTGCTACTGTTGTCCTCATTTTACAGATAAGAAAACTATGGTTCAGAGAGCTTAAGTGATTTTACCATGAACAAGGGACAGAGCAAAGATGTGAAAACTGGTCTACTTGATAGCAAAGCTGGTCTTAACCCATATTATAAGCATGTAGGGCAAAGGAGACTACAAAGAAGCTGAAGTGAGAAATTGTGCAGAACTTGAGCAAAAGGGGATGTCACTGGAGCTCCCAGATCTAGGCACAAAGATATGAGAGTTGGAGCAAGAGAGAATAGTGGGAACCCTGTTAAACCCAAATCAGACGTTTGTTTTGAGTCCTGGGGGTGGTGAAGGGCTGTCCCTTGGCCCAAAGGTTTTACACAGGAGAGTGATGCAATCCCTTTGGATGCAATTAGGAGACTGGGATGCAGGTGGGGCGGGGGTGAACAGGGATGCCGGTGCAGTCTACTCTAGATCTTGCTTCTAATTTTTCACATTATGGACACATAGAAAATGATTATTTTTGTATGACACACTGGAGTAAAAAAGGAGGGGCTGTTTCTAATTAGAGGCAACTAAGACTCAAACCACTCAGTGTCCCTGCACTGATACTCCACAGGTTGAGGAATCTCAGTCATCATGTACCCCAGTCACCGGGTACCTGAACTCGGATAGTTGCAATGGATGATGAAGATAAGAGTTGGGTTCAAGGAATAATTAGAAGGTAAAACTGGTATCATATAGGGAGTGAGGGAGAAGGAGGTCGATCCCTGATTTTCTGGACTGACTGAATAACTGGAAATACAGTGCTTGCCTCACTGCCTCAGGAGCATGGCACAGAACTGGCCCATGGGGAAAATGAGTTCTGTTTAGATGCCCTTTGTTGAGGTAGGTGCAGAAGCCCAGCAGTCAATGGACCATGACTCTGGAGTCAAACGACTGGGTCCAAATTCCAATTCCACCAACCCTCTAGTTCTGTCACCTTGAGCAAAAAAACTTGGCCTCCCTAAACCCGTTAATTCATCTATAAGATGGCTATAATAATAGGATTATCGGGTTGTTGTGGGAATAAAATGAGATAATGTATAGCATATGGAAAATAGTAAGTATCCAACAAAAGGCAATGCTATTATTATTATTAATAAACCTGATGATTAGAGAAGCAGAAATTTCAGAAGTCATCAAGTGGAAATTGAAACCATGAGAATAAGTAAGATGACCCCGAAAGAGTGTATGTGGTGAAAGTAGAGGAGGTTGAAGACCAGGAGCACTGACAGTTGAGGGCTGGACAGAGGAAAATGAGCCTAAGAAGAAATGGCCAGAGGGAAAAAGAGGAAACCAGGAGAATATTATCTCATGAACCCATATGTAGTGGTCACACAGTCCTGGAAATGAACAATTGCACAGAAAATGCAATCTTAAAAAGAAGAAACGGAAAGGGTTCATCAACAAAAGATCTGCCCTACAAGAATTATTAAAGAGAGTTCTACAGATTGAAAGGAAAAGACAGGATAGAATGTCTTGGAGTAGTATGAAAAAATGAAGATCTTCAGTAAAGGTAACTAAGAAGATAAATGCAAAACCACCAGCACTGCATCCTCAATATACAACTTTTCTTTGTAATTCCTATAAGAATCAGACTATAATTGAACAAGAAAAAGGTATATTTCCTATTATGGAATAATAAAGAGGTAGTGTGGAACAAAAACAACATAAAGAGGGGAAACAGGTATATGGGAGCATACACATCTATGCTATTGAAACTAAGTTGGTATTTACATAGTTGTGTAGTACAGACCCCAGAGTAAGCACAAAGAAAGTATTTTTAAAGCATGCAGAAACAGAAATGAGAAAGGAGTTAGTCAAGTGCATAATGAAAGATCAAGTATACAGTAAAGGAGTTTACAATAAAGGAAAAGAGAGAGAGAGAAAAAAAAACATATGGCATATAAAAACCAAAGGACAAAATGGCTGAAATACAGCCTTTACACTAATATCACTTAATGTTAATGGATTAAACTCCCCATTCAAAATACATAGACTGGTAGAATGGATAAAAAAGCATGATCCAACTATGGGTTGTTTACAAGAGACTCATGTTAGCCCAAAGACCCATATAGATTGAAAGTAAAAGAATGGAAAAATATGTTCCATGCAAATAGTAACAAAAAAAAAGGGTTGGGGTAGCTATACTAATAATACTGGGCAAAATATACTTCAAATCAAAAGCTGTTACAAGAGACAGAGAAGGACACTGTATATTAATAAAAGGTCAAATAATATTTATGGTCTTAACCACTGTACCCCAAAATACATGAAGCAAACACTGGCAAAACCAACGGGAGAAATAGACACCATTACAATAATAGTTGGTGACTTCAATATATCACTAAAAATAGGGTGGGCTACGGTGGCTCAGCAGGCAGAGTTCTCGCCTGCCATGCCGGAGACCTGGGTTCAATTCCCGGTGCCTGCCTGTGCAAAAAAAAAGAACATCTAGACAGAAGACCAATAAGGAAACAGAGAAGTTGAATAATATGATAAATGAACTACACCTAACAGATATATACAGAACGTTGCTGCCCAAGCACATTCCTTTCAAGAGCACATGGATCATTCTCCAGGACTGACCACATACTGGGTCACAAAACAAGTCTCAACAAATTTAAAAAGACTGAAATCATACAGAGCACCTCCTCTATCCATAATGGAATGAAACTGGGAATCAATAATAGGTAGAGAACTGGAAAATCCACAAGTTATTTACTGCAGTAAAATAACATCCTCTTAAACAATCAGTAGATCAAAGAAGAAATTTCAAGGGAAATTAGTAACTATATTGAGATGAATGAAACAAGAACACAACATACCAAAACTTATTGGGTACAGTGAAGGCTATGGGGAGGAGGAAATGTATAACCCTAATTGCTTACATTAAAAAAGAAGAAAATCAAAGACCTAACTGCACACCTGGAGGAAATAGAAAAAGAACAGCAAACTAAATCCAAAGCAAGCAGGAGAAAAGAAATAAAGATTAGAGCAAAAATAAATAAAATGGAGAATAAAATAACAATAGAGACCATTAACAAAACCAACAGTTGTTTTTTTAAAAAGACCAATAAAACTGACAAACCCTTAGCTAGACTGACCAAAGAAAGAAAAAAAAAAGAGACGATGCAAATAAATAAAATCATAAATGAGAGGAGGAAGATTTAGAATGAGGCAAGGATGCCCTCTATCACCACTATTATTCAACATTATACCAGAAATTCTAGTTAGAACAATCAGGCAGGAAAAAGAAACAAAGTCATCCAAATCGGAAAGGAAGAAGTAAAGCATTTATTATTTGCATATGACATGATACTATACTTGGGAAATCCTGCGAATCTACGACGAATCTTCTTGAGCTAATAAATACTCAGCAAAGTGGAAGGATACAAGATTAATGTGCAAAAATCAGTAATGTTTGTATACACAAGCACTGACTTAACTGAGAAGATAATTAAGAAAAAATTCCATCCAAAATAGCAACTAAAAGAATCAAGTATCTATGAATAAACTTAACCAGGGGTATAAAGGACCTGTACACAGAAAACTATATAACATTGCTAAAAGAAATAGAAGAGGATTTAAATAGGTACAAAGACATTCCCTGCTCATGGATAGGAAGGTTAAATGTAATTAAGATGTCAATACTACCCATATTGATCTACAGATTCAGTGTAGAACCAATAAAAATTTCAACAACCTACTTTGAAGAATTGGAAAAGCTAGTTAATCAAATTCATTGGGAAGGGAAAGAGACCTCAAATAGCTAAAAATATCCTAAAAAAGAAGAACAAAGTGAGAAGATTAATACTTCCTATTTTAAAGCTTATTATAAAACCACAGTGGTAAAAACAGCATGGCACAAAGACAGAGTATCAACCAATGAAATCGAATTGAGAATGCAGATATAGACCACCAAATCTATGGTCAATTGATGTTTGATAATGCCCCCAAATCCACTGAACTTGGATCGAAGAGTCTGTTTAATAAATGGGCATGGGAGAACTGGGTATCAATGGCCAAAAAAAGAAAAAAGAAAGCAGATCCTTAACTTACACCCTGTTCTAGTATACCAAAAAACAGAATGGCTTTTAAAAAGAGGAATTTATTAAGTTGCTAATTTACAGTTCTAAGACTATGGAAATGTCCAAATTAAAGCAAGTCTATTAAAAAAAAAAATAGCAAGGCTATAGAAATGTCCAATTTAAGGCATCCAGGGAAAGATACCTTGGTTCAAGAAGGCTGGTGATGTCCCAGGTTCTCTTTCAACTGGAAAGGCACATGGTGAACATGGCGATGTCTGCTAGCTTTCTCTCCAGGCTTCTTGTTTCATGAAGCTCTCCCATGGGTGTTTTCCTTCATCTCCAAAGGTCTCTGACTGAGTGGGCTCTCGTGGTTCTTGTGGCTCTTTTCAAAATGTTTCCTCTTTTAAAGGATTCCAGTAAACTAACCAAGACCCACATGGAATGGGTAGAGTCATATCTCCTTCTAATCAAAGGTTCATCACCACAATGGGTGTATCACATCTCCATGGGGGTAATCAAATCAATTTTCCAACCTACAGCACTGAATGGGGATTAAAAGAAACGGCTGCCTCCACAAGATGGATCATGATGAAAACATGGCTTTTCTAGGGTGTATACTCCTTTCTAGCCAGCACACACCCTATATAAAATTAACTCAAAGTGAATAAAAGACCTAAATATAAGAGCCAGTATTATAAAATTCTTTGAAGACAATATAGGGAAACATCTTCAAGACCTAGTAATAGGAGGTAACTTCCTAAACTTTACACCCAAGCACAAGCAGCAAAAGAAAAAATATATAAATGGGAATGCCTCAGCTCTCCCTCTTTGTCCGCCGGCCCGGCGCGGCGCTCACGCCCCGCCAGCCAGCCCGCCCTCCTCTCCCTCTTTGTCCCTCTTCCCCCTTCTGCTCCGGCGGCGCTCCATCCGCCATCTTATCCTTCCCTTTCTCCTTCTGCTCCGGCGGCTCTCCAACCACCACTGTGCCCTCTTCCCCCTTCACCGGCTCCTCCGCCACCGGCCTCGACAGCCTTGCCACCCTCACCTTTCCTCCTCCAGAACAGCTACTGGGGGAGTGGAGACGATATAGAGCAGCTCCCGGAGCCACGACAGAGATCAAAGGGACGGCGTACCCCATCCTGGAACGGCTGACTGTCTGGGAGAACCAGCTCTGGTGAGATCGCCGAGGGGCGCGGTCTTTCCCAGGTGGGACGGCAAGCGGCCGGAGTCCCTCCCTTCCTCCTTCCCAGGCCAGCTGGCAGAATTGGGCAGGCGGTCCCCTCAGGCTGCGGCGGCCGGCAACCCTCCCTGCGTTCGGACCCCCGGCCGGCTGGCACTCTTCCAAGCCGCTTTTGCTGCCGAACCTCCCCCACGGTGAGAGTTTTCCAAAGTTAAAGGACCCACAGCAACTTTTACTGGTGGAACCCGTAGACAAACGTGTGCCACGAGCGCCACCTACTGGGCAGGATAAGAAAAACAGAATCCAGAGATTTCACAGAAAAATCTTTCAACCTGTGGGGTCCAACACCCAGGGAAATCTGACTAAATGCCCAGATGCCAGCAGAAGATAACGGATCACGCTCAGAAAATTGAAAATATGGCCCAGTCAAAGGAACAAACCAATAGTTCAAATGAGATACAGGAGCTGAAACAACTAATGCTGAATATACGAACAGAAATGGAAAACCTCTTCAAAAACGAAATCGACAAATTGAGGGAGGACATGAAGAAGACATGGGCTGAACAAAAAGAAGAAATAGAAAAACTGAAAAAACAAATCACAGAGCTTATGGAAGTGAAGGACAAAGTAGAAAAGATGGAAAAAAACAATGGATACCTACAATGATAGATTTAAAGAGACAGAAGATAGAATTAGTGATTTGGAGGATGGAACATCTGAATTCCAAAAAGAAACAGAAACTATCCAGAAAAGAATGGAAAAATTTGAACAGGGTATCAGTGAACTCAAGGACAATATGAACCGCACAAACATACGTGTTGTGGGTGTTCCAGAAGGAGAAGAGAAGGGAAAAGGAGGAGGAAAAACTAATGGAAGAAATAATCACTGAAAATTTCCCAACTCTTATGAAAGACCTAAAATTACAGATCCAAGAAGTGCAGCGCACCCCAAAGAGAATAGATCCAAATAAGCGTTCTCCAAGACACTTACTAGTTAGAAAGTTAGAGGTCAAAGAGAAAGAGAGGATCTTGAAAGCAGCAAGAGAAAAACAATCCATCACATACAAGGGAAACCCAATAAGACTATGTGTAGATTTCTCAGCAGAAACCATGGAAGCTAGAAGACAGTGGGATGATATATTTAAATTACTAAAAGAGAAAAACTGCCAACCAAGACTCCTATATCCAGCAAAATTGTCCTTCAAAAATGAGGGAGAAATTAAAACATTCTCAGACAAAAAGTCAATGAGAGAATTTGTGACCAAGAGACCAGCTCTGCAAGAAATACTAAAGGGAGCACTAGAGTCAGATATGAAAAGACAGAAGAGAGAGGGATGGAGAAGAGTGTAGAAAGAAGGAAAGTCAGATATGATATATATATAATGCAAAAGGCAAAATGGTAGAGGAAAATATTATCCAAACAGTAATAACTCTAAATGTTAATGGACTGAATTCCCCAATCAAAAGACATAGACTGGCAGAATGGATTAAAAAACAGGATCCTTCTATATGCTGTCTACAGGAAACACATCTTAGACCCAAAGATAAATATAGGTTGAAAGTGAAAGGTTGGGAAAAGATATTTCATGCAAATAACAACCAGAAAAGAGCAGGAGTGGCTATACTAATATCCAACAAATTAGACTTCAAATGTAAAACAGTTAAAAGAGACAAAGAAGGACACTATATACTAATAAAAGGAACAATTAAACAAGAAGACATAACAATCATAAATATTTACGCACCAAACCAGAATGCCCCAAAATACGTGAGGAATACACTGCAAACACTGAAAAGGGAAATAGACTCATATACCATAATAGTTGGAGACTTCAATTCACCACTCTCATCAATGGACAGAACATCTAGACAGAGGATCAATAAAGAAATAGAGAATCTGAATATTACTATAAATGAGCTAGACTTAACAGACATTTATAGGACATTACATCCCACAACAGCAGGATACACCTTTTTCTCAAGTGCTCATGGATCATTCTCAAAGATAGACCATATGCTGGGTCACAAAGCAAGTCTTAACAAATTTAAAAAGATTGAAATTATATACAACACTTTCTCGGATCATAAAGGAATGAAGTTGGAAATCAATAAGAGGCGGAGTGCCAGAAAATTCACAAATACATGGAGGCTCAACAACACACTCTTAAACAACAACTGGGTCAAAGAAGAAATTGCAAGAGAAATTAGTAAATACCTCGAGGCGAATGAAAATGAAAGCACAACATATCAAAACTTATGGGACGCAGCAAAGGCAGTGCTAAGAGGGAAATTTATTGCCCTAATGCCTATATCAGAAAGAAGAAAAGGCAAAAATGCAGGAATTAACTGTCCACTTGGAAGAACTGGAGAAAGAACAGCAAACTAATCCCAAAGCAAGCAAAAGGAAAGAAATAACAAAGACTAGAGCAGAAATAAATGAAATTGAAAACATGAAACCAATAGAGAAAATCAATAAGACCAGAAGTTGGTTCTATGAGAAAATCAATAAGTTTGATGGGCCCTTAGCAAGATTGACAAGAAGAAGAAGAGAGAGGATGCAAATAAATAAGATCAGAAATGGAAGAGGAGACATAACTACTGACCTCACAGAAATAAAGGAGGTAATAACAGGATACTATGAACAACTTTACGCTAATAAATACAACAATTTAGATGAAATGGACGGGTTCCTGGAAAGACATGAACAACCAACTTTGACTCAAGAAGAAATAGATGATCTCAACAAACCAATCACAAGTAAAGAAATTGAATTAGTCATTCAAAAGCTTCCTAAAAAGAAAAGTCCAGGACCAGACGACTTCACATGTGAATTCTATCAAACATTCCAGAAAGAATTAGTACCAACTCTCCTCAAACTCTTCAAAAAAATTGAAGTGGAGGGAAAACTACCTAATTCATTTTACGAAGCCAACATCACCCTCATACCAAAACCAGGCAAAGATATTACAAAAAACGAAAACTACAGGCCAATCTCTCTAATGAATATAGATGCAAAAATCCTCAATAAAATTCTAGCAAATCGTAGCCAACAACACATTAAAAGAATTATACATCATGACCAAGTAGGATTCATCCCAGGTATGCAAGGATGGTTCAACATAAGAAAATCAATTAATGTAATACACCATATCAACAAATCAAAGCAGAAAAATCACATGATCATCTCAATTGATGCAGAGAAGGCATTTGACAAGATTCAACATCCTTTCCTGTTGAAAACACTTCAAAACATAGGATTACAAGGGAACTTCCTTAAAATGATAGAGGGAATAGATGAAAAACCCACAGCGAATATCATCCTCAATGGGGAAAAATTGAAAACTTTCCCCCTAAGATCAGGAACAAGACAAGGATGTCCACTATCACCACTATTATTCAACATTGTGTTGGAGGTTCTAGCCAGAGCAATTAGACAAGAAAAAGAAATACAAGGCATCAAAATTGGAAAGGAAGAAGTCAAACTATCACTGTTTGCAGACGATATGATACTATACGTCGAAAACCCAGAAAAATCCACTACAAAACTACTAGAGCTAATAAATGAGTACAGCAAAGTAGCAGGTTACAAGATCAACATTCAAAAATCTGTAGCATTTCTATACACTAGTAATGAACAAGCTGAGGGGGAAATCAAGAAACGAATCCCATTTACAATTGCAACTAAAAGAATAAAATACCTAGGAATAAATTTAACTAAAGAGACAAAAAACCTATATAAAGAAAACTACAAAAAACTGCTAAAAGAAATCACAGAAGACCTAAATAGATGGAAGGGCATACCGTGTTCATGGATTGGAAGACTAAATATAGTTAAGATGTCAATCCTACCTAAATTGATCTACAGATTCAATGCAATACCAATCAAAATCCCAACAACTTATTTTTCAGAAATAGAAAAACCATTAAGCAAATTTATCTGGAAGGGCAGGGTGCCCCGAATTGCAAAAAACATCTTGAGGGAAAAAAACAAAGCTGGAGGTCTCGCACTGCCGGACTTTAAGGCATATTATGAAGCCACAGTGGTCAAAACAGCATGGTATTGGCATAAAGATAGATATATCGACCAATGGAATCGAATAGAGTGCTCAGATATAGACCCTCTCATCTATGGACATTTGATCTTTGATAAGGCAGTCAAGCCAACTCACCTGGGACAGAACAGTCTCTTCAATAAATGGTGCCTAGAGAACTGGATATCCATATGCAAAAGAATGAAAGAAGACCCATATCTCACACCCTATACAAAAGTTAATTCAAAATGGATCAAAGATCTAAACATTAGGTCTAAGACCATAAAACAGTTAGAGGAAAATGTAGGGAGATATCTTACGAAACTTACTATTGGAGGTGGTTTTATGGACCTTAAACCTAAAGCAAGAGCACTGAAGAAGGAAATAAATAAATGGGAGCTCCTCAAAATTAAACACTTTTGTGCATCAAAGAACTTCATCAAGAAAGTAGAAAAACAGCCTACACAATGGGAGATAATATTTGGAAATGACATATCAGATAAAGGTCTAGTATCCAGAATTTATAAAGAGATTGTTCAACTCAACAACAAAAAGACAGCCAACCCAATTACAAAATGGGAAAAAGACTTAAACAGACGCCTCTCAGAAGAGGAAATACGGATGGCCAAGAGGCACATGAAGAGATGCTCAATGTCCCTGGCCATTAGAGAAATGCAAATCAAAACCACAATGAGATATCATCTCACACCCACCAGAATGGCCATTATCAACAAAACAGAAAATGACAAGTGCTGGAGAGGATGCGGAGAAAGAGGCACACTTATCCACTGTTGGTGGGAATGTCAAAGGGTGCAACCACTGTGGAAGGCAGTTTGGCGGTTCCTCAAAAGGCTGAATATAGAATTGCCATACGACCCAGCAATACCATTGCTAGGTATCTACTCAAAGACTTAAGGGCAAAGACACAAACGGACATTTGCACACCAATGTTTATAGCAGCGTTATTTACAATTGCAAAGAGATGGAAACAGCCAAAATGTCCATCAACAGAAGAATGGCTAAACAAACTGTGGTATATACATACGATGGAATATTATGCAGCTTTAAGACAAGATAAACTTATGAACCACGTAATAACATGGATGGACCTAGAGAATATTATGCTGAGTGAATCCAGCCAAAAACTAAAGGACAAATACTGTATGGTCCCACTGATGTGAACGGACATTCGAGAATAAACTTGAAATATGTCATTGGTAACAGAGTTCAGCAGGAGTTAGAAACAGGGTAAGACAATGGGTAATTGAAGCTGAAGGGATACAGACTGTGCAACAGGACTAGATACAAAAACTCAAAAATGGACAGCACGATAATACCTAATTGTAAAGTAATCATGTTAAAACACTGAATGAAGCTGCATCTGAGCTATAGGTTTTTCTTTTGTTTTGTTTTGATTTTACTATTATTACTTTTATTTTTTTCTCTATATTAACATTCTATATCTTTTTCGGTTATGTTGCTAGTTCTTCTAAACCAATGCAAATGTACTAAGAAATGATGATCATGCATCTATGTGATGATGTTAAGAATTAATGATTGCATGTGTAGAATGGTATGATCTCTAAATGTTGGGTTAATTTCTTTTTTTCCGTTAATTAAAAAAAAAAAAAAAAGAGAAGGGATAATTGGAGATGAAGGGATACAGACTGTACAACGGGACTGGATATAAAAACTCAGAAATGGACAGCACAATACTACCCAATTGTAATGCAATTATGTTAAAACACTGAATGAAGCTGCATGTGAGGTATAGGTTTTTTGTTTTTGTTTTTTTTGTTTTTTTTTCTTTCTATTATTGTTTTAATTCTTATTCTGTTGTCTTTTTATTTCTTTTTCTAAATCGATGCAAATGTACTAAGAAATGATGAATATGCAACTATGTGATGTTATTAAGAATTACTGATTGCACATGTAGATTGGAATGATTTCTAATTGTTTTGTTAATTCTTTTTTTAATTAATAAAAAAAAAATTAAGCACTTTTGTGCATCAAAGAACTTCATCAAGAAAGTAGAAAGACAGCCTACACAATGGGAGATAATATTTGGAAATGACATATCAGATAAAGGTCTAGTATCCAGAATTTATAAAGAGATTGTTCAACTCAACAACAAAAAGACAGCCAACCCAATTACAAAATGGGAAAGAGACTTGAACAGACACCTACCAGAAGAGGAAATACAAATGGCCAAAAGGCACATGAAGAGATGCTCAATGTCCCTGGCCATTAGAGAAATGCAAATCAAAACCACAATGAGATATCATCTCACACCCACCAGAATGGCCATTATCAACAAAACAGAAAATGACAAGTGCTGGAGAGGATGCGGAGAAAGAGGCACACTTATCCACTGTTGGTGGGAATGTCAAAGGGTGCAACCACTGTGGAAGGCAGTTTGGCGGTTCCTCAAAAAGCTGAATATAGAATTGCCATACGACCCAGCAATACCATTGCTGGGTATCTACTCAAAGGACTTAAGGGCAAAGACACAAATGGACATTTGCACACCAATGTTTATAGCAGCGTTATTTACAATTGCAAAGAGATGGAAACAGCCAAAATGTCCATCAACAGAAGAATGGCTAAACAAACTGTGGTATATACATACGATGGAATATTATGCAGCTTTAAGACAGGATAAACTTATGAAGCATGTAATAACATGGATGGACCTAGAGAACATCATGCTGAGTGAGTCTAGCCAAAAACTAAAGGACAAATACTGTATGGTCCCACTGATGTGAACGGACATTCGAAAATAAACTTGGAATATGTCATTGGTAACAGAGTCCAGCAGGAGGTAGAAACAGGGTAAGATAATGGGTAATTGGAGCTGAAGAGATACAGACTGTGCAACAGGACTAGATACAAAAACTCAAAAATGGACAGTACAATAATATCTAATTGTAAAGTAATCATGTTAAAACACTGAATGAAGCTGCATCTGAGCTATAGGTTTTGTTTGTTTGTTTTTGTTTTTTTGGTTTTTTTTGTTTTTACTATTATTATTACTTTTATTTCTTTTCTCTATATTAACATTCTATATCTTTGTCTGGTGTGTCGCTAGTTCTTCTAAACCAATGCAAATGTACTAAGAAACGATGATCATGCATCTATGTGATGATGTTAAGAATTACTGATTGCATATGTAGAATGGTATGATTTCTAAATGTTGGGTTAATTTCTTTTTTTTTCCGTTAATTAATAAAAAAGAAAATGGGAATGCCTCAAAATCAAATGCTTCTGTCCCTCAAATACAGATCAATGCTATATTGAGACATCACCTCACACCTATGAGAATGGCTGCTATTAAACAAACAAGAAACTACAAATACTGGAGAAATTATGGAGAAAATTGGGGCACTTATGCACTGCTGTTGGGACTATATAATGGTACAGCTGCAATGGAAGACAGTTTGGCGGTTCCTCGGTATATATCCAGAAGAACCTAAAGCAGTGTCATAAACAGACATTCGCACACCAATGTTCATAACAGCATTATTCACAATTTCCCATCAATAGATGAGTAAACAAAATGTGTAACCAAAATGTAGACAAAAAATATATTATATATATGATGGAATATTATACAGTAGTAAGACAAAACGAGGTCCCGAAGTATATGACACCAAGTATGACCCTTGAGGACATAATATTGAGTGAAATAAGCCAGATACAAAATGACAAGTACTGTATGATTTTGCTATTATGACCTTGGTAAAGATAAACTCAGAGCCTTATTATATAGAATACAGGGAACCTAGAGATACACAAAAGCTAGAGATGGGTGAATGGTTAGCTAATGAGGTTGAACTTGAGTGTAAGAGAATGGATAGAAGTGAAGGCAATTCATTAAGGGTCTATAAGTAGTATTGCCATATTGAAGGTGAACATAACTGAAAGGGGTTGTATAGAGCCATGTATCCCACCAATTAACAATACAAATATAAATAAGTTCTTACATGAATTATTTCAAGGGTATGAATCTTGTACAAAGAGTAAATAATAAAGGATTATGGTGGGAAACTGCTATTGCATACTATGGTTTATGTTTAAGAGGAAGACATCATAGTACCACAGCAGCACCAGTGGTAAATAATTGTAGGGGGAGGACAAGATTAAGGGGGGTTTGGATTTTTCTATTTGGTGAAGGTGTGGTGCTGGTTTGAAAGGAAATATGCCCCCTAGAAAATCCATGTTTTAATCAAAATCCCATTTCATACAGGTAGAATAATCCCTGTTCAATACTGTATGTTTGAAACTGTAATCAGATCATCTCCCTGGATGATGTGATTTAGTCAAGAGTGGTTGTTAAACTGGATTAGGTGACGACATGTCTCCGCTCATTTGGGTGGGTCTTGATTGGTTTACTGGAGTCCTATAAAAGAGGAAACATTTGGGAGAATAGGAGATTCAGGGAGAGCAGAAAATGTTGCAGCACCACGAAGCAGAGAGTCCACGAGCCAGTGACCTTTGTAGAAGAAGGAGGGCGCCTCCCAGGGAGCTTCATGAAACCATAAGCCAGGAGAGAAATCTAGCAGATGATGCTGTGTTTGCCATGTGCCCTTCCAGCTGAAAGAGAAGCCCTGACTGTGTTCACCATGTGCCTTCTCACTTGAGAAAGAAACCGTGAACTTCATTGGCCTTCTTGAACCAAGGTATCTTTCCCTGGATGCCTTAGATTGGACATTTCTATAGACTTGTTTTAATTGGGACATTTTCTCGACCTTAGAACTGTAAACTGGCAACTCATTAAATTCCCCCCCTTTAAAAGCCATTCTGTTTCTGGTATAGTGCATTCTGGCAGCTTGCAAACCAGAACAGTGTGTTTATCAGTTGTTTTTCTCCTGGAAGCAATGAAAATTGCCTAAAATTGAGAGTGTTGATGGTTGTACAACTAAGCGAGGGTAATGTGAAGCATGGATTGCTGACTTTGGACATTAAATATGATGCTGAGTGGATGGAGGTGGCTGAAGGATACCCTGACTGAGAAGGAGAAGGGCGAACTGTGGTTTATACATCTGATGACTATTGTGAAGCTACAGAAGGAATGAAGTCGTGAGGCATGCAATGATGTAAATGAATCTGGGGAACAAGATGTGATGCAAAATAAGCCAGATACAAAAGAACAAATATTGTATGGTCTCTTTTAGAAACTACTTATAAGAAAATTGGGGCCTAAATTGTAAGCTCTTATAGCAGTCACATTTAGTCAGAGCTGTAATTGTTATTTCTAGATTTTGAGATGTTGTGCTACATATGTATAACCTGGCATTTCCCTGGAATTTTGGGTACCTGTGTGACACCTAAGACTAAGCGTAGGAGTTCTCAAAGTTAGTGTTGCCACATACAACTGCTACAAGAAACTGAAAAAGAAATCAGGCTTCAATTAGAGATAAGAATCAAGCAGATTGGATCAGGCCTGAGGTAAATCAAAATACAGGGGTAAGGAGGACATTGTCCGTAGTTTAGAACTTCACCTATTGTATGAGACCAAAGGAAGAGAGGTTTATTTTGTCCAAAATCTAAATTTTCTGAAGCACATAATCTGACTTAACCTGTCTGGATGGCTCATTTAACAACCCAAATGCTTAGAGTCCAGGATGGGAATGAGGTCTTGTTATTCTGTACAGCTTAATGTAATATCCTGATAAATCCCAGAGGACGTTGAGCAGATAATTAAAAAGTATTGGTGAAGTTCCCTGAGGGAAGGAAGAAAAAATATGGAGCTTTTAAGTTTTACCCCTGGAGAAATTCCTGATACTGTCTCAGACATTTGGGACTCCAGAGTCAATAGGCCAAGCCCTTGATCTTGAGGCTTTCTCTTGTGAAGCTTTTTTATGTAGTGGAGAACCTAAGCCTCCCATTAGTTATGCCTAAGAGTTACTTCCAGAGGACCTCTTTTGTTGCTCAGATGTGGCCACTCTCTCTAAGCCCAACTCTGCAAGAAAAATTATTACCCTCCCCCTTATGTGGGGCATGACATCCATGCATGAAAGTCTCCCTGGCAATGTGGGACATGAATCCCAGCAATGAGCCTGGCCCTGGCACCACTGGATTGACAATACCTTCCTGACCGAAAGGGGGAAAAAGAAATGCAACAAAAAAGGTATCACTGGCTGAGAGACTTTAAATATAATCAAGAGTCTATTCTGGAGGATACTCTTATGCAAGCTTCAGTTATATATTGCTATTTACCATGGTTTGCCAAACCCCAATCAAAACCATTCCTTTCAATCCTAAAGAACACCTTGGGCTCCATCTGAGATTCGATAAAATTTCCATGCGCTATGATTATTTTCCAGAAACCTACAACCTCTAGATGGGTTCTGAGGCCAGATAAGTCCTGAAACCCAGAGGGACCAGCCTCTCCAAGAACATCAACAGTTCCAGCCCCCATCCCATATTATCAACAGCGTTTTCCAACATGAAAAAGTTAGAATGGGCATAGACTAAATACCCTAAAGATAAGGAGAAAGTCAAAGGAGAAAGAAGAATTATAATAGAGAAGGTAGGATTTACTAAATGAGTATGACTGCTGAATCATTATACTCATGTTTTTTTTAGTCTCCCGTACCTTGGATCAGCTAGAAGGAAAAACCTAAAATTGTGGAACTGTAATCCATAACAAACTCTGAAATCTGTTCTATAACTACTTGTTACAATGTACTTTGAAATTTATTGCTTTTTTGTATATATATTTCACAATTAAAAAAAAGAAACAAATTAGACAACCTAGATGAAATGGGTAAATTCCTAGAAATACACAACCTAGAATGACTCTAGAAGAAATAGGAAATTTCAACAGACCAATTACAAGAGATTGAATCAGTCATCAAAAACCTCCCAACAGATGACATGGATGGACCTTAAGGACATTATGTTGAGTGAAAGGTCAAGCGCAAGACAAATATTGTATGATTTCACTAGTATGAACTAATTATATGTAAACTCATAGATATAAAATCTAGAATATAGGGTACCAGGAGATAGAATCAGGCTAGACAATAGGACGAGGTTGTTTAATATGTGCTAAATTCTTAACTAGATCAAAATCATTTCGGGCGGGCCACGGTGGCTCAGCAGGCAGAGTTCTCGCCTGCCATGCCAGAGACCCGGGTTCGATTCCCGGTGCCTGCCCATGCAAAACAAACAAACAAACAAAAACAAAAAATCATTTGGAAATGGATAGAGGAGATGTAGCACCTTATTGTGAGTATAATTAAGGGCTGAGTTATGGGTGAATGTGGTGGAAAGGGGGAGTTTAGAGTCGTATACGTCACCAGAAGGAAAGCTGGAAGTTAAAATATGGGAATGTATAACAGTGAATCTTGTGGTGGTTGATAACTGTGATTAACAGTACAAATATTGAAGGGTTCTTTCACAAACTAGAACAAAGGTACAACACTATCACAAGGAGTCAATAACATGGGGGGAAATGTATGTATTGCAAACTATGGACTATAGTTAACAGTAATATCTTAATGTTCTTTCATCGACAGTATCAAATGTACCACATTAATACTAGAGTTCATTATTAGGGTGGAAGAAGGGGTATAGGAGGTTTTGGGTGGGTTTTTTGTTTTTGTTTTTGTTTTTTTGCATGGGCAGTCACCGGTAATTGGACCTGGGTCTCCAGCTTGACAGGTGAGAACTCTGCCTGCTGAGCCACTGTGGCCCACCCTGGGTTTTCTTTTAATTTGTATTTCTTTTTTTGGAGTAGGGAAAATGTTCTAAAATTTATTCTGGTGATGAATGCACAACTATGTGATGATACTATGAGCCATTGATTGCATACTTTGAATGGATTGTGCGGTGTGTGACTTTATCTCAAATTTAGCTCAATAAAATTGTGTTAAAAAAAAATACCAACAGAAAATCCCAGGAACAGATGGCTTACAGGTGAATTCTACCAAACATTCCAAGAATTAACACCAGTTCTGCTCAAATTCTTCAAAAAAGTTGTCGAGGAGGGAACACTCCCTTATTCATTTACTCCAGAAAGAGGTAGGGATAGAGGCTGAGTGTCAATGTAGTATATTGACCATGTTCTCCCCACAATACGCTAAGGAAGGGGACAGTTTCAAGCAGGCAGAAGGGAAATGGCTCCCCGTTGTCAAATGGCATGCAATGTAAGGCCCTGAAATGACACTGGGTTTGACAAGTAGAAAGCCTAGGATGATCTTTGGAAAGCTGTGTTCATGCAACAGCGATAGAAAAAGCCAGACAGTATTGGGTAGAACTGTAAACAAGTAGTGAGAAAGTGAATTCAGTGATTTGCGGAATTTCCTGTGGAGAGAAGAGAGAGGTGCTAGGAAGTGCCAGGAGGGCACATCCAGTGGAGAGTTTGGGTTGCTGGTAGTCTGTGTGTTTTTTAAAGAATGAGAGAGAATAAAACATGTTTATAGGTACCAATGGAAGATAACAGGGGGTGGGGGTGTGAATGTATCCAAGACGGAAGGAGAGCTTGCAGGTGATGAGAGGGGATGCTTATGATATTTTTCTAAGTGACAAAAGCATATTATAACGTTATATGATCTCTTTCCTGTTTTAAAACTACTATTAGATACATTGGAAATACTCACTGAATTGTCAGACAGCTACCATACAGACAAAACTCTACCCTCAAGGCTAATTCCATTGTTAACAAAGCTGCACCACGGAGCTGGAACAGCCCTGGCCAGTGGCATAGGCTTGGGTAAACTGTATAGCCGCTAGAGGGCAGGATAGCGATGGAAGAGTATAGGATGAAGACACACTCTCACAGGCCACAATGCCACGAGGCTGGCTTACTCCAAAAGTCTCAAGTCATGCTCAAGTCACAACCCTCTACTTTGAGGCTGAACTGAAGCAGCCTACCGTCAGTTCTTCTGGAGCACAACTGCAGAGGCCTACATAGAGCTTCCCCACACCACTTCAACAGTTGTGGCAAACAATTGTGGAAACACCCAAATGCCCCATGTGAGTCTGGGCTCACACCTTGAAAGAGCACCGATGAGATTGGAACCCTGTCACTCATGTTTCCCTCTCCATCCGAATCATGATACAGAGATCTCCTGATCAGGGTCACCTCCAAATCCAGAGCATCCTTGAAGGTAACCTGACATGCCTTAAAACTAAGCTTATTTTTCTCAACTCCTGTCTTGACTCCCATCAAGTCTATTTCTTATGGCAGCCTACCACAAATATAAATATAATTAGAAATAGAAATATAAACCTATATATTTTCCAAAAAATTCAAGGTAAAACATATATGAAAATGCTAACTGTTTTTTATGAATGATAGGAATTGAAAATAATTTCTATTACCTCCTTTTTACTTTATTTTACTTTCTGTTTTTCTACAATAAATTTGTCTTACTTTATAAAGACAAAAACAAAAGTAGAGGGTTATCAAATTATAAAAAGAATAAATAGCTGAAAATAATTTTTAAAATGTTGGATTAAAAATTTAAATTTTTTGTAACACACTACCTAATTCAACCTGTCTGGTCAGTTCATTTAAACAACCAAATTACATGGACCATAGAATGGGGAGTGAGATCTTGTTATTCTGTGCAGGTTAATGAAATACAGAGTATTTGGGGTAGAAAATATAAAAGGTAATAAGTCCCTTGAGGTACTGGAGAAAAAATGTGGAACTATTAAACTTCCCCATCTGGGGAACTTCTGATATTCTCTCAGGTTTTAGGAACTTCCAATTTAATAAGCCAGGCCCTCAATCTTGAGGCTTGCCCTTTTGTAAATATTTCTGTAATGGCATTGCTAAGCCTACTTATAATTATGTCTAAGAGTCACCCCCAGAGAATTTCTTTGGTTGCTCAAATGTGGCCTCTCTCTCTGTCAAATCTATAAATAAATTCACTACCCTCCCACTATATGGGACATTACTCCCAGGGATCAGCTTGGTTCTGGCATCATGAAATTGACTATGTCTTCTTGACCAAAAGAGGGAAAAGAAATGAAACAAAATAAAGTTTCAGGGGTAAAAGATTTCAAGTAGAGTTGAGAGATCATTCTGGAGGTTACTCTTCTGCACGCTTCAGCCAGTTATTGCAAATTGCCACGTATGCCAAGCCCCAACCAACAATATTCCTGAAAACACTAAAGAATACCCTGGGGTCGTAGTTGGGTTCAGGTGTCAATTTGGCCAGGTGATGATGCCCCGTTGTTCTGTGTCTGTGGACTTAAACCATTAGTATGTGAAATTCTTCTACGGCTGATTACATTTGAGGTCGGTTAAGGGGAGTGCCTTCTGCAATGAGTGAAGTTCAATTAAATTAGCTGGAAGCTCAAAAAAGAGAGGTCAGAGGAGAGCTCAATGCAGCACAGCCCAAGCAGCTCAGCATACCTCATCTCAGCAGTCACAGCTCAGTCCAGACGTTTATAGATGTGGAAAGGAATCACCCTGGGAAAAACCACTGGAATTCAGAAGCCAGAAGAGAAGGCCAACAGACATTGCCATGTGCCTTCCCATGTAACAGAGAATGTCAGATGAAAGCTAGCTGCCTTTCATCTGAAGAACTGTAAATGTTTAACTAAATACATCCCTTTAATAAAAGCCAATCCATCTCTGGTTGGCAGCTTTAGCAAAATAAACACCTGGGCTCCATCAAAGGCTCTATAAAAGTTTTACTTAAGATTATTTTTTCAGAAACTTAAAGTTTCCAGGTTGTTCCTATGCTAGATAAGCCCTGAAACCCAGAAGTACCAGTCTCTCCAAGAACAACAACCAGGTTCATTCCTCTACCCCATAATGTCAACCACCCCTTTCCAACCCAAAGAAGTTGGAATGGCCATTGCTCAGATATCCCTAAAGATTGAGAGAATGATCAAATGAGAGGGAGGAAGTGTAACTAAGAAATTAGGATTTAACACATGATTATGACTACTGACTCATTATATAGATATTTCATTTTAGTTTCTTCTGTCTTAGAATAACCAGAAGGAAATACCTGAAACTGTTGAACTGCAATCCTGTAGCCTTGATATTTGATAGCGATTGTATGACTATATAGCTTTTATCTTGTGACCGACACCCCTTTTATCCAGTGTATGGGTAGATGAGTAATAAACACACCCATGAAAAAAGATGCTGAATAAAAACTTTTATATGTGAGCTGAAGAAAAAGTAAGGGATGGGGAACCCGCTCTGCTGGGCCTGATAGCTGTGAAAGAACTTTCTTTCTCCCACCCCAGTGGCTGTGGCCAACTCCCTCGCCCTCCTGGCAGCCTAACCCACCATCTCTTTCTTTCTTGTCCGGCTTCCTGTGGCCCTGTCTCCCTCTCTCCGGGCGGTATCCACTTGCTGTTGTCACTGCCTCCTCATCTTCTGCCCGACCAACTGGTCCTCCCATTGCAGTGCTATGCGACAAAGAGTTCAGGGGGGCATGAAAAACAGAGACTTGGATAGGTGAAAGACTACCGTGTGGTCGAGGGAGATGTCAGCCAGACACTAGAGGGTGGAAGGAGGCCTCTTCTTTATGCAGCAGACTGTGGTCAGCTTGAAATCCTGGAGTTTCTGCAACTGAAAGGAGCAGATATTAATGCTCCAGATAAACATCATATTACCCCTCTTCTGTCTGGTGTCTGTGAAGGTCATGTTTCCTGCGTGAAATTGCTTCTGTCAAAGGGCACTGATAAGACTGTGAAAGGTCCAGATGGACTAACTGCCTTTGAAGCCACTGACAACCAGGCAATCAAAGCTCTTCTTCAGTGATGGATGGATAGACTTACAACCCTTGAAGAATGACTCTGCTGTAGTCTCACAGTGCTGCTTGTCGGTCACTCTCTGTTAGCCAGCTTCTTCAGCTAAACACTTCAAGAAGGGTGAGGGAAGAGAGAAATTCATAACAAATCAGGCTACAAGAAAAGAAAAATGATTTGGAATAGGGAAAAAAACATGATCAGACTTTTACCAGGATTCTTGCTTCTTCCCTTTCTAATAAAATATACAGTTTATACCAAAGAGAGGATAAAGACAGAAAACACCATTAACATTTGACCTTTTCAGCTCCCTAGCTGATTTATTAATCAGAGTGCGCTGAAGGTCTGATTATACGAAGACCAACCAACTGTGCAAGAAGTAGTGGCTGCTGTGATGTAAGTTTAGGATGCTGAGATAAGCAATTAGCTCTAGGCTTCCGCCTCAAGAATGCACTCTGCTGGGGATTTCTTGGCATAGGTAAGAGCACTACCAATGGGTGGTGATCCAGTCCTTCAACAGGGACTTCAAGCTTTATGTGAAAGCTCAATTAAGATGAGGAGGGACACACTCCCAAATTGCTGGATGACTCAACTTTGGATTTCCTCTCCTTTCACATGGATTTCATAAATCTTTAGATAAAACTGACAAGTTTCATTCATAAAATCTTAAATTTGGAAGTCTAAAGGAGAACCATTCCAGTATGACAATATTTTTCTCCTCTAGATTCATACACCTATATAACTTTCAAACTCCTACAGGTAGTAAAAGGGGATTTAAAAACAGAATCATAGCCATATGCTTGTTTGTATCATATAAAAAGAGAGCAGTTACACATCTCCTTTTTGACTTGGGATAAAATGTCTTTCAAAGAACTAAAGGGCCTGCTGAAAGAGACCTGGTGGCCACAGCTATGCCAACTAAAGACGGTGCTTTATGGCGTGGTTGATTCTTTTAGGGGCTTTGATGTTTCGTGTGATTTGTGAGAGTTCTACCCCTAACAGACAAGTACAACTCATTTTACTAAATCATTATTTAGTAGCTGTCATGTACCAAATTGAAAATGCAGGGGATTTAGTGGTGAATCAGACAGACATGTTTCTTCAAGGAACTTAAAGTATACCACAAATGGCAGGCACTAGACATGTCATTGCAAGTGGAATGAGGATACGGCGAGTACAGGGGACCTAATGAAAGGGCTTAACCAAGTCTAGAAGTCTAGACAAGACCTTTCTGATGAGGTGCAATTTAAGCAAGACTTTCTGGTTCTACATTTAATTTAAATTTTCAGTGTTAGATGTCCATGGAAATCCTAAATAATTTGGTTTTTCCTTTTAGGCCAGAACCCCTTCTTACACATGGTGAGGCTTATATATCATATGCTAACTGATAAAATTGGTGTTGAGAAATAAAACCAAATTATTGACTTCCATGGCTGAGATTAAAAGCATTTCTTCAATTTTATAAATAATGGGAATAAAGTCAAATACGTTCTTCACTAGGAAGGATAAGAAGCTACCAACCCATAGTGGTGTGGAGCTGTATGTACCCCAGAAAAACATAAAAAGTCAGTTGTGTGATAAAAAAATATTTAAGCCTTCTTCTCTTATATTCTGGAGCAGCTAGAAGGAAAAGTCTGAGAGGATCTTATGGTAGCCCATGACAAACTCTGGGATCTGTCCTGTAACTACTTGTTGAAGAGTGCTTTGAAAACTAATGCTTTTTTATTTCTTTGCTTTGTGTATATGTTATACTATACAATAAAAAAGTAAAAAAAAAGAAAAAAAAAAGCAGCCTACCCAATGGGAGACTATATTTGGAAACCAGTATCGATAAGGGTTTTATATCCAGAATATATAAAAAGCTCTTACAGGGGTGCAAGGGTAATTCAGTGGTAAAATTCTTGTTTGCCATGCGAGAAACCCGGGTTCGATTTCTGGTCCACGCACTTCCCAAAAACCAAATGAATGAGCAAAACAAAAATTCAACAAATGGTGCTGCAACAGCAGATTATTCACGTAGAAAAATAATTAAATGTAACCCTGCCATACAACATTAAAAAAAAAAAGCTCCTAAATGCAACAACAAAAAGGCAAATGAACCCAACTAAAAAGTGGGCAAAAGACATGAACAGAAATTTTTCCAAAGAGGAAATACAAATGATTTTAAAAGCATATGAAAAGATGCTCAACTTCACTAGCTATTAGGGAAATGCAAATCAAAGCCACAATGAGATATCATCTCGCACTAGTAGAATGGACTTAAAAAAAAAAAAACAGAAAACTACAAATGCTGTAGAGGCTGTGGAGAAATGGTGTTCTAGTTTGCCAGATGCTGCTGGATATAAAATCTCTGCTTCTCATGGCTCTGTCGTTCTGCTCTCTCAGAATCTCTCTCATTCTCCAAAATGTTTCCTCTTTTATAGGATTCCAGTAAATTAATCAAGACCCACCCAAATAGGTGGAGACACTTCTCCACCTAATCCAGCTTAACAACCACTCTTGATTGAATTACATCTCCAGGGAGATGACCTAATTATAGTTTCAAACATACAGTACTGAATAAGGATTAGAAGAAATGGCTGCCTTTACAAAATGGGATTAAGATTAAAACATGGCTTTTCTAGTGTACATACATCCTATCAAACCATCACAAATGGGTACTCTTATTCATTGTTAGTGAAAATGCAGAATGGTGCAATTGCTCTTGAAGGCAGTTTGGTTGTTCCTCAGGAAGTTAAATATAGAATTGCCATATGATTCACCAATCCCATTACCGGGTATATACTTGGAAGGACTGAAAGCAAGGACGCAGTAGACATTTGCACACAATGTATAGGGAGGCATTATTCACAATTGCCAATTGATGGAGGTGGCCCAAGGGTCCATTGATTGATGAGGGGAAGGGCAAATTGGTGGACACATACAATGGAATATTGTGCAGCTGACAAAAGGAATGAAGTTGAGGCGTGCAATGAGGAGAGTAAACTTGAGGGCAGTATGCTAAGCAAAATAGGCTAGAAACAAATGGATGAATACTATATGGTCTCACCATTATGAACTAACTATATTGAGCAAACTCAGGTTTAAATTTGAGAGCAAAGGCAAAAGAAAGTGGGCAAAAATTGGTCAATCAACTAAGGAGTACAGAATGTTCAATAAGGTTTATTGTAAAGGTTCAGAAATGAACAGCACAATACTGTGTGATGATAGCACAATACCATAAGTGTAATTAACAAACAGGAATGTTGAATATGGTTGAAAGAGGAAGGCTAGAGTCGTGCATGTTACCAAAAGGAAAGCTAGACCTCTGGATGAAAATTGGGACTGTATAACTTAGTGAAACCCTGCCAGAAGACAGTGTAAATCCTTTCCAGTGGTACTCAGAAATCTGCCTTCATCCTTGGCCTCAAAGAATTCCCGTAGGTAATGTTATGACGAAAACAACTACTCCCAAATAAAATAATTGATTAAATATACAAGTAAACAAGGCATTGTGAGTGAGAACCAATTGGAACAATAAATAGGAGATTCAGCAAAATTTTAGATGTTGGAATTAGCAGACTTATTATATCAAATGAGCATGTTTAATATAAATTAATAAATAAAAGATCCTTGAAAATATGGCAAAAAGCAAGATTTAGACAAAAATCAAACAACTTCTAGAAATGAAAAATGTATTTGAAATACAAAGTTCAGTAGAAAAAATTGAATAAAAATAAGTAAATAATTTTAAAATTCAGTAGACAGGTTTAACAGCAGGTTAGATACAGGATATTCACTGCCTCTGGAAAAACAGTCTGTATGATTCAGTCGGAAAGTTCAAGCAGAGAATATGAAACTTACATTTCAAGCTCTATAAGGTTTAATGGTGTTGTGAGGTTCCTTGTCAACTTCTGCCAGGTTCTGTTGCTTCACTTTGCATTGCCTGAGTTGCCTGTTATAATGTCACGACATCACACTTGGGAGCAAAAAGCTATTTAAGATCAGGCTTTAAAATATCAAGTCAAGACATAGTTACCATACGCACATTTGGAGAAATGACAAAAGGGTTGTCAGATTCATTTTTCTGTTTCCCAGAGATGGTACCAATTCCCAGACCCTATGTAATGGGCTCTGATTCTCACTGACCTTTTTCTTTTTCTTTTATTAGAGAAGTTGTGGGTTTATAGAATAATCATGCATACAACACAGCATTCCCATAAACAACCTTATTATTAACACTTTGCATTGGTGTGGAACATTTGTTACAATTGATGATAAAGACATTTTAATAATTATATTATTAACTACAGGCATTGGTTTAACTTAGGGTTCACTGTTCATGCAGTGTTGTTCCATAGAGTTTCTGAAATTTTTATTGTCTTACCATGTAGGTAAGATAACATTTCCCCTTTTAATTGCATTCAGATATATATTTTAGTGCTGTTAATCACATTCACAGTAGTGTGCTACCATCACCACCATCCATTACTCAAACATTTCCATCATTCCAAGTAGGAACCCTATACATTTTAAGCCTTAACTTCCCATTCCCTATCCACAGCCCACCCTTGGTAATATATTCTAGATTCTGACCCTATGAGTTAGCTTATTCCAATTAATTCAAATCAAGGGAGATAATACAACATTTGTCCTTTCTTATCTGGTTTATTTCACTCAACATGATGTCTTCATGGTTCATTCATGTGGTCCATATGTATTAGAACTTCATTCTTTTTTGCTGAATAATATTCCATTGTATAGATATACCACATTTCGTTTATCCATTCATTAATGGACACTTGTGTTACTTCAATCTTTTGGTAATTATGAATGATGGCACTATGAATATCAGTCGTGAAAATATCTGTTTGAGCATCTGCTTTCCATTCTTTGGGGTGTATATTTAGAAGGGGCATCGCGAGGTCGTATGGTAATTCCATACTCCATTTTTTAAGGAACTGCCACAATGTCTTCACAGCTGTTGCAACATTTTTACATGGCCACCAGCATTGAATGAGGGCTCCTATTTCCAACCATTCTAATGGGTGTGAAATGGTATCCCGTTGTGGTTTTGCTTTGCATTTCCCTCATGGCTAATGATGTTGAGCATCTGTCATATGATTCTGGCCATCTGTATATCTTCTTTGGAGAGATGACTATTCAAGTCTTTTCCCATTTTCAAGTTGGATTGTTTGTCTTTTTGTTGTCAGGTTGAAGGATTTCTTTATATATTCTCAATATTAAATCTTTAACAGATATGTAATTTCCAGATGTTTTTCCATCTTGTAGATTGCTGTTTTACTTTCATAAAAAATGCACAGAAGTTTATGATTTTGATGAGGTCCCATTTTTCTACTTTTTCTTTTGTTGCTTGTGTTTTGGGTGTAAAGTCTAAGAAGCCATTGTTTGACACAAGGTCCTGAATACGTTTCCCTATGTTTTCCTCTAGGAGTTTGATAGTTCTGGGTCTTATATTTAGTTGTATGATCCATTTTGAGTTGATTCATATATAAGGTATGAGGTACAGTTCCTCCTTTCTTCTTTTGTAATGAAAATCCAGTTTTCTCAGCAGCATTTGTTGAAGTTTTTTTTTCTTCAACTATTTTGACTATTTTTTTCCTATGGAGTGGCTTTGTCCCCTTGTCAGAAATCAGTTGGCCATAAATATGAGGGTCAATTTCTGAGTTCTCAGTTCAATCCCATTGGTCTATAATCTGTCCTTGTGCCAGTACCATGCTGTTTTGATTACTGTAGCCTTGTAATAAGTTTTAAAATTGGGAAATGTGAATCCCCCCAACTTCATTCTTCTTTTTCAAGATAACTTTAGCTATTTGGGTCTCCTTACCTTTCTATCCAAATTTGATGATTGGGTTTTACATGTTTGCAAAGAAGTATGTTGGAATTTGTTTGGGATTGTGTTGAATATATAAATCACTTTAGGTAGGATAAAAATCTTGCCAGTATCTAGTCTTCCAATCCATGAACTTGGAATGTCCTTCCATTTATTTAGGTCTCCTTTGATTTTTTTTTTTTAGCAATGTTTTGTAGTTTTAGGTGTACCCATCCTTTACATCCTTGGTTAGATTTATTTCTAGATATTTGATCTGTTTGTTACTATTGAAAATGCATTTTTTTTCTTGATTTCTTCTTCCAGTTGTTCATTGCTTGTGTATAGAAGCACTACTCATTTTGGGGTGTTGATCTTGTACCCCAGCACTTTGCTGAATTAATTTATTAGCTCTAGGAGCTTTGTTACAGACTTTTCAGGATTTTATGTAAATAAGATCATATCATCTGCAAATAGGGAAAGTTTTACTTTTTCCTCTTCAGTCTGGATGCCTTTAATTTTTCTTGCCTAATTGCTCTGGCTAGAACTTCCAGTACAATGTTCAAGAATAGTGGTATTAGTGAGCATCCTTGTCTCTTAGAGAGAAAGCATTCACTCTTTCATCTTAAATAGGATGTTAGCTGTGGGCTGTTAATATATGCCCTTTATTATGTTGAGGAAGTTTCTTTCTATTCCTAGTGCTCTGTTTTTATCAAGAAGGGTGTGCCAGTTTGAATCTTTTGTGTACTCCAGAAAAGCCAGGTTCTTTAATCATGAGTCAGTATTGCTGGGTGGGATATTTTTTATTGTTCCCATGGAGATGTGACCCACCCAATTGTGGGTGGCAACTTTGATTAGATGGTTTGCTTGGAGATGTGTCTCCAACCATTCAAAGTGGAGTTGCTTACCAGAGCACTTTAAGAGGGAACCATTTTGGAAAAAGCTTTAGAACCAACAGAGCCCACACAGCCAGAGGTCTTTGGAGATGCAGAAGGAAAATGCTTCCTGGGAAGCCTTATGAAATGAGAAGAAGAAGCTCTGTGCCTTTCCAGCCAACAGAGGTGTTATTGACCCATTGGTTTTTCTTGAATCAAGGTATCTTTACCTGGATGCCTTAATTTGGACATTTTCATGGCCTTAGAACTGTAAACTTGCAACTTAATAAATTCCCCCTTTTAAAAGCTATTCTGTTTCTGGTATATTGCATTCTGGCACCTTTTACAAACAAAAACAAAAGGGTATAAAATTTTGTCAAATGCCTTTTCTGCATTAATTGAGATGATCATGTGGGTTTTTTCCTTTATTATGTTAACATGGTATATTACATTAATCAATTTTCGTAGGTTGAACTAACCTTGTACATGTGGAATAAATCCCACTTGATCATGGTGTATAATTCTTTTAATATGCTGTTGGATTTGGTTTGCTAGGATTTTGTTGAGGATTTTTGCGTCTATATTCATAAGAGATATCGGTCTGTTGTTTTCTTGTGGTATGCCTATCTGGTTTAGGTATGAGGTCGATGTTGGCGTCAAAAATGAATTAAGGACTTCCGGAGAAGATGGCGGCTTAGTAGGATGCGCGGGTCTTAGTTCCTCCTCCAGAATAGCAACTAAAGAAACAGAAACAATACGAAACAGCTCCCGGAGTCACGACAGAGACCAAAAAGATAGCGTACCCCATTCTGGAACAGCTGAACGGGCAGGGAGAATCTGCTGCCGTGAGATACCCGAGGGGCGCGCGTTTTCCCGGCCGGGGCGGCTGGCGACTGGGGTCCCCTCCATGCAGGTGGCTCCCCGGTCTGACTGGGAACGTTGGATAGCGGGGCCCTCCCGTCACGCTTGGCGTTTCGGGCCAGCTGGGCAATTAGGACCGGCACTGTCCCAAGCCGCGGCGGCCAGCGACCCCCACCTCCATGCGCGGTTTCCCGGGCCGACTGCCGTGCAGACAGACGAGCGCCACGAGCGCCACCTACTGGGCAGGAAAAGAAAAACAGAGCCCAGAGATTTCACAGAAAAATCTTTCAACCAGCTGGGTCCCACACCCAGGGAAATCTGATCAAATGCCCAGACACCAGCAGAAAATAATGGATGACGCTCGGAAAATTGAAGATATGGCCCAGTCAAAGGAACAAACCAATAGTTCAAATGAGATACAGGAGCTGAGACAACTAATGCTGAATATACGAACAGAAATGGAAAAACTCTTCAAAAACCAAATCAATAAATTGAGGGAGGACATGAAGAAGACATGGGCTGAACAAAAAGAAGAAATAGAAAATCTGAAAAAACAAATCACAGAACTTATGGGAGTGAAGGACAAAGAAGAAAAAATGGAAAAAACAATGGATACCTACAATGGTAGATCTAAAGAGACAGAAGCTACAATTAGTGAACTGGAGGATGGAACATCTGAATTCCAAAAAGAAACAGAAACTATAGGGAAAAGAATGGAAAAACTTGAGCAGGGGATCAGGGAACTGAATGACAATATGAAGCGCACAAATATACGTGTTGTGGGTGTCCCAGAAGGAGAAGAGAAGGGAAAAGGAGGAGAAAAACTAATGGAAGAAATTATCACTGAAAATTTCCCAACTCTTATGAAAGACCTAAATTTGCAGATCCAAGAAGTGCAGCGCACCCCAAAGAGAATAGACCCAAATAGGCGTTCTCCAAGACACTTACTAGTTAGAATGTCAGAGGTCAAAGAGAAAGAGAGGATCTTGAAAGCAGCAAGAGAAAAACAATCTGTCACGTACAAGGGAAACCCAATAAGACTATGTGTAGATTTCTCAGCAGAAACCATGGAAGCTAGAAGACAGTGGGATGATATATTTAAATTACTAAAAGAGAAAAACTGCCAACCAAGACTCCTATATCCAGCAAAATTGTCCTTCAAAAATGAAGGAGAAATTAAAACATTTATAGACAAAAAGTCACTGAGAGAATTTGTGACCAAGAGACCAGCTCTGCAAGAAATACTAAAGGGAGCACTAGAGTCAGATACGAAAAGACAGAAGAGAGAGGTATGGAGTAAAGTGTAGAAAGAAGGAAAATCAGATATGATATATATAATACAAAAGTCAAAATGGTAGAGGAAAATATTATCCAAACAGTAATAACACTAAAAGTTAATGGACTGAATTTCCCAATCAAAAGACATAGAATGGCAGAATGGATTACGACCCAGCAATACCACTGCTAGGTATCTACTCAAGGGACTTAAGGGCAAAGACACAGATGGACATTTGCACACCAGTGTTTATAGCAGCATTATCTACAATTGCAAAGAGATGGAAACAGCCAAAATGTTCATCAACAGACGAGTGGCTAAACAAACTGTGGCGTATACCTACGATGGAATATTATGCAGCTTTAAGACAGACTAAACTTATGAAGCATGTAATAACATGGATGGACCTAGAGAACATTATGCTGAGTGAGTCTAGCCCAAAACTAAAGGACAAATACTGTATGGTCCCACTGATGTGAACCGACATTTGAGAATCAGCTTGGAATATATCTTTGGTAACAGAGACCAGCAGGAGTTAGAAACAGGGTAAGATAATGGGTAATTGGAGCTGAAGGGATACAGACTGTGCAACAGGACTAGATACAAAAACTCAAAAATGGACAGCACAATAATACCTAAGTGTAATGTAACTAGGTTGGAACACTGAATGAAGCTGCACCTGAAATATGGTTTTTTGTTTGTTTGTTTGTGTGTTTGTATCTTTTGTTTTTGTTTTATTCTTTTTCCTTTTTATATATATATAGATATTATTAGTATTATTATTTTAATTCTCTTCTCTATATTAGCATTCTATATCTTTTTCTGCTGTTTTGCTAGTTCTTTTCCTAAATCGATGCAAATGTACTAAGAAATGATGATCATACATCTATGTGATGATACTAAGAATTACTGAGTGCATTTGTAGAATGGAATGATTTCTAAATGTTGTGTTAATTTCTTTTCTTTTTTTTGATTAATAAAAAAATTTTAAAAAAATGAATTAAGGAGTATTTCCTCCCCCTCCTCTTTTTTTTTTTTTTGGAAGAGTTTGAGCAGAATTGAAGTCTTTTTGGAATGTTTGACAGAATTCCCTGTGAAGCCATCTAGTTCTTTGTTGGGAGGATTTTGATTACTTATTCAATCTCTTTACTACTAATTAGTTTGTTGAGATCTTCTATTTCTTCCTGTCGTAGATAGTTTGTTGTATATCTAAGAATTTGTCCATTTCATCTAGGTTATCTAATTTATTGGTGTACAGTTATTCATAGTATCCTCTTATAGTCCTTTTTATTTCAGCAGGGTTGGTAGCTGTTCTAGTTTGCTAGCTGCTAGAATGCAACATACCAGAAACAGAATGGCTTTAAAAAGGGGGAATTTAATAAGTTGCTAGTTTACAGTTGTAAGGCTGAGAAAATGTCCCAATTAAAATAAGTCAATAGAAATGTCCAAACTAAGGCATCCAGGGAAAGAGACCTTCGTTCAAGAAGGTGATTGAAGTTCAGGGTTTCTCTCTCAAGTGAAAAGCACATGGTGAACACAGTCAGGGCTTCTCTCTCAAGTGGAAAGGCATATGGTGAACACGGGGTCATCTGTTAACTTTCTCTCCTGGCTTTCTGTTTCATGAAGCTCCCTAGGAAGAAGCATTTTCCTTCTCCAAAGGTCGCTGACTGGAGGACTCTGCTCCTAGTGGCTATGTCATTCTTCTCTACTCTCTCTGAATCTCCCAGATTTCTCCAAAATGTTTCCTCTTTTATAGGATTCCAGCAAAGTAATCAAGAGCCACCTGGAATGGGTGGAGACGTGTTTCCACCTAATCCAGTTTAGCAACCACTCTTGATTGAGTCACATCTACAGGAAAATAATCTAATTAAAGTTTCAAACATACAGTACTGAATAGGGATTAGAAGAAAGGACTGCCTTTACAAAATGGGATTAGGATTAAAACATAGCTTTTCTAGGGTACATACATCTTTTCAAACCAGCACAGTACCAATGTCCACATTTTCATTTCTGATTTTCATTATTTGTCCTCTCTCTTTCTTCCTCAGTCTAGCTAAAGGTTTGTCCATTTTATTGGTCTCTTCAAAGAAACAACTTTTGGTTTTGTTGACTATTTTTTGTTGTTGTTTTTTCATTTATCTCTGATCTAACCTTTTTTATTTCCTTCCTTCTGCTCATTTTGGGTTTTTCTTTTTCTAGTTCTTCCAGTTTTGAGGTTAGGTATCTTATTTAAAATCTTACTTCCTTTTTAATAGAAGCATTTAGAGCTATAAATTTCCCTCTCAGCACTGCCTTTGCTGCATCCCATTAGTTTTGGCATGTTGTATTTTCATTTGCCTCAGTCATTTCCTAATTTTGCTTATAATTTACTCTTTAACACATTGGTTATTTAAGAGTATGTTTAATTTTGACATATTAAAAAAAAATTCTTCCCTGTTATTGCTTTCTGGCTTCATTCCATTGTCACTGGAAAATAGATATTGTGTGATGTATCACGGAAGGGGCAGTGATATGTTCTAACTGGAATAGACACATACTCTGGATATGGGTCTGCCTTCCCTGAACACAGTGCTTCTGCCAAAACTACTATTTGTGGACTTACAAAATGCTTTTTCCATCATCATGCTATTTCACACAGCATTGCTTCTGATCAAGGAACCCATTTCATAGCAAATGAAGTGGGGGAATGGGCACATACTTATGGAATTCTCTGGTCATACCACGTGTACTGGTTTGAAAGGATGTATGCCCCCTAGAAAAGCCATGTTTTAATCAAAATCCCATTTCATAAAGGTAGAATAATCCCTATTCAATACTGTATGTTTGAAACTGTAATCAGATCATCTCCCTGGATGATGTGGTTTAGTCAAGAGTGGTTGTTAAGATGGATTAGGTGATGACATGTCTCCACCCATTTGGGTGGGTCTTGATTGGTTTATTGGAGTCCTATAAAAGAAAATGTTTTGGAGAATGAGAGATTTGGAGAGAGCAGAGAATGCTGTGGCACCACGAAGCACAGAGTCCATCAGCCAGCGCTTTGGAGATGAAGAAGGAAAACACCTCCCGGGGAGTTTCATGAAACAGGAAGCCAGGAGAAGAAGCTAGCAGATGATGCCACGTTCATAATGTGCCCTTCCAGATGAGAAAGGAACCCTGACCGTGTTCACCGTGTGCCTTTCCAGATGAGAGAGAAACTCTGACTGTGTTCACCATGTGCCCTTCCACTTGAGAGAGAAACTCTGAACTTTATCGGCCTTCTTGAGCCGAGGTATCTTTCCCTGAATCCCTTAGATTGGACATTTTATAGACTTGTTTTAAATGGGACATTTTCTAAGCCTTAAAACTGTAAACTAGCAACTTATTAAATTCCCCTTTTTAAAAGCCATTTTGTTTGTGGTATATTGCATTCTGGCATACATCCATACAGTGGAAAAGCCTCTTGAAGACTCAATTATGGTGCCAAATAGGTGGCAATACCTTTCGGGGCTGGAGCAGTGTTCTCCAGGAGGCTGTTGTATGCTCTGAATCAGCGTCCATTCTATGGTGCTATTTCTCCCGTAGCCAGGATTCATGGATCCAGGAATCAGAGAGTGGAATTAACAGTGGCACCATTCACTATCACCTCTAGTGATCCACTGGAAATAAAAAGACTTTGCTTCCTGTTCCTACAGCCTTAGGCTCTGCTGGTCTACAGATTTTAGATCCAAATGGAGGAGTGCTCCTACCAAGAGACAGAACAATGATTCCGTTGAACTGGAAGTTAAGACTGCCACCTGGCCACTTTGGACTTCTCATGCCTCTGAATCAACAGGCAAGGAAAAGGATTACTGTTACTGACTTGGGTGATTGATCCTGATTATCAAAGAGAAATAGGACTGCAACTATACAATGGAGGTAAAGAAAAGTTTTCCTGGAATATAGGAGATCCCCTATATTCCATCTCTTAGTACTACTCTTAGTACTAAGGGCATCTCTTAGTACTACTATGCCCTGTAACTAAAGTCAATGGAAAAGTACAACAACCCAATTCAGGCAGGATTACCAATGGCCTAGAAACTTCAGGAATGAAGGTCTGTGTCACCCCACTAGGAAAAGAATCATGGCCAGCTGAAGTACTTGCTGAGGGTAAAGGGAACATGGAATGGATGGGTAGTGGAAAAAGGTAGTGATAAATATGAAGTACAAACATGGGATCACTTACAGAAATGAGGACTCTAATGGTTTGACATTTCTTCCTTGCTTTGTTATGAGGATGTTTGTATTTTTACATAAAGCAAATGTCTTTGTTTTCATCTCTATCTTATTTCCTTATCAAATGATAAAAGTTATATTGTTCATGTCCTAGTATTTAATTTATAAATATCAAGTTTAAGAGTGGATGCTGCCTAAAGACCTGCACCCTATTCTGGGGAGATTTAGCAAATTTCTGACTGTACACAGGACAGTTGAGTATTGTTAGGCAAAAAAATATGTCTGTTATTGCACTCTATTTAGAGATTAAGTTTGGTTTAAGGCGATGTGTGTAGCTGCCAGGTTGACAAGGGGTGGACCGTTATGGTTAGATTCATGTGTCAACTTGGCTAGGTGATTGTGCTCAGTTGTCTAGTCAAGCAAGCACTGACCTAACCATTACTACAAGGACATTTTGTGGGTGGTTAATACACCAGAAGGCTGGTTTATTAAATCATCAGTTGGTTGCATCTATGGCTGATTACATCTACGATCAACTAAGGAGTGTCTCCTGCAATGAGAGAATCCAATCAGTTGGGTTGTTTAATTCAATCAGTTGAAGGCTTTTAAGGGAAAGGTGCTGTCCACACACACAGAACAGAAGTTTCATCTCAACTTTAGCTAGCCACCCTCTCCTGGGAAATTCATTGAAGACCTTCATCGGAGTTGCCAGCTCGCACCCTGCCTTACAGAGTTTGGACTTTTATAAAATCTCACATTTACAGATAATCTGCTGTTTGTTCTGTTTCCCTAGAGAACTCTGACTAATACAGCATTGCTTGTAGGACAGCTCTAGTGGTGATGAACTCTCTTAGCTTTTATTTGTCTGGGAACGTCTTAATCTGTCTCTCATTTTGAAATAAAGTCTTGCTAGGTAAAAAATTCTTGGCTGGCAGGTGTTTTCTTTCAGCACTTTAGGTATTTAAGCAAGTCCCTTCTTGCTTCCATGGTTTTGATGGGAAATTGGCACTCAACCTAATTGGGATTCCCTTGTACATAACACATTGCTCTTCTCTTGAAGCTTTCAGAACTCTTTCCCTGTCTGTTGCATTGGATAGTGTGATCAATATATGAAGGGATGTATTTTTCTTCTTGTTTATCTGTTTGGTGTTCTCTGGGCTTCTTGGATGTGCATATTCAGATGTTTTGCTAAGTTTGAGGATTTCTCTGTCATTATTTCTTTGAATATTCCTTCTGCCCCTTTCTCTCTTTCTTTTCCTTCTGAGAATCTGATAATGTATATATCGGAATGCTTGATGGTGTCCCACAGGTTTTTTAGATTATTTTCACTTTTTATAATTATTTTTTCTTTCTATTCCTGAACCTGACTCATTTCAAGTTCCCTAATTCTTTCTTTTGCCAGCTCCAATCTGCTCAAATCCTCCTGGAATTTTTCATTTTAATGATTATGGTTCTGCTTGGCTCCTTTTTAAAATTTCTCTTTATTAAGATTTTCATATTGCTCATTCATTGTTTCCCTGATATCCTTTCATTCTTTCTCTGTATTTTCCTTCATCTCCTTGGGCATTTTAAAGATCATTTTAAAAATTCTTCATTCAGGAAGCTGCATCTGATCTATAGTTTTTTTTTGTTTGTTTTGTTTTTTTTTCTCTTATATATTTTTGTACTTTTTATTTTTATTTGTGTTTTCTCTCTGTGTTATCACTTTATTTCTTTTTCTGTTGTAGTGCTATTTCTTTCTCTAAATCGATGCATATGTACTGAGAAATGATGACCATACACCTATGTGATGATATTAAGAATTACTGATTGCATATGTAAAAAAAAAAAAAAAATTCTTCATTCAGTATGTCCACATTCTCATCTTCACTGGTGTTTTCTGTATTTTTAGCCTTGTCCTTTAGATAGGCCATCATTTCCTGTTTCTTTGTTTTTGTCTTGTACTTTTTTGAAGCACACTGAACATTTTAATATTTAAAAACGTTAACTCTGGGATTTACTCCTGGGATGTCTGTTTCTTGATTTTATAACCAGCTAGTGATAAGATAGATTTTCTTGAGCTTTATCCCCCCATCAGGTAGGTCTGCCCAGACGAATGCAGTGTGCAGGATTTTCCCATTTGTCTGTGCCTCTGCCTCATCCTGGGCTTTTGCTCCTTAGGTGTTTCAGAGTTCCCCTGTTCACATGTGTTTCCTCACCATCTCTGTTCCCCAGGAGACACACCTCCCTCTCTCAGGTGTCTGGAGCCCACAAGCCTCTGTCCCAGATTGCCCAGCTCTATAGTTTCTTGCACTCATTTGTTATCTCAAGCTGCTTTTGCCTAGAGAACAAATTCTGAGAGGTGGGGCACACTTGAGAGGACTTTTCCAGGTCAATTTTTCAGAGCATAACAGGGGCAGGGACCTGTGAAGCGGGTGCAGACTGGCTCGATAGTGCCCTGAGGAGGGAATCCAGAAGGACTCCAAAAACTTCTTCCATGGATCCCCAAAGCTGAGGTTTCCTGACCTGCCCAGCAAATGCAGTCCTTCATCTAACATTCTTCCACAACCCTGAGAAAACGTAGCTCCTGTAAGTGTCCTCCACCACAGTTTCTGTCCTGGGTGGATGAAACAATGGCTGCCCTCGTAACCAGGCCCCCAGTGATCTGAAGTCACCAATCAGAAGCTGTGATCAGTGATTAGCTGTGTCTACACCTGGTCGTGTGGATTAGGGTTTTTATGTTCTTCTCTGTCACCAACAAACTAGCCAGGGGCTGAAAACCCCATGGCAGCCTGCCGTGAGGCTATGGGATGGATGCCAGTAGCCACTGTATGGAAAGAGCAATTTACTGTTCTTTACCATAATTTATCAGCCTCTTCCTCCTGTTCTTCCCTGGATGCTGTACACTGTTATTCTGGCCTCTGGAGGTTTAAAATAATTGTTTCCGGCTGTTCCTGCCTAATTGTTATTCTGGTGGAAGAACCGGGTCTTGAAGCTCCCCCTCCACCATTTCCCACCAACCACACCAGGAGACCCTCCCTGAAGGGAGTCAAATACCCACCAAAGGCAGTTACGTAAGTTCCCATCACCTCTCAAAAGGTAGGGTTCATGGGTGTGGGAAATTTGGAGGGAGTGATCGGGGATAATGAAGTTGAGTATAGTTAATTTTTATGGGAAATGAGTGGCACCCATTGGCATTCCTAAGTGTTTAGAAGTTGCAAGAAACAGGCTGCTATGATTGCTTATGGGTAGGAGCTGGTGAACAAGAGGGGTTGTGAGATCAAGATTTCAGGGACACCCTAATCCTACTTGATTAAAAAATGTCATAGTGAGACTTGACTCTAGAGGAGAGAAATAAGGAAATGATCAGAATGTCCTGACAAAGCTCAAAAATGATTTTAGAGTTAGGACAGTAACATATTAACAAGTTTCTAATAAGAGGATACAGCTTTTTTGTTTTCTGTTCTTTTTTTGTTTGTTCTTTTTTAAAAACACTTGTCCACATATATGCTTTTGTGTATTGGCAGTTATAATTTTGAGTTACCTTGCCACCATTCACTTAAATACTCCATGACTAGGGCTTTTGTATGTCTTCCAAATTTTCACATATCTTTATCCAAATTACTCACATCCCACTCCCCCACACCCAATATTCTTTCCTTAGGAAACTGGCATGCTTCATAATCACCTACAAGGGCTTAATGCACAGAATGCTGGCCCCAACAGAATTTCAGACTCAATAGGCCTAGGAGGGAGCCCTAGAATTTGCATTTCTAACAAGTTCCACTGCCTAAGGGTTTAACTAGTAGAACAGGGGTGCCATGGCAGGTAGCATTTTATTGCATATTTCTAGATTCCTGTCTAGTTAGAACAAGTCCCCAATATTGCCATGATGTATGTTCTAGTTTGCTAGCTGCCAGAATGCAACACACTAGAAATGGATTGGCTTTTAATAAAAGGGGATTTATTTTGTTAGTTCTTCAGAGGAAAGGCAGCTAACTTTCCACTGAGGTTCTTTCTTATGTGGGAAGGCACAGGATGATCTCTGTTGGCCTTCTCTCCAGAACCTTTGGTTTCCAATAAACTTTCCCTGGGGTGATTCCTTTCTGCATCTCCAAAGGCCTGGGCTGAGCTGCTAGTGCTGAGATGAGGAGTGCTGAGATGAGGAATGCCGAGCTGCTTGGGCTATGCTACATTGCACTCTCTCATTTAAGCACCAGCCAATTAAGTCAAACGTCATTCATTGCAGCAGGCATGCCTCCTAGCTGACTGCAGATGTAAATCAGCAACAGATGAGGTTCACCTACCATTGGCTCATGTCCACAGCAACAGAACTAGGTGCCTTCACCTGCCCAAGTTGACAACTGAATCTAACTACTACAATGTATAAGTGCGTCTTTCTTCACTGCCCTATTAGCATCTCTTTTGCAGTTTTCTTTTTTTGTTAGTTTGCTAAGTATTAGGTATGCTCCTGAAATTTGTTTTTATTTGTACATCTTTCATTAGTTTCAGTGGAACTAAAAATGTTCCTCTAGGATACTTCTTGGCATATGCATTTTACCCCTTTCTTCCCTCTCCCTGATCACTGTGTGGGAGTTGCCATTATAAAAAGTGGACAGCAAGAGGACAAGTCCCTTAGTGTCTGGGGGTGCCATGCACTGTCTAGAGGCACACACAGTATTGGGACGGGACTGTCCTGGCTCTCCTGACCTCCTCTGCTCCTCCTCCTAGGTGTCTATGCACCTGCATTCTGTTAAAAAAGACAAAACAAAATAGAAGCTGATCTGAATAGGACTAATGTAAATCAGAACACAGGTTAAAGGATGGTAAGGTCCATATTTTAAAACTTCAACTTCTGTGTGAGACCAACGGAAGAGATGTTTATTTGGTGCAAAGTCTATATTTTGGGTAATGCATTACCTAATTTAACTTGTATGGCCAGTTTATTCATACACCATAGTTACATGGAATCTTTTCTTTTTTAATTAAAAAAAATTTTTTAATACAAAAAAACACCAAATAAACGCAAACATTCTTAACTTTTGATCATTCTGTTCTACATATATAATCAGTAATTCACAATGTCATCACATAGTTGCATATTCATCAACATGATCATTTTTTGGAACATTTGCATCTATTCAGAAAAAGAAATAAAAAGACAACAGAAAAAAATTCATACATACCATACCCCTTACCCTTCCATTTCATTGATCACTAGCATTTCAACCTAAATTTATTTTAACATCTGTTCCCCCCATTATTTATCTTTATTCCATATATTTTACTCATCTGTTGAGAAGGTAGATAAAAGGAGCATCTGACACAGGTTTTCACAATCACACAGTCACATTGTGAAAGCTATATCATTATATAATCATCTTCAAGAAATATGGCTACTGGAACACAGCCCTACATTTTCTGGCAATTCCCTCGAGCCTCTCCATTACATCTTGACTAACAAGGTGGTGATATCTATTTAATGCATAAGAATAACCTCCAGGATAACCTCTAGACTCTGTTTGGAATCTCTCAGCCACTGACACTTTATTTTGTCTCATTTCACTCTTCCCACCTTTTGATCGAGAAAGTTCTCTCAATCCCTTGATGCTGAGTCTCAGCTCATTCTAGGATTTCTGTCCCATGTTGCCAGGAAGGTCCACACCCCCAGGAGTCATGTCCCACGTAGACAGGGGGAGGGCAGTGAGTTTGCTTGTTGTGTTGACTGGAGAGAGAGGACATATCTGAGCAACAAAAGAGGTTCTCTTGGGGGTGACTCTTAGGCCTAATTTTAAGTAGGCTTGATCTATCCTTTGTGGGGTTAAGTTTCTTATGAACAAACCCCAAGATTTGCAAATACTTTTTTATTCACTGTTCAAATCACTCTGGGATTTATCAGGGCATCACTCTGGACAAACCAACAAAATCTCATGCCCTACTCAAGGTTCCATGTACTTATGCTTATGATAATTGAACACTTATGGTGTTCAATTAAGCTTTCTACAAAAGTTATATTAGGAACTGCACTAGTCAAAATATACATTTTGTAGCAAATAAACATTTTTTGCTTTAGTCTCACACATAAATTAAAAATTTTAAATATTAATCACCATCTATTTTCAGCACCCTGCAGTAATGACATTCCTTTGTTCTTCCTCAGGTTACATGGAATCTTGACTAGAGCATAAGATCTTGTTGGCTTGTACAAGTTAGTTATTGCCCTGGTACATCCCAGAGTAATTTGGGCAAAGAATAAAAAAGTATTTGCAAATACTTTTTTAGTCTCCTTTGGGGACTGGGGAAAAAGGAAGAAATATCAAACTTCCCATCTGGAGAACTCCTGATATTCTTACAAGCAGTGGAGACAACCAATTCAATAGGCTGAGCCATCGATCTTGGGGTTCACCCCTATGAAACTTATTCCTGCAAAAGAGAAGCTAAGCCTACTTATAGAGAACCTCTTTTGTTTCTCAGATGTGGCCTATCTGTAAGCCAACTTGGCAGGTGAACCCACTGCCCTACCCCCTGACAGGGGACAGGACTCCCAGGGGTGTAAATCTCCCTGGCAATGTGGAACAGAACTCCCAGGGATGACTCAGGGCCCAGCATCATAGGATTAAGAAAGGGTTCTTGACCAAAAGGGAAAAAAGAAAAATGAAACAAAATAAAATTTCCATGTCTGAGAGATTTTAAACAGAGCTGAGTGGTTATTCTGGAGATTATTCTTATGCAGTATATAGATATCCCTTTTTAGTTTATGGGACATTGGAAAGGTTAGAGAGAAGTATCTGAAACTTCTGAACTGTGTTCCAGTAGTCTTGATTCTTGAAGACAATTGTGCAGCTACATAGGTTTTACAGTGTAACTAGGTGACCGTGAAAACCTTGTGGCTGATGCTCCCTTTATCCAGGGTATGGATAGAAAAGTAAAAAAAAATAAGGACAATAAATAAATAATAGTGGGGATAAGGGGTAAAAAAATGGGTAGATGGAAATACTAATGGTCAATGAGAGAGAAGAATAAGGGGGTATGGGATGTATGAGTTTTTTTCTTTTTTCTTTTTATTTTTTTTTCTGGAGTGATGCAAATGTTCTAAAAATGATCATGGTGATGAATTCACAACTATGTGATGATATCATGAGCCACTGATTGTATACTTTATATTGACTGTATATGTGTGATGATATCATAATAAAAATATTGTTAAAAATTAGTTAACAAATGTACAAATTTAAAAATGGTTTTGCATGAGGAAGAACAAAGGAATATCATTACTGCAGGGTGTTGAAAATAGATGGTAATCAATATTTTAAAATTTTAACTTATGTGTGAGACAAAAGCAAAAAATTTTTATTTGCTACAAAATTTATATTTTGACTAGTGCAGTTCCTAATATAACTTATGTGGACAGCTTAATTGAACACCATAAGTACATGGAACCTTGAGTAGGTCATAAGATTTTGTAGGTTTGTCCAGAGTAATGCCCCAATAAATTCCAGAGTGATTTGAACAGTGAGTAAAAAAGTATTTTCAAAGTCTTCTTGGGGAAATGGTGAAAAAGGGGGAAAATTGAACTTCCCCAAGTGGAGAATTCTTGATATTCTCACAAGCAGTGCGGACAACCAAAGCTATAGGTTGAGCCCCCAATCTTGGGGTTTGTTCATATGAAACTTAACCCCGCAAAGGATAGATCAAGCCTGCTTAAAATTAGGCCTAAGAGTCACCCCTAGGAGAACGTCTTTTGTTGCTCAGATGTGGCCTCTCTCTACAGCCAACACAACAAGAAAACTCACCACCCTCCCCCTGTCTACATGGGACATGACTCCCGGGGGTGTGGACCTTCCTGGCAACGTGTGACAGAAATCCTGGAATAAGCTGAGACTCAGCATCAGGGGATTGAGAAAACCTTCTTGACCAAAAGGGGGAAGAGTGAAATGAGACAAAATAAAGTGTCAGTGGCTGAGAGATTCCAAACAGAGTCTAGAGGTTATCCTGGAGGTTATTCTTATGCATTAAATAGATATCACCTTGTTAGTCAAGATGTAATGGAGAGGCTGGAGGGAACTGCCTGAGAATGTAGAGCTGTGTTCCAGTAGCCATGTTTCTTGAAGATGATTGTATAATGATAAAGCCTTCACAACGTGACTGTGTGATTGTGAAAACCTTGTGTCTGATGCTCCTTTTATCTACCTTCTCAACAGATGAGTAAAACATATGGAATAAAGATAAATAATGGGGGGAACAAATGTTAAAATAAATTTAGATTGAAATGTTAGTGATCAATGAAAGGGATGGGTAAAGAGTATGGGAAATTTTTTTCTGTTGTCTTTTATTTCTTTTTCTGAATTGATGCAAATGCAAATGATCATGTTGATGAATCATTTCTTAAGAAATGAACATGATGAATATGCAACTATGTGATGATATTGTAATTACTGATTATATTTGTAGAACGGAATAATCATATGTTAAGAATGTTTGTATTTTTTTAATTTTAAAAATTAATTAAAAAAAAAAGTCACCAGGTGCACATGTTTCTTGTAGTTCAGTGGTAGAATGCTTGCCTTTCATGCAGGAGACCGGGGTTCAATTCCTTGACCATACATCCCCCTCCCCCCAAAAAATAGAGTTACCATGGCTAAAAGATTTAAAATTCATTCTGGAGGTTACTCTTAGGTAAATCTTTATACAGATATCACAAACTGTCACAGTATGCAAAGCCTCAAGCAAAAGTGTTCCTCAAAACCCCAAGACATCTGGACACCATAAACAAGGCACAAAATAAAGAACTTAGTTAACGCTCTAACCTGGGAGGACAATCGAAATGCCCCCTGAATCCACTGTTCTGGTTTGCTAGCTGCTGGAATGCAACATACCAGAAACGGAATGGTTCTTTAAAAAAGGGAATTTAATAAGTTACTAGTTTACAGTTCTAAGGCCTATAAAATGTCCCAATTAAAGCAAGTCTATAAAAGTATCCAAAATAAGGCACCAACAAGAGGTTACCTTCACTCAAGAAAGGCCAATTAAGTTAAGGGTTTCTCTCTTAACTGGAAAGGCACATGGCAAACATGGCGACACCTGTTAGCTTTCTCTCAAGGCATCTTGTTTCATGAAGCTCTGCCGGGGCATTTTTCTGTTTTCCTTCTTCATCTCCAAAGGTCTGTAGCTGCATGGGCTCTCGTCATTCTCAAGCTTTCTCCAAAATGCCTCCTTTTTTAAAGGATTCCAGCAAACTACTCAAGATCCACCTGGAATGGGTGGAGTCACAGCTCCATCTAATCAAGGTTAATACCCTCAATTGTGCAAGTCACATCTCTGTGAAGATAATCTAATCAAGTTTCCAACCTACATTGTTGAATAGGGATTAAAAGAAACATTGCTCCTACAAGATTGGATCAGGATTAGGACATGGGTTTTCTAGGGTACATAATCCTCTCAAACTGGCAATCCGACAACCACAAACAATGTGCGTAATCTTTTTTCTTTAAAATTCCTTGCCTAAAAAACAGAAAACAAACAAAGAAAAAAAAGAGAAAAAAATTCCTTGCCTGAAAATGCCAAGGTAGACACACTCTGGGTTGCTACCTAAATCTGTGCTCCCCGAATTGCAATTCTGAGACACCCCCCCCCCAACATTAAATGACTTTTTTGCCTTGCATTTTGGTTTGTTATTTAGTGGTCAACAGTTCCATGGTGTCCAAGCCCCCTATGGGAGTAGGATATTTAAGGAAGGCCACAGAGATACACGCTGGTCAGAACAAAAGGCTGAGCACATTTAGGACACAAAACTCAAATGGGTTGTGTATAAATAGAATTAACTGACAATTGTCTAGTACCTTTTTTAGCCAAAGCTTCTTTTCTATCAAACTTCAAAGAGGGAGAAAGGGGGATGAGGAGAGAGAGAGAGAGAGAGAGAGAGAGAGAGAGAGAGAGAGAGAGAGTCCTTTCCTTTCTCCTCTTGAGAGAGAGAGAGAGAGAGAGAGAGAGAGAGAGAGAGAGAGAGAGAGAGAGAGAGAGAGAGAGAGAGAGTCCTTTCCTTTCTCCTCATGAGAGAGAGAGAGAGAGAGAGAGAGAGAGAGAGAGAGAGAGAGAGAGAGAGTCCTTTCCTTTCTCCTCATGAGAGAGAGAGAGAGAGAGAGAGAGAGAGAGAGAGAGAGAGAGTCCTTTCCTTTCTCCTCATGAGAGAGAGAGAGAGAGAGAGAGAGAGAGAGAGAGAGAGAGAGAGAGAGTCCTTTCCTTTCTCCTCATGAGAGAGAGAGAGAGAGAGAGAGAGAGAGAGAGAGTCCTTTCCTTTCTCCTCATGAGAGAGAGAGAGAGAGAGAGAGAGAGAGAGAGAGAGAGAGAGAGAGAGAGAGAGTCCTTTCCTTTCTCCTCGAGAGAGAGAGAGAGAGAGAGAGAGAGAGAGAGAGAGAGAGAGTCCTTTCCTTTCTCCTCATGATACTTCCCCTCCCAGTGGATGTCACACTAGCTCGCACTGACTGGCGGTGTAGGAGAGAGGGTTTAGAAGTAACAAGGGGGACTACCATGTGAAGGACTTCTCAAGAGACCCTGAAGCAGAAGAGAGGAGGAGACAGGAGAAGCCACTGGCAAGCCACCAGATTTGGGGAAGCCAAGGAATAGAACTGCCTTTAAAAATAGCTGGGCAGAGTCAGCAGAGCTCAAAGACTTGAAACTCGTGACTGAGCACTGTCATCCTGCTCTGCCCTGCTCCACAGACCCAGCAAAGAAAAGCAGCTCAGCCCTCCACCTCTGTGCTGGTTGAAGCTATTATGTACCCCAGAGAAGCTGTGTTTTTATCCTGATTCAGTCTGGTGGGGGCACTCATTGCTTTTAATCCTAATTCAATACTGTAGGGTGGAAACTTTTATTAGATTATTTTCACAAGGATGTGGCATGCCCAATTGTGGGTGTGACTTTTTGATAAGATGGACATGTGGCTCCACCCATTCTAGGTGGGTCTTCATTCGTTTACTGGAGTCCTTTAAAAGAGGAGACATTTTTGAGAACGACAGAAGCCTCAGAATTGATAGAGAACCTACAGAAACTTCAAAGCAGAGCTGACACAGATGCCGACACTTAGGGAACAGAGGCACAGATGTTTGGAGATGCTTGGAGCCCAGCAGATATCACTATGAGCTGTTAAGCAAACTAGAACCTGGAGAGAGCCAAGGGAAGTCAAAAGATGAAAGGTAGCCCCGGAGAAGCAAAGGAACCCCCACAGGAACAGAGGCTGAAAGCAATGGAGCCCAGGGGCCAGGGACCAGCAGATGCCAGCCACGTCATTACTCAGCTGATAGAGGTGTTCTAGACCCATTGGCCTTCCTTGAATTAAGGTATCTTTCCCTGGAAGTCTTCGTTTGGACATTTTTATAGGCTTAGAACTGTAAATTTGTAATTTATTAAACTCCCCAAAAAGCGGTTCCAGTTCTGGTATATCACATTCTGGCACCTTGCAAACTACTACAACCTCTTTTGAGTAGGACTGGAGCCCTGTTAGTCCCTCCCTTTTCCTTTCAGAGGTCATCAAGAAGCCACTGTCTATAGAAATTAATAAAGTATTCACTAAATAATGAGAGCGAGAGAGAGAGAAAAAGAAGCCACTATGCCTTTTCCCTGCATAAGTTATCCCAGAATCTAGGAACAGGGGTCAAGGAATGGGGTCAGGCAAAGACTGTGAAAAGGGGAGTTTGGCATAGAGGAAGGAATGTGGGTTTGGGGGTCTGGTAGAGCTGGGTTCAAATTTTGTCATTTACCAGCTCTGTGATGTAGGCGCGTTACGCTACAGAGGTCTCATTTTCCCCATCTGTAAAACAGGGACGACAGGACCCACTGCCCAGACAGTGGTAAGGATTAAATGAGGTATGTATATAAAGTGTATGGTATTTACCACACCGCTGGCAGATAGCAGCTATAGCTATTAATGTCATTGTTGTATGTAAACCATCTGAGTTTGTTCAGACAGCTGAACATATTATAATTTACATTATTAATAACTAACATATGTTATTCTCAGTAGATGCAGATCTGTGGATCCAAACTAGCATCTACAGCAGCTGGGAAATCACTCCACGCCTGTGGCCTGGTACCCTGGCAGCAATTTGATCTGAAGATGGCAGCCAGGGTGCTCTGGGGTAGCCTCAGCCTGCTCCGCGTGGTGTGGTGTCTCCTTCCACAGACAGGTTACGTGCACCCAGATGAGTTTTTCCAGTCACCTGAGGTCATGGCAGGTAAAGCTCCCCATGGGAGGATAAGATGAACTGCAAAGTCTGGTTGAGTTGCTGTCTGGATATTTAGTGGGGAGGGAGAAGCAGATGGTCAGTAAATTCGTGCACAAAGCCACAGTCTATCTGGGGTAAGAAATTGGGATTGGGGACTTCTCATCTTCTTGACCTTCTAGATGGTGGTATAAATAAAACAGAGCTTCTTTTATGTTTTGCTCCTTTACCAAAGCACTGAAGACTCAGGCCATCTTGGGGCTTTGGGAGCCCTGGTCCCCGAGAGCTGCCAAAGATGTATGGGTTTGGCATCTGCACATTGTTTTTATTAGTAGCTGTACTGAGCCAACAGTACAGGTCATTCAGAATGAAAGTTCTGTTGGACTTCTTGATGGAAAGATTTTAGGGTTGGACTTCCCCAGTGTCTGAGGAAGCTGACACAGAGCTGTGGCTCCAAATAATAAAACTTTTCTTAGTAGGCTGATGCTCACTTGTTAAAACTTACGTGCTTGGGCATATAGGGCACATCATGGGGATGGCTGCCAGGGACCTTAAGGCTTTCCACAGGTACTGTGGGTACATGGCTTCTTCCTTATGGTTCAAGAAGGCTGCCTGAGCTCCAGCCATCAAGTCTACCTTCCAACCACCAGAAAGGAGATAGGCATGCCAACTCACTTTAAGGCCACTTTTTGAAAGTCACATATTTTTTTCCTGTTTGCCACCCATTGGTCAGAATACATCACATGACCACACCTAGCTGCAAGGGAAGTTTGCAAATGTAATTTTTATACCTGGGCAAGTACCCAGCTAAAAAAGAGGAATTCAATGACTAAAGAAGAGGGGGAGGATGAATATGGCAGGACAACCAACTATCTCTGTCACAGGCTCAACTGATAGATTTGTTTTGTAAGCTTGAAAATAGTCTTCATTCCCACACTTAAAAAAAAAAAATCTGAGTCTGATAAAAGCAGCCAGATGTCTGGATTTGACCATAGATCTTCTGTTTCCCTTTTACCTTCTGCCATAGATAAAATGGCAAAGGCTGGAGGAACAGTAATCAAACAACCAGGAATGTTCTCAGTTGTGAGATGTTGCAGACACTGGGGTTTGGAGTTGAGCTGCAGAAATCAAGACATTTCCCTAAGGCTTTACTTCCCCCAGCCCTCTACGCTTGGGAAGTTGGGGCTCAGGGGCATAGACCAGCCCCAGGCAGCAAGTGTTCTTTTTAATTACATAAATACTGTTTGAATACAACCTTTTCATAAAAACTTCAAGTATCATAGATAAAACGAGAATCACCTAGGGCCACAGCCCCCATTACTCATTCTCTTCCCTCATTTCTGTACCTGATCCTGTATAATAAGTCACTATCATGGACGCTGACTTCTGAGATCTTCGAATCTGAGAAGAGGAATGGAGCCTCCTGCCCACCCAACCCCTTCCCCACACACTTTTCCAGGGTGCGCTGTCATGTCATCTCCCAGGCATGGTTCCTCCTGTCCCCTTCACAGGGCGGGGCCTCGGCTAAGCTCCCCGGTATTCATTTTCTATTGCTGCACAACAAATTACCAAAAACTCAGCAGCTTAAAAGAGCACCCATCTGTTAGCTTCCAGTTCTGCAGGTCAGAAGTCAGGCCTGGGCTCCTGCTCAGGCAATCACAAGGCTGAAATCAAAGTAGTATTAACTGAGCTGAGTTCTTGTTTGGAAGCTCTTGGGAAAAAAATTTGCTTCCAAGCTCACTCTTTTTTTTTTTTTTTTTTTGACTCAATTTAATCTTTAGAAAGTGGATGTATCATTACACTCTGGTTTGTTTGGATCAAATGTGCTATTGTTTTATGTGGCATGGATGTGAGGAGATGGAACTAGGATGGGAGGGGAGGGATGGCCCTGTACCTCACTCGGACCCACTGAGCAGGCACTTTGGAAGGAGACCTTCCCTCCTGTAGTCCAGTAGCTTGCAGTCGTTTGCCTCCCGATAATAACATTCGTTCCCACCTTGCTGTGTGGCCAAGAATCCTAAGGTTGTGTCCTTTCAGTTCTTAAAAGAAAACAGACAAAAAGGAAATGGAAAATAATTGGCTGTTCCTCATCCACTTTGGAAGATGGGCACTCCCTACATCCAGGGGGAAGGTTGCTCGGCTTTCTCCTGTGATCTCTGGTGTATGCCCAGCAAGGTGAGAGAAGGCTCCATGCCAGTGTCACCCCAGCGACGGGTCCAGGAAGACGCTGGATCCCAAGTTCATTCTCGCTGGTAGAATTTAGTTCCAAGTGGCTGTTGGACTAATGTCCCTATTTCCTTGGTGGGGAGCACTCCCAGCTCCTAGAAGCCACCCACATTCCTTGCCAAGGGCTCCTTCCATCTTCGGGCCGGCAATGGTGCACTGAATCCTTCTCAGGCTTTGAATCTCTGCCTGCCTTTTCTGACCAGCTGGAGAAAATTCTGCTAAAAAGGCTCTGTGATTAGGGAACTGCTCTAATATTGGAGGCCCACTCCAAATATCTCCCTATTTTAAGATGAGCTGTGTCATCTGACATAACCTAATTGCGGGAGTAAAATCCATCACAGTCCCAGTCCTAGAGCTTATGTAGATGTGTATCCTGGGGTGGGTGACTGGGAAGCCTTGGGGGCCATCCTAGAATTCGGCCTATCACATCCCCTGACCTAGACCCAGCTCACCTCTGCCTCTCTCTCTGCAGAGGACATCCTGGGCATAGAGGCTGCCCGGCCATGGGAGTTTGGCCCCAGCAGCTCCTGCCGCACGGTGGTTTTCCCGCTACTGACCTCTGGCTCTGCCTTCTGGTTGCTCCGGCTCTGGGAACTGCTGGGGCCCTGGCCAGGCCCAGTGAGTGGTTATGTGCTGCTGGTGGCACCCCGCCTCCTCTTCACTGTCCTCTCCTTTGCCCTGGACGCAGCTGTGTACCACCTGGCCCCGCTGTGGGGGGCAGAGCGCTGGAGTGCCCTGGTCCTGCTGGCCGGTTCTTACGTCACTCTAGTCTTCTACACAAGGACCTTCTCCAACTCCATCGAGGGACTGCTCTTCGCAGGGCTGCTGGTGCTGGTGTCTCCCCGCATGGCATGGGGACTCCCATCCAAGAAGCCCGCTCGAGGCCCGTGGTGGCACAGCTGGCTCCTCGGGAGCATTGTGGCTGCTGGCTTCTTCAACCGGCCCACCTTTCTGGCCTTTGCTCTGGTCCCCCTCTTCCTCTGGGGCATTTGTGGGGCCACGAATCCTGGCTTCAAGACGCTGACTGATGAGGCCCTGGTGCTTCTCCCAGGGGCAGCCCTCACAGCAATGATGTTTGTGACTGTTGACAGCTGGTACTTCTCCAGCCCATCTAGATCTAGTACCCTCGTCTTCACACCTGTCAACTTCTTGCACTACAACTTGGATCCCCAAAACCTGGCAAGGCATGGCACACATGTGCGGCTCACTCACCTGGCAGTCAACGGCTTCCTGCTCTTTGGGGTGTTACATGGCCAGGCCCTGCAGGCTGCATGGCAACAGCTTCAAGCCTGCCTCCGGGCCTTTGCACAAATGGGTTTCCTAAAGGCACTGTGTGCCCAGGGCCTGAGGTCCAGCCCCAGGTGTCACCTCCTTTTCCTCTACTTTGTACCCCTGGCCCTACTGTCTGCTTTTAGCCACCAGGAAGCACGGTTCCTGATCCCCCTTGTGGTGCCCCTTGTCCTGCTTTGCACTCCGCAGACCCAACCTGTGCCCAGGAAGGGTGCCCTGGTTCTCTTCAATGCCCTGGGAGCCCTCTTCTTTGGCTGCCTGCACCAGGGGGGCTTAGTGCCTGGCCTGGGGCACCTGGAGCAGGTGGTCCATGCACCTATGCTCCCAAGTGTGCCCACACACTACACACTCCTCTTCGCCCACACCTACATGCCCCCCCGGCACCTCCTACGCCTCCCAGGTCTGGGGTCACCTGTGGAGGTGGTGGACATGGGTGGGCCTGAGGACTGGATCCTGTGCCAAGCCCTGAACAACGTCACCACACAGTCAGTCTGCCATGCAGCAAGTGGACCATGGATCTGCCGCCTCTTCGTGGTGACCCCTGGCACCATCAGGCCTGCTGTGGAGAGGTGCGGCTTCCCCCTCAAGAATGAGACACTCATGTTTCCCCACTTAACCCTGGAGGACCCACCAGCCCTGTCTTCCTTGCTGAATGGGACTTGGAGGGATCTCCTCAGCCTTCATATCATGGAGCTAGGTGAGAAGCCTGGACAAATGGTGGAGCAGTCACTGCCCAAAGTTCAGCCAGAATCTACCACTCCACCTTGTAGGTAGGTAGTGGTGGTAGGTCAGGGACCGGGTTCTCATCCTTTCTTTTCTCTTTCAGAATTCTCACTCTGCCTCTCCTGGGCACAGCTGCTGGCTGCTCTGCCTTCTGGGTAAATGGGTACCTTTTACTTCAGAGACCAAAGATATGACCAGTCATGTTCTGATGCCAAGGTCTCCAAAGAATCCTGGCATAATCAGTGGTACCTAATGTCTGTTCCTGCCCTATTTCATTCAGCCACTGTGATGGTTTAAATATATCAAAATACCTGAATGTGAAGAGATGAACTGCTAATTAGATTCCTGAATGATCTCTCCCACACCTTCCATCACCTCTTGCTGCCATGATAACTTGTTGGCTTCTCAGGTGCCTAGAAATCAGTGAGGTAGAGACAGCATGTGACTCAGATTTAGGAGACCTGAGTTTTAGTCCTGGTCTTCTACTTAATGGCTGTGTGATTTTAAGAAAAACCCTATCTCTTCACCTAATCTGCTCTCCAAGTGTACATGGATTGGAGAGCCTCTGCGGTGTCTTGCCAGCTAAAACCGAGTCATTCCTGGGGTTTACAGTCCCCTAACTGGGCAGTAAAACTCTTTAAGCATGAAAGTTGGGAGTGTTTTTGTATTTTGTGACACTTTGATGCCTGCTGTCTCAGCGTTTGGTTATATCCAAAACAAGTAATTTTCTGTCTTTTCTCCCCACTCTCTTCTACTACTGTTCCTGACAGAGGAGGTGGGAAACTCTGGACATTTCTGTGCCTTGCCCCTTGAGAATCATTTTCCCAGATTAGGTGCCCAGATGTTCTCCCTCCTCAGTATTGCTGTCTGTTTAGGCCCTCTGCCTGCTGCGGGAGCAGAAAACCTGTAGGGCTCATTCAGTATCTGACAGCACTTGAGGACAACTTGGCGCTCCCAGAGGTCTTTCTTCTTATATGTGGTCTGTCACTCTCCGAATTCAGAGGCTAGAGAGCAAACTCCATGACAAACCAACATCACTAGGCAGGTTTCTCCCCACAACAGAGGGTACCCTCCACCCTGGCTACTGGGAGCTTGAGAAGCTGTGGTCATGCCTAAGACTGTTTTCATTCTCCTTCCTCATGCTCCTACCATCCCAAATGAAAACAAGAGGCACCCAAGTCACAGGGAAGATGAGCGACCTGGAGATTAGCACAGACAGGAAACCAAACCTTTGAAAAAGACCAAACCTGAGTACTTTTCAAGTTCTGCATTCTGGCCAAAGCCTTAGTCACCTTAGAGCAACACCCACTGCAGGCATGCTGCTCTATGGCTGCTGCTCTAGCGTCACCTCTTCCTTCAGACTCAGCACCACTGAGGAAGAGGAAAGTCTGATGTGCTGGCAGATGCTTAACAACTAACTCTTTTTTTTGGAGTGTGACTGTGGGGACCCTGATTTGGAGCATTTGCTAATTTCCATGGTGTAAATATTTTCTCCACAGTCAATTCAAGCTACCAATATGATACCATTGAACTAAGAGTTGGGACAAAATGTCAACAGTCTGATCTCATGAGCCAGTATGAGTTGGCTGTAGTACAACACAAGATATTTCCCTCCTTGGAATTTTATTATACCCATCATGACACTTCATTGTTCTCGTGCTTTGCTTTTCTGATTTGTCTTCATACCTCTATTGCTTATCATCCCATCTGGCATTGATGACCACTTGTCTATTTTGCAGCCAAAGATGGCTTTCTGCCCTATGGCTATTAAATCACGTGTCACCTTGAAGACACTCCAGATCCTGGGACTCCAAACTGTCCTCTGGGATTCTTGGCACTTTTGCCTGTCCCTTCCCCTGCAATTGGGTTCACACCCTCAGAATTCCCTGGAGGAATTGTTCTTGTGGCAGTCCATGTAGATTGTATATCTGTCTGTAAAGTGTTGGTATTTCTCCAGCATCAAGTGATGAGTCTTAATTGGTCTGTGGTATAGTGGGTGAGCTGCTTCCCTCCATCTTTCGTCAGGACTTAGAAGAGCTTGGAAAGGGATGCTGGGAAGAATTTGGTCTGTTTCTTCATCAATAAGGTAATGGTGGAATGACAGGCTACTGACTATAAACATGGGAGGCTGCCCCTCCAATGAAGCTAGATGGGAATGAAATCACCTCTTGCTAGAGCAGAAAAGATGGACCCAGTTTTCTCTATCTGAAAAAAAAATAGAAGGAAATTAGTTCTTATACAAGTTCTTCCAGGGAAAATAAAGAACTGCCCCCTTTTCTTTCCTTTCTTACCAAATAGCCAATCTGCATCTGGAAGCTTCATTACTTCCTTACTGCTTCTCCTTTTGTGCGCTTGTTTATATTGGGGGTAAGGGGTTGGGCTGGGGACTGCTAATAGTCTGCTGTTCTGATATCCAGAGACCAAAGAGATAGAGGCAGCAGGCAGGGCAAGTTTCTCAGGCTCCCCACTGCCAGGGGGCGTCACCTCTAGTCCTGAAGAGGGAGCTTTGATAGCAACTTTGATAGGAGGAGGTCAAACCAGGACTTTGGTCATTAGGAGAGTGGGGCGTCTGGCATCAGAGAGGATGTAATAGCCCTTCTGATAGAAAGGCAGGAGGGTGGGATGCCAAATCAGAATACGCCATTGGGAAAGTGGAGAACAAGAGTAGATAGAACAATTCTATTTGTAACTGAAAAGATATATTCCTTTCAAGTATGGATGGAGCAGGACCTAGAATACCTTCTTTGACCTTCTCAGGTCAAAGCAAACAGGGCCAATTTAGACACAATTTTAACCTTCTCCTCTCCTGCTTTTGACTGTAAACTCTTCAGTCACCATTATCCTCCAAAAAGCCAATACCCTAAGGATCCTTCGGGCATATCCACTTTAAGTGACTTACTGGGTGGAGAGTTGTTCTCCTTTTTTTCTGGTGTATTTTCAATTTATGCTTCATTTTTTCAGTGGGACGTTTACTAGTTTAGTTAATGCTCTTTTGATTGTAACTAACCTGAAAAAGGAAAATCTGTTATAAGGATACTGTGTTATATCCTAAAATCTAGAGTCACACAACTAAGACTTGATAAGGGCAGAATCAGGATCCCTTGGCAGTAGGTAATTCAGGGCTTTCTTTTTAGTTAGTCACTAACATGGCTACCAATAATTCGTTGTCTTGAATATGAATTCCTAGGAGTCTGCATCTGATTGCAAACCTCAAACCAATCCCCTATCGCCAGAGAAGAGAAAATTGTTGAAAATACACCTTGTAGGCAAGCCAGGATATGCTCAGCCAGCCACTCCGGTAGGTATCCAGGGCAGAATGGAAAGCTTTGTCACTTGTGAAAGCTTTCAGGTTTCAAACACATCTGGCAGTATTATTTGAAGAGCATCTTTTTATGCCTCTCAAAGTAATCACTGGGTCTATTCCCAGAGAGGACCTGATACAGGTTTAGGAGGGGATCTGTAAGAGGAGGATCAACTGATGGTGTCAGTGGTGGCAGCCCATGACTCATCTTCTTAATAATGGAGATAATGAAGGTGGCAAGAAGGATCCTACTCTTAGAAAGAGCTGCTAAAATGATACTGATACAGAAACCTATAAAAGTAAAAAGCAGGACTGTCTGCATGAAAGCAATACTAATTACAATACATAGCTGGATAGCCTTTATATCCAAAAACCGTGTAGCACCAGGACTGGAACCTCTACTTCATTTGTAAAAGACAAAGCAAGGCCAAAGCTAAGGTAGTAAAAATGGTAGCCAATGGCTATTTTGTTACATGTGAAGTAATAAATGTTTTTGTCAATACTCTAGAAATCAGATTTTTCCTACAAAACATAATTTCCAGCTTCTGAAAAACCATACGATCCAGCACTACCACAACCCCACCCAACAAAACCCAGCTGGCACTGAGAAGCCAATACCCACCCTGGATGGGTTAGAGACTCTCCACTTGGTAACACTGCCCTCCCCATTTATTGCTTGTACTCCAGGGTCATGAGTTTGAAATTCCCAGGGTAGACTCTTCATGACTGAGAGAAAAGCTTAGGTATTAAATTCTGTGTGGCCACCAGCCTAAAAGCCTTTCCTGTGCCTTCAAGCTTTCTCGATTACACGATTAATGAAGTAGCCTAATAAGTGATTACCAGAAATTCAGCTAGAAGCCCCAAAGACAGGGTACTTCTGTATACAATTGATTTCTTAATCATAGGCCCATTAGCTGGAACAGTCCTAGTCTGTATCCCTTACTCTCTAAAATGGGGGAGTAAGAACCCAGGCAGCTTGTTCCAGGGGCTGGTGCTGATGGGTATAGGCAAGCATTGAGGGTCAGGGTAAGGGCAAAGAAACTATAATTAAGGACTGAGGCCCTGGAGACAAGTGCCTGTGTTCACAAACCACTCTGTAAGATGTTTGGCAACTTACAAGTAGCCTCCATTTCCTTACATGTTCAGATGCACTTAGCAAGTTACCAACAAAGCAAGCACTCAATATGTGTTTACTATTACCACGGACCTACAGCCCCCAGGATTCCTAATCCATCCTGCCTGAGAAGTATCACACTCAGGCCCATTCATCAGCTCACACATTTAATCAGGGTATTTTGGCAGCTGCAGGGTTGTCTTTCCGTCAGTAATCTTCTTTGGAAGAGTGCCGGGCTGTACCAGTGTAGATGCAGCAGCATCTATCAAGAATTTCGGTCTCATCTGCAGAGAGCAGGATCTCTTTCAGGCTGTGGCTCTCTGTATGTCTTGTATCTGGGCCTGGCCTATCTTTACCCGTCGGGCTTCGGCGTCTTTCCCCATATTGTATCGGTCCGATCAAAGGGTTTCAACACGCTTGTCGGTTTGGTCTGGGCCTTCCCATGAGTGGGACCCTGTAGTCAGATTTCGGGGCCGTGCGCAGTGCTTCAATGTCGAGGTTGATGTAGAGCCCAGAAGGGAAAGTAGGTGATCTCGACTCGGCCAAGCCCGGGCTTAGGGTTCTGAGCCCGGGCCTCTTTGGCTACCTGGTGGTGACCCCGGGCGGTCCCGAAGGCCGCGGCGCAGTTCCTGGGTGAAGGTGTCTTTGAAGCGGGCAGCACGGCAGCCCAGGGAGTTCGCGGGCCCAGCCTTGAGGCCCCGGAGGCGGCGGACTGCGTCCTGACCGCGCAGCTGGGCCTGCAACAGTGCGAAAGCCGTGAGTTGCGCCGCACGCCGGATGGGCCGCGACTCGGACAGACGCTCCACCAGTTGCGAGCTGTTCAGCAAGGAAACCAGTAGCCGCCGAAGAACCATCCTACCCGGAGCGCCCCGGAACCCGGAGCACACAGCGCACGCTTTCTCATCGGCGACTCCCAACAAGGACCGCGTCCTGCATCGGCGCAACCTGATGACGACACTGACGCGCTTGGATTGGGCCTGGGATTTCCGCTTTCTGCATCCACCATACGCATTTCCGGTTCCGGCTCCGCCTCGGCCACCTTGTTCCCGGCGTCGCAGCGTCCTTATTCACCTCCGTGCACTATGTCTAGCGGATTTCTGAAGGCGCTGCGCAGCGACTCCTACGTGGAGTTGAGCCAATACCGGGACCAGCACTTCCGGGTAAGGGAGGCCGGGCCACGAGAGGGAGGACCCTGGGCCAGTACTCTGAGAAACGATTTGCCCTGTCTCGTTGTTGTGTCTTCCACCCTGATGCTGTCCCTCATATTGAAGTAAGGCCATAGTGCGGCCTGGGGAGACAGGAAATGGATTCGGTAGGGCGTTTGGTTATCACTGAAGCTATTTCCTCTCATAGAAAGGGAGTTCGAGGCTCGCTTTCTCAGTTCTGCATTTGCTCCTTGTACGCGGAGACGCCTTCCTGACCCAGATATCGGGGCTTTTCTTTTTTCTTAATCTAGATTACCGAAACAATGCCCTTTGGCATTTTGGGTCCTTTCCTTTGTCTAGTAGGAAGGTCTTACAGTGTTCTCAGTGGTGGGAGATAAAACTTGAACCCTGCGGCATCCCCCACCACATGGAGTTGTCCGTGTAAAGAGATGGACCAGCCTAGCTAGGCACGTTGAGGATGTCTGGGTGTCAAGATCAGAGAACTGCTGATTTGCGGGAGGGACATTTTATATTGGGCAGTGTCAGAGAAGATTTTTGTGGAAAAGGAGAGCCTGCAGTATTTATTCATGCTGGACTTTTCGTTATCAACAAAGGACATGTGTAAGGCGGTGGTAGTGGTGGGGTGGATTTACCAATCCAGTTATCTAGTAAACATTTAGCTTTTAGCTAAGCCCTAGGGGGAGGGGGGAGACAGTTACCTCACCCTAAGAGCTCTCAACCATCTAGTAGTGATTGTAAAGGTCAGCAGTTTTTAATGTTTACTGTGTGCCAGCATGATTTCCATTTCCACCACTTTTACAGTTCTCATTATTTTACAAAGTTTCACATCATAAGTATCTTGAATTTAAACCATCCTGCAAGATTAAAACTGAAAGTATTCGACTTTTGCTATTACTCATCTCTACAGTCTAAAGCCTGTTGCTTTGATTGGATAGTAGTACAGTACTGCCAGGTGGAATTTCGAGTGTTCCCTGAATGGAATACACACTAATATACCTTAAGTAAATACTTACACCACTGTTGTCTTAAGCCATAGGCCATTAGTTTGACATTACTTACATGTGAGAACAGCAGAAAAAAGGAAATGCCTCCTTACTGTAATTTTTAACATATAACAGTAATATAAAGTGATTTTACTTTTCCTAATGTTTTATTTCAAAGTTCTGAAAACCTGTTTTTAACATAGAATGATTTTTGTACGGATTTTTTATCACATAACTGTGTATTCATCACCATGATCGTTTTAGAACATTTGCATCACTCCAGAAAATGAAATAAAAAGAAAAAGCTCATACATTCCTCCTCCCTCTTATTGACCACTAGTATTTCAGTATGCCCAACTTTTTATTTTACCCTTTACCCCCCTCCATTATTTATTCATTCTTTGTCCGTATTTTTTTTACTCACCTGTCCATACCCTGGATAAATCACACAGTCACATTGTAAAAACTATATAGTTATACAATTGTTTTCAGGAATCAAGGCTACTGGAACACAGTATCTACTAGATAATGCATAAGAATAACCTTCAGGGTAACCTCTCGACTCTGAAATCTCTCAGCCGTTGAAACTTTATTTTGTCTCATTCCTCTCTTCCCCCTTTTGGTCAAGAAGGCTCTCTCAATCCTATGGTGCTGAGTGCCGGCTCATCCCAGGAGTTCTGTGGGCTTTTAAGGGTAGTATGGGATTGAGGTAAGAGTGGGTTTGAATTCCAGCTACAACTACTGAGTAGCTGTTGAACCTTGGACAAGTTACTTAATTGTGTTTTTCCTCTTATGTAAAATGAGTATGATAAATTAGGACCTTCTTCATACAGTTCTGAGAACTGAATGATTTAACATATACATAAAATCTCTGCTTCTCCCAGATTCAGACATAGTTACCAGTTTCTTGTGTGTGATACTTGTGTATATTCAGACTTAATAAGTTGGAACATACTGTTTTCATTGATTTTCTTTTTTCGCTTTGCACTTTTCACTTTTTCACTTTGCACTTCATCTTGGAAATGTTCCATATTGCATGAGGCTGTGCATTTTTCTAGGGGATACATATTTGATGTGCCATATTTATTTAACTTTTTTATTGTATAACATTTATACAAAACAAAGAAAGAAAAAAGCAATAGTTTTCAAAGCACTCTTCAAACAAGTAGTTACAGGACACATCCCAGAGTTTGTCATGAGTTGCCATACCATTATCTCAGATTTTTCATTCTAACTGCTCCAGAACATAGGAGACTAGAAGGAATAAATATTTTATCATCACAATCAACTTTTTTTGTGTGAAAAATATATATATACAAAAAAGTAATAAATTTCAAAGCACAGCATAATTAGTTGTAGAATAGATTTCAGAGTTTAGTATGGGTTACAATTCCACAGCTGCTTCAAGATACTGGAGATTAAAAAGAAATAATCAGTGATTCAGAAATCATTTGTTGTTAAACCCTACCTTCTCTGTATAACTCCACCATCACCTTTAATCTTTCTATCCCACTCATTAGGGGTATTTGGGCTATGGCTATTATAACTTTTTCATGTTGGAAGAGATTATTAATAATATAGGGTAGGGAGATGGAACTATCTGATGTTCTGGAGAGGCTGGGCCCTCTAGGTTTCAGGACTTATCTGGTCCTGCGACCCATCTGGATTGTAGTTTTCTGGAAAGTTACCCCCAGTGTGGAATCTTTGTAGAATCTTATATATTGCCCCAAGTGTTCTTTAGGATTGGTTGGAATGGTTTTGGTTGGGGTTTGGCAAGTTATGATAGGTAGCAATGTCTAATTGAAGCTTACCTAAGAGTGACCACAGAGTAGCCTCTCGACTGTATTTGAACTCTCTCAGCCACTGATACTTTTATTAGTTATACGTCTTTTCCCCCTTTTGGTCAGGATGGAATTGTTGATCCCACAGTGCCAGGGCCAGACTCATCCCTGGGAGTCATCTCCCATGCCACCAGGGAGACTTTGACCCTCGATGTCATGTCCCACGTAGCAGGGAGGGCAGTGATTTCACTTGCAGAGTCGGGCTTAGGGAAAGCGAGGCCTGATGTGCCATAATTTATTTAATCAGTTTTCTTTTGATGTGAGTTTATATGATTTACCTGTTTCTCTGTCACTGAATGTGATCATGAGATCTATTACTCTGAATGCTCCTACAAAGCATTCAGAAACAAATAACGCAAGGTCATATTTTCAGAATGGAAGAACTGGGCAGCCTTACTTAGGGAGTAGTAAATGAAGAAAGAAGGGCTCTGAAGAAAGAGCTCTGTGGGGAATTGATAATGGGTCCACTCAGCTTATGCTTTGTAAGCAGTAATACCACCATTAGGTTTAAGAAGTCACCTTAAATCCACACAGTAGTATGGTTGATGTTAAAGCCCTATCTGGATCAGAAGGGCCTGAGAGTAGGTCAGCTGGTGAGGTTCTTATTTAATCAGCATTTGTCCTTCTTAATGTAGAGGGTAGAAAAGGAAGTCCAGGAACTGCCACACTGGTTTCTGTAAAGATACCTAAATTGCCATGAGTAGCCCTGTTGTCCTCAGGAATTGTCAGGTATTTTTGCTGAAACCAAGTTATAGTCCTGTCTCTGGCTTCATTTTGGCTCCTAAATTAGGAAGCCCAGAAAGTGACATCTCTTGATTTTAGTGATTACTGTATTTTCTTCTAAGCTCAGAAAATTATTTGAGCATGTGATCATCTAAGCAGTTGCTGCTTTGTGCATTTCTAAGAGCATTATAAGGAGAACCCTATCTCTAGAAAGTCGTTTATTTTTTGCTGCAGAGGATAAGAGAGCGTTTTCTCACATATTGGCTCAAGATTTGGATTTTAAGCTTGGCAATACAGTGTAGTGGAAGGCAGGTTGCTTGTGGCCTTGACGCGCTACTAAAAGCTGCCTGGACCTTCCATAAGCACTATGTAGAGTGTGAACCCTCTTCTTTTTTTGCAAGGGATTTGTGCAGTGGGATGAAGAGAGAAGCTAATTCCCCAATCAGAATTAATGAAAAGTTTTCATATTTAATGAAAATTTAATGAAAAATAAGAAATAATGAAAAATTGGAATATTATTTAAACAGGGCCCTTTGTAAATTGTATTGCTTACCTTTTTCTCAATTCTTAGGGTGACAATGAAGAACAAGAGAAGTTACTGAAGAAAAGCTGTACATTGTATGTTGGAAATCTTTCCTTCTACACAACTGAAGAACAAATCTATGAACTTTTCAGCAAAAGTGGTGACATAAAGAAAATCATTATGGGCCTAGATAAAATGAAAAAAACAGCTTGTGGATTCTGTTTTGTAGAGTATCCTTCCTGTGTCTCTAATGTAGCTGCTGAACCAGAGTGTAGCAACTCCACAGAGTTAAGAATGATTGTTGCCTGTTTAAATAAGTGAGAATCTGAACTTATTATCCTGCACATCTCTCCCTCTCCTTCCCTCATGTACTTCCTGCCTTCTATCTGATGTGTGTACATGCTTATGATGTCAAATCTGGTGACATTTATTCTCTGTTTTGTAATGAAATCTGTGTTTTGTTTATAATTGATTCTTTAAGAAAAACAATCTTTTGAGTATATGTCCATGGTTTTAAAAAAAAAGTCCAAAGGGTGTAGTGAAAATACTGTCTTTTCATAGCACTACAAACCTCTAACTTCCTGCCCTGGTTACCAGTCTCTGGGTGTCTGGCCGGAAGCAATATGGATGTGTGGTAGCATACTCCGTGTCACCCTTTTTTTCTCACTTACCTCAGAAGTTCTGAGTTAGTACATATAGGTCTACTGTTTTTTAAATGGCTATATAGTATTTCATTTTGTAGATGTAGTATATTGATTGATTTTATACATCGAAACCATGCTTGTGATCCTTTTCATTCTCTTTTTTTAAGTATTAGACCTAGATTTATCCTTTGGGTCTCATTTGTTTATTTATTTGCCATTTTGTTTTCTATGCTGAGAAATTTCCCACACTTGATCTTTTGGTTTTTTTTTTTTCTTCTTCTTTTTCCTGTGTTCCCTTACCTATCTAGGGTCACAGCCTGCTTTTCTTTTTTGACTGTATTTTTTGCTGTAAATTTTCCTAAAACGTCTGGTGATCCCTGGGTTTCCATTCATAATTAGGGAAAAGAAGACTGTGGACCTCTGCAGGGCTTCTCTCCCAAGTTGCTGGCTTGCCTTTGCTATATGTGGGTTTCCCAAATGTCAGAATGAAAAAGGATTTTATTTTGACCTGCTAAAATCATAAACACTGCACTGGTTGTGCCTAAGACAGTTCATTTAGAACACTTTAATTTTTTTTAAATTTGCCTGAGAGTAATGCCTCCCTGCTTGTAGGTCTTCTTCCCACTTAGAGACACCTTTAATTAAACACTGCCTCACTTTTGGGGGCGGGGGGGAGGCGGGGTACATGGGCTGGGAATTGAACTGGGTCTCCCACATGGCAGGCGAGCATTCTACCTCTAAACCACCTATGTATCTTGCAGCCTCAATTCTTACTCAGCTTTGAGTGAGAGTTTTCTGGGATTGCTTTCTCCTTCTCTGAGCCCTTTCAACAGTATTTCAAATGGTGACTTTAATTTCATCCATTAGCACTCTTCCATCAGCTTCTGTTGAGGTTCTTGTCTGCTAATGTTGTCTTCCATTCTTTAGGTTCATATTTGTTTTTTATTGTCTTAATGTGGGCCTTGAAAAGGAGAGAAATATGCTTTATCAACGTGAACCTGAAACCGTAACATCTCACTTTTGCTTTTGGTATTTCTGGGTTCAGCCAGCTTCTTTTTATTCTCCCTCCAGACACAAGGGACAAGATGGCCCAGATTTTGCTTTTGCCTCTATTAGCAATTGCATAAAATACTTCACATCAAGGAAAACCATGAAAAAAGAAAAGTCTAAGAAAATCCGCCCAATTGATAGTCCCTGACAATTTTGTAATTTGGTGTTGACATTCAAAGTATCTGAAAACCAATGTTTCTGCATATTTGCCTTAGGTCAGATATCAGTAATCATAATGGCAAATGCCTGAAAGAAGCTACCATTTACCACTGGGCTTTTTTCTGTTCGTCCTTCTAGCACTCATTTAATTCATTCAACAAAAAATTACTGAATGCTTACTCTGTGCTGGGCATTGTGTAGGTGTTGGATACTGGAATTTCAGGAACTGTTTACCTATCTGTGTAATTATAGGCAAGAAAATCTAGATCAGTATTTTCTAAGCCCAGTACTGAATCGTAATTGTTCACAGAGATTTTTAAAAACACCAACCAGAGATAGATTTAGTACATCTGATTCAGTAGTTTGGGAGCTAGTAATCTGAATACTATGTTGAGTTTTTTCTTCTAGTGAAATGCAGTAGCAATTCCATCTGTACTATGGCCCTCTTTTTTAAAGATTGTTCTTGATACAGAGCTCCCACTTTGGATGTCGAGGTTTTTTTGGATAAGGCTCTTTGTGCAGTTTCTGGTCTAAACCTGCACTGAACATTTTGCAAGCCAAAACATGGGGACAGTGGGACCAAATAATTGTTAACAGGACTATCCAGGAAGTCAGAATCAGTGTTGCCACATGGATAAATATTTGACTCCTTAAGTGCTTCTGAACTTCAAACAGGCCTGTGTAAGCCAAATTAATGTTATCTTTGAATTCCATCTGCGTTAGTTTGTGTACTTTTTCCTACAACTCAGCTTCATTTGGATGTTGCCTTTTCTATTTCCAAGAGCATTTGTTAAAATGCTATAGAGTGTTCCTTAATATTACACTTTAGGTACTATTCAAGAGCAGATGCAGAAAATGCCATGCGGTACATAAATGGAACTCGTCTAGATGACCGGATCATTCGCACAGATTGGGACGCAGGCTTTAAGGAGGGCCGGCAGTATGGCCGGGGACGGTCTGGGGGCCAGGTATGTAAGAAGGTTCTCTAGGTTTAGGCTTAGCCTGGGTTCCAGACAGGTGACGAGTATTTTGTTATTTGGTATTTACTCTTTTGAAAATAACTTTGTGCCTGTAACCTTGGCTTGAAATAAATCTGGAAACCACCCATTGGGATTGGTCAGTTATTTTTGTAAACGATTTAATGGTATAGTCTAAACATTTCCATAAGCAATGAAACGTCTAGTAGGGTGCAGAAAAATGCACTGTATCTTAAAGAGCCTAATTTAAGTACACAATTTTTGGAATGCCCTATTTATTGAGAACTGACAATATCTATAAAGAAAGAAAATTAAATTGCCAGTTGCATCTTTATCATTTGCTTTATAGATGATAAAAAGATTCATACTTTATAGATGAGTATGAATCTGTTGTTTGGTATAACTACTGGACAGTGTTAGATAAATTTTAAGGCAATTGAGCTTTATGTCAGTTCAAAAAAAAGTTACTTCCTGCTTGAATACTTGCACAATAACATCTGAAAAGATAGTGTTTAATGTGTCTGGGGGAAGCGTTGTTGTGCCAGTCTTCTCTATGTTATAACTTGTGTTCTTTTTAATTAAGGTACGAGATGAGTATCGGCAAGACTATGACGCTGGGAGAGGAGGCTATGGAAAACTGGCACAAAACCAGTGAGTGGGTGAGAGCCCATTGGTGAAAAACTCACTCCTTGGCCTGTTGAATTTGTTGAAGAACAATACTGAAGGTCTGCAGACCAGCCTGTTTCTACCAGCCTTTGATCGATGCCTCTACTGCACTAGAACCAGCCTCTTCATGGTTTCCCTCTCTGAAAATTAATAAAGGACAGAATCCAAAAAAAAAAAAAAAAAGATGACTTTAATTCTAGTTTTAGAATCTTGGCTATGTGTCAGGTTACCAGAATTATTTTCTGTTACCAGGTCAAAAATTGTGTTCTGTGATGTTGTGCCAGTCAAAAACATCACAGTTCTTTTAGGAAGACTAGAAACATTTTTTAAAAACTATTTTACCATATTTGAGTTCATGATCTACACTGAGGCTTAGATTTTTTTTTTTTTAAGTTTGCATAATATTAATACATGGAGTTTTGCTAGGTATTATAGCCTTGCTCTATATTAGGAACAGGACTTGAAGGATATTAAGCACATATACAAGTTATACCTAAAGAAAGCCAGAATTCGTATTACCAAGAACTTAAAATGCTCCAGAGAGGGGCCCTATTAGTAGGAAATGTGATGAAATAAGGAATGAGGAAAACATTGCCTTGAAATTATGACGGTTGCTATGAGGACCATTAGATTTATTCTTTTCATTTTCAGGTTATCTTGGGAATGGAGTAGGTTTAAAGAGCTTGAAGATCAAGAAGATGTGTAACACAAATGATCAGATAAGCTTCTCTCAGGAAATGCCTTTTTTATGCCAATTCTTATATTGAAGTCTGTTTTGTTTTTACCCCATGTCAAATGAATTCTGCTGAGGTTCAGAGCCGTAATATGAGCTGCTGATCTCTAGAAGAGTCTAGAGAATTTAATGTGCATTTGTAAGGCAAGACGAGATTCGTCTGTAATACCTTGTGTGAGGTGCTGCTCACTTAAAAACACTAATATAATTTTCCCAGATAAAAGTGGGTTGTGAAAGTTGGGGCCAGAATAACTTAATGTGCACATCATTCTTTTGTGGTACAGCAACTAGATTTCTCATGAAATTCAAACCGATCATTTGAAGTTTTAGAAGAGCTATCACTAGTTTTAAGTGTTTAGGAAGAAACATTTGCAAACATTTAATTTAATGAGAATATACTATTTGTTTTTCTAATTTCTTTTTTACATTATAGTTTCAATTAACGTATTTTATATTCTTTTGTAGTAAACATAACACAGATTTCCACGGGTCTTAAAACCACAGAGTGGTTCCCATTTGAATTGTCTCTTCTGTGACAGGTCACCTTTCAATAAATTTGGACCAACTAATTGTCTGTGCCTGTTTCCTCACCTATAAAAGGAGACATTGGAACTCCCTTACTCTGGAATATATATGAATTTGTAGAGTTTGCATGTTCCTTTAGATTTGACAACTGGAATTAGCTGTGGCTTCATGTGAAGATAGAGGAAGAGATGTTCTTGCGCAAATGATAAAGATGCAACTGGCAATTTAATTTTCTTTCTTTATAGATAGAAGAATATAATTTTCCAGGAAAAAAATCTGCTCTGGATGATTGGAGATCAAGAGAAATTGGGGGTGGATTAAGAGGGCCTGATCTTTCTTGGGCTAGAGGATGCTCAATAGTGTGAGTCCTTCCACTGTATTCCCCCTTCCTGTTAGAACAGGAAGAGAAGAGGGGGCTGGTTCAACTCAGTACTTGACCTGAGCCAGAGAAGATGCAAATTCAAACATAATATTCTAATATTAGGAACAGAACATGTGAATGATGTATCAGATGTAGCCAGGCTGGGATCTGTATACTTGTCAGGTCTCTACACCTTATTCATCGAGGTAGCTTCTGTTCAGAGACACTTACTGATTTTGAGCGTTTAGCAAAAATGCAAAATTTGAGATATGACTCAAAGTTGCTTCAGAGTTCTTGGATACTAGGTACATGTAGCTATTTAATTATGGAATAAACATTCAGCTCCTTAGTTACACTACCCCCATTTCAAATGCTAATTATCCACATGGTTGTTGTAGTGGATACAGATACAGATAATTTCCATCACTGTATAAGTTCTATGGGACAGTCCTGATCTAAAGATCAGGACTTCACTGGTTGCTGTTTATAAATGAGCTTTGAGTGTTACTGGAACTACTACTCATCAAACAGTATATGTTAACACAAGAGAACACAAGTTTATAAAGGCATTTCGTTTATTTTTCAAAAAAATATTTTGCTAGAAGGGTTGAGTACTGTAATTTTACATGATCACAATCTTTAAATAAATTCCTCCTTTTCTGACCAACAGGTACCATTTAGGTGGACAGCTTAGGTCTGCTTTTGTAACACCTGAACACTAAGTAGCATTCCTCTGTTGGTATCCCTTAGATTCTCTTAATTATCTACAGGCCAGGAGGCAGAGCATAGCACATTACAAAATATGTGTTTAGTAACTGCCCACTGAATTCAATTTCTTTACATAATTAAGCACAGCAGGTAAACAATATATCTAATTTGCACTATTAGTACACTGTTTCTCACCTGAAGGGCCTGACCGACCCAGAGCCCTCCATTACTCCTAACCCAGAGAAGAAGTGAACCACAACTGGAGAGGAAAAGGGCAGCTCAGCTTAGTCTAGTGCTGGCTATTTCCCAGTTAAATTTGTTATTGTTTTGTTCTAACCTTGAATTCAAGATGAACGGTGTTATCATATTCAACAGCAAGTAGAAAATATAATGCAAAATTAAAAAGTGGGGACTATTGGCAACTGCTTCTTTTCAATTAAGAGTTAACTGAAAGTTGATTCTCTCTGATTCTGGAGAGACCTTAAGTAAAAGTTGAATTAAATCTACATTCATTGCTATTGATCTTAAAAAAGGAAATGTCACTGGAAAGAGGAAACTACAGACTGATAAGTTTGCTAATGAAGAGGACTAGGTAGCTTGCTGAAGACACATCATAAAGTAGCTTTTAGTTTGTATAGAGCCTGTACTCAACCTTAGAAGTAAAAGATCTGCCTACCTGTGGGCGCCTAAGCAGTTCAGTGCCAAGCTAGTGACAGTAAAACACTGCCTGTCTCTAACCAACAGCCCAGAATTTATTTCAAAAATGTCTTTGTTGAAAGGAAGCCATTATTGCAAACATGAGGATAAAGGGCAGTCTAATCTAGGACTTAGGCTAATAGGAATCTACACCTAATCACAAGAAAAGAAGGGAGAAAGCAACTATATGTGGACCAAGTCTCATGAATGGCAAATAGAAATACTTTAAACAGACTAAAATACTCAATATTTAGGCTAATCCATGCTGAACAGTGCACCTCAAGGTACCCTGTTAAGCTGGCAGTGAAAGAGTAACTGGACTTGGACAGCTCACTTAAGGTTCTCTAGGCTCATCCCTGCATGCCTCAATGGTGACATGACCATATATCAGATAGGAGGAAATGGCAACTCAAGCTCTGGGCAGTAGTTAAAATTCTTGCTGGAACACAGTTCTTTCTGTCTCTTCTGCAAGACTATCAGTGAGGAAGTGAAATTTGGAGCTCTTAAGTACAAGACATTTTGAATTGACCACCTAGTTACTGGCTAGTTTGGTGTACTCCCCAAAAAAACACCCAAAAATTACCAGAGGAAAATGTCTCACATACAAATTTGAATAGCCTCATGTTTGCATAATTATGTCTGAAAACCTCAGAAGACATTTTCTCCACTTCGAATTATTTTATTTTGTAATGCTGACACAACCCTATCTGTAGCAGCATAAGTGCCTCTAATCTCAGAAAGTCTTTTTAATGATTTGAAGCACAAGAAATACTGACCTGGTTTTATACAAAGTAGTATCTTTGAGTCTGGGGGACTCAGGACGGGAAAGTGCTGGGGCTATTTCTCAATGTAAACACTGGTGTAGGTGCTTGGAATGTCTGGGGATGAGAGAATCCTGCATGTAAACATGTTCTGACTCAACCCTCAAAAATCAGCCTTCTCTCAGCCATACCTTAGGGCCAAATTAAACTGCACATTTATTATTTTCAACACCCTACACCAAACTAGGCATAAATTCAAGTATTTTCTGCCATTTACTTGGTATTTTTCTGTACAAGCTTCTGAGTTTCTTATATACATATCTGTTGTTTTTCCCTCTCAGTTGAGAAAAGATAACTGGGTTGGCTTAACATGCATCTTTCCTTATTTCCTTTCCTTTCAAGTACGTCACAAAAGGCCAGATTAAAGATGCAAGATCCATTTAATCCTAACATAGCTAAGTGTAGAAGTAGGGCCACTTCTGCCTTTCCCCAGAAGATGAGGTTCACAGAGGGGCAAAATAAAAAAAACTCCTATGCTAGAGTGTCAGAGTTGGCTAAGCACAGGTCAAATATGAATGCTTACAAGTTGCTGAGATCAATATAGAAATACGAGAAAAATATTCTAACAATTGTTGCACTCCCATGGAATGAAGTCTACTTTATTTGTTTCTCTCTTTACTCCTCCCCACCAACCTGCAAAAGACCCAAGGTCAGTCTTAAATACCTAAAGGATAAATCATTCATTTTTTAATGTTTTCATTTTAAATGCCCTTGAATTAGAAAGGAATTATATATCTTCATTTCTTCCATATGGGAGGCAACAAAAGGGAAGTGATGACTTGCAAATTACTCCAATAAAGGCTGACTTCTCATTTGACCACTAGTTTGATGGGTGTTAAGTTTTTTTTAAAGGTCAGAAACAAAATCCAGGGAATTCAATGTCCCAGCAAAAATCTTTATAAGTTTTACAAATTCTAACTATTAAAACCAAGACTGAAATCTCTCATTTGCTAAAGTAACTGGCCCCCAAGGTCACTGTCTTTTTCGCATACAAAAACAGAGTGATAGAGAGCAACAGCACCTTGTAAGGCAGCAGAGATAAACTGTATTACAAATGAAAGCTTGAAGGTCTCCCATTACCAGGTGACAGCTAACTCTCATCACTGTCTAGTCTTGCCTTGCTTTGCAACCATATAGAGTCTATTCATCCCAGAGGATATGTGAGAACATTCCTACCTTACATCAGCTCTTTCCAAAGCAGGCACTGTGCTTACAATTGTGCCTCCGTAGATAGAATCACACAAGTCAGTTTATGATCACGCTCATGTCACCCTTCAGAAGGGAATGCAATCTTACTCTCCAAGACTCTCTTGGAGAAGGAAGTCAATGAACGATGCTACTGGCAAAAACAAACAGAACCAGGTTTATCAAAACCACTCCTAGCTACCCTTTAAGTCCCAGGGAACATCTCCTCTTCTGAGTTATGCTTTATCAAAAAACAGGTCTTGCATTTTTAGGTTCTGGGATTAAATTTTAAACCTGTATTCAGTTCACTTCTAACTAAGTTTCAAAAGCTGCACCAAATCTACTAGGCTTTTTTTTTTTTAATACTCTGCACTGCATGCTCTGTCTATATGCATGCGTTTGGATAATAAATATTAAATATGGGGGGATGCACAGAATCCATAAAATTAAAAATGAAACCAAACTGAACATTAAAAAATAGTTCATGGTAGCTGGAGAAATGAATAAGGGAAAAAAAAATAAGTCTGAGGTAACAATAGTGGCCCAATACCACTGATCTGAAGTATCTGTAAAAAGTCAAATAAGTGTCTGGAGATTCAAGTAATAAACCATCTGCTCCAACCTGGTCAGACTTCCCAGAGTCCCTGTTGAGTTTCAGTCCATAAGCCGGCACTCACACAGCTCCTTATAAATCCTCTTCCGCACTCGGGGCATGTCTTCTTGTGAAAACTGGAAAGGCTGCTCTAAGGCGAGGCACTTGCAGTACTGCAAAGATCCCAGAAATACTTAAGTGGCATGTGGAATTGTGCACCAGCACAATGTTATTTTAGCAGATGCAGACCTAACAACAGGGTCTAAGGCAACATTTTACAGTTTGTTTAAACTTGCTGTGAAACACATTGTTTTAAAGCATTTACTTCTAAACTGTAATTAACTTTCCAGGCAAGTGGATGGCCTGGGATCTCCCTTTCTGGATGGCCTGGGATGTCCCTTTCTTTTCCAGCCAATACTGTAAGCAGTAGCAACTGACAGAGGCTCACCTGCTGAGAATGCAGCTAGAACAAACAGGGACTTTTAAGAGGGAACTCAAATTGCTTACAAACTCCTGACATTCATGAGGTATATGAATAAACCTGTCTTTCCAAGATCTTTGCACATCTCTAAATTGGTAAATTGTATACTATAATTTTCTTTATAAATGTATAACTGTGCATAACTGAAAATTTGCAGAAGCACTTGTAGATATCTAAGGAGACCTACAGAATGAGAGCGAACAGTATTTGAATATGGCCCTTATTTAAAATCCAATTATTCTAAGTCAAAGACCTTCAACTTACTTGCCAATGGCTTTTTAAAATAGAATACTTAATTCTGGGAATGCCAAGTATGATGGTTAGGTTCATGTGTCAACTTGGCCAGGTGATGGTATCCAGTCATTTGGCCAAGCAGGTAATTGGCCTCATTGTTGCCTTGAGGACAAGTCGTGAACTTAAATCATCAGAAAGTTGACTGCATTTTTGGCTATTACTTCTACAATCAACTGAGGAGATTGTTTTCAACAATGAGAGATGTCTCATCCAATCAGCTGAAGGCTTTAAAAGGAGAAGTGATGATTTCAGTAGTCAGAAAAATGAATTTCCACCTCTACTTCAGCCAACCAACTTCTCCTGGGGAATTCACTGAAAACCTTCATTGGCGTTCCCAGCTTGTAGCCTTCTCTATGGAATTTGGATGCAGGCATCTCCACAGTCACATGAGACAAATTTTATAAATATCATAATATTTACTGATATCTCCTGTTGGTTCTGTTTCCGTAGAGGACTCTAACACACCAGGCATATGAAATGAACAAATTCGGGTCAGTCTACAGTTTGGCTTACTAAAAGCCTCTGATAGGATATGGATTATACATATCATTCATTACTCACCTTGAAAGGCTGTTCTTCCTAATCTAAAAATGCAGATACTACTTCTCAATAATAACAAAGGAAAGGAAGGAAGAAGGGAGGAAAAAGTACTCTGTTGCCTATTTCGGTACCAGATTCATGTCACAGGGATTCCCGTCTCTCCTGCCTAAAACCAACAAATTTAATTCACAACATTATAAATTCTGAAAAACGTTGTTTTTTTACCTGGAGCACAAAGACCCCACAGTCACTGTCATTTTTCTGTTGTGGAATACACTGAAGGAAAAACAAAATGATGATTACATAAGATGAAGTACTCCTCTTCAGATAAGAAAAAAATTGCTTTATGGAAAAATGAGCAAGAGACAGGAAATTTGTCTGTCTAGGACAGCCTGTGTATAACTCTCATTTAATATTATCCTATGTGTCTAGTTTTATGAAGGTATCTATACACAAATAAAGGGCTATCAAGTGGCAAATGTAATTTATAGAACAACGTTTTGCCTAAATACAAGAAATGGGAAAACAATTTCCATTTTAATAACTCCCATTTGGATTAACTGTGCTAACAATTCACTGACAAAGCAATCAAAACGGAATTGTGGATCAGTAAACATATATGCCTAGACTCTGAATATTCCAGTGGTAACAATCCTGCTTAGCAGCCTTTGTTTTTCATCTCATATTATACAACTCTGTCCAACTGTTTGGAGGAAATCATGAAGGTAAACAGTATGTTTGTAAGAGAACAGGTTATCCAATTCTGCCCAAAGCGGGCATATGAAAGATCCTGACAAATTTAATAGAGTATCTGAATATTCTAGGTAGACAAATTCAGAAATTTTACAAGTTCATTTCTGGTTTGAGCTAGTACACTAGGTTATTTAAAACATAAAATTTTAAACTAAGTTTAAAATTCAGCATTTGCTTCAGTTCAAGGATAAACACATCCTGCCCCTTTAAGTTTGGGTTAAAGGTTGGTTTCAAGACCCTAGCTCTTTAGCAGTGTATCGGTGACCCACACAGACCTGAGTTAAAGGATATATCTCTTCCATAGTCCCATAGTTTTGATGGCCTTTGGGGGAAGGTCACAATCTAGGCTTCAGTTTTCTCAACTATGAAATAAGGTTGATATTTATGCCTAACTGATCTGCCTAACTCAACAGATCTGTTATGAGGATCAAATAAGATAATATACTTTATATTTCACAAATACATTGAAAACTATAAAGCACTGACCATACAATGTAAGACATGGGTATTGTGAAAACTCTAAAGCACTGACCATAAATGTAAGACGTGTACTGTGACTGTTCTGAGAGGTTATGCCTAGGTTTCTGGCCACATAAAGCTTTTTTTGTGTGTTTGGTCTATGGGCCAAACACAGTGCTGCAGCCAGATTATGTTCAGACTGAAGCGCTCGGGCCACTGTCTTCCCCAGTGCATTTGCTCCCTTAGTGAATCCAATAGGCATTTCAGCATTTCTCTGGGTCTGTATGGGTCATCTGAAAATAAGAGCCATGAGGCAAGAGGCAGGTATCACCAAAAACCAAACAAATAAACAAAACCACAATACAGCAACCATATCATTAGCAGCTGCCCCAGGGATTAAATGAAAAGTTATTTCCTCCCCAGGAAGCACTGAAATTGAGCAGCCAAATGATGAACACTAAACCTGAGTTTATTCTAGGCTGCCTCTAGGGAGCCTCCAGGCTCTACATTTGTATTTTCATCACCAGTCTTCAAATGTTATTAGACACCCCACCCCTTAGATCATTCTACCCCCTTGACATATCTGGGTTTTCATTTTTATCACACACTTACCTTTGTAACAGCAGTCTGCCAACCCTGAAGAAATTCAGGTCTATTTTTTTCTCTGGCTTCAGTCAGCAAATACTTTCTTATATTCTGGTTAAAAAGAAACCACAACACAGATGTTGTGCTCCATCAATAAGTGAAAAATGGAACCTGTCCACAGCACATAGAAGCAAAGGAAGAAGCTGTGGCCTCATAATTGGAGAGAGTATGCACTGATGGATTTAAAACTGAAACTTTATTTCAGCCCTCTCATTTTATACTGTTCAGGAAGACTCAGCCCTTCTGCATTCAGGTACGTACCTAGACTTGACGCTAGTATTAGGACTTTTTATATAAGTCAACTTGCTATATCTGAAACGTAAATGCTGGTAAGCCAAAAAGAAAGGCTTTATCACTCTCAATGCACAATAGAGGGAAAGAACTCATGGTAGATATCATTAAGTAAAACTAAATGAAAACCATTCCACCCTTAGCTAATTTCCATATTTTTGAGGGCTGCAAGTAAAGGTATCATTGAGTTTCGGGAAAGAAAAATCATTCTGGATACTGAATACAGTCAAGTTTACCATTTAAATCCCTACCAAGATGAAGCATTCTCGAGTTTCACAATTTCCCTCACGCCCTTCAACCTCTTTGTGCATCTCTCTCTTTACATCAAGGATGGAGTCACAGTTTACATGAATTGAACGAACCCCTCTGAAGGTGGAGTAGGAGAAGCTACCTCTTTGGAAGAAAAAACATTTGGTGAAAGTAAATAATTAACAAGGTAGGTATGACTGCAAATTGCTTTTCTCCCTCCAAACAAATAACTTCAAGTTCTTGGCATAAGAAGTCTATGTAAAGTCACGAATAAAACACAACCAAAAAAACTTGTCCCTAAAAATGGTCACCTACATTCAATAAATATTTACTGAGTATCTATAATGCATCAAGTGCTGGGGACACAAGTGAATAAAACCATTGTAGTCCTTGCTTTTATGGAGCCTTAACACTTACTTGGTGTTTGTTCAAAACATTTCTGGTCAAGACTCTAGAAATACAGGACCCAACTCCTTTAAAGCCACCTCTATGACACACATGCTCCCCACACACCATATACACTTAAAACATAAAACAGCCTAACCTGCTTGCCTTGATGGCTCCACTTGATTCTAAATGACTTCTAACTACCATAAAAAACAAGTCTACTCTTATGTCTTTTTGCAAATGTGCAAAATTTTATCAGCACTTCTAATTATGCTGAAAAGGTAAGGAGAATTCAAAGAATACTTTGCTGGAGGGTTTGGGAAAAAATTCAAAAAATGAATTATTCAATGACCACTGAATAATGGACCTAAATCATGCAGAACTTAGAAATCAACTGCCTGTCTTTCAAAGTTCTGTTTAACAATAACCTGCTCCGTAAAGACAAATGTCTGTCTAGCCCCTCACTGACTCCTCAACATACAGCAGCCCCTGGCACAGAAACGATGCTCAGGTATTTTCTGGATGAAATTATTTTCTTAACACTGCTACTCTCCTCTGCCTGTTAGAATGTGATTTTTAAAGGCACAAATATGGCCATTTTTGTTGTTTATATCTTTTTAGGTTTGTCCAGGGAAGGGATAATATGGACAAGTTCTGGGAACTGGGGGGAAGTACTGGTTGAGAGACAAGCAAGGAATGAAGGGGAAGGGAACTGGAATGCTGACATTTGATACTGTACCAATTCTTCTGGGCTGGAGTTAAGAGGATTCTAGGCCTAGCAGGATTCCTGGATTTCTTAGTACTGAAACTTATATTTTGGAAATATAGTTTCCTTATAACTAGCTTTCTTTCAATTTGGTTTTTAAATTAAATTTTAATTATACAGGTAATACATGAGTGTAGTCTCCTTGTAAAAAATGGAACTATCAGGGGTGCAACGGTGGCTCAGCAGGCAGAATTCTTGCCTGCCATGCCAGAGACCCAGGTTCGATTCCCAGTGCCTGCCCATGCCAAACAAACAAAAAAAAAGGACCTATGATAGATAAGGTTAAATCTTTATTAGTCCTAACTGATATCAAAATAGTGAGCATCTGTCTGATCTTTACTCTAGTTACTTACATATATATGTATGTGTATATCTACAGATGTGTATGTATTTATATATACTTACATACATATATATGCACACATATATATTTATGCATATATATATATTTTACCCCCATTAACTATATTATATTGTAACATTCGGCAACTTGCTTTTTTTAAATTCAGTTCTTCTTAGAGATTTTACCAGGTTAGGACAAAGAGATATACCATATTCTTTTTGACTGCTACTGTAAGTTTAATAGTATGGATACATCATAGTGCATTTACTGTGTCAATCTGTTTTTTTATATTTTTTTGCTTTTTGGGTTCTACGTAAGTCCTTCCCAACTCGAAGAATAAAACAATTTCTGTATTTTATTCTAATAGTTTTACGGTGTTGTATTTTATATTTAGATCTTCCTTTTAGAATTTGTTTTTGTAAAAACTATGAGGGATCTACATTTCCCTTTTCTAAATGGACAGCTAATTCACCTGAATCGTCATCATATACTAAATTCCTTCATATACATGAGTTATTTCTGGATTCTCTATGCTATTCCAACAATTTGTCTATTTCTAAACCAATACAAATACAGTTTTAATTATTAAACTTTGTAATCTGTTTTCAGATCTGGTGTAGTATTTCTCTTTGCTGTTCCTCAACTTGTAAACTGTTTTGGCTGTTCATGCACATGAACTCTGCCATATTAACTTAGGATGAGCTTCTCAGATTCCATTCAAAATCTTGTAAAATGCATTAGGATGGAAATTAGTATATATTAGTTTGGGGAGAATCAATCTCCTTCCAACACTGAGTCTGCTTTTTATCTCTCCATCTATTCATATTTCCCTTAAATATTTAAAGGATATACTCCTGGGTAATTTATAATCTTTTATTGCTTTTGTAAGTAGAATCTTTCTGTTCTCAGTTACGTTTTAAATGGTTCTCACCAGCACAGGAAAATCTACTGATTTTTCTATGTTGCTTTTGTATCCAACCAACTTGTTGAACTCTCAGTAGGTGAACTCTAATATTTGCCAGTTGATTTTCTTGGACTATAACTCACTCTACAAGAAGTTATTTTGAAGATATGAGCCAATTTTAGCTCTGAGGGAAATAGCAGAAAATGATTGCTCTCCACATTCAAGATTAGTTTTAAAGGAGAAGCAAAAAAAGAAAAAGTCTGACGAAGTCCAATTAGAGCACATATCTCAGAGAGGGACTCAGATCTCAGACAGCTACCTCTCTCCACCTGGAGAGTCCTCTTGTAACCCATTACTCTGAAAACATTTTAGAGGGTTTTATATTTGGTTTTCAAGACAGAAACTGTTTCTCTATGGTACTTACTTCTATTCTATCTAGAGTTAAGATGCTATTTGGTTAATCACAAGAAAAATGAAAAAGAAAAAATAGGATGTATATTAACTTACCTCTACACAAAACTTAAAATGAATGCCTTGGGAATCATAGAATGAAATAATTCGATTAGAGAGTGTCACAGTAATGAGAGACCAGTGAACTTCCAGATGAATAGGAATCAACAGAAGACTCTTTTTAAACAAATCCACCTGATCAAGAAAAGAGAAAGAAATGCAGCCATCATGACAGGCTATCAAAATCAATAACAACAAAGAGCAGCTTCCTTTTACCAACTTTTGACCTGCCCAAGGTCATAAAGCCAGGAAGCAATGGAGCCAGAATGTGAACCCAGGTCTTAGTCTAAAGCCCATGCTTTACTACAAAGAACATTCAGGAAACTGAAGATAAAAAAGTATTATTTTCCATTTAACCTACTAAACCTGAACTTAGTAAATGCGCACAGGGACTTGGCCCCTTATTATGTTTTTACAGTTAAATATAACATATATAAAAAGAAAAGAAAAAAAGCAACGATTTTCAAAGTACACTTCAACAAGTAGATACAGAACAGATTTCAGAGTTTGTTATGGGTTACCATTACACTACTTCAAATTTTTCCTTCTAACTGCTCCAAAACACTGGAGGCTAGAAGAAATTTTTTTTTCTTTTTTGGGGTGATAACATATATACCCAAAAAAAAAAAACCAATAAATTTCAAAGCACATAACAACAATTAGCTGCAGAACAGATTTCAGAGTCTGGTATGGGTTACAATTTCACAATTTTAGGTTCTTACTGCTAGCTGCTCTAAGATACTAGAGACTAAAAGAAATATCAACATCCTAATTCAGCAATCATACTTGTTTGTTAAACCCTCCCTTCCCTATATAACTCCACCATCACCTTTGATCTTTCTCCCACTCTTTAGGGGTATCTGGGCTATGCCCATCCAGCTTTTTCATGTTGGAACAGGCCGTCAATAATATGGGGTAGGGAGATGGAACTAGCTGATGATCTGGAGAGGCTGGGCCCTCAGCATTTCAGGACTTAATCTGGTTCAGGGACCCATTTAGAGGTTATAGGCTTCTGGAAAGTTACCCTAGTGCATGGAACCTTTGTAGAATCTTATATAATGCCCTGTGTGTTCTTTATGATTGGCTGGAATGGTTTTGGTTGGGGTTTGGTAAGTGATGGTAGGCAGCAGTGTCAAACTGAAGCTTGCATAAGAGTGACCTTCAGAGTAGCCTTTCAACTCTATTTGAACTCTCTCAACCACTGGTACCTTATTTGTTCCACTTCTTTTCCCCCTTTTGGTTAGGATGGTAGAGTTTTTGGCCCCTTATTTTTATGCTTAATGAATTTTCTTCTGAATATAATTGATCTATTTCTGACTAGGAAGGAATAAAGGTATTAGAAAACAGCATAAGCCATAAGCCTTCTATCTTTCTACAGATTTGGTACAGTACTTAAGATCCTGGGCTTGGAAGTAAGACGGTTCAATTTGTGGCTCTGCCACTTATTGTCCGGATGACAGTGGCAATTTTCTTAGCCTCTTTGTGCTTTGATTTCCTCAACTAAAATGCAGATAACAATAGTACCTACTTTATAAAGCTGTTGAGCGTGATATGAAAATGCACGTAAAATGCACAGAACTGTGCTCGTTAACACACTTAATTTGTCAACACACCCTATTACCATTAATACTCACTCAGGTCCCCCAAATGTCAAAATTGAGAAAAACATCCTTGACCATACTTTACAACCAAATACATCTTTTACATTCTTTTACAAACCTAATATACCCTTTATATCCTACTGCTTATCTTTCACAATCTAGATATACTTGCTATACTACTTAAAATTCCAGCTGTAGAGTAGTGCTCAATAAGGGTTTGTAAATGAGTAAATGAGTTTTTTCAGGTACTTTATTTTTTTTGGGAAGTAATTCAGTGATTCTTTGGGTTAAAACAATTACAAGGTTATTTTATTACTATTTTTTAAAATATTTTTATTATGATATCTTCATATACATAGTCCCTCCAAAGTATACAATCAATGGCTCAAAATATCATCATAGCTGTGCATTCATCACCATGGTCATTTTTAGAATATCTGCATTGTTCCAGAAAAAGAAATGAAAAGAAAAACGAAAAAACTCAGACATCCCATACCCTTTACTCCTCTTCTCATTGACCACTAGTATTTCAATCTACCCATTTTTTTTCTACTCCTTATCCCCCCACCAATTATTTATTTATTTTTGTCCTTTTTTTTTTACTCCTCTGTCCATACCCTGGAAAAAGGGAGAATCAGATACAAGGCTTCACTATTACACAGTCACATTGTAAAAGCTATATAGTTCAATAGTTTCAGGTACTTCCCTCTAACCACTTCAATACACCATAAACTAAGAAGGGATACCTATATAATGCATAAAAATAACCTCCAGGATAAACTCTCTTCTCTGTTTGAACTCTCTCAGCCACTGAAACTTTATTTTAATCTCATTTCTCTCTTCCCCCTTCTTTGTCAAGAAGGCCTTCTCAATCCCATGATGCTGGGTCCCAGCTTATCCCTGGGATTCATGTCCCACATTGCTAGGGATATTATACCCCTGGGAGTCATGTTCCATGTAGGAGAGAAGATAGTGAGTTCACCTGCCGAACTGGCTTAGTGACGGAGGCCACATATGAGCAACAAGAGAGGTTCTCTGGGGATGACTCTTAGGTATAATTATAAGTAGGCTTAGCTTCTCCTTTGCAAGAATAAATTTCATAAGGGCAAACTCCAAGACTGAGGGCTCAGCCTACTGAATTGGTTATCCCCACTGTTTGCGAGAATATAAGGAATTCCCCAGATGGGGAAGTTAAATGTTTCCTCCGTTCTCCTCAGTCTCCCAAGAGGACTTTGCAAATACTTTTTATTCTCTGGCCAAATTACTCTGGGATGTATCAGGGCATCACACTAACCTGGACAAACCAACAAGATCTTACGCCCTATTCAAGAGTCCATGTAACTATGGTGTTCGAATAAACTGACCATACACACATTAAATTAGAGAATGCACTACTCAAAATAAAAATTTTGCACCAAATAAACATCTCTTCCTTTGGTCTCACACAGAAGTTGAGTTAAAATACAGACCATATCATCCTTTACTCTGTAATCTGATTTACCTTAGTCCTATCCAGATCAGTTTCATTCATACCTCTAGTTGAAGTCTGATTATTATTTTTACTCCCCCGTGGAAATACTTTATTTTGATTGAGTTACTCTAGTATATGCTTTTGTCAAAAATTTTCAAACTATACATTTAAAATCTGGACATTTCAATAGTGCTAAAATTCACTTTTTTTGTTTGTTTTTTAAACTCTTTTTTATTGTATAGTATAACATATATACAAAGCAAAGAAATAAAAAAGCAATAGTTTTCAAAGCACTATGCAAAAAAAAAGTGGTTACAGGATAGATTCCAGAGTTTGTCATGGGCTACCATATGATCCTCTCATATTTTTCCTTCTAGCTGCTCCAGAACATAGGAGGATAGCAGGCTTAAATACTTTTTTATCATCACAATCGACTTTTTTTTCCTTCCTTTTTTGTAAACAATAACATACATACAAAAAAGCTATAAATTTCCAAGCACAGCACCACAAGAAGTCTGATTACTTTTTCAACTTTTTTAACAGTTGCTACATGGGGAAATGCTGACTTGCATAGCATCAGAGCTCTAACTCTGAGTCTCAGGTATCACATAAATACCCAAAGTTTCAGGGAACGACCAGGGATATATATGAACAACTCAGTATCTCAGAGTTTAGAAATAACAGTTAGGACTCTGGAATAGATGTGACTGCTTTAAGAGCTTACAATCTAAGACCCTTTACAATAGGCTATTCAACCTGATAACCCATGCTCTTGACTTCAGTTCTCCGAGTTTGTATATATTATAGTTAGTCTATATGAGTGAGGAATGACAATATTTGTCTGTTTCTGACATTTCATTCAACATACTGTCCTTAAGGTTCATTTACCTAATTGTATGCCTCATAACTTCATTTCTTCTTGCAGCTGCTTAGTCCTTTGTATGTATATACCACAGTTCCCCTTTCCATTCCTCAGTTGTTGCACCTGTAGGCCACCTCCATCCATCACGCCATAAATACCAGGGTGCAAATGTCCATTCGTGTCCCCACTTTCAGTTTCTCCAAGTACATACCTAGCAAGGAGGTTGCAGGTTTAGGCCACCCCACCTCTAGCCTCCTATGGAACCACCATGCTGCCCTCCAGAAGGGCTTCATCTCTCAGCTTCCCTAACCACAGTGAATAGGTACATCTTTCTCCACATTTCCTCCAGCACTTGTTTCTCTCTGATAATTTTTAAACAGTTTTATTCACACATCATACAATCCAGCTTAAGAAAAAAATTAATGGTTCCTTGTTAATCACACAGCCATGCCTTCGCCTCGACGATATGAAGAAATTTCCTTTTCCTCCGTAAAGAATTCTATACCCATCCCCTATATCCCCTGCTTGTTGACATTTAGTTTTGGCATAATGCCTTACATTCAGTGGAAACATATTACAATGTTACTGTTGACTATAGACCCTAGTTTGTACTGATTGTATTTTTTTCTGCATACCATCCCATTTTCAACACGTTGTGATGTTGACATTCATATGTTCTACCTCATGCAAAAACATTTTTATATTTGTACATTTAATTACTATCATTGTCAACACTAGGCATTCCTAAGTTATACTGTCTCAGTCTTTATTCCCATATCTTTCCTTCTGGTGTCATACATGCCCCAACTTTCTCCCTCAGCCAGACTCAAATTCAGGTTCATTCAGTATACTTACACTATTACGCTACTATCAAATGGTATTGAGCTATTGATTTCTGAATTTATACAAGTAGTCCTGTTGCACATTCTGTATTCCTTCAGCACCAAATGACAAGACTATTCATCAGATTAGAAACTAATTTTTAATTAGTTTTAATTTAATTAGAAACTAATTTTTCAATCTTTCATTCCTGCTCTCTGATATTCAGACAATGTTCAACTCTAGGTAAATCATTTACTATGCTACATGACTCTGGAATTGAAGCACTTAGCACTTTTAATTTTCAGTTTCTGTTTAAACCTGGGAAGTGGGGTGGGCAGGATATATGAGACCACATAGACTGGTCCTTTACAGTTAAAAAAATTCTGACTATCTAATGCATATTTAAATCATTATTAAAGAAGACCAAATTTATATTACAAAAAATGATATACTTAATATATAAAAATCCGGAAATACAGGTAACAAGATATACTTCAGTGTTTATTTTTCCAGATATTTTTCTTTTAATATATTGATGTTCACATACATACAAACTTGTGTATATGTAATTAAGAATATGTATGGCAGATTTTATTATTGATCCATTATTTGTTGCTCTCCCTAGCATATGTGGTATGACTGGATGTCTCAAGACAGGTGCTGCTCCTTCAACTTGATCCCAATAACAGAATAAAGAAGAAAAAACATAGGATCACCTTAGATGCAGTAAAAGCATTTCATTAAATTTGACATCCATTTGTCGAACTCTCAGCAAACTAAGAATAAAAGGGAACTTCCTTGGGCTGATAAAAGGCATTTATCAAAAAAACAAAACAAAACCTACTGCTAACATTATACACAACAGTGAAAAGCCTGAATGCCTTCCTCCTAATAACAAAGCAAAGATGTCTTTTCTCATTACTCCTATTCAACATCATACTGGATGTCTGAGCCCGGGCGATAAGGTAACAAAAAAAGAATGGCCTAGAATTGGAAAGAAAAAAAATAAAATGGTCATTATGTGCAGACATGATTCTCTATGAAAATTTCACAGATTCTATGAAAAGTGGACTAGAAGACTTTAACAGTCTATTTTCCCTACCTGGAAAAACAAGGATAAAGCGGTGGATTTACGCTTTGTATTCCCATTACTGTGTTCTACTGTCTATATAGCAAATAATGCTTATCACCCCCTAATTAGATTAGATTTACTTATTTGCTTACTGTAAGTCCAAAGAGAGCTGGGGCTTTTTCTTTCTTATATACCACTTGTGGTAGTTAGATTCAGTTGTCAACTTGGCCAGGTGAGCATACCTAGTCTTGCTGTTGCGGACACAAGCCAATGGTACCTGAACCTCATCTGTTGCTAATTACATCTGCAGTCGGCTAGGAGGCATGTCTGCTGCAATGAGTGACCTTTGACTTAATTGGCTGGTGCTTAAATGAGAGAACACAATGTAGCACAGCTAAGCAGCTCGGCATTCCTCATCTCAGCACTTGCAGCTCAGCCCAGGCCTTTGGAGATGCAGAAAGAAGTCACCCCGGGGAAAGTTGTTGGAACCCAGGGGCCTGGAGAGAAGACCAGCAGAGACCATCCTGTGCCTTCCACATAAGAAAGAACCTCAGTGGAAAGTTAGCTGCCTTTTCTCTGAAGAACCAACAAAATAAATCCCCTTTTATTAAAAGCCAATCGTCTCTGGTGTGTTGCATTCCGGCAGCTAGCAAACTAGAACACCACTGTATCCTGAGTGCATAGAAAAGTGCTTGGCACCTAACAAGGTTTGCATAAATATTTGTTGGAAAGTAAAATATATACAGCTAAAACCTCTTGTATGCTCAATTATTTGAGAAATTTCCCTTCCTCCCTTTCATTCAATCCATACCACTAAGATAAGCTTCCTCCATCCCTGGATCAAGTCAGATCAGTACCAGGTTCAGTTTACCTAGGAAGGCACTGGCCATCAGCTCAAACTCTAAGATATTTTCCTCTTGCACAGCGTTTCTCAACTTTCATTAATCCATGTTCACCAACCACAGTTTTATCTCATTTTATTTTCTACAGTTTATACTATAAAAAGACTTTAAAAACTTACCAAAGACAGAAATAAAGTGATAGGCTTTTTATAGTGTCTTCCCTCAGCTTTTATTTTCTACCCTGGGTGAGGAATGTGGGGGAGGCACTTCAATTAGTAACTAACGATTTATAACCTTGGAGGTTGACAGTTCTTATAACACTAAAACCTATAGGCTCCTCTCTTCTTTCTTTTTCCTGATTCCTGACTATCACTCTTGATTCAGACTCATCACTTTCGTCACCCTGTCCCCTACAATCAGTTACTACATTGTTAGTGCCCCTATAATATTTGCATATATACAATTTTATTAGCATGTATCTTGTCCTTTTTTATTACGTTTCTACATGTAGATCAGAACTGTCCGAAGGAACTTTTGCGTGATAATGGGAAAATTCTATGTCTGTGCTGTTCAACATGGTAGCCACTAGCCAGGTGTAGTCACTTGCGTACTTGGCATGTGGCTAGTATGGCTGAGAAACTGAATTTTAAATTTTATTCTATTTTAATTAATTTAAACTTAAATAGCCACATGTAGCTACTGTCTACCATACTGGACAGTCTATAAGACTTGTCTTAGTTATCTCAGTATTTTCAGCCCTCTACAGAGGTATCAATGAACTAGTACATAATGGACATTTAATAAACCAGATGTAGAATAGAAAAAATAATCAGAGTACATTACACAGAATAAACCAGGTTTATGTTTTGGGAGAAATCTCTGGGTTACATATATGTATATGTTTTTGTGGGTTGTGATAAAAAATTTATTCTCATGATGGATCAAAGACAAAACATTTTTTGAAAACCACTGCTGATAACCTTATCAAATACTGGCTGCTTCTTTTTCTATCACCCCATTGTAACTGACACTAGGAAGTAGGAAACACTGAGGTCCTGATTCGAATGAACTTGCAGTTGGTCATTCTGTATTTTATCACCAACAACCTCAACAATACAGTAGTTCTTTCACTCCAAGAATTTTATTGTTTCTATTTCCTTGTAAATATCATCAGTTGACTTCACATCCTCCTTCATAGTACTTTATGCTCAGTTGTCCATTCCACCCATTTTTCACTACTATTTATTACATAAACATTTAAAGAGAGATAGACAGTAGACTAGGAGCCAGGGATCTAGAGACAAAAGAGCTCAAGTTTCAGTAGAGAAAAGGGATAAAAAATCACAATGTAATGAAATAAATGTTATGCAGGGTGTACATAGAGGAAGCTAATGTGTGTATGTATTTGTGTATATATATATATATATATATATATGCATACACACAAAAAAGACTATGGGAACATAGAGGAAAATGCAACTAATTCTGCTGAGATCACAAAGTATAAATATTTGATGGGGAGACAGGAAGAGAACAGGAAAAAAGGAAAGGGGATGACTTACCCAATACCAACTTTACATTCCTTGATCTCCACTAAGAAAAATGCCATAATATGGAAGGCATTTGCCTATTTTTAGTTCTTACCATTTGTTACCTTTATGTCCTTAATTTCATGCGTTCAACAAATTTTGGTCAGGTATCACTAAACAAAGAAAAACAAATTTCCTGCTCTCATGGAGCATAAACTGTAGTAGACAAGAGAGACAATAAAGTTGTACTGTAAAGCAGGTAGTGACAAATACAAAGAAGGAAAACAAAACAAGATATAGTAAGAATGCTGTGTAGTACTATTTTAGAGAGGATAATCAGGGACAGTCTATCTGAGGTTAACATTTGAAGTAGGCATTAATGAAGTGAGAAGAGTCTTATATATATCTTATGGAAGAGCATTGGAAGGAGGGAAAAGGAAATATGAAGGCCTCAAGACAAGAAAGTGCTTTAAAATGTTGAAAGGAAGCTATATGGTTGGAGCACAGTGACTGAGGGAATTAACACCAATAGAAAATATGATTGTCATGGTCAGGTTCATGTGTCAATTTGGCCAAGTGGTGGTACCTGTTTGTCCGGTTGGGCAAGTGCTGGCCTGTCTGCTGCAATAAGGACATTTCATAGAATTAAATCATGATCATGTCAGCTACATCCACAGCTGATTCCATTTGTAATCAGCCAAAGGGGAGTGTCTTCTGCAATAAGTAATGCTTAATCTGATCACTGGAAGCCTTTTAAGGAGGATTCACAAGAGACAAGCTCTTCCTGTCTCAGCTGGTGAGCCTCTCCTGCAGAGTTCATCCAGACCCTCCATCCGAATCATTGGCTTCACAGCCTGCCCTGCGGATTTTGGACTCTGCATTCCCATGGTCACGTGAGACACTTTATTAAATTTTATATTTGCGAGTGTTACCTGTTGATTCTGTTTCTCCAGAGAACCCTAACTAATACAATGATTAAACCTATGTTTTTTTCAATTCTGGGAACAAAATATTATATTGACTCCTCTCTAGAACAGATTAAGAAATTAAGGCATACATCTTTTATTCATGAATTTATGGGCACCGTATCACTTAGGAATGCTGTTATAAGAAATAGTAACCGAAACCATAATAAGATTTACCAAGAAGTCTGCAAGTAGGGAGTTCCAGGATTTCTTCAGTGATTCAACAATGTGATCAAGGCCTCAAGTATCTTCCACCCTTCTGTTCTGCCATCCTCAACATACTGTGCTTTTATGTCTTTGGGCTTGCCACCTCATGATCTCTACATGACTCCTGTAGCTATAGGCATCACATCCCTACCATATTCTTCCTTTTAAAAAGCATTTTTTTTTTGCTGTTAAATATAACATATACACAAGGAAAAGAAAAAAAAAAAAGCAATGATCTTCAAAGTAAACTTCAATAAGTAGGTAGAGACCAGATTTCAGAGTTTGTTATGGGTTACCACTTCAGTATTTCAAACTTTTCCTTCTAGCTGCTCTAAAACACTGGAGGCTAGAAGAAATATTTTTTTCTTTTTTTGTGTGAAAAATAGCATATATACTAAAAAGCAATAAATTTCAGAGCACATCACAACAATAAGTTGTCAAACAGTTTGGTATAGTTAAAATTTCACAATTTTAGGTTTTTACTGCTAGCTGTTCTAAGGTAATAGAGACTAAAAGAAATACTGATATAGTCATTCAGCACTCATATGCATTTGTTAAACCCTACCTTCTCTTTATAACTCCGCCATCACCTTTGATCTTTCTCTCACTCTTTAGGGGTATTTGGGCTATGCCCATTCTAGCTTTTTCATGTTGGAAGGGCTGGATAGGGAGATGGAACTAGCTGTGTTTAGACAGGTTAGTCCCTCAGCACTTCCAGAGTTACTTGGTCCAGGGACCCAACTGGAGGTTGTAGATTTCTGTAAAGTTACCCTAGTGCATGGAACCTTTATAGAATCTTATATAATCCCTTAGGTATTCTTTAGGATTGGCAAGATTGGTTTTGTTTGGCGTTTGATATAATAGGTAGCAATGTCTAACTGAAGGTTGTATAAGAGTGACCTCCAAAGTAGCCTCTCAACTCTATTTGAACTCTTAGCCACTGATACCTTATTTATTCCACCTCTTATCCCCCTTTTGGTCAGAATGGCATTGTTGATTCCATGGTACCAGGGCTAGATTCATTGCTGGGAGTCATCTCCCATGCTGCCAGGGAGAGTTTCATCCCTGGATGTCATGTCCCACATAGGGAAAGGACAATGATTTCACTTGCAGAGTTGGGCTTAGAGAGAGTGAGACCACATCTGAGCAACAGAGGTCCTCCAGGAGTAACTCTTAGGGACATCTACAGGCAAGCTTAACTTTTCCACTACTTACATAAGCTTCACAGGGGTAAGTCTCAAGATCAAGGGCTTGGCCTATTGATTTGGATGTCCCTAAAGTTTGACACAGTTTCAGAGGATTCCCTGATGGTAAAGTTTAATAGTTTCATATTTTTTCTCCCATCCCTCAAGGGACTCTGCTGATACTTTTTGAATATCTGCTTAATATACTCTGGGATGTATCCAGGCGTTACACTGAACTATACAGAATTAAAGGCCCTCATTCCTATTTTGGGCCCCATGTGTCTGGTTGTTTAAATGATCTATCCAGACAGACTGAGTTAGATTATGTGTTACAGATAATTTAGGTTCTGGACAAAATAAACCTTTCTTCCTTTGGTCTCAAAGAATAGATGAGTTTCTAAAGTAGTGACAATGTCTTTCTTACTCTTGTATTCTAAATTACCTTAATTCCGACCTGATCAGCTTCAACTCTAAATACCATGTTGAACATATATAAAACAGGTTCCTAAAATCCAGAAATAATTACCATGCCAGGCTAAATGTGACTGCTTATAAGAGCTTACAATCTAGACCCCTGTTTTCTTATAAGTATTTTCTAAATAAGACCATACAATAATTGTCCTTTTGTTTCTGCCTTATTTTGCCTCACCAAATGTCCCACAGGTTCATTCACATCATTGCATGCCTTACAACTTCGTTCCTTTTTGCAGCAGCACAATATCTGATCATATATATATATATATATATATATATATACCATCATTCACCAATCTACTTCTCAATGTAATTCAATCTACATCTTCAGCCACTTCCTTTCATCAGGTACCATATATAATGTCCAAAGTCAACAATCCATCAACACTCTCAATTTTAGATAATTTCATTGTTACCAAGAGAGAGAGAACCAATAAACACCTCCTCATCAAATAGAAAATCTAAACCTCCCCTTAACTCTTGTCCCTCCCTCCCATTATTTACCCCTGGTGTTGCTGTGGTACTATTGTTTTCCTGTTAATCCGACAGTACACACTAGCAGTTTTCCCCCTATTACTCCAAACTAATACCCTCTTTGTACAAGATTCATACCTTTGAAGTAGTTCATGCAAGAACTTTTATATTCGTAGTGTTAATCGGTGGGACACATGGGTCTAAACAACCCCTTTCAATCATGTTCACACCTTCAATATGGTAATGTTACTTATAAACCCACCAGTGAACCACCTTCACCTCTATCTATTTTCATTTGAGTTCAATCTCATCAGCTAAGTGTTCACCTGTCTGTACCCTCTGTGTTTCCCTAAGCCCCCTATATTTTGTATTATAAGCCTCTGATTTTACCTTTACCATGCCTACCATATTTTTTTTTCGGCATGGGCAGGCACCAGGAATTGAACCCAGGTCTCCAGCATGGCAGGCAAGAACACTGCCTGCTGAGCCACTGTGGCCCACCCATGCCTACCATATTCTTAAGCAGAAAGAAAGGATAGAGAAAATGGCAGCAAACCCTCCTATCATATCTGTCCCTTTTATCAGAAAAGAATCTATTCCAGGAACTCGACAGACTTCCTTGTTTACAGGGTTTTCTAGAGAAACAGAACCAACAGGAGAGATCTGTAAATATGAGATTTATAAAGGTGTCTCATGCAACCGTGGGAATGGAAGAATCCAAAATCTTCCATTGGATTTTGGGCAGGCGATGAAGTGTCTGGATGAACTCCACAGGAGAGTCTCTCTTCGCCCTTAAAAAGCCTTTAACTGATTAAATTATCTAATTGTGGGGGCACACCTTAGTTGATGGCAAATGTAATCAGCCGCAGATGCAAATAGCTGACTGATGAATTAATCAACTGGCCACAAAATATCCTTGCAGCAATGGTCAGGCCAGTGCTTGCCTGACCAGACAACTGGGCATTAATTATTTGGCTAAATTGACACCAGAACCTAACCATCATAGTCCACCCCCTGTCGACTTGGCAGCTGTACACATCACCTTGAAACATGCATAATTTCCAAACAGAACCCAACAGCAGACATATGTTTTGCCTAACAATACTCAACAGTCCTGCATACAACCAGAATAACACTACATCTCTCCAGAATAAAGTGCAAGTCCTTAGGTAACATTCACTCTTAAACTTCATATCCTCTGACTTAAATACCAAAACATGAACAATACAATTATGTCATGGGATAAGAGGAAAACAAGATATCTGCATATTTACAAATGCAAACATACTCATAACAAAATAGGAAGGAAATGTACATATAATCACAGTCCTTGTTCCCGTAACTGGTTATGCAGTCATAATTCGTACTTATCACTTCCTTCTACTACCCATTCCATGTTCCCTTTACCCCCGCTGCAAGCACTTCAGCTAGTTATGGTTCTTTGCCAGGTGGGATGACCCAGACCTTCATTCCTGAAGTTTCTGGGCCATTGGTAGTCCTGCCTAGTTTGGGTCATTGCAGTTTTCCATTAACTTTAATCACAGGGAATGGCAGTACTGAGACACCTTAAGGGATCTCCTATATTCGAAGAAAATACTTCTTTACCTCCACTGTGTAGTTACAGCCTATTTCCCCTTAATAGTCAGGATCAACCACTCTAGACAGAACAGTAATCCCCTTTCATGCCTGTTGATTCAGTGGCATGAAAAGCCCAAAGTGGCTAGGTGGTAGTCTTAATCTCCAGTTCAATGGAATCATTGTTGTGTCTCCTGGTAGGAGCACTCCTCCATTTGGAATTAAGACCTGTAGATCAGCAGAGCATAAGGGTGCAGGGACAAGAAGCAAAAACTTTCCTAGTGGATCACTAGGGGTGATACTGAGTGGTGCCACTCCTATCTTCACCCCTTGATTTCTGGACCCAAGAATCCCGGCTATGGGAGAAACAGCACCATAGAGTGGACACTGATTCAGAGCATACACAGCCTCCTGGAGAACACTGCCCTAGCCCTGTAAGATACTGCCAACTAGTTGACACCATAATTAGGTCTTCAAAAGGCCATTCCACCTTCCTATCAACCAGCTGCCTCTGGTTGATGGGGAATATGGTAAGACCAAAGAATTCTGAGCATGTGCCCATTCTTGCACTTCATTTCCTGTTTAATGGGTTTCTTGATCAGAAGCAGTGCTGTATGGAATGCCATGATGGTGGATGAGGCATTCTATAAACCTACATATGGTAGTTTTTGCAGAAGTATTGCATGGAGATGCAAACCCACATCCGAACTATGTGTCTATTCCAGTTGGTACAAATTGCTGCCCCTTCCATGATGGAAGTGGTCCAATGTAATCAACCTGCCACCAAGGTTGATCACCTTGGGGAATAGTGCCATATCGGGAACTAAGTGTGGGCCTCTGCTCCTGGCAGACTGGGCACTTAGCAGTGGCCATAGACAGGTCGGCCTTGGTGAGTAGAAATCCATGTTGTTGAGCCCATGCATAACTTCCATCTCTACCACCATGCCCACTTTGTTTATGAGCCCATTGGGCAATGGCAGCAGTGGCTGAGGAAAGAGGATGACTCGTATTCACAGGACAGGTCATCTTATCCACTTGATTATTAAAACCTTGCTCTGCTGAAGTCACCCTCTGGTGAGTATTTTCATGAGACACAAATATCTTCAAATTTTTGCCTACTCAGAAAGGTCTACCTACATACCTCTTCCCCAGACCTCTTTGTCACCAATTTTCCAATTAGGCTCCATCCAAATCCCTGACCATCCAGCCAAACCATTAGCAACAGCCCATTAGTCAGTATACAAATGCACTTCTGGCCAGGTGTCTTTCCAAGCAAAATGAACGAGGTCACTGCTCGAAGCTCAGCCCGCTGGGAAGAATTCCCCTCACCACTGTCCTTTAAGAACATCCTAAAATGGGGGTGTAATGCTGCAGCTGTCCACTTCCAGGTGTTCCCCACATACAGGGCAGAACCATCTGTAAACCAGGCCTGGTCTGGGAAAGAGAAGGTAATTTGGCAGAAGTGCAGACCATGGGCATTTGGGCTACTTCCTCATGCAACTTACTGTGCCTTCAAGACCTGCTTGAGCCCTATCTTTAATATACCATTTTCATTTTATGATGGAGTGCTGCTGTGCATGCCCAACTTTATGGCTTGTTGAGTCAGACAACATCCAGCTCGTGATAGGCAACTCAGGTCTCATGGTAACCTGGTGGCCCATGGTTGAGTATTCAATCTCTACTAAGACACAGTAGCAGGCTAAAAGTTGTCTCTCAAAAGAGTAGTAGTGGGCCTCGGTGGCTCAGCAGTCAAGAATGCTTGACTGCCATGCCAGAGGACCCGGGTTCGCTTCCCGGTGCCTGCCCATGTAAAAAAAAAAAGAGTAGTAGTTACGTGCATCAAATGGTAAGGGTTTGCTCCAAAATCCCAAGAGTCTGTGTTGTGGTTCTCCTATAGGGGCCTACCAAAAACTATAGACAGCATCCCTATTAGCCATTGACACTTCCGGCACTGCTGGGTCTGCTGGATCATATGGCCCAAGTGGTAGAGCAGCTTGCACAGCAGCATGGACCTGTCACAGAGCTTCCTCTTGATCTGGACCCCACTCAAAATGAGCAGCTTTTCTGGTCACTCAGTAAATGGGCCGGAGTAGCACAACCACATGAGGAATATGTTGCCTCCAAAATTCGAGGAGGCCAAGTAGGCATTGTACCTCTCTTTTGGTCGCAGGAGGGGCCAGATGCAATGGGTTATCTTTCAACTTAGAAGAGATATCTCAACATGCCCCACAGCACTGGACAACTAGAAATTTCGCTGAGGTGGAAGGTCCCTGTATTTATATTAGATTACCTCCCATTCCCTTACCTGTAAATGCCTTACCAATAAGTCTACAGTAGTTGCTACTTCTTGCTCACTTAGTGAGCTGCTCTACCACTTGGGTCATATGATATATGGCCCATATGCTGGAACATAATGGACCAGCATGATGTTCTGTGGGAAGGAGAAATGATCAAGGTCCCTGTGAACAAGACTGTGATATAGGGCTGGAGAGGTGATATATCCCTGATGCAGGACAGTAAAGGTATACTGCTGGTCTTGCCAGCTGAGAGCAAACTGTGTCTGGTGGTCTCTACTGAAAGCTATTGAGAAAAAAGCATTTCCCAGATCAATACCTACATACCAGTTACCAGGTGATGTGTTCATTTATTCAAGCAATGATACCACATCTGCAACAGTAGCTACAATTGGAGTTATCACCTGGCTAAATTTATGATAATCCACTGTCATCCTCCAAGACCCATCTGTTTCCTGCACAGGCCAAATAGGAGAGTTGAATAGGGATGGGTGGGAATCACCACTGCTACATCCTTAAAGTCCTTAAGACTGACACTAATCTTTGCAATACCTCTAAGAATATTACTTCTGATTAATTATTTTGCTAGGTAGGGGCATCACCAAGTGGCTTCCACTTGGGCTTTCCTACCATTATAGCCCTCACTCCATGAGTGAGAGCACCAATGTGGGGGATTCTACCAGTTGCTGAGTACATCAATTCCAATTATGCATTCTGGAACTAGGGAAATGACCACAGAATGGTCCAGGGACCCACTGGACCCACTGTGAGATGGACCTGAGCTAAAACTCCATCAATTATCTGACCTCTATAAGCCACTACCCTGACTGGTGGACCAGAGTGACATTTTGGGTCTCCTGGAATTAGTGTCACTTCTGAGCCAGTGTCTAATAATCCCCGAAATATATGATCATTTCCTTCTCCCCAGTGCACAGCCACCCTGGTAAAAGGCTGTAAGTCTCCTTGGGGAAGGCTGGGAGGAAGATTAACAATGTAAATTTTGGGTAGTGTAAAACGGTCCTTCCCATTCAAGTAGCTCTGAGTCTGTAATCTGTTTCAAGTCTGGAAACTGATTAAGAGACTGTGACTCTCTATTTTTGCAATTCAAATTAGACTTCTGTTCACTTGACCTAGAGGTCTTCTGCTTATACAGCTCAAATAAGAATTTAGTAAACTGCTCATCTATTTTACTTCTGGGTACTCCATGATCTACTAGCCAACACCACAAGTCTCTGCAAGTCAAGATTATTTTGACTGTTGCTTTGAGTCTGCTGTCCAATATGGTGTCCACACCCACTATATTGTCTATGGTGATTAACGGTCTCCATGTAGCTTCTGCCAACTCGAGATCCCATCATCCCCACTGTGTTTCAGGATTCCAGCTCAGTGACAGCAGTTCCCACAGTAATATCTAACCTATAGAGAAGGGCAACTACAGAGTTCTTCAGGGATCCTGAAGCTAGTCTCATGAATTTATTTCTCAAGCTTCTGATGAAAGATGTGTCCTCTGGAAATTCCTGGGATGTGTGGGCAGGTCTTCCATGATAAATCTACTCTATCATTCCCATCTCTCTAAGCCTCTAGATCCCTTCATTACATTATACCAGGGCAGTTATGGCATTTTGGCCTCAGGTAATGTCAGCCACCTTTTGGTCCATGTTTCAGCCAACCATCCAAACAAACTGTTAATGCCCTTTCTAACCCCTTGAGCTCCAATACTGAATGCAGAATCTCTGCTTAGCCGGTCCATATCAATAAATTCAACTTGATTCAACTTTATATTTCTTCTACCATTATCCCAAACCATTAATATCCATTCCCAAACATATTCCCCTGCTTTCTGCCTAAATAGATTGGAAAACCCATGCAGTTCTTTTGGAATATAGGGTATCTCCTCATGGTTTACACTTCATATCTTATGTTTTCGGGCCTGCTGGGACTTTAGTCTAGTTATAGGTCTTGAGAAAAGAGGGGTAGTGATAGGTGGGTCATGAAAAGAAATAGAAGTGTCTTTCAAGCCAGTTACCTCAGGGCATTCCGTTGCAATTTCATCTGGTGAAACAGGATTAGTTGCTCCAGACAGAGGAGTGAAGGCTGCTTCCCCAGGGGAGGTGGTTATAGGGTTAGCAGGGACTGAAGGGGCTAATCTCTTTAGGTGGAGGTTGGATGGTAGACTCCTCTGAAGAGACGGGAGACCAGGATACTGTTTCCTCAAGGCAGGCTGGAGGCTGAGAAGCCCTTTCCTCAAGGCAGTCCACTACAGGTCTATCTAGCAAAGGCTGAGCAGATTCCAGGGATCCTGGCTTCCCACTGCCATCATTATCAAGCCAAATACCACCATCCCATCTTTCAGGATCCCATTCTTTTTCCAATCAAAGCCCTTACTTTAATAACAGACACCCTGCAAGGTTGAGATTTTAGTTTTATTGTAAATCTACTCGCACAATGAGGCACTGTGTCTGGTTTTCAGAGATCTCAAGTCTGCAACCACAGCAAGTATGATTTTCTTTCAGGGCACACATGGAAACTTTTACATCATTCATAGAGCGCTGAAGTTTCACATTTGACGCCCTCAGTTCATCCTTTTTCCTCATCAATGTATCCAGTGTATCTAATGACAACTAGCCAACATCATTGTATCTCTTAATTCCACAAGATTCCATAAAGGTGTCAAAAACATTATCACCCCGAGCCTTGTCTTGTATAAGTGCACAATTAGCAGAATCTTTTTTGCCAACTCATCCCATGGACTATCAGTGCCATCTTTATTATTGGAAACAGTCATTAGTGCCTCTGGGTCTAGTCAGAAAACCAATTGTAAAAACCCATTTTTAAGATTCTGTTTCTCAAGAACCACTCCTGGTACCAAACTGTGTTAGTCAGGGTTCTTTAGAGAAACAGAACCAACAGGAGAGATCTGTAACTATGAGATTTATAAAGGTGTCTTACACAACCATGGGAAAGAAAGAGTCTAAAATTTGTAGGGCAGGCTGTGAAGCTGGTGGTTCTGATGAAGTGTCTGGATGAACTCCACAGAAGAGGCTCGCTGGCTAAAGTAGTGAGAGTCTGTCTTCATCAAAAAGCCTTCAACTGATTAGATTATCTTATTGTGGAGACAAGCCTTGATTAATGGCAGATGCAATCAGCCACAGTCACAATCTACTGACTAATGATTAAATCAGCCAGCCACAAAATATCCCCGCAGCAATAGTGAGGGTCAGTCTGCCTGACCAGACAACTCTGCATCATCATTTGGCCTAGTTGACGCCAGAACCTTACCATCACATTCTCCTTACACCCCACTGAATGGAACTGCATCCCTTGACCCCTGGTGTCTGTAATGCAGGCTAGCAAAGAACACATACAGCCAAGAGGAATAAGACTATACTGAGTTTCTTAAAACAGTAATGATGTATCACCCAAGAACGATCATTTTTATTGTCTCATACTAAACCAAAGTTTTGCTACCAAGGAGGCAGGGGTGAAATGGCCATTTGTCCCAAGCCAATCTTGAAATTTGTGTTATTATCTATTTTTTCTACAATGAAGCACCTCCACCTGCCTATCCCCATCCAATCACTAAGAAGCAGTACAACACTGAATTCTATTCGGTAGCTATAATTATACAGTTATTTAGACTTAGTTATTTGCTTAACTTTATTTAAGGGTGTGCTTTATTTAAGGGTGTGCTTAACTTTATTAAGGGATGACGAGACGTAATCCGAGAGAGTACCTTCCAAGGTTTGAAAGGATCTATGTCCCCTAGAAAAACCATGTTTTAATCTAAATCCCATTTCATAAAGGCAGAATAATCCCTTCAATTCTGTATGTTTGAAACTGTAATCAGATCATCTCCCTGGAGATGTGCTTTAATCAAGAGTGGTTGTTAAACTGGATTAGGTGATGACATGTCTCCACCCATTTGGGTGGGTCTTGATAAATTTCTGGAGTCCTATAAAAGAGGAAACATTTTGGAGATTCGGAGAGAGCAGCACCATGAAGCAGAGAGTCCACGAGCCAGCGACCTTTGGAGATGAAGAAGGAAAACGTCTCCTGGGGAGCTTCATGAAACGGGAAGCCAGGAGAGAAAGCTAGCAGATGACGCTTTGCTCACCATGTGCCCTTCCAGTGGAGAAAGAAGCCCTGACTGTGTTTGCCATGTGCCTTCTCACTTGAGAGAGAAACCCTGAACTTCATCGGTCTTCTTGAACCAAGTGGTACCTTTCCCTGGATGCCTTAGATTGGACATTTCGAATTGGGACATTTTCTTGGCCTTAGAACTGTAAACTAGCAATTCATTAAATTCCCTTTTACAAGCCATTCCATTTCTGGTATATTGCATTCCAGCAGCTAGCAAACTAGAACAAAGGGTCATCCCTAGGCCCTTAGATGATAATTCAAATTTTTTTTAGATTTCATTCTTTTCAATTTATTTTTTAAGCAGGATGGATTTAAATTTTCAAATAGATTCTTCAGCAAAAGCTCACAAAAATAGTTTTTCAACATTAGAAAAGAACTCTTTGTTACTATTGCATATAAATAAATATTTGACTAAATCTATGATTACTGGGTCATAGAGTCTCTCTACCTTGATACTGGGTATACACTGTTTCACTTTCCTCTATCATTTAATATTGCTGAAAAGAAATCCGATATCATTCACACTTTGTTCCTTGTAAAACTAAACAGGCATGTGGTGCACAGGTGGTTCAGTGGTAGAAAGCTCACCTTCCATGCAGGAGACCCGGTTTCGATTCCTGGACCAAAAAAGAAAACACTAAACTGGCTTTTCTGTACAGATGCGTAAGGGATTTTTTCTTTTCTCTTTAAATTTTTTAAAGGAAAATTTCAAGCATATGCATGAGCAGAAAGAATAAAATAATGAACCCTATCAGTCACCTAGCTTCAAAAATTCTCAACTGTGGTGAATCTTGTTCATCAATTAAGCCTCCCCTCCTTTTTACCCAATTTTATACTGTTCTGAAAAAAAGTTTAATTCCACCCTCATTTTTGAAGAACAATTTTGCTGGATATAGAATTCTTGGTTGGCAAATTTTTTCTTTTAGGATCTTAAATGTATCATACCACTGCTGCCTTGCCTCCATGGTTTCTGTTGAGAAATCCACACAGTCTTATTGGGTTTCCCTTGTATGTGATGGATTGCTTTTCTCTTGCTGCTTTCAAAAGTCTCTCTTTCTCCTTGACATCTAACAATCTGACTATTAAGTGTCATGGAGTATGTCTATTTGGATCTATTCTGTTTGGGGTACACTGTATTTCTTATATCTGTAATTTCATGTCTTTCATAAGAGATGGGAAATTTTCAGAGGCCATTTCCTCCATTAGTCTTTCTCCTTTTCCCTTCTCTTCTACTTCTGGGACACCCACAACATGTATATTCATGCGCTTCATGTTGTCATTCAATTCCGAGACCCTGCTCATATTTTTCCATTCTTTTTCCTATATTTTCTCTTGTGTGTTGGATTTCAGATGTCCAGTCCTAGTTCACTAATTTTTTCTTCTGCCTCTTCAAATCTATTGTTGTAGGTTTCCATTGTTTTTTCATCTCTTCTATTGTGCCTTTCATTACCATAAGTTCTCTGATTAGTTTCTTCAAACTTTCTAGTTCTTTTTGTTCACCCAACGTCCTCCTTATATCCTCCCTCAACTCACTGATTTGATTTTTGATGAGATTTTCCATGTCTGTTCGAACATCCCAAATTAGTTGCTTCAACTCCTGTATCTCATTTGAACTGTTGGCTTGTTCCTTTGACTGGGTCATATCTTCAATTTTCCTAGTCTAACTTGTTATCTAGGCATTTGATTTCCTGAATAAGTTTATTCTGGAAGTTGTTTTCACTCTTTTACGTAGGATTTTCTTGCTGGATAACTTTGTTCTTTATCTGTTCTTTGACATTCAGTTCAATGTATTCTAGACCTCTAGCATAGATTCTGTTTAACGGATCAGAATTTTTTAGATCTTGCCCTGCCTATACGGAGCCTTTTTTTTTTTTTTTTTTTTAAATACATGGGCAGGCACCGGGAATCAAACCCAGGTCCTTTGGCATGGCAGGCAAGCGTTCTTGCCTGCTGAGCCACCGTGGCCCGCCCTTTTTTTTTTTTTTTTTTTTTTTTTGAGGAGAGTCTCTATAGGTATTATACACCCCAGTCAGATTTTCCCAGACCACACAGGCCCACGTCTCAGGAGGAAAGAGTTACCAGCATCAGTGTTCCCAGAGGATGAGACCCAGCAAGCTGTCAGATTTTCCAATGAAGCCTCTAGACTCTGTGATTTTCTTATCCTGCCCAGCATGTGGTGTTTGTCTGCCTGTGGCTTCCCACCAGTGTAAAGTGATGTGATGCCTTTAATTTCAGCAGCCTCTCCCTGTTTGGGCGTGGTTGAGACAGACAGAGGAGAGGTTGCAGGTTGACATTAATTGCTTCAGTTTTCTACTTCTTGGGGCCTGGATTCCTTGGCAGAGGGATTCCACTTGAGCTGGGCCCCATCTTTCTCCTAGGAAAGATACAACCTTTAGGGAATTAACTCCTTTCATCTGATTAGTGAATTTCTCTCAGAGAAGCTTAATTTCGCCTTTGCCTGGGCCAGTGCTGAAGCCTGAGAAGTCTTCCAGTTCTACTTAATGAGCTGTTAAGGAGTAGGAAAAAAAGCAAAAATAAGCCTTTTCAGAGCTGGACCCCTGCTCCTCAGGTTTGTCAATCAAGAGCTTAAATTGGTAAGTGGCTCTATAATCTCCCAGCTCTATGTGCGCCCTTTTCTTGGAGCCCATCCCTTTTCCAGTATTTTGTGCTGTCCAACTCAAAAAATCTCTTTGTTTTTGTCAGTCCCACCCCCTCTCTGCCAGGGCAAAAATCTCCTAGTACTGTAGTACTTATTCCAGGTTTATCTGTGCTGGGGGCCTATTTTCAGTAGTTAGAATTTGTTAATTTATTCCACAATTGGAGCTTGGTTGCCTAAGCCCTTGCTGCACAAAGTCTGTTTCCTTTCCCCTTGGGGAACCAGCATGCTGTGCTCTTGGGGGAAGGGCGCCAGCAACAGTGGCTTGGAGGACTTACAGTTCTGTGTGGGATCTCAGTTGTTGCACCTGGTCCAGACTGATGTATGCTGTGTTCAGTCATTGAGGTAGCCCCAGCAGTGGCTCTGTATGTTCCTGACTACTAGCTACTCTGGAAAACAAACTAAATTCCACACCTCACTAAGTTGCCATTTTGCCCCACCTCCCCATTTTATACTCTTTGAAGCAAATCCCAAACATCATATTTCATCCATAAATATTTCAGTATGTATCTCTAAAAAATATGAACTGTTTATTTAACTACCATTTCATAATCACACCTACACAATTAACAACAGCTAATCCATTTTTACCCCTTGTCATTTATTTTTGAAGAAACTCTATTATTTGTCCTGTGGAGCTTCCCACAGTCTGGACTTTGTCTACCGTATTTTCACAGCATTTTTATCATTGTCCTCTGGTTATGTATTTCATATAAATAGGTAGTTAGAGCTAGAGGCTTGGTCAGATTCAAATTTAATTTTTTTGGCAAGACTACTCATGTATTATTTCATCAGAAGGCACATAATGTCTGCCTATTTCTCTTTCTGTGATGGTAACAATCAGTGATGCTCAATGCCTTGGTCCTTTAATGTATGATTCCTTAACCCTGAAATTAAAAAATGTCAACAGACTGGTTTGAAATGATGTATGTACTCTAGAAAAGCCATGTTTTAATCCTAATCCCATTTTGTAAAGGCAGCCATTTCTTCTAATTCCTATTTAGTACCGTGCACTTGAAACTGTGATTAGATCATCTCCCTGGAGATGTGATTTAATCAAGAGTGGTTATTAATCTGGATTAGGTAGAGGCATGTCTCCACCCATTTGTGTGGGTCTTGATTAGTTACTGGAATCCTATAAAAGAGGAAACATTTTGGAGAATGAGAGCAATTGAGAGCAGAACGGTATAGCCACGAGAATCAGACAGTCCACCAGCCAGCAACCTTTGAAAATGAAGAAGGAAAACACCTCCCGGGGAGCTTCATGAAGGGAAGCCAGGAGAGAAAGTTAGCAGATGATCCCATGTTTGCCACATGCCTTTCCAGATGAGAGGGAAACCCTGACCCCTGTTCGCCATGTGCCTTTTCTGATGAGAGAGAAAGCCTGAACTTCATCAGCCTTCTTGAACCAATGTATCTTTCCCTGGATGGTTGCCTTTGATTGGACATTTCTATAGACTTGTTTTAATTGGGACATTTTCTCGGCCGTAGAACTGTGAACTAGTAATTTATTAATTTTCCTTTTAAAAAAAGCCATTCCATTTCTGGTATAGTGCATTCTGGTAGCTAGCAAACTAGAACAGTATTTTTTTATTATATTTCCAAACATCTTTTTTTAACATTTTTATTGTGAAATATAGCATATATACAGAAAAGGGTAAATTTCAAAGTACAGTTTAATAACTAGTTATAGAGCAAATTTCAAAGTATGCTATGGGTTACAGTTCCGCAATTTCAGACATTTTCTCCTAGTTAGAACATCTTTTCTGTTTCAACTGTTCATTTATCATTTTTTTCAGGTATCTTTCATATCAAGGCTTTACAAATAAGTTTTCTCTCACTCCTTTACCAGTACATCCTCAAACCTGTATTCTGCTACTGATTCTGTTTTCAGCAGGACTGGTTTCTAATATTTGCTGCTTCTAATGTAATTTTCTTCACTATAGTGATTCCTCAATCTCCATTCCACTCTTAATTTCTTGTTTTAAGGTGGCATCAGCAAAAATTGCAGAATAAGAATCTCTGACAATTTGTCGTACTATAAAAGCAATGAAAAAACTAGCAAAGATGGCCAGAATCAACTTTTTCATAACTCTGGAGATTAAGCAAAGACTTGCAGCAACACAAGGAACATTTATTCAAGGAAAATGGCCGAATCTCACCAAGAACTGTAAGTTTGTAGCACTTTAACTTGCCCTTCCCCCACCCTTGCTAAGCTGAATTGCAGCCATGAAAAATAATGCACATAACCAGTACCAGAAGAAACAGAAAGAGCTGGGGATCTCCTAAGTCTACTGCTAAAAGCATCTTCCAAGGGGCATTTAAAAAAATTTATAAGCAAATCACAGCTGCCTGAAGTGATGGATGACAGTCGTGGCAAACAAGAGATTAACAAAAAAGTTTAAAAGGAAAAGCTGTAGAATGAGATGTCCATAGGAGCTCTGAAAAGCTCTAACAGATTCTGGGTATGCACAAGACCCCAAACATGCCAGGACTGTATGAAACTGTGCACATACGCAGAAAAGAGTTGAGGAGGCCATAAACTCTCACCTCTGGGAGACTTCATGGTTCTGTACAAGGAGAAAGTGAAACAGGGTTGTCAAGTGCCTAACTGAGTGCTTAAAGCATGCTACAGCATACACACACATGGCCCTTCTGGAAAGTCTGGTAAATCTATTGGTTCCAATTATTTAAGGAAATCTCTCTCCAATCATTAGCTGACCACTAAACTAACTGAGTAGGTACTTCAGTGCCTATATGCAACATAGAATACAGACTTTATAGAATTAACTCAGAAAAGACTGAACAAACAAACAACATATCCTACCACAAGTATCTGCAACAACAAAACCTGAGGAGGGCAAAATTCCAATTTCCAGAATTGCCACACTGTATTACTTAAAATGATCAATATAAGACATGCAAAGAAATAAGAAAGCAATCAACAGAAATTGTCCTTGAAGAAACCTACACAAACACTTTAAATTGCTATTTCAAATATGTTCAAAGAGCTAAAGGAGACCATGTTAAGAGAATTAAAGGAAAGTATGAGACTGCCTCACCAAATAGAGAATATCAAAGAGAGAGAAATTACGAAAAGAAAGTAAATAAAAATTTTGGAGTTGGAAAGTACAATAACTAAAATGAAAAAATTCCTTAGAGGAATTCAGCAGCAGATTTGAGGAGATAGAAAAAAGAATCAGCAAATTTGAAGAAAGGTCAATTGAGATCATCCAATCTGAGGCGCAGAGAAAAAAGAATGAGGAAAAATTAAGGAGTCTTAGAAACCTCTGGGACACCATCAATTGTACCAATACAACCATAATGGAAATCCCAGAAGGAGTGATGAGAATGGATCAGAAAGAATATCTGAGGAAGTAATGACTGGGAACTTCCCAAATTTGATGAAAAAAAATAATCTACAAGTCCAAGAAGTTCAATGAATGCCATGTGGGATAAACTCAAAGATATCTACACTTAGACACATCATAATCACACCACCAAGAGCCAAAGACAAAGAAAGAATCTTGAAAGCAACAAGGGAGAAGCAACTCATCACGTACAAGAGATCCTCAATAAGATTAATAGCTATTTTGTTATCAGAAACCATGGAGGCCAAAAGGCAGTAGGATGGCATGTTCAATGTGTTGAAAGAGAAGCAGTGCCAACTACTGATTCTCTATCCAGCAAAACTATCCTTCAATAATAAAGGAGAAGGGTGGTGCAACAGTGGCTTGGTGGCAAGAATTCTCGCCTGCCAAGCTGCAGACCCGGATTTGATTCCCAGAGCCTGCCCATGCCAAAAAAAAAATAATAAAATAAATAAATAAAGGAGAAGTAAAGATACTCTCAGATAAACAAAAACTGAGCATTCATCACTAACAATCCTGCCCTGCAAGAAATTCTAAAGAGAGTCCTTTGGACTGAAATAAAAGGACACTAGCAAGTAACGCAAAGCCACATGAAGAAATAGAGTACCAGTAAAGGTAATTACATGGGTAAATAAAAAAGTATAAATTTTCTTTGTAACTCCTTTTTGCCACCTAACATGACTTAAAAGAAAACTACATAAAATAATAACTGTAAATCTATGTTGTGGGCACAAACTGTATAAAGATATAATTTGCAGCAATAATAGCAATGGGGTGGGTATGGCACTGTATAGGAGCAAAGTTTTTATAAACTTCTGAAATTAAATTGGTATTAATCTGAACTACACTGGTATAATTAAGATGTTAATGGCAATCCCCAGAGTAACCACTAAGAAATAACTCAAATATATACTGTAAAAGAAACCACAAGGGATTTTAAATAGTTTGCCAGAAAATACGTATATGATACAAAAGGAGGCAGTAATGGAGGAACTGAACAAAAAAGACATAAGGCATAGAAAATAAATGGCAAATGGCAAATGCATACCCTACCTTATCAATAATTACACTAAATGTAAATGAGTTAAACACTCCAATCTAATGGCAGAATGGATAAGAAAACATGACCCAATTATATGCTGTCTACAAGAGATTCACTTAGATCCAAAGACTAAAAGAGGTTGAAAATAAAAGGATGGAAAAAGATACATAAGGCAAACAGCAGCCAAAAGAGAGCTGGAATAGCTATACTAATAAAGACTTGAAGACAAAAACTGTTACTTTTTTTTTTTTGAGAGACTGAAGGATATTTAGTAAGAAGAAGCTCAATTCTTCAAGAAGATAAATCAATTATAAACATATATGCACCTAATAACACAGCCCCAAAATATATGAAGTAAAAACTGACATAACTGAAGTATGAAATAGATAATTCAATGTTTCTTTCCTTTACTGTTATAACTTACTTTCATTCTATTTTGTTGCCTTGTCTCTACTTTGAGCTATTTTTCATTTTCTACATTCTTCCATTGGTTCCTTCCTATGGTCAATAAACAAAACTCTCTTCATCAGTACAGAACACTCTGTTTCCTGATACAACTTCTTTCCAAATTATAATTTTTATCTGCCTCTGGCTTATAATTTTTCTTTCCCTTATTTTTGGAGACACTACTTTTATATAATACCCATGCTGGGTTTTTCTGCATTCACAACTTTTAAAGAGGACAGATCTATTTTGGTCTACATTTAAGTGGTGAGATATTAGAGCTAGATTTTAGTGGCTTGAAATCTGTTCAGATTCTAGCCCTTGAAAGGATGATGAGAGTAGGATAATGATATATACTGCCAGAACTCATGTATTCTTCAAGAAATTGATCACAAAATAAATTAAAATATCCCTACCCCAAAATTTTATCCAGTTTCATGGAATAAGGTTACACTCATTGTATTCTGATTACTCCTATACTTTTAGATGATCTTATAAATATCCAGGTCATACAACCTCCAGATGGGTCCCTGGACCAGATAAGTCCTGAAACCTAAAGGGCTCAGCCTCTCCAGAACATCAGATAGTTCCATCTCCTTACCCCATGCGCTGGTTTGAAAGGAAGTATGCCCCCTAAGAAAAGCCATGTTTTAATATAAATCCCAGTTGATAAAGGTAGAATAATCTCTATTTAATATCGTATGTTTGAAACTGTAATGAGATCATCTCCGTGGTTGATGTGATTTAGTTAAGAATGGTTGTTAAACTGGATTAGGGGATGACATGTCTCCACCCATTTGAGTGGGTCTTGATTAGTTTCTGAAGTCCTATAAAAGAGGAAACATTTTGGAGAATGAGAGATTCTGAGAGATTCAGAGAGAGCAATACTACAAAGCAGAGAGTCCACCAGCCAGCGACCTTTGGAGATGAAGAAGGAAGACACCTCCCGGGGAGCTTCATGAAATAGGAAGCCAGGAGAGAAAGCTAGCAGATGATGCCATGTTCGCCATGTGCCCTTCCAGCTGAGGGAGAAGCCCTGACTGTGTTCGCCATGTGCCTTCTCACTTGAGATAGAAACCCTGAACTTCATCGGCCTTCTTGAACCAAGGTATCTTTCCCTAGATGCCTTTGATTGGACATTTCTTTAGACTTGTTTTAATTGGGACATTTTCTCGGCCTTAGAACTATAAACTAGCAACTCATTAAATTCCCCCTCTTAAAAAGCCATTCCGTTTCTGGTATATTGCATTCCAGCAGCTAGCAAACTAGAACACCCCATATTAGCAACAGACCCTTCCAACGTGAAAAAATTAGAATGGCCATAGTCCAAACACCCTAAACAGAGAGACAGAAACATCAAAGGTAATGGTGGAGTTATACAGAGAAGATAGGATTTAACAAATGAATATGATTGCTGAATCATTAAACTGATATCTCTTTGAGTCTCCAGTATCTTAGAGTAGCTACAAGTAAAAACCTTAAATTGTGGAATTGTAACACATGTAAAACTCTGAAATATGTTCTAAACTAATTGTGGTACTAATTGTACTTTAAAAAGTACTAATTGTACTTTAAAATTTATTGCTTTTTTGTATAAATGTTATTTTTCACAAAAAAAGAAGGAAAAAAAGTCGATTGTGATGATAAAAAAATATTCAAGCCCTCTAGCCTCCTATATTCTGGAGCAGCTAGAAGGAAAAATCTGAGAGGATCATATGGTAGCTAATGACAAACTCTGGGATAGGTCCTGTAACTACTTGTTGAAGAGTGCTTTGAAAACTATCACTTTCTTATTTCTTTGTTTTGTATATACAATAGAAAAGTTAAAATAATTTAAAAAGACAAAAAAAAAATCCAGGTCAGTGTAAAACCTCATATCGCAAAGGTATTTTGTTTAGTGTATTAGCGCAGGTGTTGGCAAACTTTTTGTGTAAAGGGCCAGTATTTGTAAGTCATACGGTCCCTGTTGCAATGATTCAGCTCTGTCCACGTAAGCAAAAGTAGCCAGGACCAATATGTAACTGAATGGGCATGGCTGCGCCCCAATAAAATATTATTTACAAAAACAGGGCAATCCATGTTTACAAACTGGAAGACTTAATGTTGTTAAGATGACAATACTACCCAAAGCAATCTACAGATTCAATGCAATACCTATCAAAATCCCAATAATCTTTTTTGCAGAAATGGAAAAGATGGTACTTAAATTCATATGGAATTGCAAGGGGCTCTGAAAAGACAAAACAATCTTGAAATAGAAAAACAAAATTGAGGACTAACTTCCCAATTTCAAACTTAGTAGAAAATTGCAGTAATTAAAACACCATGGTGATAGCATAAGAACAGGCATACAGACCAATGGTAAATAACTGAAAATCCAGAAATAAACCCATTGACATCTATGGCCAGATGATTTTTGACAAGGGCACCAAGTCTATCCAATGTGGAAAGAACAGTCTCTTCAATAAATGGTACTGGGAAAACTGGAAATCTACATGCAAATGAATAAATTTTGACCTCTACCTCATACCATATGCAAAAATTAGCTCAAAAAGGATCAATCACCTAAACATAAGAGCGAAAACCGTAAGCCTCTTAGAATAAAACATAGGGGAGGGGATGCAAGGGTAGTTCAGTGGTAGAATTCTCTCCTGCCATGTGGAAGACCTGGGTTGAATTCCCAGCCCATGTACCTGCCCCCACCAAAAAAAAAAATTCAACAAATGGTGCTGCAATAACAGGACAGTCACATGGAAAAAGAATGAAATGTGATCCCCAACATACAGCATACAAAAAACAAAAAACACAGGAGAACATCTCCAGGTTCTTATATTAGGCAATAGATTCTTAAACTTGATACAAAAAGCACAAGCAACAAAAGAAAAAGGGATTAAGGTAAATGGGATTAAGGATAAACTTAATGTGTAAAACCTAAGTGAAAAACACCACAAAATTCTACTAACGGATGTAAGTCAATAAATGGAGTAATTCCTTCTTTTTAGACAAAGCTCAATACTGTAATGAGTGCAATTCTCCCCAAATCAATCTATAAATAATGCAGTATCAAGCCAAAGCTGCACTTTTTTTTTTTTCTTTTTTACTTACAAAATAAACCCCAAATTATCTTGGGGCAAAAAAGTGAGTCCTTTATATCCTTGGTTAAACTGATTCCCAGATATTTGATTATTTTGGCTGTTACTGTAAATGGAGTTTTTTCCCCTTAATTTCCTCTTCACATTATTCATTACTAGCATATAGAAACACTGCTGGTTGTTGCTGATCTTGTACCCTGACACCTTGCTGAATTCATTTACTAGTTCTAGTAGTTTTGTTGTGAATATTTCAGAATTTTCTATATATAGGATTACGCCATGTGCAAATAAGTTATGTTTTACATCTTTCTTTCCAATGTGGATGCCTTTTATTTCTTTTTCTTGCCTAATTACTATGTGTGCTGGTTTGAAAAGGTTAATGTACCCTAGAAAAGCAATGTTTTAATCCTAAGCAATTTTGTGGGAGCAATCGTTTCTCTTAATCCCTATTCAGCACCATAGGTTGAAACTTTAATTAGATCATCTCCTTGGAGATGTCACTCAATCAAGAGTGGTTGTTAAACTGGATTAGGTGGAGATGTGTCTCAACCCATTCCAGGTGGGTCTTGATTAGTTTACTGGAATTCTATAAAAGAGGAAACATTTCAGAGAAAAGGAGAGATTACGAGAGAGCACCAAGAGAGAAAGCGAGGAGATTCTGAGAGAGCAGAGAAAGACATAGCCATGAGATGCAGAGAGTCCACCAGCCAGCAACCTTTGGAGATAAAGAAAGAAAATGCCTCCCAGGGAGTTTCATGAAACAGGAAGCCAGGAGAAAAAGCTAGCAGACGATGTCGTGCTTGCCACATACCTTTTGAGATGAGAAAGAAATCCTGACCAAACATTTTCACCATGTGCCTTTCCATTTGAGAGAGAAACCCTGAACCTCATCACCCTTCTTGAACCACGGTATCTTTCCCTGGATGTCTTAGATTGCATATTTCTATAGACTTGTTTTAATTGGGACATTTTCCCGGCCTTAGAACTGTAAACTAGCAACTTATTAAATTCCCCTTTTTAAAAGCCATTCCATTTCTGGTATACTGCATTCCAGCAGCTAGCAAACTAGAAGACTATGACTAAAGCTTCCAGTACCATGCTGAATAACAGTGGTGACAATGGGCATCTCTGTCTTCTTCCTAGTCTTTCACCAGTGAGTACAATGTTAGCTGTGAGTTTTTCATATATATCCTTTATCATATTAAAGAAGTTTCCTTCTATTTCTAGTCTTCTAAATTTTTTTTTCACAAGAAGTGGTGCTGTGTTTTGCAATTTTTCTAACATTTTAAGTTGTTTTAATTTTTACTACTATTAATTGGGCATCTGGTGAACAAACATTTTTATGCAGAAAGAACTTTCCGTTTTGAGATTATTTCCTTAGAATAAACTCCTAGCAATTGGATTACAAAATTAAATAACTAAAATTTATATTTGGAAGTTAATGTTATAAATCATAATGTTGTAATGATTATCCCTTACGGTGTTTATTACGAGCTTAGCAGTCTACATGCATTATCACATTTAATCACATTCAATCCTCACAAAAAGGTAAAAATAAAATTGACAGTCCTATTTTACAGATGAGGAAAATGAAGCTCACAGGAATTAAGTAATTTGCCCAAGGTCTTACAGCTAGTTACACACTAGGATATGTGTCTGATTCCCGAGCTCATTACATGTTTCCTTCATCAGATTGCACTGTTCAAACACATTTCATTCACTTTTGTATCCCTTGACACTATTAATGTCTTGCAAATATTACCTACATAGCAATATTCAACCAAGTGTTAGTACTTTCAAAAAGGTTATTTCCATCCACAACTACTGAAGTCAATGCTCATTCTTTACATGTGCACACACACACACGCACACACACAGAGACACACACACGATAATTGTAGGTTTAGGTTTTAGGTTTACAGAAATATCATGCAGAAAAGGCCCACTCTTAATTTCTCCAACACATTCAATATAAAAGTGAAAAATATCTCTAGACCTATGACTTTAGAACCAGAATTTGTTGGTAATTTTGTAAAAATATCAAAAATAGAAAATAAATGAGCTTATAAAATGATTATTCTGGCATAGTCACTGAATATGGAGAGAAATTAAGATTGGGAGGAACTTTAGGGATTACTTAATTTACCATCTTGTTTTACAGTTGCTCAAACAAGTTAAGTGTCTTGTCCAAATTACACAGCAGGTTAATAGCAATACTGGAACCATCAGCTCATAGCCAAATGCTCTTTCAGTTACAGCATATTCAAATAAACTAAACAGACTCAGAGTTTTACTTGTGTCTTAATTTTCTAACAATTAGACAAATAAATAAATAAAAACAACTGTCACATAAGAGTCTGCATCTAATAAACATGCCATCAGCATTAAAGTTCTTATTCCAGTACCCAAAGTGGCTTATCATTTAAATTTCAAACACAGAATAAAAAAGAAATAAACAGAATACCTTTTTAGTCCACCTTTTTACTCCATTATATCCTTTGGTTACCAGCTGTCTATGAAAAAAGCTGTTGAAAAAGTGAACCTGGAACAGACACCAAATATAAGCAACCACATTATATGTAAGTTACACTCGGATTAACTTCAAAAGAAAATGGAAATTTAAAAATTCTTGAAAGTAAAATAGACAAAATGGGAAAAGTTTCTTCTTAAAAATGGTCATCAAAATACACAATATATTACATGGTTCTCAGAAGATTCCATTCAAATTTGTATTAGTGTGATCTGCAGCTGTGGTCTACAGTTAGGATTAGAATTGGGCAGAAAATAAATGAATCCAATCAAGTAGAGAAGCAACTTGATAAACTTCTCCAAATCAGATAACAAAGTTGAAAGAGGTTATAAAAGAATGATGTAAGGATTATATTGAACTCAAGGGATATGGATTGCAAAACTCACTCCCTCTAAAGGATATGGATTTGGAGATTCTTCTTGTCATAACCATAAAAAGGGTTTAGCATGACCATTTCTAGCATGAAAGGAATTACCCTTGCCATATGGAACATCAGGTCCTGGCTTCAAATTTCTGGCTTATAAGCAGTATAAGCTCATCTTAGATGGTCTTAAAATGTTCACTCAGTAACTCTGAAGTACTTAAAATGAAAAAACTGTCCCCTTAGTGTAGTAGTTCTCAGAGTGTGGTCACCAGATCAGCTGCTTCAGCATCACCTGGGAAAGTGTTAGAAATGCAAACTCTCAGCCCAGACCTACTGATCAGAAATTCTGGGGGTAGGGCCGAGCAATCTGGTTTCATAAGCTTTTAAGATAATTCTGACACACACTTATTTGAGAATCATGAAGTTTAATTAAGATATGAATAAGAGCTTGTAGCAGCTGTCTCTGTAGAGCAATGATTCTCAGTCTTTCTATGCATCAGAATCACCTGTAGTGTTTGTTAAAACACAGATTGGAACTCACCCCAATAAAGATGGTTAAGTAACAAGTTTCAGTGCTCTGGCACCCACTGAAGCTTTGAGCAATCACCAAGAACTGGCAGAAATATCTTTCCAAAAGCTCTAGAAAATAGTTAAAGCACTGCAGTAATAGGGTAAGTGTTGAATAAAGAAAAAAGGTTACTTAAAAGAGGAAGCATCTTGTGATGCCCTGGCTGGTCCTCCCTCACTGCCTCACTGGACAGCATGTCCTGATTCTGGAGAGAGCAGCATAACCCTAAAGGATGTATGGGAACATGTATGTCTGACACAATGTGTGTGGTGGTGGACTGAAGGACTCACTGTCCCAGAATGTGCCTATTTGTAGAAGATGGCTCACAGAGCTCTCCTACTGGGGGACCAGTCAAGTAGCTGTTTGGGGCAACAGATTGGTGGCTGTAGGACTTCCAGTGCAGTGTGCAGGACCATGAAGAGACTGCTTCCTAGTGAAGGGGACACATTTGTCCCTGTGTTAACTGGGGAATTCCTAGGGCCAAAAATGCATGTTCAAGACAGAGGCATGAACAGAAAGGACCAAGGAAGCCCCTATAACTTTGGCCTGGTTTTTAACTTCTATAAACTCGTTGTGTGGATAAGCTCTATAGGAGAGCACTTGCACAATCAATCTGCAAAAACTGAGAAAAGTGTTATCTTTTTTTCCTTCCTTCTTTCTTTTTATTATTCTTTGATGGCAACTGGTGTTCAAAAAAAGCTCTGTCATTAACACTAGCTAGATATGAGCTGGAAGAACAGATGTCTCAGAGTCAACTGACTGAAGCCACATGAAGAAATAAAGATTTTTACTAAAGATAATGAAATGGGTAAATATTAAAACCAATACTATTGCATTTTTTTTTTTTAACATGGGCAGGCACCAGGAATCACACCTGGGTCTCCAGCATGGCAGGCAAGAACTCTGCCATTGAGCCACCACTGCTTGCCTTATTGCATTTTTTATTCATAATTCCACCTTTCATTTCTTATAGGATCTAAAAGATACATGCATAAAATATAATGATAAATCAATGGTTTTGGAGTCATAGTGTAAATATGCAATTTGTAACAAGAAGTACATAAAGGAGTTAGGGAAGGGAGGGATAGAGGAATATAATTTATGTATGCTACTGAAGTTAAGTTGGTATCAAAACAAATGAGATTGTTACAGATCTAGAATAGTAAATTTAAGCCCTATAATGATGACAGAGAAAACATCAGAGAATATGCAAACTCACTGCAATGGTCAGGTTCATAACTAATACACTCACAGAAACAGAAAGGAGAGTACAAGGATGAGGGGGAAGGTCTAGCAATGGATGGTGGTGAAGGTACGGTAATATTGTAAAGATAATTATTCTCACTGAAATGTATGCTTGGAAGGGGTTGAACTGGAAGATTATGTTATATATATGTTTCTACAATCAAAAAAATAAAGAGATAATGACAATTAAATATAATACCCGATACTGGATGAGATCTAAGAATGAAGGAGTAAGGCTTGAAAGAACATTATTGGGATATAAGAAAAAACTGGAATATAGAATGTAAGCTTTATATCAGTGTTTAATTTCTTGAACTTGATAACTGCATTTAAGGTGATTACATAAGCGAATATCCTTGTTTGTAGGAAATGTACACGGAAGTATGATGTGGTCAAGGGGTATAATGTATGCAATCTGATCTCAAATGTTCACAAAATAGCTAGCTGACTAGCTAGATGGATGGATAGACGGATGGAGGGACAGAAGGAGGGAGGGAAGGAGAGGGAGAGAAGGAGGATAGAAGGGTGAGCAAAGGTGGCAAAATGTTAAAACTGGTGGATCTTGGTATGTGGGGGTGGGGAGGATGGGGGAATGTTTGAATTCTCTGAATGGGGTTTTTATTACATATGTCCTATAAGTTTGAAATTATTTCAAAATAAAAAGCTTTTTAAAAAAGTTAAATATACACACACATACACAGATACATGGGCCTCACCTCCAGTTTCTATTTAGTAAGTCTGTGGTGTTTGTCTGAGAATTTGCATTTCTAATAAGTTCCCAGACGATGCATCAGGGACCACACTTTAAGAACCACTGCCTTAATGAGTAATTGTTCTTTAACCTCATGAAGATTTAGAATTAAATGTAGACGTAATGAAAGTAAATTAAACCCATGACATTAGTATTTTCATGTTAAAAATAATCTGTATACATTTAAATTTAAACTTTTTGATGATTAAGGAAAGTTGACACACTAAGCTTCAGGATTCCAATTTAAAATGCAGAACAGATTTGTGACTAAGTGGAAAGCTGTAAGACACTGTCTATGTCCATAAACAATATTGGGATGTTTAGAAGAAACTGAGAATCACTATATTTATATGTTTAACTTATTAGATTTCTAAGAGTTTTATAAAGTACTGGTTAAACCCAAAGGCCTCCCAGTCAGGTATCTGACTACTCAATTAGAAAAGTTAATATATTAGACTTATAAAGGATGGCTTAAATATGTAACTAATCTCTTACGGGAATTTAGAGCTTATAGAGTTTAATTTGTATTTGACCTGAGTATCAAAGACTAATCCAAGAGAAAGTGATAATGAATGCTATTTTATTAGATTTTTAAAAAACGCTATTTTACTGAATTTAAAAGCTTAAAAAGTCCCCATTGTACATCTTCCCACCAAAAGTAACCCTCCTTAAGATTCCAAAACAACATTCAACCTGAAACAAATAAGCAGAAAACACTGGCACTGTGATATTCTTACATAGAAGTGAATTAATAGAACAGAACTTATGCCCAACCCTAACACATGACCAAGCCAAAATCTAACCCTTTTTAAAATCTGAGGAATATTAAATAATTACATAAAGTTAAAAAAAAAATCTCTCCTTTTATTACGTAATACTCTCCTGCAGAGCAAGTTTTCACTTACTTTGTCGGGGACTGCATCCATTATCAGCTCACCGTACATATTAATGACCTGCAGAAAGTCAATTCAGAACATCCCAATCAGAACGAATAATATATTGATACTGCTAACAGCAACTGAACTCTTTGTATCCTGGAGTTAGTGAATAAGACACTTCAGTAAAGAGTAAAAAAATCCTTGATTCCAAAAGATAACCAGGAAGCCAAACCTGAGGTTATTAATTATATTTTATCATCTAACATCCTCTGCAACTGTTCGGCACTAAGAACTTCCGGTACACTAACCTGGTCATTCAGCCAATTCTGACCATCCAAGGTCACCAAATCATCCATGTCCAGCATGTGCTTGTTGTAGAAGATGCGGAAGTTACACTTTTGATGCTTGGCCCGATAGTTTGTTATTTCTCTATTGATAAATGGTTTTCTGAAACAGATTTTTTGGAAAAAAGATAAAAAAAAAAAAAAAAAAGAATGCTATTCAATTTATTGCTATCCTCTTTTTTAATTAAAAGTCGTATGTCAACAGTTTTATTTGCAAGAGCTTAAATTTATCATCACTGACAAACCTATTAGAAAAGTCTTCATTAAAAACATCTTTTAATCTTCCAAGAACATCTTTTTCACTGAGTGGGACCAAACTGCCGTACTTCTTCATAATCTCATCTAGGAATCCTTAAAACAAAAGAAGAAAAATTAAGATGGAAAAACCATTCATTTTCAGCAAAGTCATTCTCCTAACACTTAACTTATACACAATACTTAATACTTAAATTAATATCCTATATTAAAGTATTACATTATACTATGAATAAATCTTTTTAAGTTTTATCTTTTGTAGAAAAACAAAAGGGATTAGGCCCTCAACATCCTAATAAAGAGAGAAATATTGTGAGGCATTGAATCTTTGAGCTATTGATACATCGCAAGAGAGGGAATGGATAGGTAAAAAGACTGGTACCTTTTCATAGCTTAACCTAGGAGAATATGCCTATCTCCTAAGAATTGAAATCTAAGGAAATTAATCACCTGGTTAAATGTGTCTATCCTTTTGGTAACTGAAGAATAAAAAATAATTTTATTACAAATCAGAAAGGGTTAATTGGTAAGATCACTGTCATTGTTTCATTTGGTAAAGGAGTACAATATCATAGCAAGGGACAAAATCCAAGTTATTTTCATATAATACTATGATTATATTCATGACACTGAATAACCATGGGTGAATGTAATTGGATAACAGAGCTCGTGAGGCATATTTTAATACTGGAAACAGAATAAACGATTACTTCCTGGCCAGAATATGGGATAGATTTTTAGGTATGTTTAAGTAATATGTATATGCATGTTAATAGCTTCCAGGAGGATCCACTGAAGAAACATAATAAAAAAATCCCCTAGGAAATAAAATCAGGACATTATTTGTAAGTAAATACAAAGAAGTGGAGGCTCACAAACGTACAAATATGATTGAGGGTACCCAAGGATGCTGAATGAGAAGAGCAACATCCTAGCCAACTACCAACCTGACAATTAAGTCTGTTAAGACAGGATAAAAAGAGTACTGTTAGTCATTTATCTTACTGACATCCTAACTTCAAGCATAGCCTCTGGACACAGAATGAATAAAAAGGATAGGAGGGAAGGGCAGAAGAGTAAAAAAACTTAATTTTCTGCCTACTCAATCTCCCACCAGAGAGGATTACAATTTGAGAGGCATAAAACAAGAATGAAGGTCAAAGTAAAGTAAACCAAGAAAGAGTTGCTCGCTTATGCCTGGTTCTGTTCTAGGCTTTGGGCATACAGAACACAGGAAGATATTCCCACATTCTGATTTAGCTCATCAGGGGAAGAGGTAAGATTTGGAACTTATAAGCTATTAGTAGAGTATACATTTGCCCATAGTGTTTACATCATATTTCATATGAAAGTATGAAATATCTAAGAATAAACCTAAGGAATGTACAAAACTTAAGTGAAAAACACCACAAAATCCTTCTAGGGATCAAAATCAATAAATGGAGTAGCTCTTTCCTTCTAGACAGGAAGATTCCATATTGTAATGAGAATTTTCCCTAAATTAATCTATAAATGTAATGCAAAAAAGATGTACTTTTTTTAATTGACAAAATAAACCCCAATTATCTTGGGGCAAAAATATGAGAAATTCCTAGAATAAATTTAAAAGGATTAAAGTGTAGAGTTAAACAGGGGGCAGAAAAGAGAAGGAAGAGGGCCCAGTCTCACCAAAGCATAAAACTAACAAAAAGAATTTAAACAGAACACTGCTACCATACAAATTGAGAAACTGAAGTTCAGAAGATCCAGTGACAGGTGCCAGTTCATATCCAAGGAGCAAAGAATGAATTACTCAACATAGTATTAGAACTAACACATCTTTCATTCAGATCTGGAACTCATTTTTGGGTAAAGAATGAGGTGGGGAGGTATCATTACTTTTTTTCAAGTAGCCAAATGCAAAAACAAAACAGTAATAATGCTAAAAAGAAAAAAAAAGAGCATTTTTATAAACATAAATTGAGATATTAATTTTTTTCTAATAAATGACTATAAATATTTAAAAATAAAGTAGCAGTCTCTCCATAATTCCAAGGTTAAAACTTCAAGGAATGTCCTTTTGAATTTTTATATCCTTATGAACATGTATTTCTTAAACATAAGAGTGGCACATTATATTTACTGTGCTAAGCTACCTTTTCCCATTCAATATATCATGGAGATTTTTTTCCCAAGTCAATTCAAAACAATCTAGCAGTTCATTACATGGGTATGCCATATTTTCACCAATGTCCTACTAATGACCATTTAAGCTGTTAATTTTTAGCTCTGACCAATTAAGCTATTAATCTTTAGCTCTGTAGTGATATCACAATTAAGAATCCTTGATATACTCTAGTCCCATTGTTTCCATAGAATAAATCTGCTAAAAATCAAATTTCTGATCAAAGGGCATGTGTATCTAAAATTTATAAATTTATGACTTTTGCTATATACAAGATTTTAATGTTTATGGAGTCAACTTGTATATTTTTATTGCTATCATGATTAAATATCAAAATTAGATCATACAAATGGCTTCCTGTACTTCCTTTTAAAAATAAACATTTTTGAGATATAATTCACAAACTACAAAACTTACTCTACTAAAGTTTACTATTCAGTGGTTTTAGTATATTAACAGAATTGTGCAACAATCCTCACAATCTATTTCCTGAATATATGCATTATCCCCAGAAGAAACCCTGTACTATTAGCAGTCACTCCCCAATCCCGCTCCCCCCAGATCCCGGCAAATATTAATTACTTTCTGTTTCTATAGATTTGCCTATTCTGTACATTTCAGATAAATGAAATCATGATAGATGTTTTCAAGGTTCATCCTCATTGTAGTACAGATCAGTACTTCATTAGATTTTAGGGTCAAATAATATTCCACTATATGATACACAGCTTATTTTTCCATTAATCAGCTGATGGACATATAGGTTTTTTCCCGCTTTTTGGCTAGTATGAATAATGGTGCTATGAACATTCATGTACCCGTTTTTGTGTATTTGTTTCTATCTAGTTAAAATTTTAATTCATATAGAACATATTATGACAGGAATCTACTACTTTTCCTTCTAACTGTCCCAGTTATTTCTCTTTATCTTGAATGTGTGTAATTTTACTACACAAAATTTAGTGTGGGGCGGGCCGCGGTGGCTCAGCGGGCAAAGTGCTTGCCTGCTATGCCGGAGGACCTCGGTTCGATTCCCGGCCCCAGCCCATGTAACAAAAACGGAGAAACAGAATACAATAAAAACAAGAAAATGTAAAAAAAAAAAAAAAAAAAAAAAAATTTAGTGTGGGTTTTAATTTTAATTGGCACTTACTGAGCCTTTTCTAATTTGAAGATGCATACCTTTCTTCAGCTGTGGAAAATATCTCATTTCTTCAGTTTCCTTCCCATTTCCCTGGTACACCTGTCAGATAGAGGTTAGAACTCCTAGCTCTTCTCTGAGGTGAAGGAAGAACTTAAAGACACTTGCAAAGAAAAGGAGTAAAGGAATACAGAATCCTAAATTTTCATGTACTTCTTCAAATGTTTTACAGTTGTCTACAAATACCTAACACTGTATTTTTTTTTGCAGCAATTCACTATCATTTGTTACAAAAAATTCACTTATCCTTTCAAGAGGGTAATTTTTTTTAATTTCACATCTCATCAGTTTACGTAATATTTAATAAAATTGTGAAATAACAATAAGAAAATTTCCCATAAGTATATCTGACTCTTAATAAATATATAAATCAACTGAAAGGAACAAAATGTACAGTTGTACTAGAGAACAGCCAGCATTCAGCATACCATGGAACTTAATATTTGCTAATACTGTAGAAGTCAATTAAAGGGGCATTTACTATACTGAATGTCTGATATTGACTTCTATTCTTATTGCTCTAGTAATCCTGATTACTCAGGTTCAGTTCTTCCATTTGTTGAATTTTTCTTTCTCATTGTATGAGCTTTCTCAGAAGTTTGATGATAAATTGTGGGCTCATCTCTTTTGGGGTAACTTGCTGGAAGGTGAGGGAGGACTGGGATGAGCAATAGCTATTGCTTTCTCTTCAACTATTTTCAGTGAGAACGGGGATGCTAAGACCCCAGCAACAGTTCTGGAAATGGATGTTCTTCATTCTTGCCAGGTGTTAAAAGTTATGGAGGCAGACACACACTGTCAAGTTTCTTCCTACCAATCTCCTATTCTTAAAATTCTGGCTTGATAGCAAATATCCTCATTGCTGATATGTGGTGCAGTCAGGGAGAGATGCTTTCATTAAAATTCCCCAACTATTCACAGTCTTTTCCCATGGGCCCACCTTTCCTCCCCATTTCCATCACCTCCAGAAATGGGATACCCTCAATGTTGCACCACTCCCTCTGCCATTGGGGCTCCCCTCTGGACAGTCCCTTTACTTTCTGTCTTGTGGCAGTTTCTCAGTGTCTGATCAATCACTACTCTCCTTGTTTTTCAGATCTGTGCTTTTAATATATTTTAAATAATTTCTATGGCTTTATTAGGAAGAAGAAGAGAGTCATGCACTTAATTCATCTTCCTAAACCAGGAACTGCTATTGGTTTCTGCTAGATCGAGTGAAAAAGCTTCCTTTATTAATAGTTTTCTAAGAGATTTAATCACAAAGGGAAGCTGAGTTTTATTAGCAAGCTCTTCAACACTTGCTGAGATGCATGAGTTTTCTCCTTTAGCTTATTAAAACAATGAACTGCACTGGAGATCACCAAATGTAAATTCTGTAAGAAATGCTACTGCCTCAGGCCATGCTGTAGTTTTTTACTATAGGCCATATTCAACTGATCAATTGCATTTGGAAATGTTACATCTCTAATTACAAGTTAATTACCCACAAATGCTAGCTGTGGGTAAATGCTAACTTTTTCAGGTTTAAGTACCATGGTTCTGCTCATCTCACAGTAAGCTGGGAAATCTGTCTTTCTTACAACAGTATTTACAACAGAAACAATCTTTTTTTAAGACTTGTTAGAATTCTGTACCTTATTCTTTTCATAGGGAAGAACTTCTTATACATACTCAATGGTTGGGAAAATAAACTGTTTAGAATTGTTTAAAATAGCAAGAAGTACTCCTTCCAGCACCCCAGAAAAAGCCCTCTATAGTAATTTGATATGTCTGTCCAGATATGTCCTATACAATTGCATATGTATATATATATATATATACTCATCCTGCATATGTAGGTATATATAGACAAAATGGCATCATTTTTATTGCTTGCTTTTTTCACTTTATATAGGCATCTTTTAGGAGCAAAATATAGATCAAATTTATTCTTCAGTACAATTGCTTGGATGTGCCTCAATTTATACTTCAAAGGAGACGCCAGTTTTTCCTACCATAAAAAATACTACAATAAATGCTCCTGTACAAATACATTTGTACATTTTATTTATATCTAGGATAAATGTGAAGAAGGGGAATGGGTCAAAGACTGATACTGCTACATTCCATACTGTCTTCCAAAAATGTTTATACCAATTTACTACATGGGTTATATTTTGACAAGAGAATACTTTTAAAGCATGATGTAAAAATTAGAAACCTTAATAGCCCATGACAAACTCTGGGAACTGTCCTGTAACTACTTGTTGAAGAGTGCTTTGAAAACTACTACTTTTTTATTTCTTTGCTTTGTACATATGTTATACTATACTATAAAAAAGTTTAAAAAAATTAGAAACCATAAAGTAAAAAATTTTACTGTGTAAGAACTGAAATTTTCTATTAAGCAAAAATATCTTAAAGTCTGAACACTGAATACTTCTATTTTCTGGAAAAGAAAAATTTAAACTCTTATGATACTTACAATTAATAATTAATTTAATATCTTTTAAACTAGAATGATTCCATGAAGATAGGGAATCAGTATATCCTATTGGTTACTACATTCTTAATAACTAGTACAGTGGCTGGTACATAGGAGCTTCTCATATATTGAATAAATAAAATACAAGCAATACAACAGAAAATCAGGCAAAGGAAAATCATATATACACTAACACACATACACACACAAAATGGACAATAAGTATGCTGGAACTTAAATTTAAAAACACAAGTTACAACAAAGAATTCTCATGCAATCTATAACACCGGTTAAGCCTAACAAGGATAAACTGGTTTGACTTGTTGGAAGGTGATTTTAACAATTCTCTTAAAATATAAAGCATCAATAATCTTTCACCAGTAATTCTACTACTAGGAACTTATGGAAACAATTGTATGTGTTTGAGAAATAATTTCACTGCACCACTGTTTATAGAAGGAAGTAACTGAAGCAACACAAGTGTTCATTAGTTGAAAATTAATTAAATAAATTATGGAACATCTACATAATATAGCAATATAAAAGGCTTCAAAAAGAACATCTGTTATAAAGGAAATCCGTGCGTGGAAGTCAAACAATAGGGCTCTTCTAGAAAGGATAATTGACAGTAAGTGTGGACTGGAGGCTGGGGGAAGATAAAGGAAGAATACATACCAGCAAGGCAGACTGACAGCTGTTCATCATCCACTGGAGATGCTCTTTGATTGTTCTTCCCATCTGCCATTTCATTTTCTAGTTTGAGTCCACTGCACATCAAAGGAGCCTCCAGTGGACTTTTACAGTAAGGGTGGTCCAGCAACTTAGAACTAAGAATGTTCTGCTTAAGAGATCCATCCTCTTCCATCTGGTATGAATTCTCATTTTGAACAGTCTCTTCAGACATAGAGTTGTCTACACCACCCACAGAATTATCAGCCCCGGACACTGACAGTTTAACTCCATCATCATGGATGGTACTTGTCCGATTTTCCTGACCCAGAGTCGGAATTTCTTTTTCAGTTTCCAAGAGGAACATGTTACCAGAATGATGTTCTGGTAATGGGATGTCATGAATCAGCTCTGTACACTCCCACTTAGGAGAGGAACAGGGTGTCCGGTCCCAGGTGTATGTGGCACTGCCATTCTGTTGGTCAGGGAATGTTTCACCTAAACTAAGTTCCTTGCCCAAAAAAGGACTTCCTCTAGTGCGGCCACCAGACATATGAGAGTTCTTTCCCTTCACCAAAGCCTTACTGTCCATATTTGAGAAGTACGGTTGCTGCTGACAAGAAGGGTCTTTAGGTTCTGGGGAAGGGAATGGGTTGCAACCGCCACCTTCACAGTTCTCCCTAAGGGTCTCTTGATGGTCCCCGGTGACCTTCTGTACCCAGCTTCGCTGGCCTTTTTTTAGCTTGCAAACTTTGTTTTTTGTTCTGAAGTGCTGGGATCTGAGAATCCTGTACCGAAATCTAATCGTAGATAATTTCTCATACATCATAAGAGGAGATACTTTTATTCTTCTATGTTGGTTAAGATGGAACTTTTTGGGAATCAGTGGTCCCTCATTTCTGTGGTGCTCCAGTCCTTGGTAGCAGCCATAACAAAAGCGCTTTCTCTTATGGTTGTTTAAGGTGACCACAATCGTACTGCTCTCACCTGGACTTTGGCTCTCCCCATTGAACTTCATGGGAAAGTCAGAAGCTTGAAGTTCTGTCCTAGGTCTATGGCCACTGGCCTGACCTAAAACACTATTTGCCGGTAAGACAGCAACTGTCTTCAACAGACTTTTCTCACCACAGTTTTCATGGTCAGAGTTCTTTGCTATTGATAGCAACTTTTCTGCTTGGAGCTTCACAAGAGTACTTGAGGAGGAAATGAAGTGTTTAGTGTCCTTTCTCACTTTAGAGGACAAAGTACTAACATTTTGAGCAGCAACATTGGACTTGGTCTTAGCAAAAAGGGATTCATCCTGGATCCACGTTTTCTGGATTTGAAGGGCCTTCTTTCTGCACTGGAAATACCTCGACTGCCTGTTCCAAGTAACTGGTCTTCCCAGCTTTGCTTTCAGAATGCAGAGATACCGATGAAAGTAGAACTTCTTAAAGCCTCCAAACCCAGTATTCCATTTCTCAGAAAAGGCTAAGTGGATTCCTTTCCTCCATATAATTTTCCTCTGTTTTTTCATTTTTCTGATGCATAATGAGATCTGAATGCAGCTGTAAAGAAGAGAAAGAAAAACTGCATTTCAATCCTAAGAATAAGGCAAAAAGTCATACTTAGAGCATTATAAGGTAGAAAATTGAAATATACACATATACATATATTTCTATTTAACCTGTTAGACATATTGAAATTCTACATAATCAAGGTTTTCTTCCCAATGAAAATTGGGAAGGATGGAAGGCAACTCTAATAAGACTCTGCTGTACGTGCCTTTCACTGAAATAAGTTCCAAGGTTCATTTCTTACTATAAAGCCAGTTTTTTGAGGGAGTACACAGAGCAGGGAGTCAGAAGAGAATTTCTAAGTGTTGGCCTTGCTTTTCATTAGCTAAGTGACGTAAGCAAGTCACCTAAATTAAAAGGGCATGTACTTTTGCTCTGTATAATCATTCACAGGTAGATATTCAATAATCGCATGCAATATCAGTATCTAAGAGGAGGAAACCAGCCTTCTCTTTGCTGGTCAAAGAGTTGCTGTGGGCCTACGATGGTACGGGTTTCTATTCAGATGCTCTCACCTAGTTATGGTTCTGGCTTTCAAATGAATATGAAATAAAAGAACCAATAAAAGCGTGTGTGTATATATATATATATACACATACATATATAGATGGGAGTGACTGATAAACACGATTTCCCCTCAGGGTTTAATCAAAGATCTAATATTACTGAAGCCTCTTAAGCATAAAAAGAAAAGCATCAGCCACTGTAGGTGGAGTAGAAGAGACAAAATTACAAATCAGAACCCCAATATTTACTTTTTGTTCGCTATTAACTAGCAAAGAAAAGATGTCTTACATTCCTATGCATCAGTTTAGTCCTCTGCAGGAAAAAAAAAAACAGAACTGAATATCTCAGTTACCTCTCCAATGAAAGAGGAGAAAACAGCAATAATATTTTTGAAAGAAGAAAGCAAATGAACGACTTTCTAACAGACTTAGCAGGGTAAAAGAGCTGAAATCTAACCCATCAGTAGGGGAAGTCAAGAAGCAAATTAACAGACCTCAGAGAGGTTCAGGACTTGGAGGAACAAGTACCTATGAAGATTAGGGTATGGCTGAGGCCGAAGATTCCTTCTTCTACCATGGCAGAAAGCAAAGTTTCACTTTCTGGGGAGGATGAACCAGAATAGTCAGGTACACCATGCACAGCTGAGGGCAGAGGTACAAAAGCTGAGGGCAGGAGTACAACAGAAGGATAAGTAAGTTTGAATAGTGAATTCCCTTCCCAACCCCTTATACTCAACTCCCAGAACACTGGTATCCAGGCTTATACCCCAGGCGGAAGAACTGTCCCTGGGGGGAATATGTCATTCAAAGATAAAGACCAAGAGACACTGACATTTAGTGGTGCTCAACTAAACAGGACTGAGCAATTACTCTACAGTACACACCAAAATTTTTAAAATTTTTTTTTAGTTGCATAGTCATCATTTCTTAGAACATTTGCATCAATTCAGAAAAAGAAATAAAAAGACAACAGAAAAAGGAATAAAACGATAAGAGAAAAAAAAAACGATTATACATACCATACCCCTTAGCCCTCACTTTCATTTATCACTAGCATTTCAAACTGAATTTATTTTAACATTTGTTTCCCTTATTATTTTTATTCCATATGTTCTACTCATCTTTTGACAAGGCAGATAAAAGGAGCATCAGAGACAAGGTTTTCATAATCACACAGTCACATTGTGAAAGCCATATCATTATTCAGTCATCATCAAGAAACACGGCTACTGGAACATAGCTCTACATTTTCAGGCAGTTCCCTCCAGCCTCTCCACTACATCTTGAATAACAAGGTGATATCTATTTAATGCATAAGAATAACCTCCAGGATAACCTCTCGACTCTGTTTGGATTCTCTCAGCCACTGACACATTGTCTCATTTCATTCTTCCCCCTTTTGGTCGAGAAGGTTTTCTCAATCCCTTGATGCTGAGTTCTAAGCTCATTCCAGGATTTCTGTCCCACGTTGCCAGGAAGGTCCACACCCCTGGGAGTCATGCCCCACATAGACAGGGGGAGGGCAGTGAGTTTGCTTGTTGTGTTGGCTGGAGAGAGAGGCCACATCTGAGCAACAAAAGAGGCTCTCTTGGGGGTGACTCTTAGGCTTAAATTTTAAGTAAGCTTGACCTACCCTTTGTGAGGTTAAATTTCAAATGGACAAACCCCAAGACTGGGGGCTCAGTCTATATCTTTGGTTGTCCACACTGCTTCTGAGGATATCAAGAATTCAACTTGGGGAAGTTGAATTTCTCCCTGTTCTCACCATTCCCCGAAGGGGACTTAGCAAATACTTTTCTACTCACTGATCAAATCACTCTGGACAAACCAACAAAATCTCATGTCCAATCCAAGATTCCAAGTATTTATGGTGTTCAATCAAGCTATCTACATAAGTTATATCAGGAAATGCACTAGTCAAAATATAAATTTTATACACCAAAATTTTAGCAATTAATTCCCTTACTCCCTAGAGAAGGTAACTGCCCCTCCCATTCAAGACAGGAAGTTTATTCTTCAGAAAGGAAGGTCTCCAGACAGGGAGATGTCAACCAGTTTGAAAACAGAGTTACATATTGAATGTTGAGACCTCCAACACTCTTTTTCCCATTCACCCAGAACGCTCACAGACTGTCTTATCCATCAAGAGATTAGATTATTCATCTACGGAGAATCTGATTAGCCTGTAAGAAAATACATAAAGATACAGAAACTGCCCAAAAAATGTTCCAGCACAGCCCACAGTGCACCCCACAGAAAGCAAGTCCCATCAGATGTTCAGTTTCCAAGCGGCTTTTCAGTGGTCATGATACCAAAGTCCCCATCCTAAATCACACTGTAGGTTTTTCTGGCATGGCAAGCACTCAACATTGCTAGACTATTCAGGGACCCTTAAGGCCTCATGCAAGCAAAGACACTCCTAACAAGGGCGTAGATATTATCTCTCAGAAGCTGAAAGATAAGATTAAATTCTTCACTACATAGCCACCTATCATATAAGAAAAAAGGAAAATATACATGATTCTGTCCATTTGCTCAAAACGAAATAAAAATCAAAACGTGAAGGATAAACCAAAAAGTAATAAGATTGGTTATTTCCCAAGGCATGTTAAGTGGGATGAGGTCAAAAGTATGCAGAAGTAGGAACAGTACAGATGGGGAAGTGACATTTCTCTGAATAGTCTTTTTGAAAGTTCTGACTTTTAGAATCCTGTTAATGTTTCACATACTTAAAACATGAACAACAATTAAAATCCACTAGGATACGGGAGGAACTCAACATGATGTACAAGCAATAACAAATGAAACCAACAGTACTATAAATGAGTAACATAACCACACTGAAGGGACTGGAGAAGAAAAGAAATAGCCAAAGTAACTCTGGAAAATATTTTGAATGTATACCATAAGGCTAATGACAAAAGGACTATTTACAAATACTGAACAACAGCTGATGAATTTGCTTCTCACAGGGGTGTGAGTTAATTCTGAGATGATTTGATACATATTCTAAAATTAAGCAAATAAGTAAACATGTTATAGTTAATTAAAGCCAGGTTTCTCACTGTTGCAGAAAGAAGTTACAAATAAGAAAGAGAAAAGTGAGAATGAACTCTGTGGTATTAGAATGAAATCAGAGAGGTATCAATGTGAACTCATGATATTTAATATGTACGCAGATATAGAAAGATAAAGAACTGTACACAAACATATTTTCTACCTCTGTCTGCTGAGAAGGTCTGGAAACAATAATATCCCAGCAGCAACAAGCATTCCCTAATACTAAGATCTTGTTTTCTAAATATTATCTTCCACGAAAAGGAACCAGGGCTTCTTAAGGAAATGGCAAATTCCAGGGCTAGGACAGAAAAAGTACAATATAAGCCTGAGACATCTTTGTGGTACCAGGAAGTAAATAAATGTTGAAAAAATGATAGTATATCAAAAACACAGAAGCCAATCTGAAGGGAATCCCAATGGTCAAAAAACGTTGCACAACCAAATATTTAATGATAGCAATGAAGTCTAAGCCAAGAATAAAACAAAAGTTCTTGCATCCACAGAAATATAAATAAATAGGGACAACTCTTCCCTACCTAGAATTTCAAGTTAACAAATGTAGATGAAATGACAAAAAACAAAATTCACAACCTGGCAATCATTCTATATTAGTTTCCTAAGGCTGATCTAAAAAGTATCATAAACCAGTAGCAAATTAAAACAAAAGAAATGTATTGTCTCACTTTTGGAGACGAGAAGTCTGAAATCACAGTATTGGCAGGGCCAGGTTCCCTCTGAAACCTTCCCTGCCTCTTCCCAGCTTCGGGTGGTTTGCAGACAACTCTTGGTGTTCCCTGGTTTACAGCTGCAGCATTTCAATCTCTGTCTCTGCTGTCCTCTATCTCCATTATCACATGGCATCACATGGTATGTCCATCTGTGTCTCTTCCTCCCTATTCAAGTATGGCCTCATCTTAAGAAATCGTGTCTTTAAAGACCCTATTTCCAAATAAGGTTGCATTCATGGGACCAGGGGTTAGAAACATGAACTTGAATATACCATTCAACCTCTAAGAGCCTCTCAAAAATAACTGATTCGGGTAAAAATCATCCATGGGTACGAAAATTTGTGGATGAAAGTATGAGAGATGAGATACTTAAATAATCTCTCAGTACTTAAAATTACAAAGGAAAAATAGTAACTTTACAGGGAAAGAGCCTGGCAACATTACCTCAGCCAGGTGATCCAAGTTAACATCATCAGTAATGAGATACATGGACATCATGTCTCTCCTGATATGACACAGCATCTCTTCTGTGGTATTCTTGCAGAAAATGTACCACCTGAATTAGAGCATGAAAACAGACAACCCAAATTGAAATAACCAGCCAATATTCTTCAAATGTACCAAACAATGTCACAAAGCAAAGACAGATTAAGGAACTGTCTCAGATTAAAGGACTGAGACTAAAAGACACGACAACCAATAAAACATGTGATCCATGATTCGGTCCTAGTCCAGAAAGAAAACATCAGTGGGAGAACTGACAAAATTCGATTGCTTATAGATCACCTAACAGTACTACCTTAATGTTAAATTCCTGGTTTTGATAAAGTACTGTAGTTACATAGGATAACATTTGGGAAAAGGTGGGCGACGTGTATATGAACACTTCGTATTATTTTTGCAATTTTTTGGTAAGTTTGAAATAATCTCAAAATGAAAAGAAAAAATTAAAACACTTAAAATTTTGAGGACAGCTCCCAGAAAGCAGCACAAAATGACAAAGATTTTTAAAAAAAGAAGAGAGAGAGAACGATAAAAAAATTAAAGTGATCAGGTCAGGAGATCAAATGTCCAAATAATAACACAAATCTGAAAAATAGACTAAGAAAGTATAAGAAATAAATAATTTAAGAATATTCCCAGAATTAAAGTACATGATTTTTTTTTACAAGATAAAAGTATGGTGAATGAAAACATACCCACACCATGATACATTAATTATGAAATTTCAGACACTGGAGGCAAAAAAAATGACTTTCTATAATCTTGAAAGGAAGAATGACAAAAAAAAAAAATACATGTGTGTGTGTAAAGGATGAGGAATCGGAATGTCAATGGATTTAATAACAGGACTGGACACTAGAAGACAATGGAGTAACACCTTCAAAGTTGGGGGAAAACGGATGGAGAAGGATTGGAGGAAGGTGTGTACTAGTTATGACTTTAATTTTGGACATGTTAAGTTTGAAATGACTATAAAAAATCCAAGTGGATACATTCCAGAGTATGTTAAAATGACAATCAAAAAGAACTGGCCAGAGAGTGCCAAGACAGCGGTTTTGGCAAGCTGTGGGATTTAGCTCATCATCCAGAGCAGCTACTAACTAACCAGGAACAGTACAGAACAACTGCAGGGACCACGTCAGTGACCAGACACACAGGGTACCCCAGTCTGGACCAGCTGCCAATGCCCCCAGAACCGTGAGTTCCCCAAGCTGCCGCGGCCGGCACTCCTCCCCCACAGGCTGTTTCCCAGAGGGGAAAGGAAAGAGACTTGACCAGCAGCAGGGGTTGAGCACAACTAAGCTTCAATTGGAATTAATTCACAAATTCTGACTACTACAAATAGGCCCCCAGTTCAGGTGATCGTCATCAAAGCAGAGGTTGCTGATTTTTGCCCTGGCACTGAGGGGGCAGGGCTGACAGAAAAACAAAAAAGAAAAAAAGAAACAAAAGTTTTTTGGATCAGACAGCACATAATACTTGAAAGGGTCTGGGCCCTGAACAAAAGGAGGGGGCACATAGGATCTGAAGGTACACAAAGCAACATACCAACTTATGCTCTTGATTGGCAAACCTGAGGAAAAGGGGTCCTGCTCTGAGAGGGATTTTTCTCTTTTTTTTTTTTTTTTTTGTGGCTGTGTTTCTTCAAAGGCTTGACTGCCTTTGGACACAGCCACAGGGCTTCTCAGGCTGCAACTGCCCCAGACATAGGCAGAAATAAGTTTGTTTGAGAGACTGTCTAGAGACTGTGCCTTCCCCAGGAGAGGGCAGGGCCCAGCTCAGGTGGATTCCCTCCCTCAAGGAATTCAGACTCCAGGGCTTGCAAATGTGAGGCAATTAAAGCCAGCCCACAAACTCTCCTTTGTCTCCACCAGGTCCCCAGCAGGGAGAGTCTGCCAAAGTTAAAAGCACCACATCACCTTATGCTGGTGGGACCTGCAGGCAGACAAGCGCCACATACTGGGCAGGATAAGAAAAACAGAGTCCAGAGACTTCACAGGAACGTCTTATAACCTGCTGGGTCTCACCCTCAGGGAAAACTGACGCAGGTGACTCTTTTCTCCTGATAGGAGGCCAGTTTGGTCTGGGAAAATCTGGCTGGGTTCTATAATACCTAAGTAGACCCTCCTAAGGGTAGGGGGAAAAAGGTACTATACAGGCAAGGCAAGTAACAAGAAAATAAGAACTGAAAAATTTTGCTCTGTTAAACAAAACCCAAGCTAGTGGTCCAGAATAAGCTGAACTGAATGCCAAAGAACAGATAAACAACAAATTCATCCAGCAAGAAAACCCTAGGTAAAAGAAGTGAAAGCAATCTCCAGAATAAACTAATTAAGGTAATTAAATGCCTAGGTGCCAGAATAAAATAACAAATCACACTAGGAAAATTGAAGTTATGGCCCAGGCAAAGGAACAAACCAACAATTCAAATGAGATATAGGAGTTGAAACGATTAATTCAGAATGTTCAAACAGACATGGAAAACCTCATCAAAAATCAAATCAATGAATTGAGGGAGGATATGAAGAAGGCAAGGAATGAACAAAAAGAAGAAATCGAAAGTCTGAAAAACAAATCACAGAACTTATACGAATGAAAGTTACAGTAGAAGAGATGAAAAAAACAATGGAAACCTACAATGGTAGATTTCAAGAGACAGAAGATAGGATTAGTGAACTGGAGGATGGGATATCTGAAATCCAATAAGCAAAAGAAAATATAGGGAAAAGAATGGAAAAATATGATTAGGGACTCAGGGAACTGAATGACAACATGAAGCACATGAATATACATGTTGCAGGTGTTCCAGAAGGAGAAAAGGAGGAGAAAAACTAATGGAGGAAATTATCACTGAAAATTTCCCAACTCTTATGAAAGACTTAAAATTACAGATACAAGAAGTGCAACGTACTCCAAACAGAATAGATCCAAATAGATATACTCCAAGACACTTACTAATCAGAATGTCAGAGGTCAAAGAGAAAGAGAGAATCTTGAAAGCAGCAAGAGAAAAGCATACAAGGAAAGCCCAATAAGACTATGCATAGATTTTTCAGCAGAAACGATGGAGGCAAGAAGACAGTGAGATGATACATTTAAATTACTGAAAGAGAAAAACTGCCAACCAAGAATTCTATATCCAAAAATGAGGGAGAAATTAAAATATATTCAGAAAAAAAATCACTAAGAGAATTTGTGACTAAGAGACCGGCTCTGCAAGAAATACTAAAGGGAGCACTAGAGGCAGATACAAAAAGACAGAAGAGAGAGGTGTGGAGAAGAGTGCAGAAAGGAAGACCATCAGTAAAGGTAAAAAGAAGAAAAATTGGATATGACATATAAAATGCAAAAAGCAAAATGGCAGAAGAAAGTACTATCCATACAGTAATCACTAAATGTTATTGGATTAAACTTCCCAATCAAAACACATAGACTGGCAGAACGGATTAAAAAACAGGACCCATCTATATGTTGTCTATAGGAAACACATCTTAGACTCAAGGATAAACACAGGTTGAAAGTGAAAGGTTGGGAAAAGATACTTCATCCAAATAACAATCAGAAAAGAGCAGGAATAGCTATACTAATAGCGAACAAATTTATATGTAAAATAGTTAAAAGAGACAAAGAAGGATGCTATGTATTAATAAAAGGAACAATTCAACAAGAACACATAAGGATCGTAAATATTTATGTACCGAGCCAGAATGCTCCAAAATACATGAGGCAAACACTGAAAAGAGAAATAGACACATCTACCATAATAGCTGGAGATTTCAATTCCCCACTCTCATCAAAGAACAGAACACCTAGACAGAGGATCAATAAAGAAACACAGAATTTGAATAATACAATAAATAAGCTTAACAGACATTTATAGAACATTACATCCCACAACAGCAGGACACACCTTGTTCTCAAGTGCTCATGGATCATTCTCAAGAATAGACCATATGCTGGGTCACAAAGCAACTCTCAATAAACTTAAAAAGGTTGAAATCACATAAAACATTTTCTCAGATCATAAAGGAATGAAGTTGGAAATCAATAATATGCAGAGTGCCAGAAAATTCACAAATGAGTGGAGGCTCAGCAACACACTCTTAAATAACCACTGGGTCAAGGAAGAAATTCCAAGAGAAATCAGTAAATATCTCAAGGCAAATGAAAATGAAAACATAACATACCAAAACTTACTGGATGCAGTAAAGGCAGTGCTAACAGGGAAATTTATTGCCCTAAATGCCTGTATCAAAAAAAGAAGAAACGGCAAAAATCAAGGAATTAACTGTCCACTTGGAAGAACAAGAGAAAGAACAGCAAACTAACCCCAAAGCAAGCAAAAAGAAAGAAATAATGAAAATTAGAGCAGAAACAAATGAAATTGAGAACATGGAAACAATTGAGAAAATCAACAAAACCAGAAGTTGGTTTATGAGAAAATCAATAAGATTGATGGCTCCTTAGCAAGATTGACAAAAGAAAGAAGAGAGAAGACGCAAATAAATAAGATCAGAAATGGAAGAGGAAACATAACAACTGACCTCACAGAAATAAAAGAAGTAATGACAGGATACTATGAACAACTTTATGCTAATATATACGACAATGTAGATGAAATGGACAACTTCCTAGAAAGGCATGAACAACCAACATGAATATAGATGCAAAAATCCTCAACAAAATTCTAGCAAATCGAATCCAGCAACACATTAAAAGAATCATACATCATGACCAAGTAGGATTCATTCCAGGTATGCAAGGATGGTTCAACATAAGAAAATCAATTAATGTAATATACCATATCAACAAATCAAAGCAGAAAAATCACATGATCATCTCAACTGATGCAGAAAAGGCATTTGACAAAATTCAACATCCTTTCCTGTTGAAAACACTTCAAAGGATAGGAATACAAGGGAACTTCCTCAAAATGATAAAGGGAATATATGAAAAACCCACAGCTAGCATAATCCTCAACGGGGAAAACTGAAACTGAAAACTTTCGCCCTAAGATCAGGAATAAGGCAAGATGTACACTATCACCACTGTTATTCAACATTGTGTTGGAAGTTTTAGCCAGAGCAATTAGACAAGAAAGAAATACAAGGCATCAAAATTGGAAAGGAAGAAGTAAAACTTTCACTGTTTGCAGACAATATGATACTATATGTCGAAAACCCCGAAAAATCCACAGCAAAACTACCAGAGCTAATAAATGAGTACAGCAAAGTGGCAGGTTACAAGATTAACACTCAAAAAAATCTGTAGTGTTTCTATACACGAGTAATGAACAATCTGAGGGGGAAATCAAGAAAAAAATTCAATTTATAATTGCAACCAAAAGAACAAAATATTTAGGAATAAATTTAACTAAAGAGACAAAAGACCTATACAAAGGAAACTACAAGACTGTTAAAAGAAATCACAGAAGACCTAAATAGATGGAAGGGCATACTGTGTTCATGGACTGGAAGACTAAATATACTTAAGATGTCAATTCTACCTAAATTGATTTATAGATTCAATGCAATACCAATTAAAGTCCCAAAAACTTACTTTTCAGAAACAGAAAAACCAATAACCAAATTTATCTGGAAGGGTAGGGTGCCCTGAATAGCTAAAAATATCCTGAGAAAGAAAAATGAAGTCGAAGGTTTCATGCCACCTCACTTTAAGGTGTATTATGAAGCTACAGTGGTCAAAACAGCATGGTACTGGCATAAAGACAGATATACTGCCCAATGGAATAGAATAGAGTGTTCAGATATAGACCCTCTCATCCATGAACAATTGACCTTTGATAAGGCAGTCAAGCCAACTGACCTGGGACAGAACAGTCTCTTCAATAAATGGTGCCTAGAGAACTGGATATCCATATGTAAAAAAACGAAAGAGGATCCGTATCTCACATCCTATACAAAAATTAACTCAGAATGGATCAAAGACCTAAACATTAGATCTAACACCACAAAACTCTTAGAAGAAACTGTAGGGAAATATATTATAAATCTTATACTAGGAGGCGGTTTCCTAGATTTTACACCCAAAGCAAGAGCATTGAAGAAAGAAAGAAAGAAAGAAATGAGAACTCCTCAAAATTGAACACTTTTGAACATCAAAGAACTTCGTCAAGAAAGTAAAAAGACAGCCTATACAATGGGAGACAATATTTGGAAACGATATATCAGATAAAGTCTAGTATCCATAATATATGAACAGATTGTTCAACTCAACAACAAAAAAACAGACAACCCCATTAAAAAATGGGCAAAAGACTTCAACAGGCACTTCTCAGAAGAGGAAATACAAATGGCCAAAAGGCACATGAAAAGATGCTCAACTTCCCTGGCTGTTAGAGAAATGCAAATCAAAACCACAATGAGATATCATCTCACACCCACCAGAATGGCCATTATCAATAAAACAGAAAATCACAAGTGCTGGTGAGGATATGGAGAAAGAAGCAAACTTATCCACTGTTGGTGGGAATGTCAAATGGTACAACCACTGTGGAAGGCAGTTTGGCGGTTCCTCAGGAAGCTAAATATAGAACTGCCATATGACCCGGCAATACCATTGTTAGGTATCTACTCAGAAAACATGAGGGCAAGGACATAAATGGACATTTGCACACCAATATTTATAGCAGCATTATTTACAATTGTGAAGAGATGGAAACAGCTAAAATGCCCATCAACAGAAGAGTGGCTAAACAAACTGTGGTATATACATACAATGGAATATTATGCAGCTGTAAGAGAATAAATTTATGAAATAGGTAACAACATGGATGGACCATAAGGACATTATGCTGAGTGTGATTACCCAAAAACAAAAGGACAAATACTGTATGGTCTCACTGATATGAACTTACATTAGTGAAGAAACTTGGAATATTTCATTGGTAACAAAGACCATCAGGAGATAGAAATATGGTAAGATTATGGGCAATGGGAGCTGAAGAGATACAGACTGTGCAACAGGACTGATTGTAAAAACTCAGAAATGGACAGCACAATACTGCCTAACTGTAATACAATTATGTTAAAACACTGAATGAAGCTGAATGTGAGAATTATAGAGGGAGGAGGGCTGGGGGTACAAATGAAATCAGAAAGAAAGATAGACAATAAAGACTGAGATGGTAAAATCTAGGAATGCCTAGAGTTTATAATGATAGTGACTAAATGTACAAATTTAAAAAATGTACATGAGGAAGAACAAAGGAATGTCATTACTGCAGGGAGTTGAAAATAGATGGCAATTAATATTTTAAAATTTTAACTTATGTGGGAGACTAAAGCGAAAAATGTTTATTTGGTACAAAATTTATATTTTGACTAGTGCATTTCCTAATATAACTTATGTAGACAACTTAACTGAACACCTTAAGTATATGGAACCTTGAGTAGGGCATGAGATTTTGTTGGTTTGTCCAGGGTGATACCCCAATAAATCCCAGAGTGATTTGAACAGTGAATAAAAAAGTACTTGCAAAATCCCCTTTGGGGAATGGTGAGAAAGAGGGAAAATTCAACTTCCCCAAGTTGAATTCTTGATATTCTCACAAGCAGTGTGGACAACCAAAGCTATAGACTGAGCCCCCAATCTTGGGATTTGTTCATATGAAATTTAACCCCACAAATGATAGATCAAGCCTACTTAAAATTAGGTCTAACAGTCACCCCCAAGAGAACCTCTTTGGTTGCTCAGATATGGCCTCTCTGTCCAGTCAACACAACAAGCAAACTCACTGCCCTCCCCCTGTCTACGTGGGACATGACTCCCGGGGATGTGGACCTTCCTGGCAATGTGGGACAGAAATCCTGGAATGAGCTGAGACTCAGCATCAGAGGATTAAGAAAAACCTTCTCGACCAAAAGGGAGATGAGCGAAATGAGACAAAATAAAGTATCAAAGGCTGAGAGATTCCAAACAGAGTTGAGAGGTAATCCTGGAGGTTATTCTTACGCATTAAATACATATGACCTTGTTATTCAAGATGTAATGGAGAGGCTGGAGGGAACTGCCTGAAAATGTAAAGCTGTGTTCCAGTGCAACATTTCTTGAAGATGACTGTATAATGATACAGCTTTCACAATGTGAGTGTGTGATTGTGAAAACCTTGTGTCTGATACGATACTCCTGTTATCTACCTTGTCAACAGATGAGTAGAACATACTGAATAAAAATAAACAATAGGGGAAACAAATGTTAAAATAAATTTAGATTGAATTGCTAGTGATCAGTGAAAGGGAGGGGTAAGGGGTATGGTATGTATGAATTTTTTTCTGTTGTCTTTTTATTTCTTTCTCTGAACTGATGCAAATGTTCTGAGAAATGATCATGATGATGAATATGCAACTATGTGATGATATTGTGAATTACTGATTATATATGTAGAATAGAACAATCATAAGTTAAGAATGTGTTTGTTGTTTTTTTTTTTAATTAAAAAATTAAATAAAATTCAAAAAAAGAACTGGATAAGTCCCTTGAGGGACAGAAGAAAAAATATGGAATGATTACATTTTACGACCAGGAAACCCGATACTGTGTCAAACATTAGGGACTCCCATGCTAATAGGCCAAGCCTTTGACCTTGAGGCTTGCTCTTGTGAAGTTTATATATATAGCGGAGAAGCTTAGCCTACCTATAGTTATGCCTAAGGGTTACTACGAGAGGACTTCTTTTGTTGCTTAGATGTGGCCTCTCTCTTTAAATCCAACGCTGCAAGTGAAATCATTACCCTCCCCACTGCATGGGACCTGACAACCAGGGGTGAATGTCTCCCTGGCAATTTGGCAATGACTCCCAGGGATGAGCCTGGTCCAGATACCATTGGGATCGACAATGCCATCCTGACCAAAAGGGGGAAAAGAAGTGTAACAAATAAGGTATCAGTGGCTGAGAGGGTTCAAACAGAGTCGAGATGCTACTCTGGAGGCTACTCTTACACAAGCTTCAGGTAGACACTGCTACCTATCATAGTTTGCCAATCCTCAACCAAAACCATTCTTGCCAACTTTAAAGAATACCTAGGGCTTTATATGAGATTCTACAAAGGTTCCAGGCACTAGGATCATTTTCCAGAAACCTACAACTCCAGATGGGTTCCAAGGCAAGATAAGACCTGAAACACAGAGGGGCCAGCCTCTCCAAAACGTCAGCTAGTACCACCTCCCTATCTCATATTATCAACAGCCCCTTCCAAGATGAAAAAGTTAGAATGGCCATAGCCCAAATAATCCTAGAGTAGGAGAAAAATAAAAGGAGATGGTGGAGTTATACAGAAGGGAGAGTTTAACAAATAAGTATGATTGCTGAATCATTTTTATTGATATTTTCTTTTAGTCTCTTTTAGTCTTCTTGAAGTAGCTAGTAGAAAAACCTAAAATTGTAGAACTGTAATCCATACCTAACTCTGAAATCTGTTCTACAACTAACTGTTGCAGTGTGCTTTGAAAGTTGTTGCTTTTTTGTACGTTATTTTTCACAAAAAGAAAAAGTCAATTGTGATGATGAATACACAGCTATATGATACTGTGAACTGATTGTATACTTTGGATGATTACATGGTATGTGAACATATAATACATATCAATAAAATTGCATTAAAATAGAAAATATCCAAGTGGATACATACCATTGGATATAAAGATCAGAAATTCTGAAAAGAGAATACCACAGGAATTTCACTTTAAATCATCAGTTTACAGAAACCAAAGTTATAAGAAAAGATTAGATACCTTGGGGAGAATTTATAAAAGGTAGAAGAGAATGTGGCCTAGGGTAGTGCCCTGAGGAACTCCAGGGTATAAGAGTGAGGTAAAATAAGCCTACTTAGCAAAGAAAAGTAGGAAGGATGATAAGGAAGATAAGGCAGAAAGCCAAACAAGTGCAGTGTCAGCAAAGCTAGAGAGAGGAAAATGATCAGTCAAAGGCAGCTCAGTGGTCAAGGAAGAAAAGGATTAAAAAGTATTCAATTTGCAAGAGAAATTTTAATAGAACAAAAAGAACAGAAACAAAGATGGAGTAAAGAGAATATATGAAACTGCTCAAGAAGCCTAATTACAGATGAGAGATAGGACAGCCCTTTTTTTTTTTTTTGATGCACACACTTGTACATGTTTAAATGTTGACAGGGTATTTTACTTGTAAATAAAGCTAACAGAATGTACAAAAATTTTACTTTCACTCCTCTGTGATGGTATGAATATGTATGTACCCCAGAAAATTATGTCTTTATAGTTAATCCATTTCTTTGTATGTGAATCTATTGTGTGGGACCTTTTGATTAGATTATCTCAATTGAGGTGGGTCTTAACCTCTTACTGGAGTGTTTTTTAAGAGAATGACACAGAAAAAAACCACAGAAGCTCAGAGAAAATGCCCCAGGAGCCAGAAGCTGAAAGTAAGGAAACCCAGAAGAGAAGAGAAAAACCAGCAGATGCCACCATGTGCCTTGCCATGAGACAGAGGAATCCAGGATTGCCCACAGCCTTGGCAGCCTATCTTCAGGAAGAAGGTAGTGTCTTGATACTGAGATTTGGATATTTTCATAGTCTCAGGACTGTAAGATTGTAAACTAACACATTCCCATTGTAAAAGCCAACCCATTTTATGGCATCTGCATTTCAGTAGCTTTAGCGAACTAAAACACACCCCCTAAAACTAGAGGATAAAACTAGGACTGTATAACTTAGTGAAACCTAGAGTGGATGATGATGGTGGTTAATTATATAAATATAAGAAAAGTCTTACATCAACTAGAACAAATACATCACTATTACAAGGTGTTAACAATAGAGTGGTATGCTGGCTTGAATCTGTTTTGTACCCCAGAGAAGCCATGTTCTTTTAATGCAATCTGGTGGAGGACAGACCTGTTGTTGGGTGGGACCTTTTCATCAGGTTGTTTCCAGGGAGGTGTGACTCCACTCATTCAAGGTGGGTCTTAATCCACTTGCTGGAGTTTTTTAAGAGAGCCAAAAAAGTTTAGAGACACTTAATGAAAGAAAATGCCCTAGCAGAAACCAGAAGGACTCTCTCAGAAGCTGAGAGCCATTTTTGAAACTGATCCAGGAAAGAAGGGCCAACAGATGTCACCATGTGCCTTCCCGTGATAGAGGAACCCAGATGCAATCGACCTTTTCTGAGTGAAGGTATCCTCTTGTTGATGTCTTAATGTGGACATTTCCATGGCCTTAGAATTTTATCTTGTTACTTAATAAATCTCCTTTGTAAAAGCCAATCCATTTCTGTTATACTGTGTTCCAGCAGCTATAGCAAACCGAAACAGGTGGTACATGGGAAAAAATACAATTAATGCAAACTAAGGCCTACAATTAACAGTAACACTGTATTATTCTTTCATTAATTATAACAGGAACCATACCAAAGCTAAATGTCAATAACAGGGGGATATAAGCAGCATGGGATTTTTTTCCCCTAGAAGAAATGAGAATGTTCTCATTTTGACTGTGATGGTGAACGCATAACTATATGATTATACCAACAGCCACTGATTGTACACTTAGGGTGAAATGTATAGTGTATGAATTAAACATTTAAATAAAAAAAATACAACTGATGCTAAAGATATTTTTTAAACAATAGAATTTTAAAATACCTCCCCTAAATCCCCAAAAGAATAAAGAATTTTTAAAAACTTTTTTAAAGGTATAATTTACATACAGTGAAATGCACAGCTCTTAAGGGTTTTTTGTTTTGTTTTTAAATGCATACACACAAAAAACAGAAGAGAAAAAAACAGCAAAACATTTTGGAAGTTGTAATGCAGACTGACTTAATAGAATTAAGAAAGTTAAATCTCAAGCTTACAGGAAGGAAAGGAATCCAATTTATACAACACTACCTCAAAACAGGTCAGGAATTGGCAGTGGTAGGTTCTATAAAGAGTAAAGTGAACATGGCTCTAAAAACAAGACTGGTCAAATCATTTAGATACCCTCCTACACTCCACAAACTAGGCACTGCCCCTCCCCTATCCTTGCAGAAGCCTGAAGCCTATGCTCTAAACTAGAACGGTGCTGACCAATAGAACTTCTACAATGATGGAAACATTCTAAATCTGCCCTGTCCAATATTAGTCTCTGGCCTCATGTGGCTACTGAGCACGTGAAAAGTATGTACTGCAAATGAGGAACTAAATCTTTAATTTTATTTATTTTTAATTAATTTAAACTGTCACATATGGCAAGTGGCTACCATATTGGACAGCACATTTACAGAAGGTAAAACAAAGGATTCCTGAACCAGAAAACATCTGTTTCAGCTGAGAATAAAGGTATCATGCTGAAAATAGCTGAATTTAGGGAGCAGAAGCTAATGTTTACACGTTGAAAGCTGAGACCTCTAGACTTTCTCCCAATTTAGCTACCAGATTGCTGGAAGCCAGGCTTATATGCTCCAAACAAGAAATCTGATGATTTTCTTTTGGGAGTCTAATTTGTCCCAAAAGAATAGAAAAAGATACTGCTATTGAACATTCCCCAACAAAACAGTTCAGTCAAGTCACCCTAAAAATGACAAATCCTACGTAATGTGCTTAGAGCTTCTAACCAACTTTTTAGCTGTCATTCTTAAAGATGAGCCACACCAGACATCTGGAAATGAAAGGTAGAGACCTAAATAAACAGCAAAGTAATTAAGAAAAAAGATTATATATGGGGAAGAAAATGCAAAAAAACTGTCAATATCCTAGAAGAGAAGAGACACTGAATTCATAAAAAAACAGGATGATATAAAAAAGAGAACATGCAGAAAACAAAGATAACTATTAGAAATTAAAAACAGAGGAGAAATTTAAAACATTAATGGAAAAGTCAAGAAAATCAAGTTTAAAAATTACCCATAAGAGTAGAACCCAGAAAATAAATAACAGACGATTGCGAATGGGTAGGACAACCAATTTGGATAGTCAATCACTCAAAACTAGACATTCCTAAAAAGAGAGAACAGAGAAATAGAACAGATGATATCTTCAAAACTTCACAAAAATTTCAAGAATTAAAGGATGGAAGTTCCCAGACTGAAAAGGCTCATACCACTGCCAGAAAAATGGATGAAAACAGACTGACACCACAGCTGTTCATTATTGCAAAACTGAGCCCAATGGGGACAAAAAGCAGATACCATAAGCTCCAAATAGAAACAACAGTTCATGAAATAAAGAATCAGTAATTGGAAAGGCTTCAACTTTATCAACAGCAACAATGGAAGTTTTCTATTTGAGCTATTTCCACCCTAGAATTCTATAACCAGGCAAACTAACATTTAAGCGTGAAAAGAGAGTAAGAGTTTCTTGGAGATGCAAGATCTCAAAAAATATATTTCCCTTACAGCTCTACTGAGGAAACTACTTGAAGATGTGCTCCACTAAAACAGGACAATAAACTAAGAAGACAAGTACATTACAGGAGATTCAACTCAGGAAAGGGGCATCTTCTGGATAACGGTGAAGGAAAATTTTAGGATGGCAGTCTCAGTCTTTCGAGAAAGTCAGAAGGTTTTAGAAAAGATGTAGTCAAGAAACTGAAACTGATAGAATATTTAATGTACCTGAACATACAAAAAGATTTAGTCAGTTGGCCTAGAACCGTCAGTTAAATGGTAACAGGAACTTGGAAAAATAAAACAAACATATTAGACAGTAATGACCTCCTAGGAAAACAAGGAGTTGTACAGAAAGGAAAAGTAACCATGGCTTTTAGAAATGGAATCATGGTATGATCGTTTAACAAGAAAGTAATCATGGTATAAAAAGCTAAACAGGGCTTAGCTTTGAATAGTATAGTCATAAGAATATCAACACTAAATAATCATCTATTCAACAATATAAGTATATTGTAAAACACAGATGGAAAGGAAAACTAAAAATATATATGAGGGATGGATGGGAAATGAGAGCTAAATAATTGGAACTATAATCAATAGATAAACCAATATGGAGTTAAATACCACACAATCACAGGTAAAAAAAAAAAAAGTTGTAAATGGTTACACTAGAGAAAGAACTGGGGATAGGAGGTCTGCATTTTGTTTTGTTTTTTAATAAGCCTTATAGAATTATTTGACTGTATGTGGATATGCCACCCTTAATTAAAAGAAAATTTAATGTGGATGCAATTTAGATACTGGATAAAAAAATATGGGTGTAAAAGATTTCATAGCCAGAAAGAGCTGAAGATTAATTTAAAAAGGATAACCAACAGCTCATGTCCCTAAGATGGGAAAATACCTAGACCACAAGAAAGAGGACTCAAGTTAGACAGAAGAGTCCTCTTTTCCACTTTAATCTGGTGGCTTCTATTTGGTCTGTGAAGTAGGAGGCAATTTTTTTTCTAAAAATAAAATATTCACAGGGTGGATGGACCTAAAGAACATTATGCTGAGTGAGTCCAGCCAAAAACCAAAGGACAAATACTGTATGGTCCCACTGATGTGAATGGACATTCGAGAATAAACTTGAAATATGTCATTGGTAACAGAGTCCAGCAGGAGTTAGAAACAGGGTAAGATAACGGATAATTGGAGCTGAAGGGATACAGACTGTGCAACAGGACTAGATACAAAAACTCAAAAATGGACAGCACAATAATACCTAATTGTAAAGTAATCATGTTAAAACACTGAATGAAGCTGCATCTGAGTTACAGGGTTTTTTTTTTACTATTATTACTACTTTTATTTCTTTTCTCTTTATTAACATTTTATATCTTTTTCTGTTGTGTTGCTAGTTTCTCTAAACCGATGCAAATGTACCAAGAAACGATGATCATGCATCTATGTGCTGATGTTAAGAATTACTGAGTGCATATGTAGAACGGTATGATTTCTAAATGTTGTGTTAATTTCTTTCTTTTTTTTTCTTTTTTTCTTTCTTTCTTTCTTTCCGTTAATAAAAAAATAAAAAAATTTTAAAAAATTTAAAAAATATTCACAGGGAAGAAAAGGGGTCAGGTAGGGATATCTCAGTAATTATGGACACTGAGCAAACAGGCTGACTAGGTAAACCTAATAGGACTGTTGATTTACCTGAAATTACCCAAAGCTAAAATTTCAATATTTATTTCATGTACTTTTATTTTAAACAACATGTTAGATGAAACAGCTCTTTTAGCAAACCTGATGAGAGGCAGTAAGCTGTCGATTTGCCAGTATAGTGTGGGTGAAGATAAGGAACAGCCTCAGTAAAATACCTTTATTTTAGTAATAATCAGGCTTATGCCAGATGTAAATAGGCAACCAAAACCAGTATATTGAACATTTCTATGAGAATGGCCTGTTGACACAGACATCTGCGCTGTGGCAAATAAGGAGTCTTCATGACTGTGAAGTGGGAAGACTGATTAAAATTAAAGGCAATCTCCATGTGGGGTCCTTCTACATTTCTGCCTCTGTACTCCATGCCATGCTATTGTGTGTTCCTGTTCACCAAATACCAACATGCCTCCGAAAATAAAACCACAGAAGGGAAAGAGAAGTGAATTGTTCAACTTACTGACCCTAGGACCCCCTAGCCTAACCAATCCTTAAGGAGCCCATTATTTAGGCCAAAATTTACAGTACATTCACTCAAGAAGTTAACTCAAGCATCATTTTGAAAAAGTCCTTTCTTCTTGAGGTATAAGGACAGTAATGAGAGTAGTTAACAAATAGAAGCTCAGTTACCAACCCCAGAAAAATGAGACAGAATGGATGGTTTGTAGTAGGAAATAAAGACTTGTTTTTTAAAGATCTGTTGGTATCAGAGGGCATGAAGGAAACATAGAAAAGATCAAGATTGGGGATTAGAGATTTGCACATTTGTGGTAACTACTGGTGATACTTTAATAATGTTTAACCACCATATACAGAGTGGGTTAAGTGTCCATGCTTGGATGCAAATTTTTACAGAGAAAGAAGACTGCCTCAAGGGCCAGAAAGTGCCTTCCAGATTCCACTTTTCACTATGTCTTCAAGTTGTTACTATCTCCTACCCTCACTTCTGCTGATGTTCCAATTTTAAATCTGTAACATCAGTTTAGACTGAAATTTTGACCCTGGGTTCACATCTATCCTCCCTAAGCCCCTCTATTTTTTCAAAGTTTGCTGTCAGAATCTGAAACTGAACAATCTTTAATCTTCAGAATTAAGGTATTTCAGGAACAAAAATTAAAAATTTTAAAACTCAGCTACTTCATTTCTCATCTCAGGCGCATACAAGATGTCTCGACTCCGAATTCATAGACTACCTATCTGTTTTTTTAATCAGTGAATTTAGAATGCCTTTTCTCATTTAGTTGTAGGAAGTTAACATGCCATAAACATGGTCATTTTTAGGGAGAAAATAATTCAGCATGTTTCTTTAGAAGATTTGTGATGTAGGGCCCATTTCTGTTTCTATACCAAAATTGAGCAAAAATTGCTAAAGCAATGGGAAAGACTGGCAAAGAATGATTTGAGAATGAGTATCTCTCCTTAAAAGAGAGTACTCAACTATGCTTGATAGTTTACTTACTTTACTAATTGAAAACCTCTACCAAAAAAAAAAAAAAAAGCCATGAGGATTTTACTACAGAAGGTAAGAAAAATACATGTGAAGTACCGTTATCACCTTATCTGTCGATTGTTCCTAGGTGGCTACAAAATTCTTTAAGTCAGTGGCATGGTACAACTTAACCAAGGGGGAAAAAAAGGGGGCTAAAAATTCTAGGACATGCTTAGAGTAAATGGTGAGAGTTTTTAGTTAACCCATGTTAATTAAGCAATTAGAGAAGCATAGAGCCCAGTTCTCACAAGAAGCTCCAATGAAAACTGGCTACTGATACAAGGTAAGTGGCTACATATAGCAGGATAGAGCAGAGGGGAACAAATGCCTGTGTACAACGAGGTGAGTTTATAAGAAACCAAAACAAAAGCAAAATATTCTTACATAGGAATTTTTCCATTGTTTTTGAAGACTTAGGATAAAAGCTTACCCAAAAACTAATTTATAAAGAGTTATGTTTATATAATTCTGCCACATACCTAAGTAACATTTGGTAAAAATTTTAATGTAACATCTACTGTACTTTTATTGAAGCGCATTAAGGAGTCTAATTGCATAGAAAACTTTTCTCTTATGGGCCCTAGACACTACAAAACCTGAAATACTATTGATTAAAGTAGGGTTATTTGAAACAAGAGAAATAAGGAAAAAAAACTAAAGGAGGATAAAAGGCAACAAACTAGTTGAGCATGAAACATCTCTGAGCCTCTTCCTAAACTAAAATGTGAAATCTGATCTATATCTGTGTTTTCAAACCATGAGTAGCACCCAAGAAGCTTTCTTAAAAAAACACAAATATCCAGATCCCACAGCAGACTTAGTTGAGCAGGGTCCAGGCATCTAGGTTTTTGTTTTGTTTTGCCTTAATTCAACTGATTCTGATACACAGCCAGGTTTTGGAACCAATGGATGAGATGATGCCCAAAGTCTCTCTGTATCCATGACTTAGAATTTCAAACTGACAATTTTGTGTCAAAGGAACCGAAGAATGAACTTAATGGCAGACTGCAGGCACAGTAGTCATCATCATGTTCCGCTGAAGAAAGAAAGGCATCCTTAATTTACCCGACTGAGTTACTCCTAACAGCTGTTACTACCCATTCAAGTCAATGACCGCATCTTCCTTTCCTCCTTCCCAACACTTCTCTAACTTGGGGTCCCAAGTTACAGGGTGGTAAATATTCTTCTCGCTCCAATATAGAGAAAACTTTTCTCAAAACTTAAGACTGCAATATCCAATTACTCAAAGGGTTTGAGTGCCTGTATTTATTCTCTGTGCACTTTCAGCTAATATGAAATGTTTTAAAACAAAGTGAGAGGTCCTCAGAAACATACAGAGTATTCCTTCTAAAGTGGACCCAGGCTTAAATGAAGCCTCTCCTAGCTTATTTCCTAAGAAAGGGCCCATTGGGCAAAAACTATCTTGAATAATGGGTAAAACTAATTTAGGTCATTCCTCAAATGCCAATATATGTCTTATCAATAAGCAGGAAACAGAGGCCTTACTAGGCGAGAGTCTGATTTCTTCCTGACACCGCCCACTCCAAAGCAAACTGCAGTTGAGGTTCTGACCACACAAGGTCTTGGCATTTATTCGAGTACCCTCCTCCCTGTCAAACCTAGTTATTCTGGGCAAAAGGCAAAAAACCCAGATAATTTGGAACCTGCCATTAAGTGTCCTATATACTCTTAAACCGAGCTTAACCAAATTGCCAAAACATTTCATGACTAACGTTCTGCTTTCTTCATTTCATTTAATTCTCCAAATCAGTTTATACAAGCACAGGAAAGTCCCACTTCAACAGAGGCTTAATATGAGATTAAGACCACTACCAAACGGCAGGCTAGAATTTCAACATAGCTCTTCTGACTTCAAAACTCTTCTCAGCTTCCACATCCCCTCCGCAGTCCTCCCCACGCCAACCTGAGTTGGAACAGGGGTTGATACAACCTAGCATAGCTAGAATGGAAAGGACGGTCTTTCCATTACCTTACACACAGTTGACTGTGTCATACCTTTTCACCCTAGGAGTGTGAAAGGAAGGAACCAAAGGCAAAAACGTGGAAGAACTGTCCGAACAAACAAAACCCCTTAACTTCCAAGACAGCTTTAACAGCTCTTCCTCTTAAGGTTTTCCTCGGCTTCAGGGGGAGCTGCCGGGAGCACTAGCTTCCTCTATTCTTGCGTCGTACAACGTAGAAGGAAAGAAAGACGGAAGACCAGCGTCCCACGAGACGAGCTCCCTCCCAGTCCCCAGAAAGGCATACCAGTGCACATGGAGAAATCTGCTGCCTCTGTGTCGGAGCGTGGGGGGAGGGCAGTGCAAGCTAGAGGCCTCCGGGCCGGGGCGCTGAGCTGGCGCGCATCAGCGCGGGAATGGCCGGCCAGCCTGGTCAGTCGATTGGTCCGTAAGTCATTGGGTCGATTTTACGTCCGCGCTCCTGCTTACCTACGACCTTCGCAACCGGCACCTGCCCGGCCGCGGGTCAAGACACTGCAGCAGCTCGGACGCAGGCCCGGCCTTCGCCAGCTCTAGGGCAAGCCCGTCAGCGAGGAAATGCCCAGCCTGCTCACAGCGGCCAGGGCGGCCGAGCTTCCTCTCTACCCGCTGCCGCGACGCTGGCGCTTACTTATATCGTCACCTCCTTCGGTGCCCTTCCGCCCGCAGCCCCTCCCGCGCCTAGTGCGGGGAGTTGGGGAGGAAGCGAGCGCCGGCAGGCGGGGAGAGGAGGGGGCGTGGCCCCGCAGTCCCTCGGCTTCCGGCGGCGCGCGCTCCCGGGATTCCCAGAGCTTTAGGTTGGCGTTCCAGCCCGCGCCGCAGAGTGCGCTCACCCTTCGCTAGGCGCTGTGGTTCCCTTGGCTCCGGAAGCGTGAGGAATTGCAGAAACTGTTTTGTGGAAATCGCAGAGGTCTTTTAGACTTCCCTCTTGCCCCTCTCCTCAAGTTTTTACAGCAAAAGGGCTAAAGCAAACCACAGCTACTATATGGTCTCTCCTTATGCTAGTCCCTTTTGCTGAAAACAAAAGACCACCCAGTTATACATAGAAGATAGGATTTAATAAATGAATATGAATGCTGCATCATTAAATTGATATCTCTTTTAGTGGCCAATATTTTACAGCAGCTAGAAGTAAAAACCTAAAATAGAGAAATTGTAACCCATGTCAAACTTTGAAATATGTTCTACAACTAACTGTGTGCTGTGTTTTGGAATTTATAGCTTTTTTGTATATATGTTATTTTTCACAAAAAAGAAGGAAAAAAGTTTATTGTAATGAAAAAAATATTTAAGCCTTCTCGCCTCCTATGTTCTGGAACAGCTAGAAGGAAAAATATGAGAGGATCGTATGGTAGCCCATGACAAACTCTTGGATCTGTCCTGTAACCACTTTTTGAAGAATGCTTTGAAAACTTGATTTTTTATTTCCTTGCTTTGTGTCTGTGTTATACCATACAATAAAAATAAATTTAAAAAAAACACCCTCCTGCTCTGGGCTACAGCTTTGAGATCTGCCCTAGGCTTCACTTCTCGTTTCAGCAAGTTCTTCTTACCTCTTGGTATTGTAATTCACCCCCTTACTTGAGCCCTTCCCCTCCCCGTTTGTGAGCACTTCCCAAGAAGGGCAGAGCCTGGTTTTATTCACTATTGTAGTCTCAGCAACAAATAGCATCTGGCTTACAAGTGCTTTGTAAATCTGTGCAGTAACCCTGTTAACTCTCTTCTTGATGGGAGAGGAAAGTGGTATCTTCCAGGAAATGGCTGAATGTGTTATATGTTGGAGCACTATTCATTCAACAAGCATGTTTTGATTGTGAACATGAAGTAGTCTTTGTCTTGCAAGCCCTCAACCTAATTTTGGGGAAAGAGACATAAATCAGTAATTCAATGTCCTATGACTAAGAAAATATAACAGCAGCAGACTTCTGCAGAAGATAAATTCAGTTTTAGACACATTTGATTTGGAACAATAAAGTCGAGGTTTTACAATGCTGCACCAAGGGTGGGGTGCCGGAGTCTTGTGCCAGACAAAGGCTGTGGATTCTTTTGCCTGACCCACTCGATAACCAATTCCTGAGACACCGGGATTTCTAAGAAAGAAGGAGTTTATTACTAGGCGTGTGGTAGAAGAGCAGATGGCCTAGTGGCCCAAAATCTGTCTCCCTGAACTGCAGTAATTCGGATAGTTTTATTAGAGAAAAGGTGGGCAGGGTTTAGGATGATGAGCTCAGTGGCCCCAGATGGTGTAATTAGAGGTGATCTGATTATTGAGCATGTGCAGGTTGATTACATGCTTAGTCACAGAATGTATGAAAGAAAATGGCGGAATGAGGTATAGGTGACTTGTAGGTTAAAGGCTAAGCTACTGCGCATGTCAGGTAGGCCCACTTTGGTTAGATCCAGTCTCCATTATCAAAATAACTTTAGATTTGGGGTGCGTTAGTTTGGGGCTGACCCAAGACCCTTCATTAGTAAACACGAGGGGCTAGTTTTTAGTGATTACAAGACTCTAAAGTTGAAAAACTGGTAACTGGGTAAAATGAAGGTTAGGCACGAGGTTTTTACAATCATAGGAGCAGAAGATAAGGGCTATACAACCATTATCAGAGATCAAGGCAGCTGGATTACAATGTAGAGATTTCAAGAGTTTCCCTCTGTCTACTCTAATATGCCAAAAAGTAAAAAGGAGTATCTATATAATGATTCAGTAATCAAAGTCATCCTTTAAATCCTAATTTCTCGGTTACATTGGGGCAGACAATAAGGGTGTGTGATACCAAGCAAATGTGCGGGTTCTCTGCCAGGTGGGTATAAATGATCAATTCCTGAGACATCAAGGTTTCAAAGGGAGAATTTATTAATAAGCACGAAGCAAAGAGAACAGAGGGCCTATGGGCTTAAAATCTGTCTCCCTGAACTACAGTAATTCTGAGAGTTTTACACGATCAAAAATTGGGCAGGGTTGAGGATAATAAGTAGAAAGGCTTGAAATGAGGACTTTAGAGATTGAATTCTTGAGTATGGGCAGATTAATTGCATGCCTAGTCCCAGAACATATGTAAGAAATGGTGGCCTTAACATGATGATGGGTGTAATTTTTAGTATTATAATGAAGTAGAGGTCACTTAAAGGTTAAGGTTTAAGCTAGTATGCATGTCAGGCAGGCTAATTTTGGTTAGCTCTAGCTTCCTCTGGTAAAATAGCTTAGGAATTGGAGTGGGCTGACTCAAGTGGCCTTCATTAGTAAACATTACAGGGTTGTCCAGTGGTCAAAAGATTTCAAAATTGTAAAACAGGATATGGGGTTCAAGTGGTGTCAGTCATGAGTTATCAGGAGTCTTTTACATCCTAAGATAAAGAAACAATCATAAAAGATCAAGGCATCTGAGTTACAGTTCAGTGAGTTTCAGTAGATTCAAGCATTTGCTTTTGACTATTCTATATTACACTAGAAACAAAAGGCATCTATATAATGATTCAGTAACCATAAATATTTATTAACTCAACTTCTCAGTTATGAATTGACTATACAGAAGATTGAAACAATAGCAAAACCAACTACAAGATGGTTTGCTTTTTAGTATTACCATGCTTCAGCAAATTCAAAATATTATCAGTGATAAAATTTTACTTCCCAAACAAAAGCTGGTCATAGTCTTAGTTCTAAACAATTGCCATAGTTACAATGGAGTTTTAAATATATATATGTATGTAAACTTCAGATTAGCTCATTTCCTCAGATTAAATATCAGTCTTGTAAGATTGCCACTTCCAGCCATGACAGAATAAGAGGGATCAGATTTACCCTTGCAACTGAAACAAACAAGCAAACAAAAAACAGAAAAAAAATATATAAAATAATAGTTGTCAAGAATTGGACATCAGGCAAAGAATAGTGATCTCTAGGAGTTGGGAAATAAATGAGGTAAGTTCTGTCACTGCCCCCTGTTTTTTGCCTAGAAACTGTTTCTAGGACATGATATAGATGGGGGAAGCCAAGAAGAGCCTGGTAATCTCTCTGATTAGGGAAGAAGCTGAGAGTCTAGGGATGCCAAAGCAGCTAGAATTCATAGAAGAGAGTCCTAAAGAAGAGAGAGCTGTACAAAGAGTAAGCTCTTGCTGCTTTTTAATATTTTCTCTTTGTCTTTGGAGTTTCAGCATCTTTACCATTTTGTGCTGTTGTGGTTTTATTTGTGTTTATCTGACTTGGGTTTCACTGAGCTGCTTTAATTTGTGAATAGGTGTCTTTCATCAGTTTTTAAAAATTCTCAGTCATTCTCTCTTCAAATGCTACTTTTGCTCTGTTCTTTCTGTCTTCTCCTCTAGGTCTCAATTATATATGTAAGATTATTTGACCATGCCTACCATGTCAGTGCTTCAGTTTAAATGTTCCTATTGCCCAGTGTCATGGTCAGGGTCATATGTCAACTTGGTCAAGTGGTGGTACCTGTTTGTCTGGTTGGTCAAGTGCTGGCCTGTCTGTTGCAATGAGGACATTTCATAGAATTAAATCGTGATCCCGTCAGCTGCATCCACAGCTGATTCCATTTGTAATCAGCCAAGGGGAGTATGTTCTGCAATGACTGATGCTTCATCTAATCACTGGAAGCCTTTTAAGGAGGATTCAGAAGAGACAGGCTCTCTTCCTGCCTCAACCAGCGAGCCTCTCCTCTGGAGTTCATCTAGACCCTCCATTGGAGTCCTCAGCCTCACAGCCTGCCCTACGGATTTTGGACTCTACTTTCCCATGGTTACATGAGACACTTTTATAAATTTTATGTTTACGGATATTTCCTGTTGATTCCGTTTCTCTCAAGAACCCTAACTAATACACCCCGTCTTCGAGTTTACTAATTCTGTCTTCTCTCTTGTCCAGTCTGCTGTCAAAACCATCCAATAAAGTATTTATTTTTAAATTGTATTTTCAGTTCTAGAATTAGATTTGCTTTTAGAAATTCTTTTAATGGATTCCAACTATCTGTTGAAAGTCTCAATTTTTTCATACATTTTGTTCTTTTTCTCTGTTTTCTTTATCTGATTTATCATAGTTTTTTAAAAAGCCCTTGTTTACTAACTTTAACATTTTGATCATTTTTTCAGCTATTTCTGTTGTCATTTTTATTTATCAGTCACATTTTTCTTGCCCTTTTACATGTGTGCCAGTCAGTGCATATAAAAGGTTCCCCATGGTACTATCTACCTAACAATGAGGGTTCCCCTGCCCTCTGTTAGGCTAATAGTGTGATGGGCTAATCATTACAATCTAATCATAGATTGAGCTGGGTCTTGGCTAGGTTGCCATTTGTTTGTTTGTTTGTTTGTTTGTTTTGGCATGGGCAGCTCTGGGAATCAAACCTGGGTCTCGGGCACAGCAGGTGAGAATTCTACCACTGAGCCACCATTGCATCGCCCCTAGGCTGCCTTTTTAATTAGACACAGACCACCTCTGGTTTAACCCTCTACCTCAGGCATGGTTCTGGTTTTTGAGAGAAAAGTGGACACAGATTCCTTTCTCCTCAGCTCTAAAAGACTACAGGACTTTCAGTTCATTCCTTTAGAGATTTCGAGCTTAGCTTTTTTAGCCACCAGCCCCATTCAGCTACAAAATATGGCAAATGTCTCAAGGGAGCAATTAGCCCTGTGTTTAAGAAGCCCATGTCTATCCAGTGGGGTTTTGTTTCCTAAGCACCATGAACCTCTTTTGAAAATTTTGGTCCAGTGTCCCAGCCTCCTGGGCAGATCTAGAACTCAGCAAATGTCCACACAAGAAAAGCTTCCATGCGTTGGGAATCTGCAATTTCCACGTAGCCACTTAAAGCTCCTCTGGGTTTCCTTTGCCCCAGTAGTGTCCCTTTACCTAAGTTAAGACTGACCCTCAACCTGTACCTAGAATTAGCAAATGTTTCCAGAACAGAAAGCAACTACCAGGTTGCTTTGGCAGGGCTTTCCCCTCTCTGAAATTTTAGTTTACCCAGTGTTCTAGTTTGCTACTAGAAGGGCCTTTAATAAAGGGGATTTATTTCATTAGTTCTTCAGAGGAAAGGCAGCTAACTTCCAACTGAGGTTCTTTCTTATGTGGGAAGGCACAGGATGATCCCTGCTGGCCTTCTCTCCAGACCTCTGGATTCCAACAACTTTCCCCGGGTGATTGCTTTCTGCATCTCCAAAGGCCTGGGCTGAGCTGCGAGTGCTGAGATGAGGTATGCTGAGCTGCTTGGACTCTGCTACATTGAGCTCTCTCATTTAAGCACCAGCCAATTCAATCAAACATCATTCATTGCAGCAGGCACACCTCTTCTCTGACTGCAGACATAATGAGCAACAGATGAGGTTCACATACCATTGGCTCATGTCCACAGCAATAGAACTAGGTACCTTCACCTGGCCAGCTTGACAGCTGAATCTAACTACCACACCCAGTGTATTAGAGTTCTTTAGAGAAACAGAATCATCAGGGAACACTCACAAATATAAAATTCATAAAAGTGTCTCATGTGACCATGGGAACGCAGAGTCCAAAATCCGTAGGGCAGGCTGTGAAGCCGACGATTCCGATAGAGGATCTAGATGAACTCCACTGGAGAGGCTTGCCAACTGAAGCAGGAAGACAGCCTGTCTCTTCTGAATCCTCCTTAAAAGGCTTCTAGTGATTAGTTGAAGCATCAGTCATTGCAGAAGACAGGCCCTTGGCTGATTACAAATGGAATCAGCTGTGGATGCAGCTGACGGGATCACGATTTAATTCTATGAAATGTCCTCATTGCAACAGACAGGCCAGCACTTGCCCAACCAGACAAACAGGTACCACCACTTGGTCAAGTTGACATATGAAACTGACCATGACACCCAGCCCTCATTACTTCACAGGTCTCCAATATATTTAAATATATGATATTTGGAATTTGTTCTACTTTTTTTAGGCTGATGTGGTTGGAGTATTGGCTTGAGCAACATTTTGCATCCTACATAAAAGCAAAGGTCACATAGAAACTTCAATTATATCTATAATGTCCAAAGTTTATAAATGTACAATCTGTGTATAACTATAATCCTCATGTTTCTTTTAGGCTTTAGATATACAGTGACATAGATTCAATGTTCACTGTGAACCTTTTCCTCTAGAAGATTTTCTTAAAACTAAATGAGAACTAATTAAGCTCTTACCATGTGATGGGCACTGCATTAAACATTTTATGGGAATCATATCATTTAACTGTCACTACTAACATATGAGGTGGGCATTTTCATCTCTCAGTTTTTTATAAATGAGGACATAGAAACCAGGTTAAATATTGTCTAGAGGATATGCAGAAATAGGAAAACTTGTTCACTGCTGGTGGGAATAGAGAATGGTACAGCTGCTGTGGAAAAACAGTTTGGCGGTTGTTCAGGGAGCTAAGTATAGAATTGCCATATGATCTAGCAATCCTGCTACTACATGTATACTCGGAAGAACTGAAAGCAGGGATGCAAACAGACATTTGCACACTGATGGAAAGAACCCAAGTGTCCAGCTGATGAATGGATAAGCAAAATGTAGTATATACGTATGATGGCATATAACTCACTTATAAGAAGATGTGAAGTTCTGATGCATGTGACAAGATGGATAAGTCTTAAGGACATTATATTGAGTGAAATAAGCCAGACTCATAAGGGCAAATACTGTATGATCTCACTAATATTAATCAATTATAATAAGCAGATTCATGGAGTCAATAGCTAGAATAAAAGTTACCAGGAGATGGAATAAAGGTAGAGAATGGGTAGATTCTTATTTTGTGCAGAATTTTTAATAAGGTTGATTGTAAATGTTTAGAAATGGATAGAGATGAAGGTAGCACATTATCATGAGTATAATTAACACTGAATTCTGCATGTGATTTGGCTGAAAGTGGAAGTTTAGTGTCGTTAATGTAACTAGAAGTAAAGTTTGAGGACTTAACATAGTCAGCCCTGTTGTGGATGGTTAATGTGGTTAAGAGTACAAATATAAGGATGTTCTTCCATGAATAAGAACAAAGGTATGTCACTATTACAAGGTATTAAAAATAGGGTGGTGTGTTGGTTTGAAAGGATTATGCACTATAGAAAAACCATGTTTTAATCTTGATCCATTTTGTGGAGGCGGCCATTTCTTCTAATCTCTATTCAGCACTGTAGGATGGAAATTTGATTAGATTATCTCCAGGGAGATGTGGCATGCCCAATTGTGGATTTATCCTTTGATTAGAGGGAGATGTGACTCCACTCATTCCAGGTGGGTCTTGATTAGTTTAGTGGAATCCTTTAAAAGCGGGAACATTTTGGAGAGAGCCATGAAAGCACTCAAGCCCATGCAGCCAGAGACCTTGTGGAAATGAAAAAGGAAAACACCCCAGGGTGCTTCATGAAACAAGAAGCCTGGAGAGAAAACTAGCAGATGTCACCACGTTCGCCCATGTATCTTTCAATTTGAGAGAGAAACCCTGAACTTCATTGGCCTTCCTGAAACAAGGATCTTTCCCTGGAAGCCTTAGATTGGACATTTCTAAAGCCTTGCTTTAATTTGGACATTTTTCACAGCCTTTGAACTGTAAACTTACAATTCATTAAATTCCCCTTTTTAAAAGCTGTTCCATTTCTGGTGTATTGCATTCCAGCAACTAGCAAACTAGAATAGGTGATATATGGGGGAAAATACACCTAATGCAAATTATGGACTACAGTTAATGGTAATATTTCAATATTCTTTCATCAGTTGTAATAAAGGTACCACACCAAGGCTAAGTGTCATAATGGGATGTACAGTTGTATGGGGTTTTTCTTTTTGGAATAATGAAAATGTTCTAAAATTGATTATGGTGATGAATATGCAACTGTTTGGATAGATTATATGGAATGTAAATATAACTGCTTTTAAAAAACAACTTCATGTGGTCAAAGGCTGCAAAAAAATTCTATAAACTTGTTTTAATTGGGACATTTTCTTGGCCTTAGAACTATAAACTAGCAACTCATTAAATTCCCCCTCTTTAAAGGCCATTCCATTTCAGGTATATTGCATTCCAGCAGCTAGCAAACTAGAACATTAACACTTCCTCCTTTCTCCCCAATGCCCCAAAGGGATCTTGCAAATACTTCTTTATTCACTGCCCAAGTTACTCGGATATATTGAGGCATTTTCCTGACCTAGATGAACCAACAAATTCTCACTCTTTACTCAAAATTCCATGTATTCAGGCGGGCCACAGTGGCTCAGCAGGCAGGAATGCTTGCCTGCGATGCCGGAGGACCCGGGTTTGATTCCCAGTGCCTGCCCATGTAAAAAAAAAAAAAAAAGCCAAAATAAAAAATTCCATGTATTTATGTTGTTCAACTAAATTAACCATACAAGTTAAATTAGGAAATGCACTACATAAAATACAATTTTTGGGGGGGGTTTGCATGATTGGGAATCAAACTCAGGTCTCCCACGTGGAAGGTAAGCATTCTACCACTGAACCACCCGTGCACCCACAAAATACAAATTTTGCACTAAGTAAACATCTCTCTCTTTGGTCTTACACAGAAGTTGACATTTTAAAATGTGGACAGTATCATCCTTTACCCTGTATTCTGATTTATCTTAAGTCCTAACCTGATCAACTTTGTTCAGATCTCTACTCGAAATCAGACCCCCTTTTGAACTTTGTACACAGTTCCTGTACGGGGAACTGCTGACTTTCATAGCTTCAGAGCTCTAATTCTGAGTCTCAGGTGTCACAGAAATACCCGAGGTCTTTGGAAACAACCAGGTTATAAACAAACAGCTCAGTATCTCAGAATTTAGAAATAACAGTTACAGCTCATGAATAGATGGGACCACTTTCAGAGCTTACAATCTAGGACCCTTTACAATAGGCCCCAACCTGATAACCCATGCTGTTGACTTTAGTTCACTGAGTTTTTATATCATAGCCCATATGAATGAGGCATGATAATATTTGTCTTTCTGATTCTGACATTTCACTCAACATACAGTCCCCACGGTTTACTTACCTAGTTGCAGGCCTCATTACTTCATTCCTTCTTGAAGCCATTCAGTAATCCATTGTGTGTATACACCATGGTAGTTCTCCCTCCCATCCCTCAGTCATCATACCCTTAGGCCACCTCCATCCATTGTGGATTGTGAACACTTCTGCTGTAGACACCAGTGTGCAAACGTCCATTCATGTCCCCACATTCAGTTCCTCCAGGTACATACTGAGCAACAGGATTTCATGATCATATGGCAACCCCACCCCTAGCCTCCAGTGGAAGAACCACACTGCCCTCCAAGGGGCTGTGCCTCTCAGTTTCCCTATTGACAGTGAATAGGTACATCTCTTTCTCTGCATTTTCTCTAGCACTTAATTCTTGCTGTTCATTTTTAAAGTTTTATTCACACAGCATACAATCCAACCTAAGTGTATAAACATACCTTCAGCATCATACTGTATCTGAAGGCATTTCCTTTTCTTCCACAAAGAATCCATATCCCTTCCCTATGCCCCCCACCTGTTGACATTTAGTTTTGGCATAATGCCTTAGCTTCATTCAGTGGAAGCATCCTGCAATGTTACTGTTGACTATAGACCCTAGCTTGCATTGATTGTACTTTTCCCCTTATGCCGTCTATTTTCAACACCCTGAACTACTGACATTCATTTGTTCTCCCTCATGCAAAAATGTTTTTTTTTATTTGTACATTTAATCACCATCATTGTACACTCTAGGCAATCCTAAATTATAGCATTTCAGTCTTGATCCTCTATCTTTCCTTCTGGTTTCATACGTGCCCATAGCCCTTCTCCCTCTATCATACTGACATTCAGCTTCATTCAGTACCTATATTATTTTGTTACAATCAGGTAGTATCATGCTATCCATTTCTGACTTTTTTTTTTTTTTTTTTAAAGGAAAGACAGAGAGAAGGAAGGAAGGAAGGAAGAAAGGGAAACATCTTTTAAACATTTTCTTGTTTTATTGTATTTTGTTTCTCTTTGTTTTTGTTACATGGGCTGGGGCCGGGAATCGAACCGAGGTCCTCCGGCATAGCAGGCAAGCACTTTGCCCGCTGAGCCACCGCGGCCCGCCCCATTTCTGACTTTTTAAAATCAGTTCTGTTACACAATCTGTATTCCTTCAGCACTAATTACCCAATCTCTACCCTATTTCTATCTCATGATAACCTGTATTCTTAATTTCAATTCCTCAGGTTCACTCATTAATTAGTTCATATTAGTGAGGCCATATAGTATTTGTCCTTTTGTTACTGGCTAATTTCATTCAGTTTATGTCCTCAGGGTTCATCCATGTTGTTACATGCTTCATGACTTTTTCTGACTTACAGCTGCATAATATTCCATCACATGTATCTACCGCAGCTTGTTTAGCCTCTTATCTGTTGATGGACATTTGGGCTGCTTCCATCTCCTGGCAGTCATAAATAATGCTACTATAAATATTGGTGTACAAATGTCTGTTTGTGTATTTGCCCTCGGGTCCTCTGAATATATATGTAGTAATGGGATTGCTGGATCATATGGCAATTCTATACTTTGCCTACTGAGGAAATGCCAAACTGTCTTCCAGAACAGTTATACCATTTTACATTCCCATGAACAGTGGATAAGTGTGCCTCTTTTTCCATATCCTCTCCAGCACTTGTTGTTTTCTGTTTTTGTTTTTTTTTTTTTGTAATGGCCATTCTAGTAGGTGTCAGATGATATCCCACTGTAGTTTTGATTTACATTTCCCTAATAACCAGTGAAGTTGAACATTTTTCATGTACCTTCTAGCCATTTGTATTTCCACTTCTGAGAAATGTCTGTTTATGTCTTTGGCCTATTTTTTAATTGGGTTGTTTGTCTTTTTGTTGTTGAGTTGAACAATCTCTTTATATATTCTGGATATTAAAACCTTATCTTCTATGTTTCCAAATATTATTTCCCATTGCACAGGCTGCTTTTTTACTTTCTTGACAAAGTTCTTTGATGCACAAAAGTGTTTAATTTTGAGGAATTCCCATTTATCTATTTCTTTCTTCAATGCTCATACTTTGGGTATAAGGTCCAGGAAACTGCCTTCTATGAGATATTTCCCTATATTTTCTTCTAAATGTTTTATGATCTTAGCTCTAATGTTTAGGTCTTTGACCTATTTTGAGTTAATTTTTGTATAGAGTATGAGATATGGATCCTCTTTCATTCTTTTGCATATGGATATCCAGTTCTCCAAGCACCATTTATTGAAGAGGCTGCTCTGTCCCAGGTGGGTTGGCTTGGTGGCCTTATCAAAGATCAATTGTCCATAGATGAGAGGGTCTATATCTGAACACTCTATTCGATACCACTGATCACTATATCTATCTTTCTGTCAGTACCATGCTGTTTTTTTTGCTTTTGTTTTTGCATGTGCAGGCACCAGGAATTCAACTCAGGTCTCCAGCGTGGCAGGTGAGAACTCTGCCTGCTGAGCCACGTAGCCCACCCTATCATGCTGTTTTGACCACTGTAGGTTCATAATATGCTTTAAAGTCAGGTAATGTGAGACCCCCCACTTCATTTTTTATTTCTCAAGATATTTTTAGCTATTTGGGGCACCTTTGAAGTAAAAATTTACTTGAAGTAAATTTTGTTATTGGTTTTTCTATTTCTGCACAGTAAGTTGTTGGGATTTTAATTTATTGCATTATGAATGTATAAATTAATTTGGGAAGATTGACATCTTAACTATATTTAGTCTTCCAATCCATGAACACGGTATGCCTTTCTATTTTTTAGGTCTTCCATTATTTCTTTTAGGAATTCCTTATAGTTTTCTGTATATAGGTCTTTTGTATCCTTAGTTAAATTTATTCCTAAATATTTGATTCTTTTGGGTGCTATTGTAAGTGGAATTTTTTTCTTGATTTCCTTGTTAGATTACTCATTACTAGTGCATAAAACACTACTGATTTGGGGGTGTTGATCTTGTACCCTGCTACTTTGCTATACTCATTTATTAGCTCTAGTAGTTTTGCTGTAGATATTTTGAGATTTTCAACACATAGTATCATATCATCTACAGAATTTTACTTCTTCCTTTCCAATTTGGATGCCCTTTATTTCTTTTTCTTGTCTAATTGCTCTGGCTACCTTCCAGCACAATGTGGAATAACAATGGTGAAAGTGGGCATCTTAGTCTTGTTCTTGATCCTAGAGGGAAAGCTTTCAGTCTTTCCCCATTGAGGACAATGTTAGCTGTGGGTTTTGATATATTCCCTTTATTGTGTTGAGGAAGTTCCCTTCTATTCCTATTCTTTGAAATGTTTTTCATCAAGAAAGGATGTTGAGTTCTGTCAAATGCCTTTTCTGCAACAATCGAGATGATCATGTGGTTTTTCTGCTTTGATTTGTTGATATGGTATATTACATTAATTGATTTTCTTATGTTGAACCATCCTTCCATACCTGGAATAAATCCCACTTGGTCATGGTGCATAATTCTTTTACAGTATTGCTGGATTCGATTTGCACGTATTTTGTTGAGGATTTTTGCATCTATTTCTACTAGAGAGATTGGTCTGTAGAAATTTTCTTTTCTTGGTGTCTTTGTCTGGTTTTCGCATGAAGGTGATATTGGCCTCATAGAATGACTTAGATAGCTTTTCCTCCACTTCAGTTTTTTTGAAGAGTTTGAGCAGGATTGGCACTAATTCTTTCTTAAATGCTTGGTAGAAATCTGAAGCTATCTGGTCCTGGACTTTTCTTTAGGGGGAAGCTTCTTGATGACTGATTCAATATCTTTACTTGTGATTGGTTTGTTGAGGTCATCTGTTTCTTCTCGAGTCAATGTTGTTCATGCTTTTTAGGAATTTGTCCATTTCATCTACATTGTCTAGTTTACTAGCATATAGTTGCTCATAGTATCCTCTCATAGCCTCCTTTGTTTCTGCAGGGTCATTGATTATGTCTCCTCTCCCATTTCTGATTTTATTTATTTCCATCTTCTCTCTCTCTCTCTCTCTCTCTCTCTCTCTCTCTCTCTCTCTCTCTCTCTCTCTCTCTCTCTTTTGTCAACCTTGCTATAGGCCCATCGATTTTATTGATTTTCCCAAAGAATCAACTTCTGGCTTAGTTGATTTTCTCAATTATTTTCCTGTTCTCAATTTCATTTATTTCTGCTCTAATCTTCATTATTTCTTTCCTTTTGCTTGCTTTGGAGTTAGTTTGCTGTTTTTCTCTATTTCTTGCAAGTGAACAGTTAATTTCTCGATTTTTTCTCTTTCTTCTTTTTTTGATATAGGCTTGTAAGGCAATAAATTTCCCTCTTGGCACTACCTTTGCTGCATCCCATAAATTTTGATATGTTGTGTTTTCATTTTCATTTGCCTTGAGATATTTACTGATTTCTCTTGTAATTTCTTCCTTGACCCACTGGTTGTTTAAGAATGCATTGTTTAGTCTCCATGTATTTGTGAATTTTATGGCCCTCTGCTTGTAATTGACTTCCAGCTTCATTCCATTATGATCTGAGAAAGTGTTTTGTATGATTTAAATTCTTTTAAAATTATTGAGATCTGCTATGTGACCCAGCATATGGTCTATCCTTGAGAATGATCCATGAGCACTTAAAAATGTGTATCCTGCTGTTGTGCCATGTAATGTTCTGTAAATGTCTAAGTCTAGGTCATTTATTTTATTATTCAAATTCTCTCTTTCTTTACTGATCCTCTGTCTAGATGTTCTATCCATTGATGAGAGCAGGGAGTTGAAGTCACCAACTATTATGGTAGAGCTGTCAATTTCTCCCTTCAATGTTGTCAGTGTTTGTCTCATGTTCTTTGGAGCCCTCTGGCTTGGTGCATAAATATTTATGATTGTTATGTCTTCTTGTTGAATTGTTCCTTTTATTAATACAGTGTCCTTTTTTGTTATTTCATTTTATTTAACATGGTCAGGCACTGGGACTTGAACCCAGGTGTCCGGTACGGCAGGCAAGAATTCTGCCAGTGAGCCACTGTGGCCTGCCCTCTTTGTATTTTAAATTGTTTTACATTTGAAGTCTAATTTGTTGGATATTAGTATAGCTAAAACTCCTGCTCTTTTCTGATTGTTGTTTGCATGAAATATCTTTTCCCAATCTTTCACTTTCAACCTAGTTTTGTCCTTGAGTCTAAAGTGAGTCTCCTTTAGACAGCATATAGATGGGTCTTGTTTTTTAATTCATTTTGCCAGTCTATGTCTTTTGATTGGGGAGTTTAATCCATTAATATTTAGCATTATTACTATAAAGGCAATACATCTGCTATTTGTCTTTTGGATTTTATGTAATATCTAATTATTTTTTCTCTTTTTACCTTTACTGATAGTCTTTATTTCTACACTCTTCTCCAGACCTCTCTCTCCTGCCTTTTCCTATCTACCACTAGTGCTCCCTTTAGTATTTCTTGCATAGTTGGTCTCTTGGTCACAAATTCTCTCAGTGATATTTGTCTGGAAATATTTTAATCTCCTCCTCATTTTTGAAGGGCAGTTTTTCTGGATATAGAATTTTATTTATTAATTAATTTATTAATTTAAAAAATTAACAACAAACAAAAACATTAACATATGATCATTCCATTCTACATATATAATCAGTAATTCACAATATCATCACATAGATGCATATTCATCATTTCTTAGAACATTTGCATCAATTCAGAAAAAGAAATAAAAAGACTACAGAAATGAAAACAGGAAAAAAAAAGATTATACATACCATACCACTTACCCCTCGCTTTCATTGATCACTAGCATTTCAAACTAAATTTATTTTAACATTTGTTCTCCCTATGGATATAGAATTTTTGTTTGGCAGTATTTCTCTTTTAGAATCTTAAATATATGATACCACTGCCTTCTCGCCTCCAGGGTATCTGCTGAGAAATCCACACAAGTCTTATTGAACTTCCCTTGTATGTGATGGATTGCTTTTCTCTTTCTCCTTTCACAATTCTTTCTTTCTCTTTGATATTTGATAGTCGTATTAGTAAGTCTTGGGGGTATGTCTATTTGGACCAATTCTGTTTGGGGTATGCTGCATTTCTTGTATCTGTAATTTTATGTCTTTCACAAGAGATGGGAAATTTTCAATGATTATTTCCTCCATTAGTCTTTCTCCTCCTTTTCCCTTCTTTCCTCCTTCAAGGACATCCACAACACGTATATTCATGCACTTCATGTTGTCATTCAATTCCCTGAGACCCTGCTCAAATTATTCTGTTCTTTTCTCTACATTTTCTTTTGCGTGTCAGAGTTCAGATGTCCAGTCCTCTAGTTCACTAATTCTTCTGCCTCTTCTTATCTATGCTGTAGGTGTCCATTGTTTTTTTCTAATCTCTTCTATTGTGTCATTTATTCCCATAAGTTCTGTGATTTGTTTTTTCAAACTTTCCAGTTCTTCCTTTTGTTTGCCCAATATCTTCATTATATTCCCCCTCAACTCATTGACTTGATTTTTTATGAGATTTTCCATGTCTGTTCAAACGTCCTGAATTAGTTGTTTAACTCCTGTATTTCATTTGAATTGTTGGTTTGTTCCTTCAACTGGGTCATATCATTGATTTACCTAATGTGACTCATTTTTTTTGCTGAAGTCAAGGCATTTGATTTCCTTAATTAGTTTATTTTGGAGGTTTTCATTCTTTTACCTAGCATTTTCTTGCTGAATGGCTTTGTTCTGTATCTGTTCTTTGACATTCTGTTCAATGTTTTCTAGACCTCTAACATAGGTTCTGTTTAACTGATCAGAATTTTTCAATTCTTGTTTTTATTTTTCATGCCATGCCTATATATGGAATCTTTTTTTTTTTTTTTGAGGAGGGTCTCCAGATGTTATAGACCCCTGTCAGATTTTCCCAGACTGGACTGGCCCACATCTCAGCAGGAAAGAGTTTCAGCATTAGTTTTGCCTGAGGGTGAGACCCAGCAAGTTATCAGACTTTCCTAAAAGTCTCTAGACTCAGTGCTTTTCCTATCCTGCCCAGCATGTGGTGCTGTCTGTCTGTAGCTTCCCACCAGCATAAAGTGATGTGGTGCCTTTAATTTCAGCAGACTCTCCCTGTCAGAGGTGTGGTTGAGACAGAAGTAAGGTTATAGACTGGCACTAAATTGCTTAAGTTTTCCAGCCCCTGGGACCTGAATTCCTTGAAGGAGGAATTCTACTTGAGCTGGGTCCCACCTTTCTCTTTAGAAGGATACAACCTTTAGGGGATTAACTACTTTCACTTGACTAGTTACTTTGTCTCTCAGACAAGCTTAACTCCCCCTTGCCTGGGGCACTGCTAGAGCCTGAGAAGGCTTCCAAATCTATCTAATGAGTTGTTAAGGAGTAGAAAACAAATGAAAAATAAGATAAAATAAAAGCCTTTTCAGAGCTGAACCTCTGCTCCTCGGGTTTGTCAATCAGCAGCTTATGTTGGTACATGGCTGTATGTACCTCCCTTTTCTTGGAGTCCAGCCCTTTTGCAGTATTTTGCACTGTGTGACTAAAAAGGCCTATGTCATTTTGTTTTTGTTTTAATCAGCCCCACCCCATCCCTACCAGGGCAAAAACTCCTTGTACCTTAGTGCCTAATCCAGGTTTATCTGTGCTGGAGGCCTATTTTCACTAGTCAGAATTTGTTAGTTAATTCTGCAAGTAGAGCTTGGTTGAGCTAAGACTTTGCCACTAGTAAAGTCTATTTCCTTTTCCCCAGGGGAGCCAGCCTGCCATGTCTGTCAGGGAGGGGTGTCAGCCTCCATGTCTTGGAGGAACTTTTAATTCTGTGTAGGTTCTTAGCCAGTCCACCTGGTCCAGACTGGTGTACACTGTGCATCCAGTCACTGATGTAGCCCTAGCCATTGTTCTGAAATGTTCCTGGCTGTTTTACTAGCTGCTCTGGAGGATGAAATAAATTCCACACCTCACTAACCTGCCATCTTGCCCCACCCTCTCTCCTGCCTTTGTTTTGAATGATAATTTCCCTGGGTATAAAATTCTAAGGAGACACTTTCTTTCTTGAAGGCCTTAACACAACTTTCTGTTGTTGAAGGTTGTTAGAAAGAAGACTTAAATGAGTGATGTGATTGAAAATAGTGGAGGAGGAAGCTTCAGAGGTTGTTCCCTCCATCAAAACAATCATTAAACTAGAAAAAAAGAAGATCTAAATTGGCTGTTTTGGAACCCTGGATCCCTATTGGACACTTACCACAATGAGCAGAGCGCTTGATGAAGGGAGAAGCAGTTGAAATTCAGTAAGAGATCAGCATGAATGAACTATTTATCATCTCTGATTCCTTGGCATTCCTAGAGCAGCTAGCTGGGGCCATGGAGGGAAGCAAGGACTTTACCCACTGAAAGCTTGGGGTTGTGCATTTTTGACCATCTGGTGATTCCCTGAGGGACCTCAGGAGACATTTGTCTTCGTTTCCACTCCCTTGACCTCCTTAGACTGCAGCATCTTCCCTGATGGCATCCATAAAAAATTTAAAGAGACACACCACTGCCCCTTCCCGCTTACTCCCAAGGTTACCAACTGGCCCCAGAGATATGTAACAACTTTCAGTGACTACACTCAAGAAAGAACACATGCTTTGCAAAAATAGTCTGGAAAAACTTACTAAATAAATAGATGACTATGCCTTAATAGGTAAAAATAAGCAGTGTCTCAAGAGGGGGAATCTAACAGAGTCACCACATTATAATGCTAATCATGTCCAAATCTAAAAAAAGAAAAAAAAGTCTTTATACAAACAGGAAAGTATGGCCTCCTGATAGAAAAAAAAAAAAGAATTTTACAGAAACCCTCTCTGAGAAAGCCTAGACATTGGAATTACTAATGAAAGATGTTAAGCCAATGTCTTAAATATGATTAATGAACCAAAGGAAACCATGGACAAGAACTAAAGGAAGTCAGGAGAACAATGTATGGACAAATGGGGACTGTCAATAAACAGATAGAAATTATAAAAATGAACTGATTTCAAAATCCCTTGAATGACTGGAGAAAAAATATGAATCTATCAAACTTTCCCACCTGGGAAATCCCTGATACTCTTTCAAACACTAGGGACTCTCAAGTTAGTTGGCCAAGCCCTTGATATTGTGGCTTGTTTATATGAAACTTATTTCTGTAGCAGAGAATCTAAGCCTACAAGTTACTTCCAGAGAATCTCTTTGGTTGCTCAGTGCCCTCTCTCTAAGCTTGTGTTAGTCAGGGTTCTCTAGGGAAACAGAAGCAACAGCAGATACCTGTAAATTTGAGATTTGATAAAAGTGTCTCATGCAACTGTGGGGATGCACAATTCCAAATTCTTTAGGGCAGAATTCTGCAGACTAGCAGAAATGATGGTGTTCAATGAATTCCACAGCAGAGACTAGCTGGCTGAAGTAGAGGTTAAAGTTCTCTCTTCTGACTGCTGAAATCATCAGCTCTCCCTTAAAAGTCTTCAGCTGATTGGATTAAATCTTGCCAATTGGATTATCTCATTGTGGAAGGTACTCCCTTAATTGATTGTAGACGTAAAGAGCCCTAGATGCAATCAACCGACTGAGCAAAGCAGTATTCTGTTTATTTACCAGCCATAAAATTTCTTTGGAGTAATGGTTAGGCCACTGCTTGATTGACCAGACAGCTGGGAACCATCACTTGGCCAAGTTGACACATCATGAAGCACAACTTTGCAAGTAAAATCATTATTCTCCCCCCTATGTGGGAGGTGACATTCAGGGATGTAGGTTTCCCTGACAACATGGAACATGATTCCCAATGATGAGCCTGGCATTGTGGGATCAACAATACCTACCTGACCAAAAGGGGGGAAAGAAATGTAACAAAATAAGTTGTCAATGGTTAGGAAGTTTCAAATAGGAGTCAAGAGGCTATTCTGGAGGTTACCCTTATGCAAGCTTCAGCAAGATATTGCTAATTGTCATGGTATGCCAAACCCCAACCAACAGGATTCCTGTAAACCCTGAAGAATATCCAGGGCTCTATCTGAGACTCTATAAAAGTTTTACTCACTAATTTTATTTTTCAGAAACCTAAAATGTCCAGATGGTTTCCTAGACCAGATAAGCCCTGAAATCCAGAGATACCAGTCTCTCCAAGAGCAACAATGAGTTTTGTGTCCCCCTACCCCATAATGTCAATACCACTTTTCAACATGAAGAAGTGAGAATAGTTATTGCCCAAATATCCCTAAAGATTGGGAGAAGAACCAAAGGAGAAGGAGGAATTGTAAAAGAGAAGATAGGATTTAACAAATAAGTATGACTACTGAATCACTATACTGATATTTCTTTTTATTCTCCAATCCTTAGAGCAGCTAGAAGGAAATACCTGAAATTGTGGAACTATAACCCATACCACACTTTGAAATTTGTTCTATAACTATTTGTTAAAATGTACTTTGAAATTTATTGCTTTTTGTATATATGTTATAATTTGCAATAAAAAGATGGGTTTTTTTTTTAATGAACCAAATAGAAATGCTGGAGATGAAAGTACAATAGCTGAAATGAAAAATTCACTAGAGGGATTCAATGGCAGATTTGAGTAGGCAGAGGGAAAAAATCATCAAACTTGAAGATAAGGCAATTTAAATGATTCCATTTGAGGAATAGAAACAACAAATAATGAAGAAATATGAACAGAGCTTGATGGACCTTTGGGTAACCATCAAGTGTACCAACATATGCATCATGGGAATCTCAGAAGGAGATAGAGAAAAGAGTAGGAAAAAATTTGTGGGAAAAAATGGCCAAAAACTTTCTAATTTTGATTATTTTCATGAATCTATACATCAAAGAACGTCTGCAAACTTCCTGGAGGATAAACTCAAAGAAATCCACACTGAGGCACATTATACTCAAATTGTCAAAGAACAAAGACAGAGAGAATCTTGGAAGCAGCAAAAGAGAACTGACTCAACATATAGAAGGGATACTTAGGAAGATTAAGAGCTTATATTTATCACAAACCATAGAAAGCAGAAGGCAGTGGTATGACATATTTAAAATCCTGAAGGAAAAAATCTATGAAACAAGACCACCACTATATCCAGCAAAACTGTCCTTTAAGAATGAAGGAGAGACATGCAGACACTTAAAGAACAGAGCCAACAGAGCCAACACAACACCCCAATGTTTGGAGATGCAGGGCCCAGCAGACATTATCATGTGCTTTCCCAAGAGATGCTAAGCAATCCAGAACCTGGCAAGAGTCAAGGGAAGCCAAGAGATGAAACTCACCCCTGGAGAAGCCAAGTGAAGTAGCCTGTCTTCTCTGGGAGATTCAGCACCTGAGCACAAGTCCCCTTCCCACCATCACCAACCCTCTGACACCTCTAAGACCACAAGTCTTGTTCAATATTGTGTTATCATCCAAAAGGAGTAACATGGCTTTGGCTTCACAGTCAAAGGAGATCACATTGTTCTGGTGCAATCTGTATGGCCTGGAGGTGCAGCCATGAAAGCCGGTGTGAAAGAGGGTGACCAGATCATCAAAGTGAATAGTAACATGGTGACCAATAGCTCACATTTGGAGGTGGTGATGCTTATCATATCTGGGGCTTATGCTGCACTGACCCTTCTGGGCTCTTCACCTTTGTCTGTTGGTATCTTTGGGTTCCAGCAGGATCTAGTCCCAGTAGGACCTCCCCAAGTCACCCTGTGATACCACCACCACCTCCTCCACCTCTACCACCTCCACAACACATCACAGGACCCAGACCTCTGCAGGACCCTAAAGTTCAAAAACATGCCGCCCAGATCCTTAGGAATATGCTGAGGCAGGAGGAGAAAAAGTTACAGCATATCTGTGAAGTGTATAGCCAGAACTTTGCCAGCCCACTGGAATAGCAGATTGAATGTGCCCAGCAGTGAGTCTGTTACAGCTGAAGATCCAGCAGGAGACTCGTGGCTTAGTGGACATATTTCCACTCTATGGTAACAGCAGCCAGAGATCACTAGAAGGCCACCTCTCCCTTTCAATTCCCAGGAGGGAATCTGGACTCTGGAACACTTTCCTTGCCTCAGTGAGTCACTGATGAATCAAAACTCGGTCTTATTAGACCCTGGGTTGGATAGTCCTGGAAACTCCCCTGTGATCATGGCCAGAGTGGCCCAGCACCACAGATAGCAGGGCTCAGACACAGTGCCTCTCACCAGCCATTAGAGTGTTGATCAAAACCTTTAATTATTGGCCCAGAGGAAGATTATGACATGGGTTATTTCAACAATGAGAGTGACATCATATTCCAGAATCTTGAGAAACTTAAGTCACATCCAGCTCACCTTGGGGTTTTCCCATGTTACATCTTCTCTCAGGAGACCGTGGTCCACTGCTTTTTTTTTACCCTTGTGCTAAAGTTTATCAGCAGACACAAGGATTCCTGAAGCTTGGGAGAAAAATCCAGGCTATTTTCATAGAGAAAAATGCGTCTCTGAGAGTGAAGATCCTAGAGATGTTACAGGCTGAAATTGACTTGCACCTATGCGACAGTGAGTGTGGAACAACATTCTCTGTGAAGCGCAGGAGGCAGTCTAGGAGCAGATCCATGACTACAGAACAAAGCACATTCTGGGACTGGGCAGTCTGTACAGTAAAAACAACCTGCTGGACCTGGATGGGGATTCTCTACTAGAGCACCAAGTGGCCGAGAAGCAGCTGGCTGCCCTTGGAGATATTTTACCCAAGTATGAGGAAGACCAGAATGCCCCCATGGACTCTGCACTCAATACCTATATGAGCCATGCTGGGATCCATCTTTGAGAGGCACAACCTTCTAACACAACTGAAAAGGCCCAGACTGCTTCTGACAAGGACAAGTGGCTCCCCTTCTTCCCTAAGACCAAGAAGAGCAGCAATTCCAAGAAAGAAAAGGATATCTTTGAGGACAAGAAGTGTAAGCCCACTCTTAAATACATTGGGAAGCCCAAAAGCTCTTCCCAGAGCACATTTCCTATTCCCTTGTCCCCTGTGGAAGGTAAAAGGACCATTTTCTTTGGGTTTTTCTTTGCATTAGCATTGAGTTTCCATTTCCCAAATCTTTTGTTTGTGCCCCTCTTCATCTTTCCCTCTCTTCTTTTCTGTACTTCCTCCCCTCCCTTTCTTTAATCCACTTCTATTTTGCTCCTTATTGCTAAAGTTGTGATACAACCCCCTGCCCTTACACAGGATGCAATACCTTGCCTGCCTAGCCCAGGGTTTTGAGGAGACAGGGATGCTCTTCCTGACAGTTCTAGCAAAGGCCAACTTTTTAGGCCATCCAACAATTTTTCCACAGGCCTTTTCTCTTTATTTCTCCTCTAACTCTGCATGAATGAGGTTACAGGAATCCTGGTTTCTGTGTAAATAAGGGAAGCCCTCACAGTGGAAATGTCCTTGAGTGAAACAAAAGCAGAAGTTCTCAAAATGACAAAAATCCTTTCCTTAAAAAAAATTAGGGAGAAATCAAGACATTTCCAGATAAACAAAACCATAGGAGTTTGCTACCTTTCTAGCTTGCTAGCTGCTGGAATGCAATATACCAGAAACAGAATGGCTTTTAAAAAGGGGAATTTAATAAGTTCCTAAATTACATTTCTAAGGCTGAGGAAATGTCCCAATTAAAATAAATCCATAGATATGTACAATCAAAGGCATCCAGGGATAGATACCTTGGTTCAAGAAGGCCAATGAAGTTCAGGGTTTCTCTTTCAAGTGAGAAGGCACATGGCAAACACAGTCAGGGTTTCTCTCTCAGCTGGAAGGGCACATGGCAAACATCTTCTAGCTAGCTTTCTTTCCTGGCTTCCTGGTTCATGAAGCTCCCTGGGAGGCATTTTCCTTCTTCATCTCCAAAGGTTGCTGGCTCGTGGACTCTCTGTTTTGTGGTGCTGTAGCATTCTCTGCTCTCTGAATATCCTATTCTCTAAAATGTTTCCTATAGGACCCCAATAAACCAATCAAGACCTACCCAAATGGGTGGAGACATGTTGTCACCTAATCCAGTTTAACAACCACTCTTGACTAAATCACATCACCCAGGGAGATGATCTGATTACAGTTTCAAACATATAGTTTGAATAGGGATTATTCTACTTTTATGAAATGGGATTTTGATTAAAACATGGCTTTTCTAGGGGGCATACTTCCTTTCAAACCAGTATACTACCTATACACCTGTAAGAAATGCTTAAGGGAGATCTTCAGGATGAAAAGAAAGGACATTAGACAGTAATGCAAAACCATATGAAGGCATAAAGAAATTATAAAAAGTAACTATATAGATAAATACAACAGCCAGCACTGGGCAGTGCAATGGTGGCTCAGTGGCAGAATTCTCACCTGCCTTGCCAGAGATGTGGATTTGATTTGTGGACACTGCCTATGCCAAAAAGAAAAAGACATTACTATTGTACTTTTAGTTTTAACACCACATACCTACTGCAGTGGCACCAGAGCTAGAAACTAGAAATTAGAGGTCCAGAAAACAAGTCAATAAATTTTTGGACTGTGTTACAATGAAATTAGAAAATAATACAAACTTAAAAAATGATGGATCAAAAAGAAATCATGAGATATTTAAAAATACCTTGAAATGAATTAAAAGGAAAATATAGCATATCAAAACTTATGGGGTGCAGTGAAAGTAGTGTGAAAAAGGAAATTTATATCTATATATCCCTATGAAATAAAGAAAAAGATCACAAGTCAATAGCCTAAATTTCCCCCCTTAAGAAATTGGGGAAACATGCATGACTGGACACACATCATACACCAGTCTGGAATGGATAGAAGGGCAGTGATCACTGCACAGAACTGTATGTAAAGCTTCCAAACTGCAAAGGCTGGCATCCCTCCTTCAGTGGCACAGCAGGCTGATTTGGAGTCTCTCTCCAGTGGGAAACAGATGGCCTCTGTACAAGGAGCAAGGGAAGGTAACTCAACCAAGTTCCAATTGTAGGGTTTTTTTTTTTAATTAAAAAAAATTTTTTTTTTACATGGGCAGGCACCGGGAAGCGAACCTGGGTCCTCTGGCATGGAAGGTGAGCATTCTTGCCTGCTAAGCCACCATGGCCTGCCGCCAATTGTAGTTTTAATGAACAAATTTGAACTGCTGAATACAAATAAGCTCTGACAAGAGATGAACTCAGAGAAAGCAGGAAAGTAACCTTGAGGTCACTTCCAGCAGAGAGGAGACAGGACTGATGAAGAAAAAACAAACAAACACAGGGCTTTTGGAGTCAGTTGAGCACAGAATACTGGTAAAGGGCTGTTCTTCAAGACAAGGGGCACATAGAGCCAGGTACGAACTCTGGCCCTTGACTGGTGAATCTTGGGAACTAAGGAGACTGGCTCTGAAAAGGGATTTTATTTTCTCTCTCTCTATCTTTTTTTTTTTTTTTTTTTTAAGTATTCTAAGTAACTCATTAGAGAAAGCCCCAAGCATTTTCAATTGTCAGTGCTGACTCAAGAGTTAAGATAAGTCTAGGAGACAAAATAACAAGTCAAGTGAAGGAGATAATTCCCTAAACGGCATATCTTCAAGAAAAGGAAGGTGGGGCCCAGCTCAAGTGGCAGTCCTCCTTCAGAGAATTCAGACCTCAGGGGCTGGGAGTCAGAAGCAGCTTAAACTTGACTCCCACCTCAGCCTGTGTCTCAACAATGTCCATGGCAGGCAGAATATTAAAGGCTCCATACCACTTTATGCCACTGTGGAGCAGTGGGCTGACAAACACCACGTGCTAGGAAGGATAGAAAAAGCTCAGTGTCTAGAGGCACTTCAGGAAAGTTAGACCATCGGCTAGGTCTCGCCCTCGGAGAAACTTGATACTAATTATACCCTCCTTCTGAGACCTGGGCCTGCCTTGCCTAGGAAAATCTGATTGAGGTTGATCATATCTGGCAAGAGCTTCCTCAAAAAAAGAAAAGGTTCCATATATGCAGGGTAAGAACTAGAAAAATAAGAGCTGAAAAATTCTGATCAGTTAAACAGAAGCTGTGCTAGCGGGCTAGAATAAATTTAACAGAGTGGCAAAGAACGGACAGAGAGCAAAGCCAACCACGAAGAAAACCCTAGGTAAAAGAGTGAAAATAACCTCAAGGAAATCAGATGACTAGATACCAGCAAAAATTATAAATCATAAGAGGAAAAACAAAGATAGAGCCAAAAGGAACTAACTAATACTTTAAATGAGATACAGGAGTTGAAACAGCTAATTAAAGATGTTCAAACAAGTATGCTAAATCAATTCAAAAATCAAATTGAGGGCAGGCCACAGTGGTTCAGCAGGCAGAGTTCCTGCCTGTCATGCTAGAGACCCAGGTTCATTTCCTGGTGCAAGACCATGCCAAAAAAAAAATCAAATTGAGTTGAGGGAAGATATGGCAAAAGAGATGATGCATTAGTAAAAAGACATTAGGTGACCATAAAGAACTCAAAAGCTTGAAAAAACAAATGGCAGAATTTATGAGAATGAAAGGCACAATAGAAGAGATGAAAAACACAATCGAGACTTACAGTGGTAAATTTAAAGAAACAGAAGAAAAGATTAGTGAACTAGGGGACAGGACACCTGCAATCCTACACACAAAAGAACAAATAGGGAAAAGAATGGAATAATATGAGCAGGGTCTCAAGGAATTTCATGACAACATAAAGTGCATGAATACACATTATAGGTGTCCCAGAAGGAGAAGTGAAGAAAAAGGGTCAGAAAGAATAATGGAGGAAATAATCACTGAATATTTCTCAACTCTTATGAAAGACATTACATTACAAATGCAAGAAGTGTAGTGTACCCCAAACACAATAGATCCAAATAGACCTACTCCAAGACACACTTACTAATCTGATTGTTGAATATTAAAGACAAGGAAAGAATTCTGAAAGCATCAAGAGAAAAGTGATCTGTCACATACAAGGGAATCCACATATGTGTGGATTTCTCAACAGAAACAATAGAGGTGAGAAGGCAGTGTTATGATGTATCTTAAATACTAAAAGTGTTATGATGTATCTTAAATACTGAAAGAGAAAACTACCAACCAAGAATTCTATATCTAGCAAAACTGTCCTTCAAAAATGAGGGAGAGTTTAAAATATTTTCAGACAAACAGACACAAAGAGTTTGTGAGCAAGAGACTTGCTCTACAAGAAATACTAAAGGGAGCACTACAGGCAGATAGGAAAAGAGAGGAGAGCGAGAATGCTGGTTTGAATCTGTTGTGTGCCACAGAAAGGCTAAATTCTTTAATCTTCATTCAATATTGCTGGGTGGGAGCTTTTTGATTGTTTCCATGGAGATGTGACCCACCCAGTTGTGGGTGGTAACTTTTGATTAGATAGTTTCCATGGAGATGTGTCTCCACCCATTTGAGGTGGGGCTGCTTATTGGAGTCCTTTAAGAGGGAACCATTTTGGAAAAAGCTTCAGAGTCACCAGAACCAACAGAGCCAACAGAATGGAGAGAGCCCTGGGGAAGCCATTGACGATTCCTGGAGAGAAGCTAGCAGATATCACCATGTGCCTTTCCAGCTGAGAAAGAATCACTGAATATAATTGGCCTTCTTGAATCAACATATCTTTCCCTGAATGCCTTACCTTGGAAATTTTCTTGGCTTGCCTTAATTTGGACATTTTCATAGCCTTAGAACTGTAAAGTTGCAACTTAATAAATTCCCCCTTTAAAAAGCCATTCCATTCCTGGTATGCCACATTCTGGCAGCTTGCAAACTAGAACAGAGAAATCTGGAGAAGAGTGTAGAAACAAAAGTGATCAGGGTAAAATGAGAGAAAATATATATATATATCAACATAAAGTCATGATGCATGCAAAACGTAGATGAATCTTGAGGGCATTACGTTGAGTGAAGTTAGCCAGAAACAAAAGGACAAATATTGTACAGTCTCACTAACAGGAACTAAGATTAATGAGATAACTTTGAGAGTTAAAGTTGAGAACACAGGTTATCAGGAAATAGAAAGAGGGTAGAGATTAGGCATTTGATCTTGAAGGATTACAGGATGTTCAACAGGATTGACTGTAAAGATCCAGGAATTGTATAGCACATTATTATCTGACAGCAGCACAATATTGTGAAGTACACTGAACAAAGCTGAGTGTGAATATGGTTGAAAGATGAAGGTTAGAAGCATGTATGATACCAGAAGGAAAGATAGAAGACAATGAGTGGGACTGCACAACTTAGCAAAACCTAGAGGGTAAGATGATGGTGACTAAATGTACAAATAAAAGAATTTTTTACATGAGGAAGAACAAATGAATGTCAACAGTTCAAGGTGTCTAAAATGGGATGGTATATTAGTTTGGAAGCTGTCAGATGTGATAAGCCAGATATAGAATGACTTTTAAAAAGGGAAATTTATAAAGTTGCAAGTTTACTGTTCAAAAGCCATGAAAATGTCCAAATTAAGGCACCCAGAGAAAGATAACTTAACTCCAAAGAAAGAGCCAATGAAGTTTAGGGTTTCTCTCTCAGCTGATGACATCTGCTAGCTTTCTCTCCTCATTTCATAAGGCTTCCCTGGAGGTGTTTTCCTTCTGCTCCAAAGGTTTCTGGCTGTGTGGGCTCTGTTGGTTCTGGTGCTCAAAAGCTTTTTCCAAAATGGTTCCCTCTTAAAGGACTGCAGTAAGCAACCCCACCTTGAATGCGTAGAGACACATCTCCATGGAACTCACCTAATCAAAGGTTACCACCCACAATTAGGTGGGTCACATCTCTGTGGAAACAATCAAAAAGCTCCCAACCAGCAATATTGAAAGATGATTAAATGACATAGCTTTTCTGGGGTACATAATAGCTTCAAAAGGGCACACATGGTATGTGGAAAAAAATCAGACAATGCAAACTGGGGTCTATAGTTAACAGTAACATTTTATTATGCTTCCATTAAGCATAACAAAGGCAATATATCAAGGCTAAATGTCAATAAGAGAGGGATATAGAAAGGGGTATAGGATTCTTGGTGGTGGTGTTCCTTCTTTTTATTATTTTTTATTTTTTTTCCTCCTCTTCTTTCTTTGCAGAGGAAATAGAAATGTCCTTATATAGATTGTGGTAATCAATGCATAACTATGTGATCAAACTGGAAACCACTGATTGTTTATTTAGGATGGTGTTCTAGTTTGCTAGCTGCTGGAATGATATACCAGAACTGAAACAGCTTTTAAAAAGGGGAATTCAATAAGTTGCAAGTTTATAGTTTTAAGTCCATGAAAACATCCAATATTAAAGCAAGGCTATAGAAATGTCCAATCTAAGGCACCAACAAGAAGTTATCTTCACTCAAGAAAGGCCAATAGTGTTTAGGGATTCTCTCTCAGCTGGAAAGACACATGGCAAACATGGCAACATATGTTAGGCTTCTCTCCTGGCTTCTTGTTTCATGATGCTCTCCTGGGGACATTTTTCCTTCTTCACCTCCAAACGTCTCTGACTGTGCGTGCTCTCTGTTTCATGGCTCTGCTGACATTCTCTCATGTCTCTCTTATACTGAAGCTTTCTCCAAAACGAGTCCTCTTTTAAAGGGATCCAGTAAACTAATCAAGTCCCACCTGGAATGGTGGAGTCACATCTCCCTCTAATGAAAAGTAACCAAATTGAGTGAGTCTTATCTCCATAAGGATAACCTAATCAAGTTTCCAACCTATAGTACTGAATAAGGATTAAAAGATCCACAAAATGAATTAGGATTAAAACATGGCTTTTCTAGGACACATAATCCTTTGAAACCAGCACAGATGGATTGTATGGTGTGTGAATAAAACTGTTTAAAAATTAGCAAAGAGAAACAAGTGCTGGAGAAAATGTGGAGAGATAGATGTACCTATTCACTGTTGGTGGGGAAGTAGAATGGTGCAGCCCCTCTGGAGGGCAGTGCGGTAGTTCCACAGAAGGCTAAGTATATGGTTTCTATATGATCCTGCAACCCCATTATTAGGTATATACTTGGAAGAACTGAAAGCAGGGACAAGATTGGACATTTCCACATTGGTGTTTATGGTGGTAGTGTTCATGATTTGCAATGGATGGAGATGACCTATGAGAACATTCAATGATGAACAGAAGGGTGAACTGTGGAGTTCTAGTCTGCCAAAGCTGCCAAAATGTGACACAGCAGAGATGGACTGACTTTTAATAAAAGGGGATTTATTTAGTTGAAAACATATAGTACTTCAGAGGGAAGGCAGCTAACTTTCATCTGGGGTTCTCTCTTACACGGGAAGGCACAGGGTGATCTTTGCTGGCCTTCTCTCCAGGCTTCTGGGTTCCAACAGCTTTTCCTGGGGTGATTCCTTTCCACATCCCCAAAGGCCTGGGCTGAGCCATGAGTGCTGAGATGAGGTATGCTGAGCTGCTTGGACTGTGCTGCATTGAGCTCTCTCATTTAGGCATCCAACCAATTAAATCAAACCTCATTCATTGCAGCAGGCACTCCCCCTAGCCGCCTGCAGATGTAATCAGTGACAGATGAGCTTCACATGCCATTGGCTCATGGCCACAGGAACAGAACTACATACCTTCACCTGGCAAAGTTGACACTTGAACCTAACTACCACATGTGGTATATCCATACAATGGAATATAGAGGGGCTGCAAGAAGGAAGTTGTTAGCCACGTAACTAGGTGAATGAACCTCGAGGACAGTATATTGAATGAAATAAGACAGGAAGCAAAAGACAGATATAATGCCTCACAAATATGAACTAACTAGTGTACAAACTCTGAGAATTGAATTCAATAGCATAGGCTATAAGGGGAAGTCTTATTGTAAAGGTTCCTAAATAGTAAGTTCTTGCAACAGTCACATCTATTTCTGAGTTGTGACTGTTAGTTCTAAATTCTGAGATGCTGAGCTTTGTGTATAACTTGGTCATTCCCTGGGACTTCGAATATCTGTGTGACACCTGCTACTCAGAACTAGAGTTCTGTAACTCTGAAATTCAGCATTATCTGATACAGCAACTATTTAAAAAGCTAAAAAAAAAAAAAAAAAAGAGATCAGTTTTCAACCAGAGATATGATTGAAGTTGATCGGATTAGGACTAAGGTCAATCAGACTAAAGGGTAAAGGACGATATTGGTCGTATTTTAAAACTTCAACTTCTATGTGAGACCAGAGGAAGAGATATTTATTTGGTGAAAATTTTATATTTTCCACAGCACACTAATTCACCTTGTATGGTCAGATTATTCAAACACCATAATTACGTGGAACCTTGAATAAGGAGTGAGATCTTGTTGTTTTGTACAGGTTAGTGTGATGCCTTCATACATCCCAGAGTAATCTGGACAAGAGATTTAAAAATTTTTGCAAGGTCCCTTTGAGTGACTGGGGAAAACCTGATATTCTCACAAGCATTGGGGACTACCAATTTGATAGTCCAAGCCCCCAATCTTGGGGTTTACCTTTATGAAACTTATTCCTGCAAAGGAGAAGCTAAGGCTACTTATAATTATGCCTAAGAGACATCCCCAGAGAACCTCTCTTGTTGCTCAGATGTGGCCTCTCTCTCTAAGCCAACTCAACAGGTAAACTCACTGTCCTTTCCCCTACATGGGACAGGATTCTCAGGGGTGAAACTCTTCCTTGCAACAGGAATTTGACTCTAAGGATGAGCCTGGCCCTGGCATCTTGGGATTGAGAAAGATTTCTTGACCAAAAGGGAAATAGATATGAAAAAGTTTCAGTGGCTGAGAGATTTCAAATAAAGTCAAGAGGTAACTCTGTAGTTTATTCTTATGCATTATATAGATATCCTTTTTCAGCTTTTGTGTATTGGAGTAGCTAAAGGGAAATGCCTGAAACCGTTGAACTGTAAACCAATAGCTCTGATTCTTGAAGATGACTGTATAACTATATCTTTTTACAGTACAACTATGTGATTGTGAAAACTTTATGACTGACACTGTCTTTATTCAGTGTATGGAAAGATGAGTAAGAAAATAAAAGACAATAAATAAATAAATAATAGGGGGTTAGATGGAATGGGATGTTTGAGGTGTTCTTTTTTACTTTTATTTTTACTCTTATTTTTCTTGTTTATGGATTAATGAAAATATTCAGAAATCAATTGTGATGAATGCACAACTATATGATACTGTGAACCACTGATTTTATACTTTGGATGATTATATGGTATGTGAATATATCTCAACAAAATTGCATTTAACAGAAAGAAATTAGGAAAAGAAGAGCAAACTATACCCAATATTAGCAGAAGAAGGAAGTAATAAAGATTAGAATGAAATTAAGTGCAACAGAGAAAGAAAACAATAGAGAAAATTAACAAAATCAAGTTATTTGAAAAGGTCAACAAAATTGACAACCCTCTAGCTAGAGTGACTCAGAAAAAAAGGAAGATTCAAATTACTGAAATAAAAAATGGAAATGGGGATATTACTACCAACATGACAGAAACAAAAAGGAATATAAGAGAATAATATGAACAATTCCATGCCAAAAAAATTGAATAACTTCATGAAATGGACAAGTTACTAGAAATGCAAAATACAAAAACTGACTCAAGAAGAAATAGAAAATCTGAATAGAACTATAACTAAGGAAATTGACTCGATATTCAAAAATCTCAAAAAAAAAAAAAAAAAAAAAAAAAAAAGCCCAGGACCAAATGTCTTCACTGGTGAATTCCACCAAATATTTAAACATTTATAGATGAATTAAAACCAATCCTTTTTAAACCATTACCAAAAAGTGAAGAGGAAGGAACATTTCCTAACTCATTTTATGAGGCTAGCATTACTCAGATATCAAAGCTGGACAAAAACACTACAAGAAAAGAAATATATAGACAAAAATCATCAACCAAATTCTGGAAGCTGAATACAGAAACATACTAAAAGGACTTTACACCACATCCAAATGGGATTTATATTAGGAATGCGAAGTTGCTTCAACCTATGAAAATCAATAAATGTAATATACTATAGTCATAGAATGAAGAAAATAAACCATGTGATCATCTTTACTGATGCAGAAAAATAATTGGACAAAATCCAGTACACTTTAATAATAAAAACACACAGGAAATTAGGAATAGGAGGGAATATCTTCAACATGAAAAAAGGGAATTTGTGAAAACCCAAACCTAACATCATATTCAATGGCAAAAGACTGAAAGCTTTCCCACTGAGAACAAAAACAGGGCAGGGATGTCCACCTTCACCACTTCTAGTCAACATTTTATTTAGAATTCTACCAGGGTAGCTGGCAGATATAAAAAATAATAAAGCCACATCCAAGTTGGAAAGGAAGAGGTAAAATTATTTTTATTCAGAGAAGACATATTATATAGACAAAAACCCAAAGAGTTCACAAGAAAGCTACAAGAGCTAACAATAAAACTTTAGCAAAGTTGCAGGTATAAGCTCAACAAACAAAATCAGTTGTGTCTCTATACATCATTAATGAACAATCTGAAAACGAAATTATGAAAATAGTTCCAAATACAAAAGTAGCAGAAGGAATGACATACTTAGAAAATAAACTTGACAAGGATGTGAAAATCTATACACTGAAAACTTCAAAACACTGGTGAAAGACATTGAAGACATAATAAATGGAAGACCATTCTGTGTTTATGGATTGGAAGGTAAAATATTAAGAAATCAATATTACCCAAATTTATCTAAAGATTTAATGCAATCTTTATTAATCTAAAGATTTAATGCAATCTTTATTAAAATTCCAGCAGTCTTGTTTGCAGAAGTGGAAAATCTGATCCTCAAATTCATATGGAATTGCAATGGGTCCTAATTGCCAAAGAATATTAAAAAAGAACAAAGTTGCAGGACTCAAATTTCCCATTTTCAAAATTTACTAAAATTGTACAGAGGTCAAAACAGTGTGGTACTGACATGAGGAGAAACATATAGACCAATGAAATGGAATTAGGAGAGCAGACACCAAAAGCACAGGCAAGAAAAGAAGATACATAAATTGACTTTATTAATATTTAAAATTTGTGTTTCAAATAATATTATCAGAAGAGTAAAAGGGCAACCCTTAGAATGTGAGAAAAATACATTTGGAAGCCAAATGTACTGGGGTTTTTTTGGTTTGTTTTTGTTTTGGGGAGGCTGTATGGTCTGGGGAAAAAATGCTGGTTTTAAGCTGTTATAAACCCCAGAAAAGCCATTGTATTAGCTAGGGTTCTCTAGAGAAACGGAATCAGCAGGAAATATCCATAGAATAAAATTTATTATAAAGTGTCTCATGTAACTGTGAGAACATAGAGTCTGAAATCCATAGGGCTGGCTGTGAAGCTGATGACTCTGATGAGGGGTCTGGATGAACTCCACAGGAGAGGCTCGCCTGTCAAAGCAGGAAGAGAAGACTGTCTTCTGAATCCTCCTTAAAAGGCTTCCAGTGATTAGATTAAGCATCACTCATTGCAGAAGACACTCCTCTTGGCTGATTACAAACGGAATTAGCTGTGAATGCCAACAGAATCATGATTTAATTCTATGAAATGTCCTCATAGCAACAGACAGGCCAGCACTTGCCCAACCAGACAAATGGGTACCACCACCTGGCCAAATTAACATGTGAACCTGATCATGACAGTCCATCCCTTGTCAACTTGGCAGCTGTACACATCACCTTAAACCATACTTAATTTCTAAGTAGAAAACAATAAATGATACATTTTTTTTCTCACCTAACAATATTCAACTGTCCTGCATACAATTGGAAACACATTAAAACTCTGCAGAATAGGGTGCAAGTCCTTGGGTATTATTCATTCTTTTTTATTTTTTTTAAAACTTTTTTCTTGTATAGTATAGCATACACACAAAGCAAATAAATAAAAAGCAATAGTTTTCAAAGCACTCTCTAACAAGTGGTTACAGGACAGATCCCAGAGTTTGTCATGGGCTACCATATGATCCTCCCATATTTTTCCTTCAAACTGCTCCAAAATATAGGAGGCTAAAGGACTTAAATATTTTTTAATCATCACAATTGACTTTTTTCCTTAACTTTTTGTGAAAAATAACGTATATATAAAAAAGCTATAAATTTCAAAGCACAGCACCACAATTAGTTGTAGAATGCACTTCAGAGTAACATGGGTTACAATTTCACAATTTTAGGTTTTTATTTCTAGCTGCTCTAAAATACTGGAGACTAAAAAAGATATCAGTTTAATGATTCAGCATTCATATTCATTTGTTAAATCATATCTTCTATGTATAACTCAACCATCACCTTTGATCTTTCCTAACCTCTCTTTAGGGGTGTTTGGGCTATGGCCATTCTAAACTTTTCATATCAGAATCGTCGGTAACTATATGATGTTCTGAAGAGGCTGGGCTAGGTTTCAGGACTTATCTGGACCATGGACCCATCTGAAGGTTGTAGGCTTCTGGAAAGTTAGTCTAGCGAATGGAACCCTTATGCAATCTTATATTTTGCCCTACGTGTTTTTTAGGATTGGCTGGAATGGTCCTGATAGGTACTGAGGTCTAACCGAAGCTTGCATAAGAGCAACCTCCCGAGTAGCCTCTCGACTCTATTTGAACTCTCTCTGCCACTGATATTTATTAATTACACTTATTTCTCCCTTTTGGTTAGGATAGAATTGTTGATACTGTGGTGCCAGTTCTGGATTCATCCCTGGGAGTCCTCTCCCATGTTGCCAGGGAGACTTTCACCCCTGGATTCGTGTCCCATGTAAGGGGGGAGGGCAATGATTTCACTTGCAGAGTTGGGCTTAGAAAGACTGAGACCACATCTGAGCAACAAAAGAGGTTCTCCAGAAGTAACTCTTCGGCATGCCTATAGGTAGTCTAAGCTTCTCTGCTACCTACATAAGCTTCACAAGAGTAAGCCTCCTGATCAAAGGCATGGCCTATTGATATGGGTGTCCCTAAAGTTTGCCACAGTATCAGGGGATTCCCTGATCATAACATTTAATAGTTCCATATCCTTTCTCCCCTCCCTCAGGGGACTTTGCCAATACTTTAGATTATCTGCTTTATGTACTCTAGGATGTTTCCAGGCATTAGATTAATCTATACAGGATTAAAGGACCTCTTTCTTATTCTGGGCTCCCTGTGTTTCAATTGTTCAGATGAGCTATACAGATAAGTTGAATTAGATTATGGACTACAGAAAATTTCAGTTCCAGATCAAATAAACATTTATTTCACTGGTTTCAAAGAGTATGTGTGTGTTCTAGTTTGCTAGCTTCTGGAATGCAATATACCATAAACCGGACGGCTTTTAACAAGGGGAATTTAATACGTTGCTAGTTTACAGTTCTAAGGCTGCAAAAATGTCCCAATTAAAACAAGTCTATAGAAATGTCCAATCAAAGGCATCCAGGAAAAGATAACTTGGTTCAAGAAGGCTGATGAAGTTCAGGGTTTCTCTCTCAAGTGGAAGGGCACATGGCAAACACAGAGTTTCTCTCTCATCTGGAAAGACACATGGTGAACACAGTTAGGGTTCCTATCTCATCTGGAAGGGCACATGGTGAACACAGCATCATCTGCTAGCTTCTTCTCCTGGCTTCCTGTTTCATGAAGCTCCCTGGGAAGCATTTTCCTTCTTCATCTCCAAAAGTCACTGGTTGATGGACTCTGCTTCTTGTGGTTATGCCATTCTGCTCTTCTCTCTCTGAACCTCTCATTCTCCAAAATATTTACTCTTTTATAGGACTCCAATAAACCAATTAAGACCCACCCAAATGGATGGAGACATGTGGTCCCCTAATCCAGTTTAACAACCATTCTTGACTAAATCACATCATCCAGGGAGATGATCTGATTACACTTTCAAACATACAGTATTGAATAGAAATTATTCTACCTTTATGAAATGATATTTTGATTAAAACATGGGTTTTCTAGGGGGCATACTTCCTTTCAAACCAGAACAGTGCGTTTCTAAAATTTAGACTCAGTCTTCCTTACCCCTACGTTCTGAATTACTTCCACCCCAACCTGTTCAGCTTCATTCTTACTGCTAAATATAGAGTTATATATAGAAAACAGCCACTCAAAATCCAGATATAATAATCATCACTCTGGACTTCATGTGTTTGCTCTGAAAGCTTATAATCTAGGCCCCTGTTTTCTTATAATCATTTTCTAAAGGTGGCCATACCATTGTTGTTCTTTTTTTTCTGGCTTATTTTGTCTCACCAAATGTCCCACAGGTTCATTCACATTGCTGCATGCCTCATGACTTTGTTCCTTTTTGTAGCAACACAACCTTCATTAATAAGTATACACCATCATTCACCAATCTACTTCTCCATCGGTGCATCCTTCAGTCACCTGCATTCATCAGGCATCATGTAGAAGGCCCAAAGTCCACAGTCCATCGGCATTCTCAATTTTGGATAATTTCATAGACACTCGCTAAATAGGAAATCTAAACCTCCTCTTAACTCTTGTCCCTCCCTTCATTATTTACCTCTGCTGTTGCTGTGTTAATGCTGATGGTTTCCTTTTCAACATAGCTCATAGCATGCAACAAAGCAGTTTCCCCCCTGTACCCTGGGCTTAAACACTCTTTGTGCAAGAATCATATATTTGAAGTAATTCTTGCAAGAATGAATTCACATTTCTAGTGTTAATCAGTGGGACACATAGGTCTATACAACCCCTTTCAATCTTGTTCATCTTCCATATGGTAGTATTACTTCTAAACCTGCTAGAGAACCACTTTCACAACTATCTATTCCCTTACATTGGAGTTCAACCTCAATGCCTAACTGTTCACCCATATCTAGCTACTATGTATCTCTAAGTCCCCTGTATTCTGTATTATAAGCTTCTGATTATACCTTTATGCTGGTCATAAAAGTGGAATCATACCATATCTATTATTTTGTGTCTGGTTAATTTCACTCAGCATTATGCCCTCAAGCCTCATCCATCTTGTCATGTGCTTCAGGACATCATTTTGTCTTATTGCTGTATAATATTCCATCATATGTATATACCATATTTTGTTGATTCACTCATCTGTTGATGGGCACTTGGTTTGTTTCCATCTTTTGGTGATTCTGAATAATGCTGCTATGAACATTGGTGTGCATATGTCTGTTTGTGTCATTGCTTTCAGTGATTCTGGGTGTATACCAAGTAGTGCTATTGCTAGGTCATAGGGCAACTCGATATTTAGTTTCCTAAGGAACTGCCAAGCAGTCTTCCATCGTGGCCACACCATTATACATCTACCAGCAGCATATAAGTGTCCCAGTTTCTCCACATCCTCTCCAACATTTATAGTTTCCTGCTTGTTTAATAGCAGCCATTCTTATAGGGGTGAGGTGGTATCCCATTGTAGTTTTGATCTGCATTACCCTTACAGACAATGAAAATGAGCATTTCTTCATGTGCTATTGAGCCATCTGTATTTGCTTTTCGGAAAAATGCCTATTCATATCTTTAGCCCATTTTACAATTGGGTTGTTTGTTCTTTTGTTGTTGAGTTGTATGATTTCTTTGTATATTCAGGAAATCAAACCTTTGTCCAAAACATGATTTCCAAGTGTTTTCTCCCATTGAGTTGGCTGCCTCTTCACCTTTTTGACAAAATCTTTTGACGTGCAGAAGCATTAGATTTTGAGGAGTTCCCATCTATTTTTTCTTTTGTTGCTTGTACTTTGGGTATAAAGTTTAGGAAGCTACCTCCTGTTATTAGGTCTTGAAGATGTTTCCCTACATTTTCTTCTAGAAGCTCTGTGGTGCTAGTTCTTATAATTAGGTGTTTGATCCACTTTGAGTTAATTTTTGTGTAAGGTGTGAGATAGGGGTCCTCTTCCATTCTTTTGGCTATTGATATCCAGTTCTTCCATGCCCAAGTGTTGAAAAGACTGTTTTGTCCCAGTTCAGAGGATTTGGGGGCCTTGTCAAAAATCAGTTGACCATAGATTTGGTGGTCTATTTCTGCACTCTCAATTCAATTCCATTGGTCAGTGCTTCTATCTTTGTGCCAGTACTATGCTGTTTTGGTCACTGTGGCTTTACAATAGGTTTTAAAGTCAGGGAGTGTTAATTCTCCCACTTTGTTCTTCTTGTTTAGGATGCTTTTAGCTATTCGGGGTCCCTTTCCTTCTAGATGAATTTGGTAGTTAGTTTTTCCAAATCTTCAAAGTAGATTGTTGGAATTTTGATTGGTACTGTGGTGAATCTGTAGATCGATTTGGGGAGAATTGACATCTTAACTATACTTACCCTTTCTTTCTTTGAGCAGGGAATATCTTTCCATATATTTAGACCTCCTTCGATTTCCTTTCACAATGTTATGAAGTTTTTTGTGTACAAGTCCTTTGTATCCCTATTTAAGGTCATTCCTAAGTTCTTTTAGTTGCTATTTTGAATGGAATTTTTTCCCTAACTGACACCTAAGGTAGGTCATTGTTTGTGTATAGAAATGTTCCTCATTTTTGCACATTAATTTTATATCCTACCACCTTGCTGAATTTGTTTATTAGCTCAAGTAATTTTGCTGTAGATTTCTCAGGATCTTCCAAGTATAGTATCATATCATCTGCAAATAAAGAGAGTTTTACTTCTTCCTTTCCAATTTGGATGCCTTTTATTTATTTGTCCTGCCTGATTGCTCTAGCTGGAACTTGTAGCACAATGTTGAATAATAGTGGTGTCAATGAGCATCCTTGTTGTATTAGTTAGGGTTCTCTAGAGAAACAGAATCAACAAGGAACACTTGCAAATATAAAATTTATAAAAGTGTCTCATGTGACAGTGGGAACGCAGAGTCCAAAATCTGCAGGGCAGACTGTGAAGCCAGTGATTCTGATGGAGGGTCTGGACGAACTCCACAGGAGAGGTTTGCCGGCTGAAGCAGGAAGAGAGACTGTCTCTTCTGAATCCTCCTTAAAAGCTTCCAGTGATTAGATGAAGCATCACTCATTGCAGAACACACTCCCCTTTGGCTGATTACAAATGGAATGAGCTGTGGATGCAGCTGACATGATCATGATTTAATTCTATGAAATGTCCTCATCACAACAGACAGGCTAGCACTTGCCCAACCAGACAAACAGGTACCAACACTTAACCAAATTGACACATGAACCTGACCATGACACTTGTCTTGTACCTGTTCTTAGGAGGAAGGCTTTCAGTCTCTCTCCATTGAGTATAATGCTGGTTATTGGTTTTTCATATATTCACTTTATCATATTGAGGTATTACCTTTGATTCCTATATTTTGGAGTGTTTTTATCAGAAAGGGATGCTGAATTTTGTTGAAATCTTTTTTCAGCATCAATCAAGATGATCATGTGATTTTTTTTTCCTTTTGATTTGTTAATGTGCTGTATTACATTAATTGATTTTCTTGTGTTGAACCATCCTTGCATTCCTGGTATAAACCTTACTTGGTCATGGTGTATAATTCTTCAATGTGCTGTTGAATTCGATTTGCTAATATTTTATTGAGAATATTTGCATCTATATTCATTAGGGAGATTGGCCTGTAGTTTTCCTTTCTTACAGCATCTTTACCTGGTTTTGGTATTAAAATGATATTAGCTTCATAAAATTAGTTAGGTATAGTTCCTTCCTCCCCATTTTTTTTGGAAAAGTTTGAGGAGGATTTGAGTTAGTTTTTATGGAATGTTTGATAAAATTCCCCCTGTGAAGCCATCTGACTCTAGGCTTTTCTTTGTAGGAAGATTTTTGATGACTGATTGAATATCTTTACTTGTGATTGGTTTGCTGAGATTTTCTATTTCTTCCTGAGTCAGTATAGCTTGATTGTGTGTCTCCAGGAAATTGTCCATTTCATCTAAGTTGTCTAGTTTGTTGGTGTATAGTTGTTTATAGTATCCTCTTACGATTTCTTTTATTTCTTCAGGCTCTGTGGTAACACACCCCTTCTCATTTCTGATTTTTTGTGTTTGCATCCTCTCTCTCTTTTTCTTTGTCAGTCTTGCTAGTGGCCCATCAGTTTTATTGATTTTCTCAAAGAACCAACTTTTGGTTTTATCAATTCTTTCTATTTGTTCACCCATTAATTTATTCCTGCTTTAATCTTTGTTATTTCTCTTCTTCTATTTGCTTTGGGGTTAGTTTGCTGTTCTTTCTTAAGTTCCTCCAGGTGTACTGTTAAGTCCTCGATTTTTGCTCTTTCTTGTTTTTAATATTAGCATTTAGGGTAATAAATTTCCTTCTCAGCACAGCCTTTGCTGCATTCCATAAGTTCTAATAAGCTGCATTCTCAATTTCATTCATCTCCAGATAGCTACTGATTTCTCTAGTGATTTCTTATTTGACTCACTGGTTGTTTAAGAGCATGTTGTTTAATCTCCATATATTTGTGAATGTTCTTGTTCTTTGGTGGTTATTGAGCAACAGAGTCTTTAATTTCTGTGATACCTGCTGTTTTTCTATTTATTCTTTCAAATTCCTCTTTATGCTCAATTGTCTTCTTGATCTCCTTAATGTCACTTGCTATCCCACTTATTTTATTAAGTAGAGTTTTGTGAACATCTTTGACTAGTTGTTCCAACATCTGTGTCTCCTCTGGTATTTTAATTTGGTCATTAGGCAGGACAATATCTGTCTGCATTGTGATGTGCTTAGTGATCTGCTGCTGTCTTCATGGCATGTAAATATCTTGATTGATTTACTTTGGGAGTTGATTTGTTTCAGTAGTCTAAGGTCTTGTGTTTGCAGGATGGTTGTAGAGCAGAGAGCAGGGAGCAGGGCACAGGGTGGAGCATTCAGTGTGGTTATTTGTTACAGGGCATGTATAGGGGCTGGTTGGGGATGTTACACTGATGCTTATGGACATGGGTGCCCAGTGGCCATGGAGGATGTAGCTGTGCAGGTGCACCAGTCTTGGGAGTGTAACCCTGGTGGGCACTGTCTAAGGCATGAGGCCCTTTATGCCCATGTGTAGAGCTGTGGCAGCAGGTTTGCATTATCCCTTCATGGATTGGGGGCAGATGTGATCTGGTTGTGCAGGTCAGCACTTTCTCAGAGCTGAGAAGTGTGGGCCATGTGCATGTGCGGTTCTAGGCCTGCTGTAAACTGAGGAACCCAGAGCTGAATGAAGTAACTGGGGGGCCAGGTGCATGCATGGGCCTGGGAGTGCCATAAATGGATGCACAGAGTTCATGGGGGGCAGAGGGAGGCTGCATGACACTATGGGCAGGGTTAGTCTAGGTATGGAGGTCAGTGCCTGCAGCCTTTATGCACTGGCAACAGCTTGCAAGGAACAGGGAGGGGGAGGCAGTGCTTGAGAGGGTTGCAGGAGAGGTGGGTTGGTCCGCACTTGGGATGGGGGTATGGAGCAAGTATGTGCACTGGGGGCTGGTAGAGAGGATGTGCCAGGAGCATGGGGAATGGGAACAGGTGATGGGGTTCAGGTGTGTGGGGTGTGGGGTGAATTGCCAGTCATGGGGCTGTGCTGGTGAGGGTAGTGAGCCCAAGGAACATGGCCTGACTTACTTCCCAGTCCCAGGTTCCTGTCTGTGCACTCCTGTGTGCTCCACAGCTCCTCATCAGGCTCCATCTTTCTGCCTCTCAGTTCCTCAGCCTTTGCAACTTGGCCTGCCCCATGTGGTGCAGAAGGCTCTCATAGGTCAGCCGCACTCCTGAATTACAGCCTCAGCCACCCTCTTGACCCTTCTCTAACTTTTCTGTTGAGAAGGGCTAATCTTGAGCTACTCTATTCGGCCATCTTCCTGGAAGAGACAATATTCATTCTTTAACTTAATATCTTACAACTTAAATATTATAACATGAACAAAACAGCATTTCCTCATTTCTGTAACTTATCACGTGGTCATAGTTCATATTTATGAACCTTCTTCCACTACCCATTCCATCATCTTTTACCCTCAGCAATCATTTCAGCTAGCCGTGGTTCTTTGCTGGGTGGAGTGACCCAAACCTTCATTCCTGAAGTTTGAGAGCCATTGGTAGTCCTGCCTGGATTGGGTTGTTAACAGTTTTCCATTGATTTTAATCACAGGGCATGGTAGTACTAAAGGACGCCCCAAGGAAAACTTAGGAAAAATCCCAGGAAAACTTCTTTACCACCATTGTGTAGTTGCAGCCCTATTTCCCCCTGATAGTCAGGGTCAGTCACCCCAGCCAGAAATGTAATCCCCTTCTTGGCTTGTTGATCCAGGAGCATGAGTAACCCGATGTGACCAGGTGGAAGTCTTAGATTCCAGTTCAATGGAATCATTGTTGTTTCTCCTGGTGGAAGCACTCCCCTTTTGGAACTAAAACCTATAGACTAGGAGAGGTCAAGGTTGCAGGGACAGGAAGCAAACATTTTCCTAGTGGATCACTAGGGGTAATAGTGAGTGGTGCCACTCCCATTTCTACCCCACTGATTCCTGGATCCATGGATCCTGGCTATGGGAGAAACAGCACCATACAGTGGATGCTGATTCAGAGCATGCACAACTTCCTTGAGAACAGCACCCCAGCCCTTCAAGGTATTGCCACCTAGTTGACACAATAATTGAGTTTTCAAAAGGCCATTCCACCATTCTATCAATCCAGCTGCCTCTGGATGACGGGGAACATGGTAATACCAGAGAATTCCATGAGCAATGTGCCCATTCTCACAATTCATTTGCTGTAAACTGCATTCCTTAATCAAAAGCAATACTGTGTGGAATACCATGATGATGGATAAGGCATTCTGTAAGTCCACGGATGGTAATTTTGGCAGAAGCACTGCATGCAGGGAAAGCAAACCCATATCCACAGCATGTATCTATTCCAGTTAGAAAAAATCGATGCCCCTTCTATGAAGGGAGTGGTCCAGTGTAATCAACCTGCCACCATGTAACTGGCTGGTCACCTCAGGGAATGGTGCCATATTGGAGGCATAGTGTGAGTCTCTACTACTGACAGATTGGGCACTCAGCAGTGGCTGTAGCCAGATCAGCCTTGGTGAGTGGAAGTCCATGTTGTTGACCCCATGCATAACCTTCATTCCTACCACCATGACCACTTTGTTCATGAGCCCATTGGACAGGGACAGGAGTTGCTGGGGAAAGAGGCTGACTGGTTCCACAGAACAGGTAATCTTATCCACTTGACTATTAAAACCTTCCTTGGCTGAAGTCACCCTCTGGTGTGCAATCACATGGGATACAAATATCCTTTTTTTTTTCATGGGCACTGGGAAGTGAACCCGGGTCTCTGGCATGGCAGGTGAGAACTCTGCTGCTAAGCCGCCATGGCCTGTCCTTATGTTTTACTTTTTATTAATTAATTTTTAAAAAAATACCAAAAAACAAACATAAACATTCTTAACATATGAACATTCTGTTCTACATATATACTCAGTAATTCACGATATGATCACATAGTTGCATATTCATCATCATGATCATTTCTTAGAATATTTGCATCAACTCAGAAAAAGAAATAAAAAGACAACAGAGAAAAATTCATACATACTATACTCTTTACCCCTCCCTTTCATTGATCACTAGTATTTCAATCTACTAAATTTATTTTAACATTTGTTTTCCCAGTTATCTATTTTATTCCATATGTTTTACTCATCTGTTGATAAGGTAGATAAAAGGAGCATCAGACACAAGGTTTTCACAATCACGCAGTCACACTGTGAAAGCTATATCATTATACAATCATCTTCAAGAAACATGGCTACTGGAACACAGCTCTACATTTTCAGGCAGTTCCCTCCAGTCTCTCCATTACATCTTGACTAACAAGGTGATATCCATTTAATGCATAAGAATAACCTCCAGGACAATCTCTTGACTCTGTTTGGAATATCTGAGCCATTGACATTTTATTTTGTCTAATTTCACTCTTCCCGCTTTTGGTTGAGAAGGTTTTCTCAATCCCTTGAAGCTGAGTCTCAGCTCATTCTAGGATTTCTGTCCCACATTGCCAGGAAGGTCCACACCCCAGGGAATCATATGCCACATAGACAGGGGAAAATAAACAGACACAAAGGTGGTGAGTTTTCTTGTTGTGTTGGCTGGAGAGAGAGACCACATCTGAGCAATGAAAGAGGTTCTCTTGGGGGCGACTCTTAGGCCTAATTTAAAGTAAGCTTGACCTATCCTTTGTTGGGTTAAATTTCACATGAAAAAACCCTAAGATTGGGGGCTCAGACTACAGCTTTGGTTGTCTGCACTGCTTGTGAGAGTATCAAGAATTCAACTTTGGGAAGTTGAATTTTCCACCTTTCTCATCATTCCTCAAAGGGGACTTTGCAAATACTTTTTTATTCACTGTTCAAATCACTCTGGGATTTATTGGGGCATCACTCTGGACAAACCCACAAAATCTCATGTTCTACTCAAGGTTCCATGTACTTATGGTGTTCAATTAATCTGTCTACATAAGTTATATTAGGAAATGCACTAGTCAAAATATAAAATTTGTACCAAATAAACATTTTTTGCTTTAGTCTCACACACAAGTTGAAATTTTAAAATATTAATTACCATTTATTTTCAACACCCTCCAATAATGACATTCCTTTGTTCTTCCTCATGCAAAAACATTTTTAAAATTTGTACATTTAGTCATTATCATTATACACTCTAGGCATTCCTAGATTATGCCATCTAGTCTTTATCGTCTTTCTTTCTGATTTCATTTGTGCCCCCAGCCCTCCTCCCTCTATCATTCTCACATTCAGCTTCATTCAGTGTTCTAACATAATTGTATTACAGTTAGGCAGTATTGTGCTGTCTATTTCTGAGTTTTTTTTTATTAATTAAAAAAAATTAACTAACACAACATTTAGAAATCATTCTCTGAGTTTTTATATTCAGTCTTGTCACACAATCTGTATCCTTTCAACTCCAATTACCCAATACTTACCCTATTTCTATCTCCTGATGGTCTCTGTTACCAATGACATTCTCCACATTTATTCACTAATGTCAGTTCATATCAGTGAGACCATATAGTATTTGTCCTTTCGTTTCTGGCTAATCTCACTCAGCATAATGTCCTTAAGGTCCATTCACGTTGTTACATACTTCATAACTTTATTCTGTCTTACAGTTGCATAATATTCCATCGTATGTATATACTACAGTTTGTTTAGTCACTCTTGTTGATGGACATTTTGGCTGTTTCCATCTCTTCACAATTGTAAATAATGCTGCTATAAACATTGGTGTGCAAATGTCCGTTTGTGTCCTTGCCCTCATGTCCTCTGAGTAGATACCTAGCAATGGTAATTGCCGGGTCATATGGCAATTCTGTATTCAGCTTTTTGAGCAACCGCCAACCTGCCTTCCACAGCGGTTGTACCATTTGACATTCCCACCAACAGTGGATAAGTGTTCCTCTTTCTCCACATCCTCTCCAGCACTTGTCATTTTCTGTTTTATTGATAATGACCATTCTTGTGGGTGTGAGATGATATCTCTTTGTGGTTTTGATTTGCATTTCTCTAATAGGGAAGTTGAGCATCTTTCCATGTGACTTTGGCCATTTGTATTTCCTCTTCTGAGAAGTGTCTGTTCAAGTCTTTTTCCCATTTTTTAATTGGGTTGTCTGTCTTTTCGTTGTTGAGTTGAGCAATCTCTTTATAAATTCTGGATACTAGACCTTTATCTAATATAGCATTTCCAAATATTGTCTCCCATTGTGTAGGCTGTCATTTTACTTTCTTGATGAAGTTCTTTGATGCACAAAAGTGTTTAATTTTGAGGAGTTCTCATTTCTTTCTTCAATGCTCTTGCTTTGGGTGTAAAGTCTAGGAAACCACCTCCTAGTATAAGATTTATAAGATGTTTCCCTACATTTTCTTCCAACAGTTTTATGGTCTTGGATCTAATGTTTAGGTCTTTGATCCATTTTGAGTTAATTTTTGTATAGGATGTGAGATATGGATCCTTTTTCATTCTTTTGCATATGGATATCCAGTTCTCTAGGCACCATTTATTGAAGACTCTGTTCTGTCCCAGGTGAGTTGGCTTGACTGCTTTATAAAAGATCAATCGTCCATAGATGAGAGGGTCTATATCTGAACACTCTATTCTATTCCATTGGGCAGTATATCTATCTTTATGCCAGTACCATGCTGTTTTGACCACTGTAGCTTCATAATATGCCTTAAAGTCAAATAGCATGAGATCTCCAACTTCATTTTTCTTTCTCAGGATACTTTTAGCTAATCAGGGCACACAGCCCCTCCAAAATAATTTGGTTATTGGTTTTTCTATTTCTGAAAAGTAAGTTTTTTGAGATTTTAATTGGTATTGCATTGAATCTGTAAATCAATTTAGGTAGAATTGACATCTTGTCTATATTTAGTTTTCCAATCCATGAACACAGTATGCACTTCCATTTATTTAGGTCTCTGTGATTTTTTAAAAACAATTTTTTGTAGTTTTCTTTGTACAGGTATTTTGTCTCTTTAGCTAAATTCATTCTTAAATATTTTATTCTTTGGATTGCAATTGCCAATGGAATTTTTTTCTTGATTTCCCCCTCAGATTGTTCATTACTAGTGTATAGAAACACTATAGGCTTTTGAGTGTTGATCTTGTAACCTGCCACATTGCTGTAGTCATTTATTAGCTCTTGCAGTTTTTCTGTGAATTTATTGGGGTTTTCGACATATAGTATCATATCATCTGTAAACAGTGAGAATTTTACTTCTTCCTTTCCAATTCTGATGCCTCGTATTTCTGTTTCTTGTCTAATTGCTCTGGCTAGAACTTCCAACATAATGTTGAATAACAGTGGTGATAGTAGACATCCTTGTCTTGTTCTTGATCTTAGGGGAAAGTTTTCAGTTTTTCCCCATCGTATTAGTTAGGGTTCTCTAGAGAAACAGAATCAACAGGGAACACTCACAAATATAAAATTTATAAAAGTATCTCACATGACAGTGGGAACACAGAGCCCAAAATCCGCAGGGCAGGCTATGAAGCCGACCATTCCGATGGAGGGTCCAGATGAACTCCACAGGAGAGGCTTGCCGGCTGAAGCAGGAAGAGAGACTGTCTCTTCTGAAGTCTCCTTAAAAGGCTTCCAGTGATTAGATGAAGCATCACTCATTGCAGAAGACACTCCCCTTTGGCTGATTATAAATGGAATCAGCTGTGGATGCAGCTGACATGACCATGATCTAATTCTATGAAATGTCCTCATTGCAACAGACAAGCCAGCACTTGCCCAATCAGACAAACAGGTACCACCACTTGGCCAAGTTGACACACGAAGCTGATCAGGACAGTCCATCTTTTGTCAACTTGGCATCTATATATATCACCTTAAACCATATCTAATTTCTAAATAAAAAACATTAAAACACACCTTTTTTCACCTAACAATACTCAACTGTCCTGCATATAATTGGAAACACAGTAACTCTCTCCAGAATAGGGTGCAAGTCCTTGGGTAATATTCATTCTTAACCTTGATATCTTATGACTGAAATAGTATAACCGGAACAAAACAGCATCACAGTACGCGTTTCTGTAACTGATCACGTGGTTGAAGTTCATATTTATCTGTTTTATGAACTACCTTCTTCTACTACCCATTCCATGTTTCTTTTACCCTCAGTAAGCACTTCAGCTGACCGTGGTTCTTTGCTTTGTGGGATGATCCAAACCTTCATTCCTGAAGTTTCAGACCCATTGGTAGTCCTGTCTGGATTGGGTTGTTGCAGTTTTCCATTGATTTTAATCACAGGGTGTAGTAGTACTAAAAGACGCCCTAGGGAATCTCCTATATTCCAAGAAAACCCTTCTCTACCGCCATTGTATAGTTGCAGTCCTATTTTCCCCTAATAGGGTCAATAACCCCAAATAATAATGCAATCCCCTTCTTGGGTTGTTGATCCAGGGGCATGAGTAGCCCAGGTGACCAGGTGGCAGTCTTAGATTCCAGTTCAATGGAATCATTGCTGTTTCTCCTGGTGGAAGCACTCCCCTCTTTGGAACTAAAGCCTGTAGACCAGCAGAGCTCAGGGTCGCAGGGACAGGAAGTAAAAATTTTCCAAGTGGATCACTAGGGGTAATAGTGAGTGGTGCAACTCCCATTTCCACCCCTTGGTTCCTGGACCCATGGGTCCTGGCTATGGGAGAAACAGCACCATACAGTGGATGCTGACTCAGAGCATATACAGGCCAGGAGCAATCAATCAGGTCCAAGCAGGGAAAGTCCCCACCTCTTTGGGGCGGAATGGCTCTAAGAGTTAAACAATAACCAATGTTAGGAAACTGAGTGAACGGGATGTGTTTTGGCCACAGCTAACGGCATTTTCCTGCTTCTGTGATATGTTTGCTTGCTAGCAACTGCAAAACTACAACATGATTTTAGCCTTTATAAGCAAACCTTGAAAACCTCTGGGGGCTGCTCTCTGAATCTTCCTTCTTGGCAGTTTCTGAGGCAGTTGCTGGCCGGCTAATAAAGACTCCAAATTGGCTTGCAGTTTTGAATTATATGGTCTCTCTTTCAGTGCGCCCCACAACACAGCTTCCTGGAGAATTTCAGGCTTTCAGGGTATTGCCACCTAGTTGACACTGTAATTGAGTTTTCAAAAGCCCATTCCACCATTCTATCAATCCAGCTTCTTCTGGATGATGGGGAACATGGTAAGACCAGAGAATTCCATGAGCATGTGCCCATTCATGCACTTCATTTGCTGTGAAGTGTGTTCCTTGATCAGAAGTAATGCTATGTGGAATACCATGACGATGGATAAGGCATTCTGTAAGCCCATGGATGGTAGTTTTGGCAGAAGCACTGTGTGCAGGGAAAGCTAACCCATATCCAGAGTATGTATCTATTCCAGTGAGAAAAAAATCAATGCCTCTTCCATGAAGGGAGTGGTCCAAGGGAATCAACTTGCCACCATGTAGCTGGCTGGTCACCTCGGGGAATGGTGCCATACTGGGGGCTGAGTGTGGGTCTCTGCTGCTGGTAGAGTGGGCACTCAGCAGTGGCTGTAGCCAATTCAACCTTGGTGAGTGGAAGTCCATGTTGCTGAGCCCATGCATAACATCCATCCCTACCACCATGACCACTTTGTCCATGAGCCCATTGGGCAATGACAGGAGTTGCTGGGGAAAGAGGCTGACTGGTATCCACAGAACGGGTCATCTTATCCACTTGATTATTAAAACCTTCTTCTGCTGAATCACCCTCTGGTGCACATTCACATGGGACACAAATATGTTCAAGTTTTTAGCCCACTCAGAAAGGTCTATCCACATACTTCTTCCCCAGACCTCTTTGCCACCAATTTTCCAATTATGGTCTTTCCAAGCCCCTGACCATCCAGTCAAACCATTAACAACAGCCTATGAGTCAGCATACAAATGCACCTCTGGTCAGTTTTCCTTCCAAGCAAAATGAACAACCAGGTGCACTGCTTGAAGTTCTGCCCACTGGGAGGATTTCCCCTCACCACTGTTCTCCAAGGTCACCCCAGAAAGGGGTTGTAGTGCTGCAGCTGTCCACTTTCGGAAGGTACCTGCACATCGTGCTGAGCCATCTGAAAACCAGGTCCGAGTTTTCTCTTCTTCAGTCAATTCACTGTAAGGAACTCCCCAAGAGCCTATAGCTCTGGTCTGGGAAAGAGAAGGTAATGTGGCAGGAGTGGAGACAATGGGCATTTGGGTCATTTCTTCATGTAACTTACTTGTGCCTTCAGGACCTGCTCTGGCCCTATCTCGTATATGCCATTTCCATTTTACAATAGAGTGCTGCTGCACACCCCCAACTTTAAGGCTTGGTGGGTCAGACAACACCCAGCTCATGACAGGCAACTCAGGTCTCATGGTAACTTGGTGGTCCATGGTTATGTGTTCAGTCTCTACTGAGGCTCAGTAGCAGGCCAAAAGCTGTTTCTCAAAAGGAGAGCAGTTATCTGCAGCAGATGGTAAGGATTTGCTCTAAAATCCTAAGGGTCATTTCTGGGTCAAGATGGTGGCTTAACAACGTGTGCATTTTAGTTCGTCCTCCAGAACAACTACTAAATAACCAGAAACAGTACAGAACAGCTCCTGGGGCTATGTCAGTGACCGGACACTCAGCATACCCCAGTCTGGACCAGCTGGATCGGCTGCGAGCACCTCCCAGAATCGTGAGTTCCAAAAACTGTGGCAGCCAGTGCCCCTCCCCCACAGGCCGCTTCCTGAGGGGAAAGGAAAGGACTTTACCAGCACCAGGGACTGGGCACAATCAAACACCAATTGTGGAATTAATTAACAAATTCTGACTACTAAAAATAGGCCCCAAGCTTAGATGAATCTGATCAAAGTGGAGGTTGCTCATTTTTGTCCTGGTGCCAAGGGGGCAGGACTGACAGAAAAAGGGTGGGGGGGAGAAGGAAACAGAGGTTTTTCTGGCTGTGTATCTACAAAGGCTTGACAGCCTCTGGATACAGCAGCAGGATTTTTCAGGCTGCAACTGCCCCAGGCATAGGCAGAAGTGAGCTCTTTTGGGGGCTTATCTGGAGCCTGTGCCTTCCCCAGGGGAGGGGTGAAGCCCCACCCAGGTGGAATACCTCCATCAAGGAATTCAGACACCAGGGCTTAGTAATTTGAAACCATTAAAACCAGGCTACAACCTCTCCTCTGTCTCCAACATGCCCCAAGCCAAAGTTAAAGGTACCGCATCATCTTATGCTGGTAGGACCTGCAGTCAGACAAGCGCCACATACTGGGCAGGATAAGAAAACAGAGCCCAGAGACTTCACAGGAAAGTCTTTCAATCTGCTGGGTCTTATGCTCAGGGAAAACCGACGCAGGTGACTCTTTCCTCCTGATAGGAGGCCAGTTTGGTCTGGGAAAATCTGGCTGGGGTCTATAATACCTAAGTAGACCCTCCTAAGTGTGTGTGGGGGGAAGGCACCACACAAGCAGGGCAAGAAACAAGAAAACAAGAACTGAAAAATTCTCCTCTGTTAAAGAAAACTTAAGCTAAAGGTCCAGATAAAGCTGAATGGAATGTCAAAGAACAGACAGACAACAAATTCATCCAGCAAGAAAACCCTAGATTAAAGAAGTGAAAGCAATTCCAGAATAAACTAATTAAGGTAATTAAGTGCCTAGACGCCAGCAGAAAATAACAAATCACACTAAGAAAATTGAAGATATGGCCCAGTCAAAGGAACAAACCAACAATTCAAATGACATACAGGAGCTGAAACAATTAATTCAGAATGTACGAACAGACATGGAAAACCTCATCAAAAACCAAATCAATGAATTGAGGGAGGATATAAAGAAGGCAAGGAAAGAACAAAAAGAAGAAACTGAAAGTCTGAAAAAACAAATCACAGAACTTATGGGAATGAAAGACACAGTAGAAGAGATGAAAAAAACAATGGAAAACTACAATGGTAGATTTTGAGAGACAGAACATAGGATTTCTGAACTGGAGGACAGAACATCTGAAATCCGACAAGGAGCAGAAACTATAGGTAAAAATATGAAAAATATGAGCAGGGACTCAGGGAATTGAAAGATAATATGAAGCACACGAATATACATTTTGTGGATGTCCTAGAAGGAGAAGAGAAGGGAAAAGGAGGAGAAAAACTAATGGAGGAAATTATCACTGAAAATTTTCCAACTCTTATGAAAGACTTAAAATTACAGATCCAAGAAGTGCAGCATACCCCAAAGAGAATAGATCCAAATAGACATACTCCAAGACATTTACTAATCAGAATGTCAGAGGTCAAAGAGAAAGAGAGGATCTTGAAAGCAGCAAGAGAAAAGCAACCCATCACATACAAGGGAAGCCCAATAAGACTATGTGCAGATCTCTCAGCAGAAACCATGGAGGCGAGAAGACAGTGGGATAATATAGTTAAATTATTAAAAGAGAAAAACTGCCAACCAAGAATTCTATATCCAGCAAAATTGTCCTTCAAAAATTAGGGAGAAATTAAAACATTTTCAGACAAAAATCACTGAGAGAATTTGTGACCAAGAGACGAGCTCTGCAAGAAATACTAAAGGGAACACTAGAGACAGATATGAAGACAGAAGAGAGAGGTGTGGAGAAGAGTGTAGAAAGGAAGACTATGAGTAAAGTTAAAAAGAAGGAAAATTAGATATGACATATAAAATCCAGAAGGCAAAATAGTAGAAGAAAGTACTACCCATGCAGTAATAACACTGAGTGTTAATGGATTAAACTCTCCAATTAAAAGACATAGACTGGCAGAATGGATTAAAAAACAGGACCCATCTATATGCTGTCTCTACTCAAAGACCACAAGGCCAAGGACACAAATGGACATTTACACACCAATGTTTATAGCAGCAATATTAACAATTACCAAGAGATGGAAACAGCCAAAATGTCCATCAACAGACGGATGGCTAATCAAAGTGACATTTACATATGATGGCATATTATGCAGCTGTAAGACAGAATAAAGTTATGAAGTATGTAACAACATGAATGGACCTTAAGGACATTATGCTGAGTGTGATTAGCCAGAAACAAAAGGACAGATACTGTATGGTGTCACTGATATGAACTGGCATTAGTGAATAAACTTGGAATATTTCGTTGGTAACAGAGACCACCAGGAGATAGAAATAGGGTAAGATATTGGGTAATTGGAGCTGAAGGGATACAGATTGTGCAACAGGACTGAATATAAAAACTCAGAAATGGACAGCACAATATTACCTAACTGTAATACAATTATGTTAAAACACTGAATGAAGCTGCATATGAGAATGATAGAGGGAGGAGGGCTGGGGCATAAATGAAATCACAAAGAAAGATAGACGATAAAGATTGAGATGGTCTAATCTAGAATGCTTAGAGTGTATAATGATAGTGACTACATGTACAAGTTAAAAAAATGTTTTTGCATGAGGAAGAACAAAAGAATGTCATTACTGCAGTGTGCTGAAAATAGATGGTACTTAATATTTTAAAATTTCAACTAATGTGTGAGATTAAAGCAAAAAATGTTTATTTGGTACAAATCTATACTTTGACTAGTGCATCTCCTGATATAACTTATGTAGATAGTTGATTGAACACCTTAAGTACATGGAACTTTGTATAGGACATGAGATTTTGTTGGTTTGTCCAGGTGATGCCATGATGAATCCCAGAGTGATTTGATCAGTGAGTGGAAAAGTATTTGCAAAGTCCCCTTCGGGGAATGGTGAGAACGGGGGAAAACTCAACTTCCCCAAGTTGAATTCTTGATATTCTCACAAGCAGTGTGGACAACCAAAGCTGTAGGCTGAGCCCCCAGTCTTGGGGTTTGTTCATATGAAACAGCCCCACAGGGGATAGGTCAAGCCTACTTAAAATTAAGCCTAAGAGTCACCCCCAAGAGAACCTCTTTTGTTGCTCAGATGTGGACTCTCTCTCCAGCCAACACAGCAAGCAGACTCACCACCCTCCCCCTGTCTACATGGGACATGACTACCAGGGGTGTGGATCTTCCTGGCAGCGTGGGACAGAAATCCCAGAATGAGCTGAGATTCAGCATCAAGGGATTGGGAAAAGTCTAGAATGAGCTGAGACCCAGCATCAAGGGATTGAGAAAACCTTCTCAACCAAAAGGGGGAAGAGTGAAATGAGACAAAGTGTCAATGGCTGAGAGATTCCAAACAGAGTCGAGAGGTTATCCTGGAGGTTATTCTTATGCATTAAGTAGATATCACCTTGTTATCCAAGATGTAATGGAGAGGCTGGAGGGAACTGCCTGAAAATGTAGAGCTGTGTTCCAGTAGCCATGTTTCTTGATGATGATTGTATAATGATATAGCTTTCATAATGTGACTGCATGATTGTGAAAACCTTGTGTCTGATGCTCCTTTTATCTACCTTGTCAACAGATGAGAGGAACATATGGAATAAAAATAAATGATAGGGGGAACAAATGTTAAAATAGATTTAGTTTGAAATGCTAGTGATCAATGAAAGGGATCAGTAAGGGGTATGGCATGTAAACTTTTTTTTGTTTGTTATATTTTTCTGTTGTCTTTTTATTTCTTTTTCTGAATTGATGCTAATGTTCTGGGAAATGATCATGATGATGAATATGCAACTATGTGATGATATTGTGAATTGTTGAGTGTATGTGTTGGGAATGTTTGTGTTTCTTGTAATTTTTTTTAATTAATAAAAAATTTAAAAAAAAACAAAAATGGTTCAAAAAAAAAAAAAGGAAAAAAAAAATCCTAAGTGTCTACGTTGTGATTCTCCTATAGGAGCCTGCCAAAGGCTCCAGATAGCATCTCTACTTGCCACTGACACTTCCAGAAGAATTGGATCTGCTTGATCATATGGTCCAAGTGGTAGAACAGCTTGTACAGCAGCTTGTTGGTCCTGTCGCAGAGCCTCCTCTTGTTCAGGTTCCCACTCAAAATTAGCAGCTTTTCAGGTCACTTGATAAATGGGCTGGAGTAGCACACCCAAATGAGGAATATGTTGTCGCCAAAATCCAGAGAAACCAACTAGGTGTGCCTCTTTTTTTGGTCGTAGGAGGAGCCAGATGCAGCAACTTATCCTTCACCTTGGAAAGGATATCTCAACATGCCCCACACCACTGGACACTTAGAAATTTCACTGAGGTGGAAGGCCCCTGTATTTTGGTTGGATTTATCTCCCATCCTCTGACATGCAAATGCCTTACCAGTAAGTCTAGAGTAGCTGCTACTTCTTGCTCACTAGGTCCAATCAACATGATATCATCAATATAATAGACCAGTGTGATGTCTCGTGGGAGGGAGAAATCATCAAGGTTCCTGCAGACAAGATTATGACATAGGGCTGGAGAGTTGATATACTCCTGAGGTAGGATGGTGAAAGTATATTGCTGACCTTGCCAGCTGAAAGCAAACTGTTTCTGATGGTCCTTACTAATAGCTACTGAGGAAAAAGCATTTGCCAGATCAATAGCTGCATACCAGGTGCCAGGGGATGTATTGATTTGCTCAAGTAATGATACCACATCTGGAACAGCAGCTGCAACTGGAGTTACCACCTGGTTGAGCTTACAATAATCCACTATCATACTCTATGACTCATCATTTTTTCTGCACAGGCCAAATAGGAGAGTTGAATGGGGTTGTGGTGGGAATCACCACCCCTGCTTCCTTCAAGTCCTTAAGAGTGGCAGTAATCTCTGCAATCCCTCCAGGAAACTGATACTGCTTCTGATTTACTATCTTGCTAGGTAGAGGTAGTTCTAGTGGCTTCTACTTGGCCCCTCCCACCCTAATAGCCCTCACTGCCTGAGTTAGAGAGCCAATGTGGGGATTCTGTCAGTTGCTCAGTATGTCTATTCCAATCACGCATTGTGGAACTGGGGAAATAACTACAGAATGGGCCCAGGGGCCCACTGGCCCCACTGTGTGATGGACCTGAGCTAAACGCCATCAATCACCTGACCTCTTGTAAGCCCCTACTCTGACTGGTGGACCTGACGAGTAATGTTTTGGGTCCCCTAGAATTAATGTCACTTCTGAACCAATATCTAATAATTCCCCAGATATCTGATCATTTCCTTTTCCCCAGTGCAACAGTTACCATAGTAAAAGGCCCTCAGTCTCCTTGGGGAAGGCTTGGCAGAAGATTAATGGTATAAATTTGTTGTAGTGTAACATGTTCCTTCCTCAAAGGGACTTGGCCCCCTCCTCATTCAAGGGGTTCTGGATCTGTAAACTGTCTCCAGTCTGGAAATTGATTAAGGGGCCATGACTCTACATTTTTGTAATTCAAGTTAGTCTTCTGTTCACTTGACCTAGAATTCTTTTATTTATACAGCTCAAACAAGAATCTAGTAGACTGCCCATCTATTGTATTTCAAGTTATGCCTTGATTTACTAGCCAATGCCACAAGTTCTGTGAGTCAGGTTATTTTGGCTCCTGCTTTGAATCTGCTATTATGATAGCCATGTTCACCTTGTCTTTGGCGATTAAGTGCTGTCACCTGGCTTCTGCCAACTCGGGATCTGGTCATTCCCATTGTGTTTAAGGATTTCAACTCAGTGACAGCTGTTCCCACAGTAATATCTGACCTACAGAGAAGTGCAACTACAGAGCTCTTCAGGAATGATGGCGCTAGGCTCATAAATTTATTTCTCACAGTTCTGGTAAAAGGTGCATCCTCTGGACATTCCTGGGGTGTAAGAGCAGGCTTTGCATGACAAATCCACCCTAACACTCCAATCTCTCTAAGCCTCTGGATTCCCTCATCTACATTATACCAGGGCAGCTCTGGTATTTCAATCTAGGTAACGTCAGCCACCTTTTGATCCATGTTTCAGCCAACCATCCAAAGTGTTAATGCCTTTTCTAGACCCTCAAGCTATAGCACTGAATGCAGAATCTCTGCTTAGTGGGCCCATATCAATAAATTCAGCCTGATCCAGCCTTATATTCCTCCCACCATTATCCCACACTCTTAAAATCCACTGCCACACATATTCCCCTGATTTCTGACCATATAAATTGGAAAACTCACAGTTCTTTTGGAGTATAACATAATCTCTCGTGTGATAGCTTGTACCTCACCTTTAGGGGTCTGTTGGGACTTTAGTCTAGTTATAGGTCTGTAAGAAATGAGGGGTGGGTCATGAAAAGAATTAAAAGTATCTTCCAAGCCATTTACTTCAGGGCATTCATTTACAGTTTCATCTGGTGAAACATGATCAGTCTCTTCAGCTGGAGGTTGGGTGGCCAACTCCTCAGGGCATGCTGGAGGTGAGGCGGCTATGTCCTCAGGGAAGACCATTAAAGGGCTATCTAGAGAACACTCACCATGACCTAGGGTTTCAACCTCACCCCCAATATCATTATCAATCCATATGTCAACATCCCATTTTTCAGGGTCCCACTCCTTTCCAACCCATGCCCTTGCTTTAATAGCAGACACCATGCAAGATTGAGATTTCAGTTTGTTGTAAAGTTGCTTCTCTAAGAATAAGATTCTGAGTCTGATTTTCAGCGGTTTCAAGTCTACAGCTACAGGAAGTAAGATTTTCGTTCAGGACACTCGTAGAAATGTTTACACCTGTCAGATGGTGCATAAGCTTCTCATTTGAAGTCTTTTAAGCTCATCCCTTTCATTCATTAGTGTATGCAGTGTATCTAAGAACAACCAGCCAACATCTCTATACCTATTTCCACAAAGCCCATCCCTTTCATTCATTAGTGTATGCAGTGTATCTAAGAACAACCAGCCAACATCTCTATACCTATTTCCACAAAGCCCATCCCTTTCATTCATTAGTGTATGCAGTGTATCTAAGAACAACCAGCCAACATCTCTATACCTCCTATTTCCACAAAACTACATAAAGCTGTCAAAAACATTATCCCCTAGAGTCTGGCTTTGTACAAGCAAAGCATTAGAAGAACCCAATGATGATATTTTGATGATCTCTTTTGCCAACTCACCCCATGGATTGGCAATATCATTCTGCTTATGGGAATCAGAGCCTTTAGTGCCTCTGAGACTAGTCAAAGTAGGAAACCAATAGTAAAAACGCATTTTTAAGGTTCTGTTTCTTAAGAACAACCCCACCTCTGGTACCAAGTTGTAATAGCTAGGGTTCTCTAGAGAAACAGAATCAGCAGGAAATATCCATAGATATATAATTTATAAAAATGCCTCATGTAACTGTGGGTCGTAGAGACCAAAATCTGTAGGGTAGGCTGTGAAGCTGACGACTCCGATGAAGGATCTGGATGAACTCACAGGAAAGGCTCACCAGCCGAAGCAGGAAGAGAAATATGTCTCTTTTGTATCCTCCTTAAAAGGCTTCCAGTGATTAGACTGTGTCACTCATTGCAGAACACACTCCCCTTGGCTGATTACAAATGAAATCAGCTGTGGATGCAGCCGACATGATCATGATTTAATTCTATGAAATGTCCTCATAGCAACAGACAGGTCAGCACTTGCCCAACCAGACAAATGGTAACACCACCTGGCCAAGTTGACACATGAACCTCACCATGACAGTCATACATTTCTAACACAATCTTGTGGGTGCAGACTTATTGTGTGTGGGATCTTTTGATTAAATTGTTTCCATGGAGATGTAACCCACCCAACTCAAGGTGGGATTTTATCCTTTTACTGGAACCCTTTATAAAGAGTATGAAAGACAGGTAAAATAGAGAGAGCTCAAAGAGCTGATATAGAAAGTAGGTGCCTAGCACAGATGTTTGAAGATGCAGAAGGAGGACACTCCAGGGGATTCCAGGAAGGCTCAAAGGACCTGAAAGAGTCATTTGAAGCCAGAAGCCAGGAGAGGACAGCAGACATTGCCATATCTCTCCCCATGTGACAGAGAAATCCTGGATGTGATAGACCTTTCTTCAGGGTCAAGGTATCTTTATCTGGATTCCTTAATTTAGACATTTTTATGGTCTTAGAACTGTAAATTTGTAACTCAATAAACCCCCTTTATAAAAGCCGATGCATTTCTGGTATATTGCATTCTAGCAGCTTTAGCAAACCAAAGCACCATATATCCGATAAGGGTCTATTTACAGAATATATAAGAAACATAGACACACACACCAAGAAAGAATTCTACAACTCAACCACAAAAAGACAAACAAAAACACAAACAACCTAATGAAAAATTGGGCAAAAATATGAATAGACACTTCTCCAAAGAAGATATACAAATGGTCAATAAGCACATGAAAATATGTTCAATATCATTAAACCTAAGGGAAATACAAATCAAAACCACGATACCACTTCACATTCATCAGGATGGCTATTAACAAAAAGGGCAAAATAAGTGAAATAGCAAGGGCTGTGGAGCAAGTGGAACCCTTGCGCATTGCCAGTGGGAACATAGAATGGTGCAGCCGCTGTGGAAAACAGATTGGTGGTTCTTCAAGAAATTAAACATGGAATTATTTTATGACCCAGCAATTCCCTTAGGTGCACACCCAAAAGAATTTAAAAGAAGGGCACAGATAACTTGTACACCAGTGTTCACAGAAGCTTTATTCAGAATAGCCAAAATGTGGAAACAATCCAACTGTCTCTCAACAGATGGAGGGATAAGGAAAACGTATTATATACATATAATGGTATATTATTCTATTGTAAAAAGAAATGAAGTTCTGATACATGTTATTACATGGATGAACCTTGAAAACATAATCCTAAGTGAAATAAGCCAACTACAAAGGGACAAATATTGTATAAAATTTCTAGAAGAGGTAAATTAATAGAGACAGGAAGCATATTAGAAGTTATCAGAGGCTAGAGTATGGAATGCTGAGAAATAATACTTAACGGGCACAGAGTTACTGTTTGGGATTCTGGAAATAGTGGTGATGGTTGCACAAAATTGTGAATATACCTGAAGTGTACACTTAGAAAATCTTTAAAATTATAAATTATGTACATTTTATCTGGATAAAAAGGTTTTTTTTTAATTTTTATTTTTTATTTTTTTTTACATGGGCAGGCACCAGGAATCGAACCTGGGTCCTCCAGCATGGCAGGCAAGCATTCTTGCCTGCTGAGCCCCCATGGCCCACCCCTGAATAAAAAGTTTTAAGAAAATCTAGTGTGGGCCTTATATTTGTATAAGAGCTATATTGAGATATGATTTACATGCCATAAAATACACCCTTTTAAAGTGTACAGTTTAAATCTCCAGATGGGTCCCTGGACCAGTCCTGAAATGCAGAGGGGACAGCCTCTCCACTACATCAGCTAGTTTCATCCTTGTATCCACGTTATCAACAGCCCCTTATAACATGAAAAAGCTAGAATGGGCGTTGCACAAATACCCCTTAAGAATCGGAGAAAGATCAAAGGTGATGGTGGAATTATACAAGGAAGGCAGAGTTTTACATATGAGTATGATTGCTGAATCGTTATATTGATATTTGTTTTAGTCTCCAGTATATTAGAGTAGCTAGAAGTAAAACCTAAAAATTGTGGAATTGTAACCCATACCAAACTCTGAAAGTTGTTGTACAATTGTTGCGAGGTGCTTTGAAATTTATTGCTTTTTAGTATATGTTATTTTAAATAAGAAGAAAACGTCTATTGTGATGATTAAAAAAATAATTTTAAAGTGTACTATTCAGTGGTTTTTAGCAAATTTACAGTTTGTGCCAACATCACAATTTCATTTTAGAAAAATTTTGTCCACCAAAACGTAACCCTATACTTATTCACAACCATTTCCATTTTCTCAACACTGACCCTCACCCTAGGTCATTAATATACTTTCTGACTATATGGAGTCACGTAATATGTGACTTTTTGGCTGGCTTCTTCCAATTCACATAGTATTTGCAATATTCATTCATGATGTAACATGTATCAATATTTCATTCCTTTTTATTGACATATTTTACACATATCTCATTGTTCACATTTTCTTCATCTATTCATTAGTTGATGGGCATTTGGATTGTTACTTCTTGATAAAACTATCAATTTTTTTTGTGTGCTGCCTTGGCATCCATTTTAATTTGGTTAAGCCACTGGCTTCGACACACTGATCATCCCCAATGCCCGTGAATCTTCCTTCAGTCCCTTTCCCTTTTCATGGGTGTTTGCTTTAAACTAACCAATCTTTGACTCCCATGGGAAATCTCCCAAACTCCATCTTTGGACCACAATAAAGGGACTAGTCCACAGGTCCCTCTTGCGCTGCTTGTGAATCCCTCCCAGCTAGTTAAAGCCACCCATAACGATTGTGCTTTCCATCAACCCCTCATGACACCCCTTTCTGTGACCCGTGAGTAACAAACTATCTTATGCAGATGACCTTGGTTTCCTATTGTCACCTGACCTCCATCTGAATCCAAATTTAAACTCCAATGTAATAAATAGGGAACACCGCTTTTTAGCTATTATGACTGAAGCTTCTATGAATATTTACAATTTTTTTGCATGTATGTATGTTTTCATCTTGTGTTTATATCTAGGAATGGGATTGCTATGTCATATGGTAACTCTATATTTAACAATTTGAAGTACTGCAAAGCTGCTTTCCAAAGTGGCGAGAACTTTTTACATTCCCAACAGCAATGTACTACGGTTCCAATTTCCCCATATTTTAGTCCACGTTTATTATTGCCTACCTTTTTAATTTTAGCCATCCTAGTGGGTGTAAAATGTCTCATGATTTTGACTAGCAGTTTCCTAATAACTGATGTCAAGCTTTCTTTTATGTATTTATTGACCAATTGCATATTTTCCTTGGATAAATGTCTATTCAAGTCCTTTGTGTACTTTTAAATTGGGGTATTTGGTTTTTTGTTGTTGTTGTTGACATAGGCAGGTTCCGGGAATCGAACCGAGGTCTCTGGCATGACAGGTGAGAATTCTGCCACTGAGCCACCGTTGCACCGCCCTAGGATATTTGTTTTTATTTCTAAGTTTTAAGAGTTCTTCAAATATTTAGATACAAATCTTTTTTGGTAGGGGGGTGGGGGTAGAGGAGAATTGCTCTATTATTAGAGCAGATTAAAAGTCTGGCTGCATTATTAAGACCCAGAATAGTCCTTCCTAGGTTACATTAAATGATGCAATACCAACGGCTTGGGATCTGCCAGGTTGAGAACATTGGAAATTACAGTTAGTCCTTAAGAATCTTTGTTTGTGGAAGGTCCTGTTCTTTTCTTTTTTTTTCTTTTAAATACCAAAAAAACAAACAAACATGTAACCAATGCAAACATTCCTATTTTGATCATTCCATTCTACATATATAATCAGTAATTCACAAAATCATCACATAGTTGCATACTCATCATCACGATACTTTCTTGGAACATTTGCATCTATTCAGAAAAAGAATCAATATGAAAACAGAAAAAACAATTCATACATACCATACCCCTTACCCCTCCCTTTCATTGATCACTAGCATTTCAAACTAAATTTATTTTAACATTTCTTCCCCCTATTATTTATTTTTCGTCCATATGTTCTGCTCGTCTGTTGACAAGGTAAATAAAAGGAGCATCAGACACAAGGTTTTCACAATCACAGTCACATTGTGAAAGCTTTATCATTATACAATCATCTTCAAGAAATACGGCTTTATCAGATATATAATTTGAAAATAATTCCTTCCATTCTGTGGCCTTTTTTACTTAATGTTATCATTTGCAGTCAGGAGTTAATTTTTACATAGCCCAAATTATTTTTGTCTCTTTTGCTTTTGGTTTCGTTGAAGAAATGATTGCCTAACCTAAGATCATTAATATTTATTATGATTTATTCTAAGAGTTTTATAGTTTAATCTCTTATTTACACCTTTGATCCTGATTGACAGATCAGTTGCTGTGGATACAAGAAATTAAGGATTCTTTTAGGGTTGCTTGGAATCTTTCTGGTTCTCAGACTGATTTGAGCTAGCTGACTGACTAAAGAACCTAAGCATAGTCTTTTGTGTATGGCTTCTTTCACTTGGCATAATGTTTTGAAGATTTAACCATGTTGTGTAGCATCTAAGAGTACTTAATTCCTTTTTATTGATTATGTATAAACCACATTTTGCTTACCTATTCATCAGCTGATGGATGTTTGGGTTGTTTCCACTTTTGGGCTTCTATGATTAATGCTGCTAAAAGCATTTGTGTATAGTTTTGGTATGAACATATGTTTTAATTTTCTCTTGGTTATATGTCTAGAAGTGGAATTGCTCAACTATATGATAATTCTATATTTACCATTTTGACGACTTGACAAATTATTTTCCAAACAGTACCAGGCTGCATTCCCACCAGCAATGTATGGTGGGTTCAAATTGCTTCACATCCTCACCAACACTTTTTATTTTTAGCCATCCTAGTGAAGGCCTAGTGATGTGAAGTTGTATCTTATTGTGGTTTTAGCAGTTCCTAATGGCAGATGTAGAGCCTCTTTTCATGAGCTTATTGGTCATTTGTACATCTTTGCAGAAATGTCTATTTCAAGTCCTTTGTCCATATTTTAATTGGGTTGTCTTTCCATATTTTGGATGCAAGTCCCTTATCGGATATATGACTTGCAAACATTTTCTCATTCCATTGGTTGTCTTTTTACGATTAATGGTGTCCTCTGAAGCACAAAATGTTTTAATTTTGAAATCCGACTTTTTTTGTCACTGTGCTTTTAGTGACATACTAAGAAATTATTGGCTAATCAGTGGCCCAAAGTTTTACTCCTATATTTCCTTCTATGAATTTTATATTGTAGCTCTTAAATGTAAGTCTGTTCCATTTTGAGATAATTTTTGTATGTGGCATGAGGTTTGGGCAATTTCTTTTCTTTTTCTCCCTTTCCTTCCCACTTTCCTTTAGTCCTTTCTCTCTCTCTTAAATTTCTTGAATTTCATAACTGCACTTAAGCTAATTACATAAGTGGATATTCTTGTTTGAAAGAAACATGCTTGGAAGTATCCTGTGGACAAGGAATATGATAGGTGCAACCTGCTCTCAAATGTTCAGGAAATAGGTGATTTCAACAACAAAGGTAGCAAAATGTTAAAATTAGTGTATCTGGGGGTGGCGGGAGCTATGTTGGAGCGCTCTGTATGGAACTGTACTAATTTTTGCAACTGTTGCAATTTTGAAATTATTTTAAAATAAAAAGTTTTATAAAAAGACAGCTGGGTGCATCTGAGCTATAGTTTTGTTTGTTTGTGTTCTTTTTCTTTTTTATATATTTTTATTTTTATTATTTTTATTTTTTTCTCTATATTATCATTCTATATCTTTTTCTGTTGTTTTGCTAGTTCTTTTCCTAAATCGATGCAAATGTACTAAGAAATGATGATCATACATCTATGTGATGATATTAAGAATTACTGATTGCATATGTAGAATGGAATGATTTCTAAATGTTGTGTTAGTTAATTTTTTTTTAATTAATAAAAAAAAAAGACAGCTGGGATTTTGATAGGCATTGTGGTAAATCCGTAAATCAGTTTGTATAGTTTTGCTATATTAATAATATAAAGTCTTCTGAACAATGAAGATGTTTTTCTATTTAGGCCTTCAACTTTTCTTCAACAATGTTTTTTTGTGAACATGGAAAATTTAATAAATTATTAGCTAGCAAATGATATGTAACTATTAAAAGAGGTTAAATGGAATAGCAACTAAAATAATAAATTATCCAGGAATAAATTTAATCAAGGATGTAAAGGACTTGTATGCAGAAAACCACAAATCATTATTGAAAGAAATTAAAGACCTAACTAAATGGAAAGATGTTCTGTACTCAGTGATTGAATACCTATTATCATTAAGATAGCAATACTACCCAAAGTGACTTACAAACTTAACACAATCCCAATAAAAATTCCAGTAGCCTTCTCCACAGAAATGGAAAAGCTAATCATCAAATTTGTATAGAAATGCAGGAGACTCCAACTAGCGAAAACCATACTGAAAAAGAACAAAGCTGAAGGACTCACACTTCCCAACTTCAAAGCTTATTCAAAGCTACCAGTAACCAACAGTGTGGTACTAGAATATGGACAAACATATAAATCAGTGGAAAAGAACTGAGAGCACAGACATAAATTCACACATCTATGGCCAACTGATTTTTGACAAGGATGCCAAGTCCATTCAATGGGGAAAGAACAGTCTCTTCAACAAATGGTGCTGGGAAAACTGCATACCCACATGCAAAAGAATGGGGAAGTGTACCATTCCTTCATGCCATATACAAAAATGAGCTCAAAATGGATCACAGACCTAAATATAAGAACTAAAACTATAACCCCCCTACAAAAAAACAGAGGAACAGCTTCAGGACCTTGTATTAGGCAATGGATTCTTAGACTTTACACTGAAAACACAAGTAACAAAAGAAAAATTAGATAAGTGGGACTGTGTCAAAAAGCAAGACAAAACAAAACAAACCTTTGTGCATCAAGGGACATTATCCAGAAAGTGAAAAGATGACAAATAGAATGGGAGAAAATATTTGGAAACTATAGTCTGAAAGCGGTTTAGTATCTAGAATATCTAAAGAACTCCATCTCAACAACAGAAAGACAAACAGCCCAATTTAAAAATGGGCAAAGTACTTGAACAAGTATTTCTTCAAAGAGGATATACAAATGTCCAAGAAGCACATGAAAAGATACTCAACATCATTAGCCTTTAGGGAAATGCATATGAAAATCGCAATAATTCCTGCACTGATCAAGAAGATGGTGGTGTGAGATGCCCCCGGGCTCCACCCTTCTACAAAAGCTTTGAACAAGCAGAACTGGCATAAACACTTTTTCATACGTCCAGAAAACAGGTAAAGGTTGCAGTTACAGGGCGAGCGCTAAAACAAGAAACAACTTAAAAATGGGAGGAGAGCCTGATGTCCCTGCTGGCCTCTCCCCTAATCCTTCACTGAGGAACAGAGTAAGCTTTGTTTGCTCTGGAGGGAGCAGAGTAACCTTTGTGCACATACTAGGGTGCACGTATGTCTGTACTATCTGTCTGGAGCTAGCCAGAAGGACTGAACCAAAGACACATTACAGACTTGCTATTCAGAACTTGCCCTGCACCTGGAGGCAGATCACAGAGGTCTCCTATAGAACACTGAACTACAACAGTCAAATCACAACTACCTGGGACAAAGGAATGCCAGCTGTGGGACAGTGTAGCACTTGAAACTGTGAAGAAACACTGTGTCCACGGAGAATGAAGACATTCATATCTCTATAAGCCTCTTAGGGCAATGTGCACATCCCAAGGACAAGAGGCCAGTGTAGAAAAGACCAGAGAGTGTCTACACTTTTGCTTTAGGCTGTTCTCTAAACCCATTTTATGGCTAAATTTTGAGGGAGAACACTCTGGCAGACCAATTTCTAAAGGTGGGTTTTCCTGTTGTTTTCTTCTCCATTTTAGAAATTAGCTCCTGTCATTCGAGGAAATCTGTCATAACACTAGCTGGATATTAAATTCCAGTGATAACACTTTAAGATATGAAAATGTTCAGGTTGCAATAAAAGATTATAAGCATAAACAAAAACAACAACAACAAAAACCCCACAAAAACAAAAACAGGAGTGGTCACCTTGTAGACAGAAATATACTTTAGAGGCAGCTACTACAAGAACTTCTATTATCTGTCTCAACCAACACCTGATGCACTGCTAACAGAAAAGTGAAAAATTGGAAATGGGTGTTTCAGAAATTAGTTGCCTGTTAACATTATCAATATGCTTTTATGAGTGAAATTAAGTGTTCAATATATTTGGATTGGCTAAAATAATTTCAGTCTCTGCAGTGTATGAACAAGTATAAGAATCTAGCAAGGCCTGCAACCCCAAGGCTCCATCCCTAAATAGTTCTGACTAGCCACTGTCTAGTTGGATGTCTGGTTACATGAAGTCATCCTTAAGGATAACAGAATTCTGGTCTCTGGAATGTTTCCTTTTTTCCCTCAAGTGACTCTTTCATGCAAGGTTGTGGATAGAGCACTTATTAGGACAGTGAGCTGGGATTACAGTGAGTTATAGAACAGGCTAAACAACTATTTTGCTAATAAGTGTTTGCTTTATTTCTATGTGTGTGGCAGAATTTGGCCTGAAACTTTCATTATAACATGGCTGTGAGGTCGTCAGAAATTAGTTAACCCTTACTATACCTCTAATTTCCTGGGTGATATGGTTGGTTAAATTATGCACCCCCCAAAAACACATGCTCCTAATATGTGTTCCTGTGGGTGGGGACCCATTGTCATTGAAGATGTTATTTTTAGTTAAGATGTGGCCCAACTGAATGAAGGGCTTAATCAAATTATTGGGGACCTTAATAAACAGAAAAAATTTGGATATCATCAAAAACAGGTAGAGAGGCTGGGAGACAGAAGTAAATGGAAACTAGAAGAGAAAAGAGAGGACACTGCCATGTGACTGGAAAACCAAGGAGCCCAAGGACTGCTGGTCAACCGGAATGCTACACACCCTTGTGGGAAGCAAGCCTTTCAACCTCTGAAATCGTGAGCCAATATATTCCTGTTGTTTAAGCCAGTCCATTGTGTGTGATCTATCACAGCAGCCTGGGACACTAACAGGTTACTAGCATTATTTGTCTACCAAAAGAAGTTAAGAGTAGTGCATGACCAAATTGATCAAGTTGCAACAAAGCTGCAAATCATGCTTTTCTTTGTTGCTTTCTACCTGTTCTCTCTCCAAAGCTCAGTGTTTTCACAATTGCAAAAGCTCCTTAACTATGTAAGTCCACAGTGCTCTGCACTCTGAGCAGAGCCACAGGTTTCAAAATTGACCTTTTATTCCTATCCACCAGTCCAGACTCATGGTGTCCCTGAGTAGGGTAAGACTCTCAACACACTCAGGAGTTATATCCTAGAGGTTACCTGAATAGGGAATAAAAAAAAAGAATTGCACTAAATTACCCTGAAAAACAGGGGGAAGAGTACAATGGCTGTTTATCTCTATTTGACTCTTTTTCTTATCTTCCTCCCAGAAACAGCATGTCAGGAACTGAATCGGAACAGGCTAAAGTTTACAGCCTTCTAGAATATTCCTGCTTTATAATACCACTGACATCAAATTCCTACCTAAGCAAACTTGAGAAGGCAAAATGTGTCAAAGTTCCATCACCTCTTTAAGCAATCAGTTTTCTACCATTAACCTCTTCAGCAAAAGGAGTCTCGGGACCACCAAATAGGAGTGCCTAGAATTTAATCAAATTTCTTGAATGGCAAGATGTGGTTCAGCAGAAAACAGGTTCCCTAGAGAACTTGGGATAGTAAGTCTATTTTAGGGTCTATTTTAGGTTGCCTTTGCAACACATACAAAGGCTACATTAGTACATAAGGCAACTTGGGGCTCCTAGAAAGTATGTACTTCTATCAAAATTCAGGGGCCTATATTTCTGCCTTTGAGCCAATGTTTTATTCACCTGAGTTAAAATGAATTGTTTCACACTTTTGTTCTTTTCAACAGGTACAGCAATTTAAACTATCCTATCCATAAAGCAATTTCCAACTCCAAATTCTAAAACTTTCAATGAAGTCTTAAAAAGGTCTTACACATTTATTTTTTGCAATTTTTTCTGGGAACTTTGTATTTTTTATTTACTATAGAGGGCAGATTTTTAAAATTATATTTTCTATGCTGCTACTGTTAAACAATATAATTGACTTTTGCACATTGGACTTGTATCCAGCAACCTTGCTAAATTTCTATTAATACTAATAATTTATCATGCATTCTTTTGGGTTTCCCGTGTTTTCAACATTTGTGCAAACAATGATAGTTTTTCTCACTTCCTAATTCTTACATATTTTCATTTTATTACTTCACAAGCTAGGATCTTCAATTTCAAAGTTAAGCCAAAGTGGTGATAATGAGCATACTCTCTTGTTCTGAGCCCCAAAGGAATGCTTTCAACATTCACAATGAAAATTACCTCTTGCAGCAGGCTTTTCTACATACAGATTATCAGGTTAGTAAAGTTTACTTTTAATTTCCTAAAAGACTATCTTAAAATTATGAATCGTTCAGTTAGACATTGCGCCAGTTTGAATCTGTGGTGGACCCCAGAAAAGCCACGTCCTTTAGTCCTCATTCAATATGCTGTATGGGAGCATTTTGATTGTTCCCATGGAGATGTGACCCACTCAATTGTGGGTGGTAACTTCTGATTAGATGATTTCCATGGAGGTGTGTCTCCACCCATTCAAGGTGGAGTTGCTTATTGGAATCCTTTAAAAGAGGAAACATTTTGGAGAGAGTTCCTTTTTTTTAGAGCCACAAGAAAGCCAGTAGATGCTATGTTCACCATGTGCCCCTCCAGCTGAGAGAGACACACTGAACTTTATCAGCCTTCTTGAATCAAAGTACCTTCCCCCGGATGCCTTAAATTGGACATTTCTATAGACTTGTTCTAATTGGGACATTTTCTCAGTCTTAGAACTGTAAACTAGCAACTTATTAAATTCCCCCTTTTAAAAGTCATTCTGTTTCTGGTATATTACATTCCAGCATCTAGTAAACTAGAACAGACATTGCTACCTATCATAACTTGTCAAACCCCAACCAAAACCATTCTTGCCAATCCTGAAGAATCCCTAGGGCATTATATAAGATTCTACAAAGGTTCCATGTACTAGGGTAACTCTCCAAAACCTACAACCTCCAGATAGGTCCCTGTACCAGATAAGTCCTGAAATGCAGAGGGGCCAGCCCCTCCAGAATATCGATTAGTTCCATCCTCCTATCCCATATTATCAACAAACCCCTTCCAACATGAAAAAATTAGAAAGGGTACAGCCTAAATACCCCTAAATATTGAGAGAAAGATCAAAGGTAATGGTGGAGTTATGCAGAGAAAGATGGGTTTAACAAATGAGTGCTGAATCATTATACTGATTCAAGGAAGGAACACTCAGATTTACTGTGACAATACCTTGGTCAGCTATGCTCTGCCATTACAAAAGAAGAGAAGTGCTGAAATAGGACAGAAAAGGCACAAAATGGAATATATCAGTAATAAAATATGCATAGATTAAAGGAAGTGGAAAAGTATTTTCTCTTAGCTGACAATGCTAAGTCATACGAAGGGGACTGATCCATATATTCAACATTTCATGGCCTAAACTTATTTTTCAATGACACTGTGATTCTGGGAATATCCCAAAAGATAAACAAACAAAAGAAGTGACTAAACATTTAAACACTTCTCATGTCACTAAGAAGAGTATAAATAAAATAGTGACAATGTCTATAGTAAAAACTCAAATGGTTAAAGTTCTTTTTACAATTTATTGGAACATACAGCTCTTCAACAAAGTTACTAGCAGCAAATCTTCAAGTATCCTAAAATGTAAGGAATACTAATGTGATTAGGATGTCTCTAGTTTCAACTATGAAACTATTTTAAAGCTTTTAATGACAAAATACCAAAAACAATCAGAATCAGTTAGACATTTCTTAATCTTATGGCCCAAATCAAACAATTTTTGAAAATGTGCATTTCTATTTTTAACTATAGGAGAAAGTAAAATAAAATAATTAACAGAGAAAACAGGTTTTCAGATTGGGGCCTGTTATAAAGGGTGCAAGATTGTAAGCTCTTACAGGAGTCACATATATTCAGGAGTCTTAACTGTTACTTCTAAATCCTGAGATCCTGAGCTCTTTGTATATAATCTGGTCATTCAAAGAAACTTCAGGTATTCATGTGACACCTGAGACTAAGAGTCAAAGCTCTGAAGGTATGAAAGTCAGCAGTACCCCATGAAGCAACTGTTGGAAAAGGGATCAGACTCTGACCAAGGTAAATCAGAGTACAAGGTAAAGGATGATATCGTTCATATTTTAAAACTTCAACTTCTGTGTGAGACCAGAAAAATCAGATAAAATATACAGTGTTCCCATATTAACCCCTCACTATTAACACTTTGCATTAGTGTGGTGTCTTTGATGACATATATTAGCTATTTACTATAATCCATGATTTACACTGGAGTGTATTTTCCTTCATATAGCACATTATTAACACCTTAATATAATTCATGAAAGAACATTTCTATAATTCTACTATTAACTATAGTCCATCATTAACAACAGAGCTCACTGTGTTGTACAGTCCATCAAGGGCAATTAAATGAACTTTTGTTAAATGTCTACTATGATGGGCAGATTCAATACAGTGAGTTTAAGTATTCTTTTTCACAGATGTAGAAACTGCAGGTCAGAGACCTAACTTGCCCAAGTTCCCCCAGTTAAGTGGCTTTGTTCTTGTGTGTACTTGAGCCTCACTGGATATAGATTTGTAACCTTTCCACAATGTTCTAGCTTGTGAGAATACCAGGAAACAACTTTGCATCAAGCTGCTTTTTTTTCGCAGTTTAAGGGGATCTCAGAGGTCATTTTCCTCAATTCCTAGCCGTGTCTCCGACATATTCCCCCTTGTAGGAAACCATGTAATTCTTAACATAGAATCATACAATATTTGCTTTAAACATTTTCTCAGGACTAAAAAGGTCTAGTGAATTTAGTAACAAGGAAGTCACTGGTGATGCTGGCAAGGGTAGCTTCAGCAGCACACTGAAGGCAGATGCAATATGATAATGAAAGAGAAACCAGTAAATACACTTTCCTCTTTCCAGAAGTTTAGCTAAGAAAAGTCAAGGGAAGCTTATTTTAAATAAAAGACGCATGAATATGCTTTAAGACAGAATAAAGAGTTGCAGGCACAGGAAAACCAGGATAAGCCTGTGGTCTGAGAATCTGTGAGATGGTAGAACAAGGAGAACAGGTCCTTAGTAGGGTTACCCCTGAGAGGAAGAAGAACATCTCCCACTGAAATTGTGAATTTTCTGGTGCTTTGCTTACTATTGGTTTCCAATTTAATTCCCTTATGATCTGAGAAAGTATTTTGTATGATTTCAATCTTTTTAAATTTGTTGAGACTTGCTTTGTGACCCAGCATATGGTCTATCTTTGAGAATGATCCATGAGCACTTGAGAAAAAGGTGCATCCTGCTGTTATGGGGTGTAATGTCCTATAAATGTCTGCTAAGTCTAGCTCATTTATTGTAATATTCAAATTCTCTGTTTCCTTATTGATCCTGTCTAGATGTTCTGTCCATTGATGACAGTGGGGAATTGAAGTCTCCAACCATTATGTTAGATGTGTCTATTTCCCTTTTCAGTGTTTGCCTCATGTATTTCGGGGCATTCTGGTTCGGTGCATAAATATATATGATTGTTATGTCTTCATGTAGAACTGTTCCTTTTATTAGTACATAGTGTCCTTCTTTGTCTCTTTTTATTTATTTATTTATTTATTCATTTTTTATTAATTAACGGAAAAAAAGAAATTAACCCAACATTTAGAAATCATACCATTCTACATATGGAATCAGTAATTCTTAACATCATCACATAGATGCATGATCATCGTTTCTTAGTACATTTGCATCAGTTTTGAAGAACTAGCAACACAACCGAAAAAGATATGGAATGTTAATATAGAGAAAAAAATAAAAGTAATAATAGTAAAAACAAAACAAAACAAAACAAAACAAAACAAAAACCTATAGCTCGGATGCAGCTTCATTCAGTGTTTTAACATGATTACTTTACAATTAGGTATTATTGTGCTGTCCATTTTTGAGTTTTTGTATCTAGTACTGTTGCACAGTCTGTATCCCATCAGCTCCAATTACCCATTATCTCACCCTGTTTATAGCTCCTGCTGAACTCTGTTACCAATGACATATTCCAATTTTATTCTCGAATGTCGATTCACATCATTGGGACGATACAGTATTTGTATTTTAGTTTTTGGCTAGACTCACTCAGCATAATGTTCTCTAGGTCCATCCATGTTATTACATGCTTCATAATTTTATCCTGTCTTAAAGCTGCATAATATTCCATCGTATGTATATACACCACAGTTTGTTTAGCCACTCGTCTGTTGATGGACATTTTGGCTGTTTACATCTCTTTGCAATTGTAAATAACGCTGCTATAAACATTGCTGTGCAAATGTCCGTTTGAGTTTTTGCCCTTAATTCCTTTGAGTAGATTCCCAGCAATGGTAATGCTGGGTCGTATGGCAATTCTATATTCAGCTTTTTGAGGAACCGCCAAACTGCCTTCCACAGTGGTTGCACCATTTGACATTCCCACCAACAGTGGATAAGTGTGCCTCTTTCTCCGCATCCTCTCCAGCACTTGTCATTTTCTGTTTGGTTGATAATGGTCATTCTGGTGGGTGTGAGATGATATCTCATTGTGGTTTTGATTTGCATTTCTCTAATGGCCAGGGACATTGAGCATCTCTTCATGTGTCTTTTGGCCATTTGTATTTCCTCCTCTGAGAGGTGTCTATTCAAGTCTTTTTCCCACTTTGTAATTGGGTTGGCTGTCTTTTTGTTGTTGAGTTGAAAAATCTCTTTATAAATTCTGGATACTAGACCTTTATCTGATATGTCGTTTCCAAATATTGTTTCCCATTTGTAGGCTGTCTTTCTACTTTCTTGATGAAGTTCTTTGATGCACAAAAGTGTTTAATTTTGAGGAGTTCCCATTTATTTATTTCCTTCTTCAGTGCTCTTGCTTTAGGTTTAAGGTTCATAAAACTGCCTCCAATTGTAAGATTCATAAGATATCTCCCTACATTTTCCTCTAACTGTTTTATGGTCTTAGACCTAATGTTTAGATCTTTGATCCATTTTGAGTTAACTTTTGTGTAGGGTGTGAGATATGGGTCTTCTTTGATTCTTTTGCATATGGATATCCAGTTCTCTAGGCACCATTTATTGAAGAGACTGTTCTGTCCCAGGTGAATTGGCTTGACTGCCTTATCAAAGATCGAATGTCCGTAGATGAGAGGGTCTATATCTGAGCACTCTATTCGATTCCATTGGTCGATATATCTATCTTTATGCCAATACCATGCTGTTTTGACCACTGTGGCTTCATAATATGCCTTAAAGTCAGGCAGTGCAAGACTTCCAGCTTCGTTTTTTTCCTCAAGATGTTTTTAGCAATTCGGAGCACTCTGCCCTTCCAGATAAATTTGCTTATTGGTTTTTCTATTTCTGAAAAATAAGTTGTTGGGATTTTGATTGGTATTGCATTGAATCTGTAAATCAATTTAGGTAGGATTGACATCTTAACTATATTTAGTCTTCCAATCCATGAACACGGTATGCCCTTCCATCTATTTAGGTCTTCTGTGATTTCTTTTAGCAGTTTTTTGTAGTTTTCTTTATATAGGTTTTTTATCTCTTTAGTTAAATTTATTCCTAGGTATTTTATTCTTTTAGTTGCAATTGTAAATGGGATTCGTTTCTTGATTTCCCCCTCAGCTTGTTCATTGCTAGTGTATAGAAATGCTACAGATTTTTGAATGTTGATCTTGTAACCTGCTACTTTGCTGTACTCATTTATTAGCTCTAGTAGTTTTGTTGTGGATTTTTCCGGGTTTTCGACGTATAGTATCATATCGTCTGCAAACAGTGATAGTTTTACTTCTTCCTTTCCAGTTTTGACGCCTTGTATTTCTTTTTCTTGCCTAATTGCTCAGGCTAGAACTTCCAACACAATGTTGAATAATAGTGGTGATAGTGGACATCCTTGTCTTGTTTCTGATCTTAGGGGGAAAGTTTTCAATTTTTCCCCATTGAGGATGATATTAGCTGTGGGTGTTTCATATATTCCCTCTATCATTTTAAGGAAGTTCCCTTGTATTCCTATCTTTTGAAGTGTTTTCAATAGGAAAGGATTTGAATCTTGTCAAATGCCTTCTCTGCATCAATTGAGATGATCATGTGATTTTTCTGCTTTGATTTGTTGATATGGTGTATTACATTAATTGATTTTCTTATGTTGAACCATCCTTGCATACCTGGGATGAATCCTACTTGGTCATGATGTATAATTCTTTTAATGTGTTGTTGGATACGATTTGCTAGAATTTTATTGAGGATTTTTGCATCTATATTCATTAGAGAGATTGGTCTGTAGTTTTTTGTTTTTTTGTAATATCTTTGACTGGTTTTGGTATGAGGGTGATGTTGGCTTCATAGAATGAATTAGGTAGTTTTCCCTCCGCTTCGATTTTTTTGAAGAGTTTGAGGAGAGTTGGTAGTAATTCTTTCTGGAATGTGTGATAGAATTCACATGTGAAGCCGTCTGGTCCTGGACTTTTCTTTTTAGGAAGCTTTTGAATGACTAATTCAATTTCTTTACTTGTGATTGGTTTGTTGAGGTCATCTATGTCTTCTTGAGTCAAAGTTGGTTGATCATGTTTTTCCAGTAACCCGTCCATTTCCTCTAAATTGTTGTATTCATTAGCGTAAAGTTGTTCATAGTATCCTGTTATTACCTCCTTTATTTCTGTGAGGTCAGTAGTTATGTCTCCTCTTCCATTTCTGATCTTATTTATTTGCATCCTCTCTCTTCTTCTTTTTGTCAATCTTGCTAAGGGTCCATCAATCTTATTGATTTTCTCATAGAACCAACTTCTGGCCTTCTTGATTTTCTCTATTGTTTTCATGTTTTCAATTTCATTTATTTCTGCTCTAATCTTTGTTATTTCTTTCCTTTTTCTTTGCTTTGGGATTAGTTTGCTGTTCTTTCTCCAGTTCTTCCAAGTGGACAGTTAATTCCTGCATTTTTGCCTTTTCTTCTTTTCTGATATAGGCATTTAGGGCAATAAACTTCCCTCTTAGTACTGCCTTTGCTGCATCCCATAAGTTTTGATATGTTGTGTTTTCATTTTCATTCGCTTCGAGGTATTTGCTAATTTCTCTAGCAATTTCTTCTTTGACCCACTCGTTGTTTAAGAGTGTGTTGTTGAGCCTCCACGTATTTGTGCATTTTCTGGCACTCCGCCTATTATTGATTTCCAACTTCATCCCTTTATGATCTGAGAAAGCGTTGTGTATGATTTCAATCTTTTTAAATTTGTTAAGACTTGCTTTGTGACCCAGCATATGGTCTATCTTTGAGAATGATCCATGAGCACTTGAGAAAAAGGTGTATCCTGCTATTGTGGGATGTAATGTCCTATAAATGTCTGTTAAGTCTAGCTCATTTATAGTAATATTCAGATTCTCTATTTCTTTATTGATTCTCTGTCTAGATGTTCTGTCCATTGATGAGAGTGGTGAATTGAAGTCTCCAACTACTATGGTATATGAGTTTATTTTCCTTTTCAGTTTTTGCAGTGTATTCCTCACGTATTTTGGCGCATTCTGGTTCGGTGCGTAAATATTTATGATTGTTATGTCTTCTTGTTTAATTGTTCCTTTTATTAGTATATAGTGTCCTTCTTTGTCTCTTTTAACTGTTTTACATTTGAAGTCCAATTTGTTGGATATTAGTATAGCCACTCCTGCTCTTTTCTGGTTGTTATTTGCATGAAATATCTTTTCCCAACCTTTCACTTTCAACCTATATTTATCTTTGGGTCTAAGATGTGTTTCCTGTAGACAGCATATAGAAGGATCCTGTTTTTTAATCATTCTGCCAGTCTATGTCTTTTGATTGGGGAATTCAGTCCATTAACATTTAGTGTTATTACTGTTTGGATAATACTTTCCTCTACCATTTTGCCTTTTGTATTATATATATCATATCCGACTTTCCTTCCTTCTACACTCTTCTCCATACCTCTCTCTTCTGTCTTTTCGTATCTGACTCTAGTGCTCCCTTTAGTATTTCTTGCAGAGCTGGTCTCTTGGTCACAAATTCTCTCAGTGACTTTTTGTCTGAGAATGTTTTAATTTCTCCCTCATTTTTGAAGGACAATTTTGCTGGATATAGGAGTCTTGGTTGGCAGTTTTTCTCTTTTAGTAACTTAAATATATCATCCCACTGTCTTCTAGCTTCCATGGTTTCTGCTGAGAAATCTACACATAGTCTTATTGGGTTTCCCTTGTATGTGATGGATTGTTTTTCTCTTGCTGCTTTCAAGATCCTCTCTTTCTCTTTGACCTCTGATATTCTAACTAGTAAGTGTCTTGGAGAACGCCTATTTGGGTCTAATCTCTTTGGGGTGCGCTGCACTTCTTGGATCTGTAATTTTAGGTCTTTCCTAAGAGTTGGGAAATTTTCAGTGATAATTTCTTCCATTAGTTTCTCTCCTCCTTTTCCCTTCTCTTCTCCTTCTGGGACACCCACAACACGTATATTTGTGCGGTTCATATTGTCCTTGAGTTCCCTGATACCCTGTTCAAGTTTTTCCATTCTTTTCCCGATAGTTTCTGTTTCTTTTTGGAATTCAGATGTTCCATCCTCCAAATCGCTATTTCTACCTTCTGTCTCTTTAAATCTATCATTGTAGGTATCCATTGTTTTTTCCAGCTTTTCTACTTTATCTTTCACTTCCATAAGTTCTGTGATTTGTTTTTTCAGTTTTTCTATTTCTTCGTTTTGTTCAGCCCATGTCTTCTTCATGTCCTCCCTCAATTTATCGATTTCATTTTTGAAGAGGTTTTCCATTTCTGTTCGTATATTCAGCATTAGTTGTCTCAGCTCTTGTATCTCATTTGAACTATTGGTTTGTTCCTTTGACTGGGCCATATTCTCAATCTTCTGAGCGTGGACCGTTATCTTCTGCTGCTGGCGTCTGGGCATTTAGTCAGATTTCCCTGGGTGTCGGACCCAACAAGGTTGTAAGATTTTTCTGTGAAATCTCTGGGTTCTGTTTTTCTTATCCTGCCCAGTAGGTGGCGCTCGTGGCACACATTTGTCTCACGTGTTTGGAAGGGATCCCCCCGGTCACCGATCTCCGCGGCCTGGGGATTTCCGATCCAATTCTCTCAGTTTGTTTGGGGGGCCACGCGTGGTGGGGGCGTCAGCCGTCGCGGCTTGAGGGGACCCTGTGGCTCCTTTATTAATTCCCCTATTGGTGTTTGGTAGGACCCAGTCCCTGCCACTGTCGGAAATTCCCTCCTCTCCCTGGAGGGGTGTCAGTCGCCGGCCGCAGCGGGCCCGGGGAATTCGCCACTGGACCAGGAAGTCGCCCGCAGGGGAGGGGCATCGGTCACCGGCTGCCGCAGCCTGGGGAATTCGCCACCGGACAAGGAAGCCGCCCGTGGGGGAGGGCCACCGTGGCTTGGGTAGCCCTCTGATCCGAGAATCCTAGCCGGTCCAGGAAGCCGCCCGCAAAAGAGGGGCGCCGGCCGCCGCGGCTTGGGAAACTTGCCTCTCCGAGACTCTCAGCCGGCCCGGGAAGGAGGGAGGGAGGAGCTCCGGCCGCCACAGCTGCCGCTGCTTGGGAAATCGCGCGCCGCTCAGGGATCTCACCGCAGCCGAGTCTCACAGTCAGACTAGCCAGTCCAGACTGGGGTATGCTGTGTGTCCATTCCCTGCCGTGGCCCCGGGAGCTGTTCTGCACTGTTTCTGTTCACCTAGTAGTTGCTCTGGAGGAGGAACTAAGACGCACGTACCTTACTAAGCCGCCATCTTGGCCCTGCCTCCCCTTCTTTGCCTCTTAACTGTTTTACATTTGAAGTCTAATTTGTTGGATTATTAGTATAGCTACTCCTGCTCTTTTCTGGTTGTTATTTGCATGAAATATCTTTTCCCAACCTTTCACTTTCAACCTATGTTTATCTTTGGGTCTAAGATGTGTTTCCTGTAGACAGCATATAGAAGGATCCTGTTTTTGAATCCATTCTGCCAGTCTATGTCTTGCGATTGGGGAGTTCAGTCCATTAACATTTAGTGTTATTACTGTTTGGGTAGTACTTTCCTCTACCATTTTGCCTTTTGTATTTTATATATCATATCTAATTTTCCTTCTTTCTACACTCTTCTCCACACCTCTCTCTTCTGTCTTTTCGTATCTGTCTCTAGTGCTCCCTTTAGTATTTCTTGCTGAGCTGGTCTCCTGGTCACAAATTCTCTTAGTGATTTTTTGTCTGAAAATGTTTTAATTTCTCCCTCACTTTTGAAGGACAATTTTGCTGGGTATAGACTTCTTGGTTGGCAGTTTTTCTCTTCTAGTAATTTAAATATATCATCCCACTGTCTTCTTGCCTCCATGGTTTCTGCTGAGAAATCTACACATAGTCTTATTGGGTTTCCCTTGCATGTGATGAATTGCTTTTCTCTTGCTGCTTTCAAGATCTTCTCTTTCTCTTTGACCTCTGACATTCTGACTAGTAAGTGTCTTGGAGAATGTCTGTTTGGATCTATACTCTTTTGGGTACGCTGCACTTCTTGGAATTGTAATTTTAGGTCTTTCCTAAGAGTTGGGAAATTTTCAGTGATAATTTCTTGCATTAGTTTTTCTCCTCCTTTTCCCTTCTCTTCTCCTTCCGGGACACCCACAACATGTATATTTGTGTGCTTCATATTATCATTCAGTTCCCTGAGTCCCTGCTCATATTTTTCCATTTTTTTCCCTATAGTTTCTGTATCTTGTTGGATTTCAGAGGTTCCGTCCTGCAGTTCACTAATCCTAACCTCTGTCTCTTGAAATCTACCATGGTAGGTTTCCACTGTTTTTTTAATCTCTTCTACTGTATCTTTCATCCCCATAAGTTCCGTGATTTGCTTTTTCGGACTTTCCATTTCTTCTTTTCGTTCATTCCTTGCCTTCTTCATATCCTCCCTCAATTCATTGATTTGGTTTTTGATGAGGTTTTCCATGTCTGTTCATACATTCTGAATTAGTTGTTTCAGCTCTTGTATCTCATTTCAACCATTGGTTTGTTCCTTTGACTGGGCCATATGTTCAATTTTCCTGGTTTGATTTGTTATTTTTTGCTGGCGTCTAGACATTTAATTACCTTAATTAGTTTATTCTGGAGATTGCTGTCACTTCTCTTACCTAGGGTTTTCTTGCTAGATGAATTTGTTGTCTATCTGTTCTTTAACCTTCAGTTCAGCCTTTTCTGGATCTCTAACTTAGGTTTTGTTTAACAGAGGATAATTTTTCAATTCTTGTTTTCTTGTTTCTTGCCCTGCTTGTACGGTGCCTTTTCCCTCCCCACCCTTAGGAGGGTCTACGTAGGTATTATAAACTCCAGCTGGGTTTTCCCGGACTAAACTGGCCTCCTATCAGGAGGAAGGAGTCACCTGTGTCAGTTTTCCCTGAGGGTGAGACCCAGCAGGTTAAAAGACTTTCCTGTGAAGTCTCTCGGTTCTGTTTTTCTTATCCTGCCCAGTATGTGGTGCTTATCTGCCTGCGGGTTGCACTAGCAAAAGATGATGTGGCACTTTTAACTTTGGAAGACTCTCCCTGCTGGGGGGTGTGGTGGAGACAGAGGAGAGGTTGTAGGCTGGTTTTAATGGCTTCAAACTGCCAGGCCCTGGGGTCTGAATTCCTTGAGAGAGGGATTCCACCTGAGCTGGGCTTCACCCCTCCCCTGGGGAAGGCACAGGTGGGAGACAGCCCTGAAAGCAGCCCATTTTTGCCTATGCCTGGGGCAGTTGCAGCCCGAGAAGTCCTGTTGCTGAATCCAGAGGCTGCCAAGTCTCCATAGAAACACAGCCACTAAAACCTCTGTTTCCTCCCCTTTCCTCTTTTTCCGTGAGCCCAATGAGCAAACTCCAACTTGATCAGGTTTAGCGTCTCTTTCCTTTCCCTCTAGGAAGCCGCCTGTGGGGGAGGGGCGCTGGGCGCTGGCTGCCGTGGCTTGGGGAACTCACAGTTTTGGGGAGGCTTGCAGCCGGTCCAGATGGTCCAGACAGGTATGCTGTGTGTGTAGTCACTGACATGTCTCTGGGAGCTGTTCTGTACTATTTCTGGTTATTTAGTAGTTGTTCTGGAGGATGAACTAAAATGTGCACATTGCTAAGTGGCCATCTTGGCCCCTCCACCTCCCACTGAAATTGAACAGGAAAAGGCAAAGACAAAAAAACAAGAAAAATGTGGCAGGGGGAGTAGAAGAAAGTCTTAAAGGAAGGGGATAAAAGGGATGGGATCCATGAGATAGCTTTGGAGAAAAAGGGAGAGGAAAAATGTCTAGGAACAAAATGAAATGACTGCTAGACAGCACCAAGAGCCCAAAAGTCAATATGTAAATGAGCTATATTCGTTTAGCATGCACAGTGCCATACTACTGTTATTAGAGAAAGAAATCATTCATCTGTGGGTATTCTCTAAACATCTGTGGTAAGTCTTTCTATGAAAGAGAGTTAAATACAAATAAAAATGAAACTCAGAAAAAAACCCAATCCAGAGAATAGTTTTTTTTAAACCTGAAAAAACACGGGAAGGATAGTGAATTAATGAAATTAAGACAGAAGGCTATTTAAAAAACAAAACAAAACAGAATCCTAGAATGAGCTTTTGGAAATTAAGAATATGATCATTAAAATAAGTTCAAAAGTCAGAAGATAAAATCAAGGAAATTCTCCCCGAAAATGAGAAACAAAGACAAAAAGACAGAGAGCAGGAGAGAAAGGTAAGAAAAACAAAATCAATGCTGAAATTCTATAAAGAGGTTCTCACACAACAAAACAACAGGCAATTATTAAAGAAATAATATAATTCAATCTCCCAGAACTGAAGGAACTGAGTCTGTAACTGAAAGCATAAACCAAATGCCCAAAGTCAATGAGAACATATTCACACACAGACAAAGGCACTTCAAAAAATTTCAGAACAAGAGTTCCAGACAGGGAAAATGGATCACAGATAAAGATGTTATCAGAAATGGCTGGCTATAAGACAATGGTGTAGTGGCTATGAAGTTCTCAAGAAAAATGATTTCCAATATAAAATTCTGTATTACCAAAATTAAATATGGGTGGGACTGTATAACACAATGAACCCTGCTATGGATGTTAGATGGGGTTAATAATATAAAATGTTCTTTCATGAATGGTAACAAACATATGACACTAATACAAGGTGTTAATAGTAGGATGATATATAGAGAAAAAATATACCTATTACAAACTATAGACTATAGTTACTCATACTATTTTAATATTCTGTCATCAATCGTAACAAAGGTACCATGCTAACGCAAGGTGTAAACAGTGGAGGGGGGCGTTATATGAGAATGCTGGATTTCTTTTCCACATGATTTTTCTATAAATCTACAATTTCTTTAATTAAAAAAAATAGGACATTTCACAGGTCTTGGAAGTTTTAAATGAGGTAATCCTGTAAATTGCTTCACATAGTACCTAGAACACAAACGTTCTCTCAATAAATGCTGGTGACTAGTGTTTAAAAAAAATAGTAGTTATGAAAAGTGCTATCAACTGTAACAAATGTTCCACACCAATACATGGTATTGGCAGTGTACAGGAATTCTGTATTTAATGCATGATTGTTCTGTAAACTCACAATTTCTCTAATACAATTTTTTAAAAAGCAGCATTAAAAAAAGTGAATGTGAGACATTTTCAGACATGCAAAGTCTTAAACATTTTACTTCTTTCGTACCATTTCTCAGGAAGCTAGTGGAGGATATATTTCTCCAGAATGAGGGAACAAACCAAGAGAGAGCTGGTGTTCAGGAAACAAAGGATCTATCTAACTGACGAGAGAGGTGAAGTCAAGTCCCAGGATGCCAGAGATCCAGAAGGCCTAGAGAGCAACAGTCCAAACAAAGTTTCAGGACTTCAAAAGGAACTGTGATTATCAGATACATTTCACTGTTTAGAACATATTCTAATTTTGTAAATGAATTTTGTAGCAAGCTTGGGAAAACTTAGTGATAAGAACATAGAAACAAAAAAGCAAAATGACAAGAACATTAACAGGAAAGTCAGTATTGTTCAATAAATGAAATGTGATGATAAATTACTTGACTCAAAATGAAAAAACACTTCCAGTCGTAAGATAAACACTGACTACTAATTTAATAAATTGTCAGCTCTTTTTCTGGTTAGATCCTTATTAGTTTAGCTATATAAGCATTTGAATTTTAAGCCACATTATTAGAAGTATTCAAACAGGTTAGAAGTGTTTCTCTGGGTCCAACAGCTGGCTACATTTGTATGAGATTCATTCTGTACCTGGTTAAGAAGAGGGGAGACTTATGACTAATACCCATAAACGCTTTGGAGCTTTGTAATAAACTTAAAAATTATGCCACAACAATATTTAATACTAAAAATCCTTAACAATACTAAAAAGCTCTTTAAAAACCTATTAGAATTTTAAACACTTTTTCTTTTAAACTTTCTTTTTTGATCCAAAGAAAGAATTAAAGTATAGGAAAGGGGAAATTGAACATTAAAAAAAAAGTTTATTTCTAGCCCTGAAAGAACAAAATTATTGAACAGTCATCAAATACAGCAGTTAATGTCAATGTAACAATTAAATAATTGAATGAGATTAAATTAAAAATAAAAGGCAATATAAAATCTGAAGACAAAAGAAAAGTCAAGCTAATTTCACTTAATTCTACTTCTATCTACAAAAACAAGAAAAAAAAAAAAAGCGACAGATTCTTACCAAAGATGTTCAATTCCAACTAAAACTCGTTGCTTTTCTTAATATAAAAAAAAATTTGGGTTAACAGAATTATCTTACAATTCCTTCTGCCTCTTCCCTTGGTAACATTCTAGAATGGTGAATGAGAGACGTCAGTTCTTTCAAGGCCAGGCCAGTGCTAGATTCTGTTTTGTAACTCCCACAACATCTATCACAGCGTCTTTGCCAGAGTGTTCAATAAATGTGTTGAATAAGGAAAAAAAGAATCTCTATGCATATACATAAAGATATTTTTTTCTTAAGGTACGTATTCAATCTGGACATGGTATATCAGTATATTTTTTAAAATTTTAGATTAAAAAAGCAATGCAACTTCTTTATGTATCCATTTTTTTTTTTTTTTTTTAGCTACTGCCTGCCTGATCTGGCCTGAAATTCTCCTAGCTAAAGTACAGCATATACTCATAGGTAGTTTTAAATTGCTTGTTAAAAGGTACAGGTTAATTTATGACTGGTGATTACTGGGTGAATTTTAATTAAAGCTTAATATTAATATGTTGAAGGGAAGAAAATTCCTACTATGTGCCAGGCACTCAACACATGAATTTAAGAGTTATGTTAGCATTTGTTTGTTATGCTATCTCAATCACTCTACTTGTTTACTATTCCAGGTAGGAGAAAATATTCACTATTTTCATTGTTTCCCAGCTTTAACTGTTCCTAAATGCAGGAAAAGAACAAGAGGAACAGGTAACTTCAAGACTACCAGAGAACATGAAATAAATAAGTACTCTAGTAATACTGTCCTAATAATACAAAGGACAAGGTAACTTTTAGATTTAAATGAGAATTTTCATTCTAAAATAATGACAAAAAGGGTAAAGTCAAATGGCAATTATTAAAAAGACATGAATCTTGATTCTCATATAATTGTTCTTTCAACAAGAGCAGAACATTTTAATTAAAAACAGATCACAATTGTTTTGCTTTTAAGATGATATTGTTCAAAAATGACACATTTCAGAATTAACCAAAGTATATTTCTACTACAAGTTAGTTTATCCAAGTAAGTAAAAAATAAACCACAGTATACCTCCCTTAACCTAGGAGTCAGGTTGTAAAGTCAAAGTCCGTTGCCAGCAATGGACGCACAGGTAACCATCAAAAAAGTTATAAATTCAAAGCCAAACTGCTTCTACAAATTGAAACGCCCTTTGTTGAGTCACAGGAATAAAAATGGGGTATTGGCACTGTATTCAGTGAATATGGTGGTTATGTATGGAAGTGCCTTTTTGAGTGGTCATGACATTCACAGTTTTATCATCTAGTGGGTTTTCTACTTCATTGGTAGCATCCTCTTTATTATTATCCATCTAAACAACTGTTTATAAAGAATATTCAAATCTGGAACTCAAGAGGCATTGTAGCTTTCCACCAGAAATAAATCAGCTTGTTTCTGCAAGGTAATTTAGTAATAGCTGTAGAAGGCCAACATAATACAGAGAAAAATGAACTCAAGAATCAAACTGAAGACAGAGACTAAGCGCTCTAATTATAAGTTCCATTAATTACTTTACTCATTTTTGTAAAAACTTCCCTGCTTTATCAATAAAAACAGCCATTTCTATCCTTACCTATCCTAATACAGATATTATGGGAAAAATAAGAAATAAAGCCTGCTAGTACCCCCAGTGTACTCCCCAAACATCAGAATTATCTTTATTCGTGATTTGTACTATTGCAGGATGGCAGGTACATGTGAAGTTAATTGGGAGGGAATAATGGGAACAAACTGCCAGAATCCAACGACAGAATTTTTTCTTTTTATGTGGTTCTTGACATGTCAGAAGGGACAGTATCTCCTAAAACACAACACAACAAAACAAAAACAAGAGGAATGGTGCGGAGAAGAGGGAACAAGAGAGGGCACTCTAATAATTAATGCTATAGGGTCACAGACCTTTTTATTTTCATCTTTAAAATAAAACAAGTATTGCTATTATCAAGCACATTTTACTTTTCATATCTTCCTTACTCTAGTTTTTTACATTAATATTATCTCTTCATTTGAAAAAAAAAATCTAAATTATCCATGAATTAAGATAAGTACTCTGTCACTTAAGTTCTTGTAGCCAGAAAGATGTTGGCAATGGGTTGGGAACATCGTAATTTATGGCAAATCTCTACGCTTTACTGATCATAAGCTGCTTCTCTATGTATTCTCTCTTTTTATGAATATAATCTCATTGAATTATTTTTAAGTTCACCAAAGCTCAAGTCTCTCACTTTGTCTCTGCTACCCCCAAATGTTTTTCTCCTATAAATGGGGGTGGGGTGGGTGGGTGGGGGAGAAAGGAGGTAATTTTTAAATTCCCCAAATTGAGTAATTATTGTATTATTTGCCACTGGGTGAGGAGGAAGGTAAATTAAAACAAAAAACAAAACCCAACCTAGGCCTAAAATTACAACATATACAGAAACTTATTTGTAAAATAAGGAAAAAAGAGGGGTAGCTTAAGGTAAGTAGCATCAACCAAAGTCATAAGGCCCAAGCTGGAACAAGAACAAATCACTCTGGTTCCTAAAGCCACATCTGAAGAGGAAACAGACAGAAAGGAAGACAAAAACTAAGGACAAATAATCAATGGGATTCTTTTTTCTGTTTCAATGATTTAGTTATAAATATAGATTATTAGTCTTCTCTCTATACATGTAACAAATGCCAGACAACTCACTACCATGAAATTTCTAAAACTGACTTTCACATTTGTTTAAAAAGGTAAAAATCACATACTTTTCTCCCCTTCAGTTCAAATACTGAACTGAGATATTACATGTAACAATAGCTGATCCTAACTTCTATACAAAGTTAAACCATATTGAGCCCCTCTGCCAATATAAGGGGCTACATAATTTTTATCACACTTGCCTTGAATTTAGACAAGAAAAATTTATCAAGGCAATCCAAAAGAGCAAGTCAAGGAAAAAGCTATGAAGAAAGAAAAGAAGACAACAGATGAAACAAATACTATGGAAAACTCAAATCTGCCATTCAAGTACTGAAAAACACCCCAAAGGGGATAATGAATGGGATCTATTACAAGAAAGTCAGCAAAATAAAATAAAATGCAAATCTCAAGCATGATAAATGGCCCTGATGGGCTGTCTGCAGAAAGACAAAGACTTAAGTAAGGCTAGGGATTCAGTCCATAATTCCTTTTGGACCCTAAAGAAGGGGTTCATTTGAAAGTCATAATTCTTTTTTGCAATTTTCTCTTAGTTTTCTTCAGGGAGTAGTTTGTGGTTTTCCTCCACATCATGTATACCATATTTCTTTCACACCCTCAAAGAGAGTAAAATTTTCATATATTAAAAGACTTCTTTTAGAAAATGGAGAAAAGAATATGAAACCACCACAATGATGTTAACGGTTACTCTTCATTGCTTCTTTAGCTGCCATGATCAGTGGTGTCAAGCTAGATAACGGTTTGGCCAGTTTCAAGAAGGGATGCTGCCAGAGAGAGGGTAGGGAGAGGAAAATAAATGTAAAAATAATATTAGTTTAGAAACTCTCAGTATTTTCTTTCAATTAAGCCCAACAATATGGATAATTAGTTTAAGAAACACATATTTCAATGTATTCCTTTTATAAAGTTGAAAGCTGAGTCTTTTAATTTTTCTAATATCCATAAAATCTACCATTAAATGACCCAAAGATGCACCTGTGAACAGGTTAGTGTTATACTATTAGAATTTTACTCCTAGAAGATGAAATCAGCTGCCATACTGCTGCTGATCATTGAAGAATGAACTATAGTGAGCTCTTTCCAAACTCTGTTGGTTACTCAAAAAGGTCAACTTTTCCCCAAAAAGGCATCATTTCCAAACTCACCTGTAACAATTCTTTGGCTGAACCTCTTTTTTCCACATCCATCTCCAAGCAGCGATTCAAGAAATCCCGAAATATTGGGGATAGTTTTTCTGGATTCTGGAGTTCTGGGGTTCCATTAGTAGCTATCAGGTACAAGGCCTAAAAACAGAAAAATATCTGTGGCATACTTAAAGTAGCTCAACAAAAGTGACAGAACACTTCATATGTTTATGGATCTCTTACTTCTTTAAAGATAACTATCATATATATTAAAGGGAGGTTATTATTCTCTCTACACATTTGCATTTGATATTTTTCCTTTATGTTTATATATTACATGTCCCTAAGTTCTTTTTCAAAATAGAACTAGGTTCATTTTTTTGTTGTTGGATTATAAGTGCAATACAGTTCATATTGATTAAAACACACACATACATACACAAAACTAGAATATGTTAAAGGTAAAATGAAAATTGTCCCAGATTCCACTAGCATAAAGTATCCTGCTTACCCTTCTCAAGTCTTATAATGAGCAATACACATACATTTCAAAACTATAGGACTTGTTGAAGCCTCTCTAAAAAAAAAACACCTAGCTATATCACAGCTTCATCATTACTAACAATTGATTAGATCTATATAACTATTTTAATGGCAGAAATGTATCATGCATTACACAGATGTTTTCTAATTTAATCACCCCAACCCCCTGTTGAATATTATTCTATTCTTTACGTACTTTCTCTGAATACTTCCTTTAAATTCCTAGAAATGGAATTTTTTAAATTAATAGATATCTTTTAGAACAGATTTAAGTTTACAGAAAACTGAGCAGATAGTACAGAGTTCCCATGTACAGCCATCCCCAGCTTCCCCTATAATTAACATCTTGAATTAGTATGGGACATTGTTTACAAGTGATGAACCAATATTGATACATTATTATTAACTAAAGTCCATAGTTTACACTACGCTTCACTCTTTGTGTTATACAGTACTATGGGTTTTTACAGTTGTATAATGTCATATATCTACCATTAGTTTCACTGTCCTAAAAATCTCCTGTCCTCAATCTATTCATCCCTGAATACTGGCAAACACATTTCTTTCTACCATCTCTACAGTTTTTGTCTTTTGCAGAAGGTCAGATAGTTGAAATCATAAAGTATGTAGCCTTTTCAGACTAGCTTCTTTTACTTAGCAATATGCATTTAAGGTACTCTCAGGTCTTTTCATGGCTTGATAGTTCATTTCTTTTTATTGTTGAATTACTATTGCATTGTTTATCCATTCACCTATTAAAGAACATCTGGTTGCTTCCAGTTTCTAATAATTGTAAATGAAGTTACTATAAACATTTGCATGCAGGTTTTTGTGTGGACATGTTTTCAATTCTTTGGGGTAAATACCTAGAAGTATGATTGCTGGGTCATATTGTAAGCCAGTGTTTTTAGCTTTGTGAAAAACTGCCAAATTGTCTTCCAAAAGTGGCTGTACCATTTTGTATTCCTACTGACACTAAATGAGTTTCTGTTGCTCCACACATTTTCACTAGCATTTGGTATTGTCAAACGTTGTGGATTTAACCATTATAATTGACGTATAATGGTATCTTATTGCTTTAATTTGCAATTCCCTAATGGTACTGATGTTGAGCCTCTTTTCATATGCTTATTTCTCATCAGATATTTTCTTTGGTGAGATCTGTTGGATCCTATCTTCATTTTAAAATCGGATTTTTTTTTATGTTAAGTTTTAAGAGTTCTCTATATATTTTGGATACAATTCCTTTTTCAGACATTTTTGCAAATATTTTCTCCAACTCTGTGATTTGTCTTTTCATTCTGTTAAGCATCTTTTGCAAAACAGATGTTTTAAGTTTAGTGAAATCCAACTCAGCATTTTTTTTCTTTCATAGATAGTGCTTTTGGCATGTATTTAAAAATTCAACAGCAAATACAAGGTTATCTAGATATTCTCCTGAATTACATTTTAAGGCCTCTGCTGTACTGCAAAAATGCTATCAAAAAAAGATACCAACTAACATTCAAGCCACCAGTGCCATTAAGTCCTATTTTCTTTACATGAGTTTTCTGCCAAATTTTTAATTAAAAAAAATCAAGATATCTCTGAGATAGCAACTGATTTCAAGTTAAGATCGTAAGACTGTTCTCAGCCTCCATTCTTCATTAGAAGGGATTAAGAGAGAACCCCATAAAATGAAGTGAGTCCTTCCCCAACACCCAATACTTACAACCTTCTACTTTATCATCTTTTATCTACATTTATGTTAATGATCACAAGCAGCCCCTCAGCTTCTATATTCTAATGCCCACATGGTTCTGCATAGTACCCCTTCTCCAAATCTTCAAAGTCTTTCACTCTGCCCTGGAATTCAGTCAGTCATTAAGCAAAATCCCTTCAATAATCAATCTCTTCTCAAACACCCCCATTATTTCTTTATCTATTGAAGTCTAGCTCTGAATCTCTCCCATGACAAGTGCCTCATTGGTAGTGCTCTCTAAAAGCGATTTTTCCCCTCTCCCACATCACTGTGTTATTAGGCCTGGAGACGGAATAAATACTCTTTTGGCTCTTCATTGCTTTCAAGATCTCTATTTCCCTTCTTCTCTCTAATTCCTAGACTTTCACACACTTTCTACTTTTCTTGGTTCCAAACATTTACCAAATCCCAGATCTCGCCCTCATTCTCTTAAATTAATAATAGTTCCTGATGTTATTTCGATCTCTGACATTTACTCCGGTAAAAACTAGGTCTACTCCTTGCCTGTAGGTATACAGCTAAGTATGGTAGGAAAAAAAAAAAACAAAAAAACACAGCCATGTTAACTAACAAATTCATGGCCAGTAACTTCGTATATGCCCTTAAGTATTTCCAGCAACATATCAGATGTCTATATTCCATTCACTGACCCACTCTCCTTTTTTTTTCCCCAGGATCCCATTCAGGATATCAAGCTACATTTAATTGTCAGGCCTCCTTAGGCTCTTCTTGACTGTAACAATTTCTCACTTTCCTTGTTTTTTTTTTAAAATTTTTTATTAATTAAAAAAAAATTACAAGAAACACAAACATTTCTAATAATGCTCATTTCGCGCTACATATATAATCAATAATTCACAATATCATCACATAGCTGCATATTCATCATCACGATCATTTCTTAGAACATTTGCATCAATTCAGAAAAAGAAATAAAAAGACAACAGAAAAATAAAATGAAAACTAAAAAAATTTTACATACCATACCCCTTACCCCTCCCTTTCATTGATCACTAGCATTTCAAACTAAATTTAACATTTCTTCCCCTATTATTTATTTTTATTCCATATGTTCTACTCGTCTGTTAACAAGGTAGATAAACAGAGCATCAGACACAAGGTTTTCACAATCACATGGTCACAGTGTGAAAGCTATATCATTATATAGTCATCAATCATCAAGAAACATGGTTACTGGAACACAGCTCTATATTTTCAGGCAGTTCCCTCCAGCCTTGCCATTATGTCTTGGATAACAAGGTGATATCTACTTAATGCATAAGAATAATCTCCAGGATAACCTGTCAACTCTGTTTGGAATCTCTCAGCCATTGACACTTTGTCTCATTTCACTCTTTCCTGTTTTGGTTGAGAAGGTCTTCTCAATCCCTTGATGCTGGGTCTCAGCTCATTCTAGACTTTTCCCAATTCCTTGAAGCTGAATCTCAGCTCATTCTGGGATTTCTGTCCCACGTTGCCAGAAAGGTCCACACCCCCGGGAGTCATGTCCCACGTAGACAGGGGGAGGGTGGTGAGTTTGCTTGTTGTGTTGGCTGAAGAGAGAGGCCACATCTGAGCAACAAAAGAGATTCTCTTGGGGGGGGACTCTTAGGCCTAATTTTAAGTAAGCTTGACCTATCCTCTGTGGGGTTAAGTTTCATATGAACAAACCTCAAAACTGGGGGCTCAGCCTATAGCTTTGGTTGTCCACACTGCTTGTGAGAATATCAAGAATTCAACTTGGGGAAGTTGAAATTTCCCCCGTTCTCACCATTCCCTGAAGGGGACTCTGCAAATACATTTCCACTCACTGATCAAATCACTCATGTCCGGGGCATCACCCTGGACAAACCAACAAAATCTCATGTCCAACCAAAGGTTCCATGTACTTATGATGTTCAACCAACTATGTTATATCAGGAGATGCACTAGTCAAAATATAAAATTTGTACCAAATAAACATTTTCTTGCTTTAGTCTCACACATAAGCTTAAATTTTAAAATATTAATTATCATCTATTTTTAGCACCCTGCAATAATGACATTCCTTTGTTCTTTCTCATGCAAAAACATTTTTTAAATTTGTACATTTAGTCAGTATCATTATACACTCTAGGCATTCCTAGATTATACCATCTCAATCTTTATCATCCATCTTTCTTTGTGATTTCATTTATGCCCCCAGCCCTCCTCCATCATTCTCACATTCAGCTTCATTCAGTGTTTAACATAATTGTATTACAGTTAGGTAGTATTGTGCTGTCCATTTCTGAGTTTTTATATTAAGTCCTGTTGCACAATCTGTATCCCTTCAGCTCCAATCACCCAATATCTTACCCTATTTCTATCTCCTGATGGTCTCTGTTACCAACGAAATAGTCCAAGTTTATTCACTAATGCCAGTTCGTATCAGTGACACCATACAGTATTCTGTCCTTTTGTTTTTGGCTAATCACACTCAGCATAATGTCCATAAGGTCCATCCATGTTGTTACATACTTCATAACTTTATTCTGTCTTATAGCTGCATAATATGCCATCGTATGTATGTGCCACAGTTTGTTTAGCCACCCATTTGTTGATGGACATTTTGGATGCTTCCATCTCTTGGTAATTGTAAATAATGCTGCTATAAACACTGGTGAGCAAATGTCCATTTGTGTCCTTGCCCTCATGTCCTCTGAGTAGAGATAGCATATAGATGGGTCCTGATTTTTAATCCATTCTGCCAGTCTATGTCTTTTGATTGGGGAGTTCAATCCGTTAACATTCAGTGTTATTACTGCACCAGTAGTACTTTCTTCTACTATTTTGCCTTCGGGATTTTATATGTCATATCTAATTTTCCTTCTTTTTACCTTTACTCATAGTCTTCCTTTCTACACTCTTTTCCACACCTCTCTCTTTTGTCTTTCGTATCTGTCTCTAGTGCTCCCTCTAGTATTTCTTGCAGAGCAGGTCTCTTGGTCACAAATTCTCTCAGTGATTTTTTTGTCTGAAAATATTTTAATTTCTCCCTCATTTTTGAAGGACAATTTTGCTGGATATAGAATTCTTGGTTGGCAGTTTTTCTCTTTTAATAATTTAAATATATCATCCCACTGTCTTCTCGCCTCCATGGTTTCTGCTGAGAGATCTACACAGTCTTATTGGGCTTCCCTTGTACGTGATGGACTGCTTTTCTCTTGCTGCTTTCAAGATTCTCTCTTTCTCTTTGACCTCTGACATTCTGATTAGTAAACATCTTGGAGTACGTCTATTTGGATCTATTCTCTTTGGGGTACGCTGCACTTCTTGGTAAGTCTTTCATAAGAGTTCAAAAATTTTCACTGATTATTTCCTCTATTAGTTTTTCTCCTCCTTTTCCCTTCTCTTCTCTTTCTGGGACACGCACAACACGTATATTCGTGCGCTTCATATTGTCTTTCAATTCCCTGAGTCCCTGCTCATATTTTTCCATTTTTTTCCCCCCTATAGTTTCTGTTTCTTGCTGGATTTCAGATGTTCTGTCCTCCAGTTCACTAATCCTATGTGCTTTCTCTTGAAATCTACCATTGTAAGTTTCCGTTGTTTTTTCATCTCTTCTACCGTGCCTTTCATTCCCATAAGTTCTGTGATTTGTTTTTTCAGACTTTGTTCATTCCTTGCCTTCTTTATATCCTCCCTCAATTCATTGATTTGTTTTTTGATGAGGTTTTCCACGTCTGTTCGTATATTCTGAATTAATTTTTTCAGTTCCTGTATCTCATTTGAATTGTTGGTTTGTTCCTTTGACTGGGCCATATCTTCAATTTTCCTAGTGTGATTTATTTTTCCTGGTGTCTAGGCATTTAATAATCTTAATTAGTTTATTCTGGAGATTGCTTTCACTTCTTTTACTTAGAGTTTTCTTGCTGGATGAATTTGTTGTCTCTTTGTTCTTTGACATTCAGTTCAGCTTTTTCTGAACCTCTAGCTTAAGTTCTGTTAAACAGAAGAGAATTTTTCAGTTCTTGTTTCCTTGTTTCCTGCCCTGCTTGTATGGTGCCTTCCCCCTCCCCCCCCCCACCCTTAGGAGGGTCTACTTAGGTATTATAGATCCTAGCCAGATATTCCCAGACCAAACTGGCCTCCTATCAGGAGGAAAGAGTCACCTGCGTCAGTTTTCCCTAAGGGTGAGACACAGCAAGTTGAAAGACTTTTCCGTGAAGTCTCTGGTCTCTGGTTTTCTTTTCCTGCCCAGTATGTGGTGCTTGTCTGCCTGCAGGTCCTGCCAGCACGAGATGATGCGGTACATTTAACTTTGGCAGACTCTCCCAGGGTTCGGGGGGGGGGGGGCTTGCAGCTGGTGTAGCTCATCCAGACTGGGGTACGCTGTGTGTCCAGTCACTGACGCGGCCCCGGGAACTGTTCTGTATTGTTTCTGGTTATCTAGTAGTTGTTCTGGATGATGAACTAAAATGCACACATTGTTAAGCCACCATCTTGGCCCGGAAGTCACTTTCCTTGTTTTTGATGACCTCTACAGTTTTGGACAGTATGGGTCAGGTATATTATAGGATGCTTCTCTACTGGAATCTGTCTAATGCTTTTTTGTCCCCCTTATAATTAGACTGAAGTTATGGGTTTTGGGGAAGAAGATCACAGAGGTAAAGTGCCATTTTCATCACATCATAACAAAGGTACATAATATTAACATGAAGTATGACTATTGATTTTTACTTTCATCACCAGGCTGTAGTAGTGTTTGTCAGGCTTCTCTACTATAAAGTTACTCTTTCTTCCCCTTTCCAAATGCTTTGGAAACAAGTCACTATGTGCAGTCCCAATGTAAGGAGGGGGGACTTACTTTAATTATTTGGAATAGATCTGCAAAGAAGATTTGTCTCTTTTTTCCCATTTATTTATTCATTCATACATTTATATCAATATGGACTCATAGATGTTTATATAATACTTTGAGTTATAATCCAATACTACTTTATTCATCTTGTTTAAATTGTTCCAGCTTTTGGTCATTGGAAGCTCTTTCAACCACTCCTTTGACATATCCCCATTAATGTGGGCTTTTTTGTCTAAGTCATTACTCTTTATGATTTCATTTTATCTCTGTGTTGGATTAAGTATACCTTTCTTTTTTCAGTGTTTGCTTACAAGTTTATGGTTTGTATCTTTCAATTATCAGTTTACTATCAAGTGATATACCCCCTCACACAGAGTACACAAATCTTATAATTCATTTCTCCTTTTGGCCTTTATGCTTTTGTTGTCATTTTACTTATACATGTGTTCATCTCTTTTCTATATTGTGTATTTTTATTTAAACAGTTCATTATCTTTTAAAAATATTCATGTTAGAAAAAAATCATATATTTACTTATGTAGTTACTATTTATAGTGCTCTTCATTCCTTTGTATAGCTCTATTCACATTTTCTTTCTGCCTGAAAGAATTTAATATTTCTTATAGTGCAGACCTGCTGGTGATATCTTTCAATTTTTGAATGTTAAAAGTCTTTATTTCACCTTTGTTTTTGAAAGATAATTGCGTGTAGAATTCTAGTACATAGATTTGTTTGTTCAGTACTTTAATAGACATATATTAGATCATCTGAAATTGCTGTACAGCTCATTGAAACTACATTTAAAAAAAACTCACTTCTGTCTCTACATTTCATTTTGGGTAGATTCGGTTGCCATCTTTAAATTTGCTTATCTTTTTTTCCTACAGTAATAATCTGCCAATAATCCAATCCAATGTATCTTTCAATCACAAATATTGTAGTTTCCATCTCTAGAAGCTTAATTTTTTTTTCCAAATATACCTTCCAAACATCTCTACTTCACTTTTTTTTAAACGTTGGAAATACAGTTATAAAGGGGTAGCTGCTTTCCACTCCTGAGGCAACAGCTTTTGGAGATCTTTATTCAATATCCTGCAAATTTTAAGGTTTTCCAGTCTGGCTGGTAGAATTAAGCACTATTCCCAGCCTCTGTGAGCATGAGGCACTATTCTCCAATTTTATCAAATGGTTATTTTCCTGGCCTAGAAAGGTTCTTCACACAGTACTCAAGGAGGACCCTCCACAGATTTCCAGTTTTCCTTCTATGCAGCTTTTTCCTCTTTGTTCTGTGAATTCCAAATGCCTTGGTCATGCCAAACTCTCAACTCCATCTCATCACCTCAAAGAGTTCACTATGTCCCTTTTAAGTTTCCCCTCTCTGTGCTGTGGCTTAAAAACTCTCTCAAGGCAGTAATCTGGGACAATCATAAGGCTTACCACATTTGTTTTCCACCTTCAGAGACCACTTCATTATCATTAGTCCAGCGTCTTGAAAAGCACTGTTTCATACAGTCTTTCTAGTTTTTTGGTTTCAGGCAAGGAGGGTTTATTAGTCCCTATAACTCCATCCTGACCAGAAGCAGAAGCTGCCACCTTTTTTCAATAATTACACCCACGTGGATAACTCCGACAATCGAGTTTCAGTTCTTATCTTATTTGACCTAACTGCAATTTCTGACTGGCTGACCTCTTTTTCACCTTTGCATACAGCATCCTGGGTATATATTTATTGGATCTTACCTGTCTCCTGGCCATTCCATCTCAGTCTCCTTTGGTGGTCTGCTTCATCAACTCTTAGCTACAGAGTACCTCAGGATACAGTCTGAACATCTTCTATTGCCTGTCTATATTCATTGACCCAGGGACCTCATCTAGCTTCATAGCTTTAGGTAATGTCTATGGCTAATGAGTCTTAATTTTCTATCTCTTGCGTGGATTCCACACTGTATACCCAACTCCGTAGTCAACATATACACTTGGATGTCTAACAGGGCATCTCAAACATGTTAATATGCTCATTTCCTGATATCCCACCTGCTACCCCTCACCTCACATTCTTTCTCATCTCAGTAAAAGTGAACTTGAATATCATCATTCCAGTTGCCGAGGCCAACTCTTAATCATCCTCAATCAACTCTATCTCATGTTGGCTCTACTTTCAAAATACATCCATAATTCAACCACTTTTTCCCATCTCTACTAATACCAGCCTGGTCTAAACCACTATAATTTTTTGTTTGGATTAGTGCAACATCCTCTTAACTCATTTTCCTATTTCCTTGAGAATCTATTTTCAACAAAAGTAGTCAGAGTGAATCTGTGAAAATGTAGGTAAACCTATTTTACTTCTCTACTCAAAACCCTGCTATGGTTTTCTATTTTAGTTAGAATAAAACCCAGAATCTTTAGAAAGGCCTAACAAGGCACTGTATGGTTGGGCCTCATCATTGATCTACCCTATCTCCTGCTATAGTTCACTTGTTATGCTAGATCCTACTTTAGGGCCTTTATACTTACTGTTTCCTTTGCCAGGAAGGCTCTTCCCCTAGGTAAGAATCACTCCTCCCTTATCTCCTGTGTTCAAATATCACCTCAATGAAGACTTCCCCAAGCAAACTTTTGGAGCCAACCAACTTGACCCCCTGCCTGTCAGACCCAGTACTTAAGTCCATCATATTAATATATTACATATTATTCTTATTTGCTTATTGTCACTCTCCTCCCTTTAGAATGTAAGTACTATTAAGGCAAGAATTTTTGTGGTTTCTTTTCAACAGTACCTTGAACAGTTCCTGGCATGGAGTGGGAACTTGAATCAATATTTGTTAAAAGAATGAACGCCATTAGAAGGTTTTAAAAAATCACTCCATAAGTGTTTTAAAATTATTCACCTCTATAAAAGTATTTAAAAACTACTCACTTGAACTGGAGTCTTTTGGCAATGGAATGAAAAGCTTTCATGATAAAAAGTGTTACCAAAGTTTAAAACTATATAGACAGGGTACTTCCTACTAATACCCATTAAATTATTAGCCATGATTATGAAGCATGTAATAACATGGATGGACCTAGAGAACATTATGCTGAGTGAGTCTAGCCAAAAACTAAAAGACAAATACTGTATGGTCCCACTGATGTGAACGGACATTCGAGAATAAATTTGGAATATGTCATTGGTAACAGAGTCCAGCAGGAGGGAGAAACAGGGTAAGATAATGGGCAATTGGAGCTGAAGGGATACAGACTGTGCAACAGGACTAGATACAAAAACTCAAAAATGGACAGCACAATAATACCTAATTGTAAAGTAATCATGTTAAAACACTGAATGAAGCTGCATGTGAGCTATCAGTTTTTGTTTTGTTTTTACTATTACTTTTATTTTTTTCTCTATATTAACATTCTATATCTTTTTCAGTTGTGTTGCTAGTTCTTCTAAACTGATGCAAATGTACTAAGAAACGATGATCATGCATCGATGTGATGATGTTAAGAATTACTGATTGCATATGTAGAATGGTATGATTTCTAAATGTTGGGTTAATTTCTTTTTTTCCGTTAATTAAAAAAAAAAAAAAGAGAGAGAAGGGGTAATTGGAGCTGAAGGGATACAGACTGTGCAACAGGACTGGATATAAAAACTCAGAAATGGACAGCACAATACTACCTAATTGTAATGCAATTATGTTAAAACATTGAATGAAGCTGCATGTGAGGTATAGGTTTTTTTTTCTCTCTATTATCGTTTTAATTCTTATTCTGTTGTCTTTTTATTTCTTTTTCTAAATCGATGCAAATGTACTAAGAAATGATGAATATGCAACTATGTGATGATATCAAGAATTACTGATTGTACATGTAGAATGGAATGATTTCTAAATGTTTTGTTAATTTTTTTAATTAATAAAAAAAAAATAAAAATAAATAAATAAAAAAAAAAGGAGGTCCTGGATGACCCAGGAGAGAAGCAAAGAAACAACCTGTTAAAAGCTAATTACTATTCTAATTGTGTCAAGCTAATTAAGCAATGAAACCAGGTACCTGTGTTTTGCCTCCCTGTATGTTGGGTCCATCAAAATTTTAAAAGTTGGGCGTAAAAAAATTCTCAGTGATCACATAAGTATGATTATGTAAGCTTGAACACAAATAAACTGAGTCTGGATTGGATGGTAAAAAAAAAAAAAAACTATATAGACAGGGTACTTCCTACTAATACCCATTAAATTATTAACCATGAACTTTGGCCTCGGCACCCCAATTTATATATGTCTACCATATTGTGAAAAAAATATTTTTTTCAGTTTTAACAATGTCTGTAGTCATATATGATAATTTTAACTTAAAAAAACTTTATTAGAGATATAAACCACATATCTCTAATGAACACCTTTTTAAGGAGCCAATTCAGTATTTTTAAAAATACATTCACAAAACTGTGCAACTATCACTACTAATTCCAGAACATTTTCATCTCCACAAAAAGGAAACTCTCTGCCTAGTAAGTCACCCCCCATTCCTTCAATCTCTCAGCCTCACACAACCATTAATCTCCTTTCTGCCTCCATGGATTTGCCCATTCTGAGCATTTTATATAAATCATACACTATGTAATCTCTTCTGTCTGGCTTTTCTATCATTTGGCGCAACGATATCAAGATTCATCTACATTGTAGTATGTATCAGTATTTCATTCCCTTTTATGGCCAAATAATACTCAGTTGTTTATATGTATCATATTTTGGTTATCCATCCATCAGGTGATGGACATTTGGGTTGTTTCCACTTTTTGATGAATATGAATAATGCCACTATAAGCATTTGTATACAAGTTTTTGGTTAGACGTATGCTTTCAATTTTCTTGTGTATATACCTAAAAATGGAATTACTGGGTCATATAGTAAAATTTAACTATTTGTACAACTGCCTTTCTTCTAAAGTGGCCGCACCATTTTACAGTAACAAGGCTCCAATTTTTCTACATTGTCGCCTACACTCACTTTTCCTTTTTTATTTATTAAAGTCATTCTAGGGTGGACCATGGTGGCTCAGTGGGGAGAGTTCTCGCCTGCCATGCTGGAGACCCGGTTTGATTCCTGGTGCCTGCTCATGCAAAACAAAACAAAAAAAAGTAAAATCATTCTAATGAATGTGAAATGGTATCTTTCTGTGATTTTGATTTGTATTGCCTTAAAATAACTAATGATGATGAGCCATATATGGCTATTTAAAAGAAGATAAGGGAAAAGATTTAGAAAAGAAATAGAAACCCTCAAACTCTACTTCAACTGCCAGAATATTTAATTGTTCAAAGTCTGACCTTGTCAGTCTCTGAGGACCCTCACTCTTTTGTTGAATATGGGCTGTTATGGTCAAGTTCATGTATCAACTTGGCCAAGCTGTGGTACTGGTTTGTTTGCTTGGGCAAGTGCTGGCCTGTCTGTTGCCATTTGTAATCAGCCAAGGGGAGTGCCTTCTGCAATGACTGATGCTTAATCTAATCACTGGAAGCCTTTTAAGGGAGATTCAGAAGAGACATGTTCTCTTCCTGTTTTGGCTGGTGAGCCTCTCCTGTGGAGGAGTTCGTCCAGACCCTCTATCGGAATCGTCAGCTTCACAGCCTGCCCTGCGGATTCTGGACTCGGCATCCCCACGGTTACATGAGACACCTATAAATTTTTTATCTGCGAGTGTTTGCTGTTGATTCTGTTTCTCTAGAGAACCCTAACTTTAACACTGTTACCTATATAGTTTTCATCTTCTCTGTATTCTGGAGTACAGAGACCAAGGTTCAAAACTGATTGGTATGACTTTTAACCCTCAAAGTCAGTAAATTCTTACTTATATTCCAAAATCAGAAACCATACAGCTTACTAAAAAATCTACAAAGCCTTTACCCAACATATTCAACCTAGTAACGCAGAAGGAAACGATTCTTAAATGCAGAGTGAAGGCAGAGATTTGTAACCTTAATCCTTGGCCAGTATCTGGCACAAGCACTGTTCTAAATAAATGTTTTAAAGAAAGGTAATTTTCTAAAAATAAGGTTGGTGTTTAACTGGTCTTACCCTCAAGGGATTTTCATTGAGGTATGGAGGCTCTCCTTCTACCATCTCAATTGCCATGATACCTAGAGACCATATGTCCACTTTAGGACCATAAGCTTTCCGTGTAACCACCTCTGGTGCCATCCAATAAGGTGTTCCAACCATGGTACTTCGCTTGCTCTGCTCAGGGGTGATCTGGGCACAGAAACCAAAGTCAGCTACAAAACAAAACAAAGCAAAGCATCTGAGTTAATGGTTCCTATGGATGGTTTTATTAAAAGAATTCACTTTAAATGATATAAGTTCATTACATTTTGACTATTAAGCTGCTGGTTTTTTAAAGATGTTATTAATAAAATAAATCAGAATGGGTTCAAAATATTCTGATGATGCTATATATTCTTACTTGTTTACTTTCACTTACCAAAAGAAGAATGCAAATTATCAGGTGAGGTCTTTTATTCTAAATAATTAATTCTATCCTAAAACACTTAATAAAGTTGAAAGAGATCTCAAAAGTCACCAAAGGTGGACACCAAACAAACCCACTGAATAAAGAGAATCAGGCAAAGTCAGGAAGCAGACCACTACTGCACTTAAATAAACAGAAGTTACATAAATATTTATTATATGATAGATAAATATCATAATTTATTTAACATTCCCTTATTGTTAACATTTAGGACACTTTCAGTTTTTCCATATTACAAACAATATTGCACAGAATCCTCATACTTGTTGTGCAAAGGTCTAGTAATTCTCTCTCTCTTTTTTTTTTACATGGGCAGGTACCAGGAATCGAACCTGGGTCCTCTGGCATGGCAGGCAAGCATTCTGGCCTGCTGAGCCACCATGGCCCGCCCATGGGCTAGTAATTCTTGAAGACAGAGTCCTAAAAGAACAATCATTGGGTCAAAGAGTTATAGTTAAAACGAGTGCTTGTAATAAGCCAGGTACTGTTCCAGATGTCCTGTAAGAATTAACATAAAAATTTCCATGATCACCCTATGAGACATTATTATTATTATTATATATTATTATTTCCATTTTACAAACAGGGAAACTTAGGCAAATACATTTTTAAATAACTTGCCCAAGATCTAGTTCGTAGTGACAGGTCAAACTATTATACAAAAAATACTAAACCAGTTTACATTTGTTTCTACCAAAATGTAAAAGAATATCCATTTCCAACCTGCCCACAAAGATAACTAGATACTCCTTTTATATGGAGGGTATAACTTAAAAAAGAGATTTACAGTTGAAAATAGAGCCAAACCCTCCGGAGAAGGGGGGAAAAAAAGGTTTTGGTCCTTTGAGCCAAAAAATGCCTTGAATTTTGCTTTGTTGGAGAAACCTCAAAAGGGGTTCTTAAATCCTCCAGAAGGCACAACTGGAACTGAAAAGGGATTATAGGTAGCAGAAGAAAGGGAAGTTGGGGAAGTTCTCATGACTCTGTCTGGGACAGAAGATGATTAGAGAAAGTGGTTTACATGGGACTTTTCCCTTGTCATTCCTGAGGTCAGGGTAACAGAGCCAGCCCCACACTGTACATTATAGCGTTCTAAGAAATGCTGAACAGCTGATGAAAAATATATACTCTAAGAGATGGCAGAGACAAATTCAAGTTCATCTCTAGAAGATAGCTATATCATTAGGACAGTCCCATGCACTTTACATTTTCAATCCTCAGAATAATTCTCTGTGATTAGGAACTATTATTTTCCTTATTTACAAATGAGGAAATAGTTAAAGAGAAATAAGCAACTTGTTCAAAATGACTCAGCAAGCAGTCGCAGAAGTGATGTTTAAATCCAGGCTGTCCAGATTGAGTCCATGTTCTTTACCACTACAGTCCCTCCGCACAAAGTTGTTTTTTTGAGTTTGTTTGTTTTTAAGTTAAACAAAGGGCAGAAAATTGTAAGATAATCATATTTTTTGTTCAGTTATTACTCACTAAGTTTAACCGATCCTTCCATCCCCAAAAGCACATTATCACTCTTGATGTCTCTGTGGATCACTTGATTAGCATGTAAAAACTCCAATGCCTGTAAACACTAAACAGAAGAAAAACCCCTATTAATGAAACAATCCCTGGAAAATCTAATGGAGGTTTATGGATAGCAATTATGGCTGGAGCACTGCTTTCGGTACCCAGCAGAAGGAAAAAACATGCTTTCATATGCAAAGTTATGAAAAAAGAGGCCTTAATCAGGTCCTCTCTTTCTCCCAACCCACCAACGTCTGATCTTATCCAAAGATATTATTAAATACTGCAAATTTTGAAATTAAAGAACAGCATTGTCAATTAAATGAAAAGATTAAAGAGTGACGTGGTATGATGGCATTTTGTGGCTCACTGTCATAGAAAATTAATGACTTACCCCTATTATGAATATGCTATTTTCCCAAATTCTTCAACTCCTCAATACTGCCTAAATGTATTATAAGAAATCTAAACCCAGAGATTATGAACTTGTCATATTTCTGGCACTGATTAGTTGAGACCCTAAAAATATCACTCTGTCTTCAATGTTTTTTTTTTTTATTAATTAATGGAAAAAAAGAAATTAACCCAACATTTAGAAATGATACCATTCTACATATGCAATCAGTAATTCTTAACATCATCACATAGATGAATGATCATCATCATTTCTTAGTACATTTGCATCGGTTTAGAAGAACTAGCAACACAACCGAAAAAGATATAGAATGTTAACATAGAGAAAAAAAATAAAAGTAATAATAGTAAAAAAAACAAAAACAAAAACAAACAAACAAACAAAAAAACAAAACAAAAACCTATAGCTCAGATGCAGTTTCATTCAGTGTTTTAACACGATTACTTTACAATTAGGTATTATTGTGCTGTCCATTTTTGAGTTTTTGTATCTAGTCCTGTTGCAGTCTGTATCCCTTCAGCTCCAATTACCCATTATCTTACCCTGTTTCTAACTCCTGCTGGACTCTGTTACCAATGACATATTCCAAGTTTATTCTCGAATATCGATTCACATCATTGGGACCATACAGTATTTGTCTTTTAGTTTTTGGCTAGACTCACTCAGCATAATGTTCTCTAGGTCCATCCATGTTATTACATGCTTCATAAGTTTATCCTGTCTTAAAGCTGCATAATATTCCATCGTATGTATATACCACAGTTTGTTTAGCCACTCGTCTGTTGATGGACATTTTGGCTGTTTACATCTCTTTGCAATTGTAAATAATGCTGCTATAAACATTGCTGTGCAAATGTCCGTTTGAGTTTTTGCCCTTAATTCCTTTGAGTAGATTCCCAGCAATGGTATTGCTGGGTCGTATGGCAATTCTATATTCAGTTTTTGGAGGAACCGCCAAACTGCCTTCCACAGTGGTTGCACCATTTGACATTCCCACCAACAGTGGATAAGTGTGCCTCTTTCACTGCATCCTCTCCAGCACTTGTCATTTTCTGTTTTGTTGATAATGGCCATTCTGGTGGGTGTGAGATGATATCTCATTGTGGTTTTGATTTGCATTTCTCTAATGGCCAGGGACATTGAGCATCTCTTCATGTGTCTTTTGGCCATTTGTATTTCCTCCTCTGAGAGGTGTCTGTTCAAGTCTTTTTCCCACTTTGTAATTGGGTTGGCTGTCTTTTTGTTGAGTTGAACAATCTCTTTATAAATTCTGGATACAAGACCTTTATCTGATATGTCGTTTCCAAATATTGTTTCCCATTGTGTAGGCTGTCTTTCTGCTTTCTTGATTAAGTTCTTTGATGCACAAAAGTGTTTAATTTTGAGGAGTTTCCATTTATTTATTTCCTTCTTCAGTGCTCTTGCTTTAGGTTTAAGGTTCATAAAACTGCCTCCAATTGTAAGATTCATAAGATATCTCCCTACATTTTCCTCTAACTGTTTTATGGTCTTAGACCTAATGTTTAGATCTTTCATCCATTTTGAGTTAACTTTTGTGTAGGGTGTGAGATATGGGTCTTCTTTCATTCTTTTGCATATGGATATCCAGTTCTCTAGGCACCATTTATTGAAGAGACTGTTCTGTCCCAGGTGATTGGCTTGACTGCCTTATCAAAGATCAAATGTCCATAGATGAGAGGGTCTATATCTGAGCACTCTAATCGATTCCATTGGTCGATATATCTATCTTTATGCCAATACCATGCTGTTTTGACCACTGTGGCTTCATAATATGCCTTAAAATCAGGCAGTGCAAGACCTCCAGCTTTGTTTTTTTTCCTCAAGATACTTTTAGCAATTCGGGACACCGTGCCCTTCCAGATAAATTTGCTTATTGGTTTTTCTATTTCTGAAAAATAAGTTGTTGGGATTTTGATTGGTATTGCATTGAATCTGTAAATCAATTTAGGTAGGATTGACATCTTAACTATATTTAGTCTTCCAATCCATGAACACGGTATGCCCTTCCATCTATTTAGGTCTTCTGTGATTCCTTTTAGCAGTTTTTTGTAGTTTTCTTTATATAGGTTTTTTGTTCCTTTAGTTAAATTTATTCCTAGGTATTTCATTCTTTTAGTTGCAATTGTAAATGGGATTCGTTTCTTGATTCCCCCGTCAGATTGTTCATTACTAGTGTATAGAAATGCTACAGATTTTTGAATGTTGATCTTGTAACCTGCTACTTTGCTGTACTCATTTATTAGCTCTAGTAGTTTTGTTGTGGATTTTTCCGGATTTTCGACGTATAGTATCATATCGTCCGCAAACAGTGATAGTTTTACTTCTTCCTTTCCAATTTTGATGCCTTGTATTTCTTTTTCTTGTCTAATTGCTCTGGCTAGAACCTCCAACACAATGTTGAATAACAGTGGTGATAGTGGACATCCTTGTCTTGTTTCTGATCTTAGGGGGAAAGTTTTCAATTTTTCCCCATTGAGGATGATATTAGCTGTGGGTGTTTCATATATTCCCTCTATCATTTTAAGGAAGTTCCCTTGTATTCCTATCTTTTGAAGTGTTTTCAATAGGAAAGGATGTTGAATCTTGTCAAATGCCTTCTCTGCATCAATTGAGATGATCATGTGATTTTTCTGCTTTGATTTGTTGATATGGTGTATTACATTAATTGATTTTCTTATGTTGAACCATCCTTGCATACCTGGGATGAATCCTACTTGGTCATGATGTATAATTCTTTTAATGTGTTGTTGGATACGAATTGCTAGAATTTTATTGAGGATTTTTGCATCTATATTCATTAGAGAGATTGGCCTGTAGTTTTCTTTTTTCGTAATATCTTTGCCTGGTTTTGGTATGAGGGTGATGTTGGCTTCATAGAATGAATTAGGTAGTTTTCCCTCCGCTTCAATTTTTTTGAAGAGTTTGAGGAGAGTTGGTAGTAATTCTTTCTGGAATGTTTGATAGAATTCATATGTGAAGCCGTCTGGTCCTAGGACTTTTCTTTTTAGGAAGCTTTTGAATGACTAATTCAATTTCTTTACTTGTGATTGGTTTGTTGAGGTCATCTATGTCTTCTTGAGTCAAAGTTGGTTGTACATGTCTTTCCAGGAACCCATCCATTTCCTCTAAATTGTTGTATTTATCAGCGTAAAGTTGTTCATAGTATCCTGTTATTACCTCCTTTATTTCTGTGGGGTCAGTAGTTATGTCTCCTCTTCCATTTCTGATCTTATCTATTTGCATCCTCTCTCTTCTTCTTTTTGTCAATCTTGCTAAGGGCCCATCAATCGTGTTGATTTTCTCATAGAACCAACTTCTGGTCTTATTGATTTTCTCTATTGTTTTCATGTTTTCAATTTCATTTATTTCTGCTCTAATCTTTGTTATTTCTTTCCTTTTGCTTGCTTTGGGATTAGTTTGCTGTTCTTTCTCCAGTTCTTCCAAGTGGACAGTTAATTCCTGCATTTTTGCCTTTTCTTCTTTTCTGATATAGGCATTTAGGGCAATAAATTTCCCTCTTAGCACTGCCTTTGCTGCGTCCCATAAGTTTTGATATGTTGTGTTTTCATTTTTATTCGCCTCGAGGTATTTGCTAATTTCTCTTGCAATTTCTTCTTTGACCCACTCGTTTAGGAGTGTGTTGTTGAGCCTCCATGTATTTGTGAATTTTCTGGCACTCGGCCTATTATTGATTTCCAACTTCATTCTTTTATGATCCGAGAAAGTGTTGTGTATGATTTCAATCTTTTTAAATTTGTTAAGACTTTCTTTGTGACCCAGCACATGGTCTATCTTTGAGAATGATCCATGAGCACTTGAGAAAAAGGTGTATCCTGCTGTTGTGGGATGTAATGTCCTATAAATGTCTGTTAAGTCTAGCTCATTTATAGTAATATTCAGATTCTCTATTTCTTTATTGATCCTCTGTCTAGATGTTCTGTCCATTGATGAGAGTGGTGAATTGAAGTCTCCAACTTTTATGGTATATGAGTCTATTTCCCTTTTCAGTGTTTGCAGTGTATTCCTCACGTATTTTGGGGCATTCTGGTTCGGTGCATAAATATTTATGATTGTTATGTCTTCTTGTTTAATTGTTCCTTTTATTAGTATATAGTGTCCTTCTTTGTCTCTTTTAACTGTTTTACATTTGAAGTCTAACTTGTTGGATATTAGTATAGCCACTCCTGCTCTTTGCTGGTTGTTATTTGCATGAAATATCTTTTCCCAACCTTTCACTTTCAACCTATGTTTATCTTTGGGTCTAAGATGTGTTTTATCTGTAGACAGCATATAGAAGGATCCTGTTTTTTAATCCATTCTGCCAATCTATGTCTTTTGATTGGGGAATTCAGTCCATTAACATTTAGTGTTATTACTGTTTTGATAATATTTTCCTCTAACATTTTGCCTTTTGTATTATATATTATCATATCTGACTTTCCTTCTTTCTACACTCTTCTCCATACCTCTCTCTTCTGTCTTTTCGTATCTGACTCTAGTGCTCCCTTTAGTATTTCTTGCAGAGCTGGTCTCTTGGTCACAAATTCTCTCAGTGACTTTTTGTCTGAGAATGTTTTAATTTCTCCCTCATTTTTGAAGGACAATTTTGCTGGATATAGGAGTCTTGGTTGGCAGTTTTTCTCTTTTAGTAACTTAAATATATCATCCCACTGTCTTCTAGCTTCCATGGTTTCTGCTGAGAAATCTACACATAGTCTTATTGGGTTTCCCTTGTATGTGATGGATTGTTTTTCTCTTGCTGCTTTCAAGATCCTCTCTTTCTCTTTGACCTCTGACACTGTAACTAGTACCTGTCTTGGAGAGCGCCTATTTGGGTCTAATCTCTTTCGGGTGCGCTGTACTTCTTGGATCTGTAATTTTAGGTCTTTCATAAGAGTTGGGAAATTTTCAGTGATAATTTCTTCCATTAGTTTTTCTCCTCCTTTTCCCTTCTCTTCTCCTTCTGGGACACCCACAACACGTATATTTGTGCGGTTCATATTGTCCTTGAGTTCCCTGATACCCTGTTCAAATTTTTCCATTCTTTTCCCGATAGTTTCTGTTTCTTTTTGGAATTCAGATGTTCCATCCTCCAAATCGCTAATTCTATCTTCTGTCTCTTTAAATCTATCATTGTAGGTATCCACTGTTTTTTCCAGCTTTTCTACTTTGTCCTTCACTTCCGTAAGTTCTGTGATTTGTTTTTTCAGTTTTTCTATTTCTTCAGCCCATGTCTTCTTCATGTCCTCCCTGAATTTATCGATTTTGTTTTTGAAGAGGTTTTCCATTTTTGTTCGTATATTCAACATTAGTTGTCTCACCTCCTGTATCTCATTTGAACTATTGGTTTGTTCCTTTGACTGGGCCATATTCTCAATCTTCTGAGCGTGGACCATTATCTTCTGATGGCGTCTGGGCATTCAGTCAGATTTCCCTGGGTGTCGGACCGAACAGGTTGTAAGATTTTTCTGTGAAATCTCTGGGTTCTGTTTTCCTTATCCTGCCCAGTAGGTGGCGCTCATGGCACACGTTTGTCTCACGTGTTTGGAAGGGATCCCCCCGGTCACCGTTTTCCGCGGCCTTGGGATTTCCGATCCAATTCTCTCAGTTGGTCCGGGGAGCCGCACGTGGTGGGGGCGTCAGCCGCCGTGGCTTGAGGGGACCTTGTGGCTCCTATTATTAATGCCCCTATTGGTGTTTGGTTGGACCCAGTCCCTGCCACCGTCGGAAATTCTCTCCTCTGCCTGGAGGGGTGCCGGTCGCTGGCCGCCGCGGCCTAGGGAACTTGCCACTGGACCAGGAAGACGCCCGCGGGGGAGGGGTGCCAGTTGCCGGCCACCGTGGCTTGGGTAGCCCTCTGATCCTAGACTCGTAGCCGGTCCAGGAAGCCGCCCGCAAAAGAGGGGCGCCGGCTGCCACGGCTTGGGAAACTTGCCTCTCCGAGACTCTCAGCCGGCCCAGGAAGGAGGGAGGGAGGTGCTCCGGCCGCCAGCAGCCGCTGCTCGGGGAATCGCGCGCCGTTCGGGGATCTCACCGCAGCAGAGTCTCGCAGTCAGTCTAGCCAGTCCAGACTGGGGTACGCTGTGTGTCCATTCCGTGCCGTGGCCCCGGGAGCTGTTCTGCACTGTTTCTGTTCACCTAGTAGTTGCTCTGGAGGAGGAACTAAGACGCGCGTATCTTACTAAGCCGCCATCTTGGCCCCCTCTGCCTGTCTTCAGTGTTCTTAATTACAAAATGATGGGTAGGTCTATACAATTTCTAGGCTTTTTAAGGTTTAAAGTACTAAGGCTATAAAACATTTTGTAAATATGTCCAGGCTCTTTAGAAATTATTTCAACAGTACAGAATAAACTTGTGAGTGTGCCCTTTTGAATTTGAGATATTCAGAAATCTAATCAATGCAAACCACCAGAAGTGTTTAAAATTCTGGACAGTGTGGTTCCATCCAGTTGTCCATCAATGTGATGAAAGACATTTTCTCCATTTCTTCTTCCATTATAAGACTTTACATAGGTTGTATCCACAATCTGGACACTATGACAAAAGAATAACTTTCTCTAATGCCATACTTCAGAAAGCTTTGGGTGAAAAAGTAAGGAAAACCACCTGCTTTGTTCCTTAACACAAGAAAGATGAGATTTTTAAAAATGTGTTTGAACCCATGTTTTCAAACATAAACTGAGAGTATAAATTATAAACTTGGAAAAAGTTGTATTTTTATTTCTTATTCCATCAGTGAAGAGCAACAAAGTCTGCCCATCTTTGAACAAAGAAAATCGCACCCAAGATATTATTTTATTTATTAAAAAAACAACAACAGATAAACAGTGCATTATCACAGATATTCTATTTTGTCTTATGGAAGAAAACTCAAATGAATGTCAGAAGAATTCCTAACATAATTAATTTTGATATCAATTATGAAAAAAATTATTAGAAAAACAAATTAATGATGAACAAATAAATTCTTAAGCTTTTTTCATCTTTTAAGTGACCAAATGTTCTTTGTTAAGGGATATCTTACTCACAACTATTAAATAAGAGTTCTTATTTCCTTCCATCCTAAAATAACCAAAGGAAATATTCCTTAGGGAGGTAGAGCACAATTAACTTAGAATTAATTTTTTCAAAGAAAGTATTTTTTTAACATATTCGATAAAAGATGAAAAAGGAAAGCATCATATGTACTATTCTTTAAGAACTAAGTTTTTAATTCACTTATGTACCACTGTAAAATTGCTGAAAGTCAATTAATAGAAAAAAGGATATAATTTTATGAAGTTTTATAATTTTGACCTTTGTCATAATGAGTCCTAGGATTTTAGAAGAATGTTTCAATGACAATAAGCAAACAATTAACTTAACTCTGCAGAAAAAGACAGAAGGAAGGCTTGTCTGGCTTAGACTTATAGCAATTTGGTTGAATTCTACTGGCTGAAACAAATTGTCTAGAAATTCATTAATGAAAATAAACAACCAGCTTCTTCACTCCTGTGAGGTAAAAAAAAAAAGTCAGAAGCAGATATATTGATATTTAACATGTTTTCTGCTTTGCCTGGGATAGTCCTAGTTTCCATCTTTGAATGGCGTACTTTTAGTGTCACTCCTATTACTCTAAAGTGTCCTAGTTTGGATGATAAATTATGGTCACCCTATGAAATTTACCTGTGAAATTGGGTTCTTCTAAGGTCCAAGCTTCATTTCCAAAGTGTCCGAGTTTGGATGATAAATTATGGTCACCCTATGAAATTTGCCTGTGAAATTGGGGTCTTCTAAGGTCCAAGCTTCATTTCCAAATTTACTTATACATAAAAGAAAGGGTTGAAAACTTCCAGAGAATTTGCAGAGAAATGACTTCACACAGCCAAACTTATCTTTGCAGAAAAACTTCACTCTTTTGCACTTCCTTCTAAACACAGATCACCAAAACTTATCAAAAATGAAACACACACACCTCTCTGCATACAGCAGCAATCTGTGCTTCATCCATACAGGTTTCTGTTACAACATCAGTAAGTGACCCACCAGCAAGGTACTCCATTACCACAAACAATTCATCTCCCATCAGGTAACTAAAAACAGAACAAATAAAACAAACTCGCATTATTAGTCTTTCTAAATACATTGACCCTCTACATTGAACAATTTGCTGCTAACTTTAATTCTGCTGACTATCTGCAGTAAGAAACTCCAATTCAATAGGAAACATGGAAGTGAAATTTTTCCTTCCTCTTCTCCCATTACCCCAGTTGCCAGCAGGCCAACGTAAACAAAACACACCTCAGGACCAAGCAAATGACTGCTAGAAAGCTTCTAAGGTCGCTGCTGATGGGAATGATGAGTCAAATATCCAGAATTCAGAGACTGTTTACAGAATGTTCTAACAATCCTGATTACTCAGGTAGCAGAAGATTAGAAATAGCCAAGTAGAAGAACTTGAAAGATTTCAAATGTTAGGCACCCTACTACTTTGAGCTAGGAGATTTAAGAGATAGAAAGAACACTGAAAAGCTGCTATTTAACGGCACAGAAAAATAACTGATGTTCATTCAATCACCTTGAATGATTTTAAAGTTAAACTATGCCCACAATTATAATTTGGGCATGTATATATATTATTCCAATGAAAATAACCCTATATTATAGGAATTATTAGCCCTGCTTTACTAAGAAGGGGACTGAGGCTTGGAAAAGTTAATTAACTCATCCAAGGTCACATAGCTGGTAGTTAACAGAGCCAGAATCTGAAGCCAATTACAACTGATTCTAAACTATGGCATATTCAAACCACCACGTTACTGACTTGAACTATTACTTTAACAAGCAAGGAAATGTAAATTTTGGTTTAAGTCTCCAGGTATCTGGAGAATTTACTTTTACAAACACAGTCCTCATAACTAGGGCTAAAGTCCAAAACATATTATCTTTTTCCTATTCTAAACAGATTTAAGTATGGAAAAAGAAAATCACCCATAATCCTCTAATGTCATATGACCACTACTATCTTTTTCATTTTCTACTATTCTTTTACGCACATATATAAAGCTTAAAATAAAAAACAAAAACAGCTGTAATAACATACACAGAAATACTGCTTTTTCACTCCACTATTTAACATCAATTGCCAAGATAGACAAACATTCACTATTAGCCCATGAAGGACAGCATTTAAAATAAAAATTGACCTAAAAGTTAAAAAACTGTGTGGCCAATCTCACACCTGCTAGTTAAAACAAGAATAAGTCAGTTGCTCCTTAATGTTTGTGCTTCTGATCATTTGCACCGAACATAAGCTCCATCAACAATGTCCTCTGTCTTCCCTCTTGCCAATTAACATCCATGTAGGAAAAAGACTTTCCAAAGTACGATGTGCTGTTTTACCTCTTCTCTTCCTCCTTTAAAGCTTACTTCTTAGCATTGCATTTTGTTCTAGTCTAATGAAAGTGGCCAAGTACTGTCCTCCCCCCCTAAATTTTCAAATTCTAGTACTAACATTGTAGAAATATTAATATTTACCTGTCCAAGAAGTTAACTATGTTGGGATTCTTTAATTCTTTCATCACTAAAATCTCATTAATGATCAATTCCTTCTTAGGCTGTTTCTGTAAATTTATCTGTTTTATAGCAACCTATAAGGGGAATAGAAATTTTTTTAAAAAGCAGAAAACCAGGCGGGCCACAGTGGCTCAGCAGGCAGAGTTCCCACCTGCCATGCCGGAGACCCAGGTTTGGTTCCTGATGCCTGCCCATGCAAAAAAAAACAGAAGACATTTCCTAATTATCTTAGAAAATTATACATACCAACCAGTTAATAATTTCATTTATTGTTTATACATTGTATTTTACAATGAGATTATTACTTACTCATAGGTGACACTTTTACTACCATAGTGCCTACACACAATGTTTTGCAGTATATAAAGCCTAAATATTTTTAGCTTTATCTTGAAGTTGACTAACTGATCCAAGGCCAGCCCAGAGCCAGGAATTAATCCTCTTTTCATTCTAACCTGGAAAAATGATTTTTAAATATCTGCTTATTTATCAAACTATATTTATAATTCCTTCTTGTTCCCCTTAATGAGTAAAGTGCTTTAAAATTACACAGGGCTGTGTTTACAACATACTAAATTTGGAAAGATATTCCCACTGATTACTCTCAGGTTTATCTAGTTTCCTTCTACATTAAAATCTAAGCAACACCCAGAAATGCAAAAAAAAGTAGATACCTCCTGTCCCAATGCCACATCAGTAGCAGTAAAAACTGTACCAGAGGCCCTAGAGGGAGAAAAGACACAACCAGGTTTAAGGTTTCTAAATCACTATCATTTATCACATTCAAATACTTTATACCTTTAACAACAACAACAATAATAATAAAGAACATTTAGGATTTAATATCTTTAAAAGGAAAGGGGAAAGTTAAGAGAAAGCAGTAATCCTTGTGTCAAAACATAAAACTGTGATAAAATTTTAGATCTACATAAAGGTATAAAGAAAAATATAATATGCATCCATGTATCCACTTCCCTGATTAAGATAACATTTAAAGATTTCTGGTGTGCCCTTTTTGATGGCATCATCCCTTCTACCTAAGGTAAAGTGTTTGGTGCTGATACTGTGCTTGATGTGCATCATCTGCATTCATTTCTCCATATTCAAGTATATAGGACATAGGTGTGCATCCCTATAGAATATGTTTAGTATAATTTCTAACTTTGTACAAATGGTTCCACTTATGTGTATTTTTCTACAACATGCTATTTTTATTCAACATTGTAACTGTGATGGTCATCCATATGGATAAATATTATTTTTTCATTAATTTTAACAGCTATATAAATATACTACAATTTACCCATTACCATGCTCATGAATATTAAGATGATTTTCAATTTTTTCTTTTCAAGTAAACATTACAGTTGAACTTATTTCTTAAAAAGAAACACATAAGTGGGACAGAACTCCTGGGATGAGCCAGGACTGGCATCATGGGACTAAGATGGCCTTCTTGATCAAAGAGAGGAAGAGAAAAATGAGACAAAATAAAGTTTCAGCAGCTGAGAGATTTCAAAGAGAGTTGAGAAATTATCCTGAAGGTTATTCTTATGCATTATATAGATATCCCTTTTTAGTTTATGGTGTATTGAAGCGGCTGGAGGGAAGTACCTGAAACTGTTCAACTGTGTTCCAGTAGCCTTGATTGTTGCAGAGGACTGTATAAAGATAAAACTTCCAGAATTTGACTGTGTGATTGTGAAAACTTTGTGTCTGATGCTCTTTTGATCCAAGGTATGGACAGATGAATTAAAAAATACAGATAAAAAATAGGTAATAGGGGTAAAATAAATTGGGTAATTGGAAATACTAGTGGTCAATGCGAGGGGAGGGGTAAGGGGTAAGGGATGTATGAATCATTTCCTTTTTATTTCTTTTTCTGGAGTCATGCAAATGTTCTAAAACATGATCATGGTGATGAATACACAACTATAATGATTATATTGTGAGCCACTGATTGTACACCACGTAGTTGACAAAAACCAGAGGATCAATAGTCTCAAAGATCAAGATTTTGATTAGAGTACATGTTTTTATTGCCTATAATCTTGCAGTAAATATTCTCATTGTTTTTAATATATATTTGACTGGCAAATGTTGCAACCATCTAATCCCTTAATACCAAGGAGAAAAGATATTCAAGAAGAAACAAAGTTGGAAAAGGGAAATAGGGAGTAATGAAGAAACAAATTGGAAACCGGAAATGGGAAGACATACGGGTGCAGGGTTTCTTTCTAGGGTGATGGGAAAGGTCCAGTCACAAATGGTGGTGAGGGTAGCACAACACTGAATGGGATAAATTCCACTGAACTGTATGTTTGGAACTGGCTGAGATGGGAAATTTTATGTTGTATATATGTTTATATACACGAGAGAAAGAGAGAGAAAGACACTAAAGAGACAATGACAATTAAATGCAGCACATGATCCTGGACTAGATCTAATAATGGAGGAGAAAAATGCCCAAAGGACACTACTGAGTCATACGAAAAAACTGGAAAAGACACTGTAAAAATGGGATTAATCCCACTGAATTATATGCTTGGGATGGAAATTTTATGTTGAACATGTTTATACACACAAAAGAGAGATACTAAAGAGACAATGACAAGTAAATGCAGTATACGATCTTGGACTGGATATAATAATGGAGGAGAAAAATGTCCAAAATGACATTATTGTGTCATATGAAAAAATTAGAAATGGACTGTAAACTTTATATTAATGTTAAATTTCTTGAACATCATATAGTGAATACCCTTATTTTTAGGAAATGCACATCGAAATATTAAGTGCTCAAGGAGCATAATATATACAACCTACTCTCAAATGTCTAGAAAGACAGGTGGATGATGAAAGGAAAGAAGGAAGGAAGGGTAGATAAACTGTTAAAAGTTGGTGGGTCTGGGTATCTGGATGGAGAGAGATACTGGAGTTCTCTGTATGGGTTTTGTGTTACTTTTCCTACTGTCCTGTGAGTTTGAAAGTATTTCAAAATTAAAAGTTAAATAAAAAATAAAAACCAACAGTCTTTCATGTGGGAGACCTGGGTTCGATTCCAGGACCACGCACCCAAAAAATAATAATTAAAAAAAAAAAACGATGGTGTAAAAGCATTGCTAGCTAGTATAGTTTTTCTTTTTAAAAAAACAGTATGTAGAAATAACTGTATTATTATTATTATTATTATTATTATTATTTACACAAATCCCCAAGGGTTCCACTCAAGCGCTCAAGGTCAGTAGGCAAAAGAGGTATCATGCGGTACACCTAGGAAGATCTTAACATGGTGATAACAACCACATATACTTACCCTTGACCAATTTTTTCATATCTTGTATATTTTTTCTTGGGGTCACCTATGCTGACAATAGTTCCTATTTTAAACAAAACAACAAAACATTGGACGCTCAGTCAAGAATTCTGAAATAGTAAATTAATTTTGGTATCATTACTTCTTTTAATAAACACCACTCAGGAGAGAACAAGTGGTTTTCACACATAACACTTAAAGTTTCAAAACTAATGTTTACTTCAAACACAAAACACTAAAGAAACTTAAGTAATAAAAGTAAAAGAGTATCAGAAGCAAGAAGACACATTATTTTCCTCTTAAAGAAAGTCTTGCTTATTCTGTTACTTTCCCCCCCAAAATCACTTTTTAGGTGACCATCCATCCCAGTTTGCCCAGAACTGAAGGGTCTTCCAGGATGTGGGACCTGTGGTTTTAAAACCAATTAAATTCAAGTTGGTCACCCTATTGTTTTCATTCTTACCTGAAATGTATTTGTCTAATGGTAAGTTACTATCATAAATAATATATGAATGATAGCCAAAAGAATAATGAACCTAAATGGCTTTTCTAATTCTCCCAGTATATCCTTTTCTATCCATACTTTTAGGAAAATACTTTTCAGTTTAAAGATCACTCTAATACAAACTAAGCATACATTGGTTTTAGGAAAGTGCACAAAGTCATTGCTAAGGGACAGGTTTTAAAATTAGGTTGTTCGACATAAAATCACAATTTATATTCTTATTACACAGCAAGTCAAAACATAAGAAAACCACACTAAATTTTTACTTGTTCAAGGTAAAAGAAGTCAGGGAAATATAAAAGAAACTCATGAAAACAACCCAATTTTACACAGATACCCAACTTCAAGTTAGCCATTTAGGCTGAAGACAAGAAGCAGTGAAACAGGATCTACAATAAGATGCTAAGGGCAAAAAGGCACTAAAAGGATCAGGGACCTGATGGTTAAAGGTCGCAAATGAATAGTTACAAATATAGTTCTAATTTATTTTAAAACAAAGTAGCTCCCCTAAAAAGGGGGATTTTACATATGTCTACAGAATGGCAGAGTGAAAGCATGTTTACGTTTTAAATTGAGAAATTAAGACCAAATAAATGGGGGACACAATGTTCAAAACAATTCATCTATGAAGTATTTTTCCTTGATCCCTATAGGCTAGTGTTCTTCACTTCAAATTATAGCTGTAGTGGACTTGCAATCAGGTGGTATTGCTACCTTTTCCCTCACACTGTGTCCATTATTCCCAATGCTCAATCTAGGCCAATAGGAGTTGATGGGTGGAAAAGGAAAACAGAAAAAATATTTTCCCTTGGAAAAGACTTTATGCTTACACATGTATCTATACAGGAAGGTCAACTTGCTTAGTTATTAAGGAACATAATGTAGGTTCAAACTGAGAAGCTATAGGCATTCATAAATAAATACAAATTGCCTTTTACAAGATTCCCAACTATTGTCCCTTAGCTTTGGTCTTGAGGGGAAATAGCATTGCTTCCAAAGATACTGACTATTGGGCAGGCCACAGTGGCTCAGCAGGCAGAGTTCTCACCTGCCATTCCAGAGATGGGGTTCGTTTTCCCAGTGCCTGCCCATGCAAAAAAAAAAAAAAAAAAACCCAAACAACAACAAAAAGATACTATTGCAGAGATCCTGCTCACTAGTTATCTTTTAGAGGACTAGTAAACTAGCAAAGAAGAGCACTACTTTGGCTTCACTAGATTTTAATTGAAGCTTTTTTCCCTATAAGGTAACAATTTATTCCTTATGCTTTAAGCCAAGATACAAGGTACAAATTAAAATCCACCTGAGATAAATGTTTCAAGAGTGCTAACACTTGAAGAACAATACAAAATGTAGTTAACATACTTAATTTCTCCATAATCTCTTCATCTGTCATCTTGGTCTTCTTTTTCTGTTTCTCTGAAGACTTGGCACCACCATCAACATTGGAATCACCAACTGGCGCAGGGATAGGGTCAATTACAGACCGTGTGTAAATCTGCAGAGAGAAAGTTTGTAAGACTGAGATTTAAGGAAAAATATTTTCAGGTATTCTTACTGGCATGCTCTTCAGTCCTTTGATTTTTTAACCAAAACTAAGTTGTCTCTTTCACTGTTCTAAGGAATGAGAATAATATCTGTAGACTGTAAAAAAGTCATGTAAATAAGAAAAAGAAATGCAAAACACTTTTCTTTGGTGTATCATATATTGTATTAAAAACGGGTGGGGCAAATGAAATCAGAAAGACAGATGATAAAGACTGTGATGGTATAATCTAGGAATGCCTAGAGTGTATAATGATAGTGACTAAATGTACAAATTTTAAAAATGTTTTTGCATGAAGAAGAACAAAGAAATGTCATTAGTGCAGGGTGCTGAAAATAGATAGTAATGAATATTTTAAAATTTTACCTTATGTGTAAAACTAAAGCAAAAAATGTTTATTTGGTACAAAATTTATATTTTGACTAGTGCATTTCCTAATATAACTTAAGTAGACAGCTCAATTGAACACCATAAGTACATGGAACCTTGAGTAGGACATGAGATTTTGTGGGTTTGTCCAGAGTGATGCCCTGATAAATCCCAGAGTGATTTGATCAGTGAGTGGAAAAGTGTTTGCAAAGTCCCCTTCAGGGAATGATGAGAGAGGGGGAAAATTCAACTTCCCCAAGTTGAATTCTTGATATTCTTACAAGCAGTACAGACAATCAAAGCTATAGGCTAAGCACACAATCTTGGGGTATGTTCATATGAAACTTAACCCCACAAAGAATAGGTCAAGCTTACTTAAAATTAGGCCTAAGAGTCACCCCCAAGAGAATCTCTTTTGTTGCTCAGATGTGGCCTCTCTCTCCAGCCAACACAACAAGCAAACTCACCCCCCTTCCCCTGTCTACATAAGACATGACTCCCTGGGCGTGGACCTTCCAGGCAATGTGGGACAGAAATCCTGGAATGAGCTGAGACTCAGCATCAAGGGACTGAGAAAACCCCCAGAATGAGCTGAGACTCAGCATCAGGGGACTGAGAAAACCTTCTCGACCAAAAGGGAGAAGAGTGAAATGAGACAAAAGAACGTGTCAATGGCTAAGAGATTCCAAACAGTCGAGAGGTTATCCTGGAGGCTATTCTTACGCATTAAATAGATATCACCTTGTTAGTCAAGATGCAGTGGAGAGGCTGGAGGGAACTGCCTAAAAATGTGGAGCTGTGTTCCAGGAGTCACGTTTCTTGAAAATGATTGTCTAATGATATAGCTTTCACAATGTGACTGTGTGGTTGTGAAAAAAAGAGGGTGCAGGTCACAGTGGCTCAGCAGGCAGAGCTCTCTCCTGCCATGCCAGAGACCTGGATTTGATTCCTGGTGCCTGTCCATGCAAAAAAATGGGGGGGGGGGGGGGGGGGCGCCCAAAAGACATGAACACACACATCTCAGAAGACGAAATACAAATGGCTAAATGAAAAGATGCTCAACTTCACTGGCTATTAGGGCAATGCAAATTAAAACCACAATGAGATATCATCTTACACCTACCAGAATGGCCATTAACAAAAAAAAAACAGAAGAAAATGACAAGTGCTGGAGAGGATGTGGCAAAAGAGGCATTCTTTTCCACTGTTGGTGGGCATGTCAAATGGTACAACCGTTGTGGAAAGCAGTTTGGTGGTCCCTCAGGAAGCTAAGTATAGAATTGCCATTTGATCCAGCAATACCACTGCTAAGTATCTATTCAGAGGACATGAGTGCAAGGACACAAACGGACATTTGCACACTAATGTTTATAGCAGCATTATTTACAATTGCCAAGAGATGGAAACAACCAAAATGTTCATCAACAGATGAGTGGCTAAACAAGCTATGGTATATACATATGATGGAATATTACGCAGCTGTAAGAAGGAATAAAGTCATGAAGCATTTAACAACATGGATGGATCTTGAAGACATTATGCTGAGTGAAATTAGCCAGAAACAAAAGGACAAATACTATATAGTCTCACTGATATGTATTAATTAACATTAATGAGTGAACTTAGAGAATTTCAGTTAAGAACACAGGTTATCAGGAGATAGAAATAGGGTAGAGATTGGGTAATTGGTGCTGAAGGAATACAGATTGTGCAACAGGACTGATTGTCAAAATTCAGAAATCGATAGCACAATACTACTTGATTATGGTACATTAATGTAGGTACACTGAATGAAGCTGAATGTGAGAATGACAGAGATTTTGGCTAGGGGCATGTATGAAACCAGAAGGAAAGATAGATGATAAAGACTGAGACGGCATAATTTAGGAGTGCCTACGGTGTACAATGATGGGATTAAATGTACAAATTAAAAAATGTTTTTGCATGAGGAAGAACAATGGAATGTCAGTATTGCAGGGTGTTGAAAGTAGATGGACATTCATATATTTTAAAGCTTCAATTTCTATGTGAGACTAAAGGAAGAAATGTTTATTTGGTGCAAAATTTATATTTTGACTAGTGCATTTCCTAATTTAACTTTTATGGTCAGTTTAGTTGAACAGCATAAGTACATAGAACTGTGAATAGGGCCATGAGATTTTGTTGTTTTGCTAAGGTTAGCGCAATGCCCCGTTAAATCCCAGAGTGATCTGAACAGTGAATAAAGAAGTATTTGCAAAGTCCCCTTGGGGGAATGGGTAAAAAGGGGGAAATATTCAACTTCCCCATTGGGAGAATTTCTGATATTCTTGCAAACACTGGGGAAAACCAAGTCAATAGGCTGAGACCTTGATCTTGGCATTCGCCCCTATGAAACTTATCCCTGCAAAGGATAGGCTAAGCTTATTTGAAATTAGGCCTAAGAGTCACTCCCAGAGAACCTCTTTTGTTGCTCAGATGTGGCCCCTCTCTCTCTAAGCCACCATGGCAAGTGAACTCACTGTCCTCATCCTTCTACATGGGACATGACTCCCAGGGGTGTAAACCTCCCTGGCAACATGGGACAGAAATCCTGGGATGAGCTGGGACTTGGCATCAAGGGACTGAGAAAACCTTGACCAAAAGAGGGAAGATAGAAATGAGACAAAATAAAGTGTCAATGGCTGTGAGATCTCAAACAGAGTTGAGAGGTTATCCCAAAGGTAATTCTTACACATTATATAGATATCCCTTTTTAGTTTCTGGTGTATTTGAGTGGCTAGAGGGAAGTACCTGAAACTGTAGAGCTGTGTTCCAATAGTCATGCTTCTTGAAGATGACTGCACAAGGATATGCTTTTACAATGTGAATGTGAAAACCTTGTGTCTGATGCTCCTTTTATCTAAGGTATGGACAGATGAGTAAAAACTATGGATAAGAAATAAACAGTAGGGGAAATAAAGGTTAAAATAAATTGAGTATATTGAAATACTAGTGGTCAATGAGAGGGAGGGGTAAGAGGTGTGGGATATAAGTTCTTTCTTTTTTACTTATTTTGCTGGAGAGATGCAGATGTTGAAAAAAATGATCATGGTGATGAATACACACCTATGTGACGATATTGTGAGCCACTGAATGTATACCATGTACAGAATGTATGTATGTTTGTTAAGGTTTACAATATAGATATTGAAAAAAAACAACACCAAACGAACAAACAAAAAAAGTCTGTCTACAATTTCTCCCTTACGTATATACCCAAAAGAACTGAAAGCAGGGAGCAGGCATTTGCACACTGATGCTCATGGCAGCATTATTCACAACTGTCAAAAGATGGAAGCAACTCAAGTTTCCATCAACTGATGAACTGATAAATAAAATGTGGTATATGCACATAACAGAATGGTATTCAACCATAAAAAGGAATGAAGTCCTGATACATGTGATAATACGGATGAATTTTGAAGACATCATGCTGAGTGAAATAAGCCAGACACAAAAATGATTTGAAATAATTAGAATAGCAAACTCACAGAGTCAGAATCTAGAATGTGGGTTACAGGGGGATGGGGTGGGGGGGAATGGGAAGTTAAGAAGTTAAGGCTTAAAATGTACAGGGTTCCTATTTGCAATAATGGAAATATTTTGGTAATGGATGGTGGTGATAGTAACACAACATTGTGGATGCAATTCATAGCACTATATATATCTGAATATGATTAAAAGGGGAAATGTTACATCGTTTAGATGGTAAACTGATAAATTGGAAAAAAAAATCCATGGAACTACTCTATACAAATTTTGAGTCCTAATTTATACCATGGCCTCTAGTAAATACTACAATTATTAAAATGCGCTATCTTCAATTTTAACAAATATTTCACACCAATACAAGATGTGAATGGTAGGGTGGTATATGGGAATCCTGTATTTTATGCATGGTTGTTCTGTAAACCCATTAACTTTTCTAATAAAGGAAAAAGAAAGTCTGTTTTGCAAATAAAAGGCCTGAATGAAATTTAAGTGTAATCAGATAAAAAATGTCATACTAATAATAGAGCAAAAAGAAGAACAAGTTTAAAAATCATGTTTTTACCATAAAAGAGAAATAAAAAGGAAAAGAATAGAAACTTCAACATTGCAATAACTATCATAAAATTCCCACAAAAATCTTTACCATTTCATTTGAAACAGCCAGTTCTAGGTGCTAAAGAATACAGAGCCTGCTATCATTAAATCAGGATTCAATGGCAGCCCTCAGACTTTATCTGTCAGTTTTGCCATCATCACATTGTATCATACTTCACGATACAGCAGCTTCCCCACTTGTATTAGTAGGAGAAGGATAGGACTTGCAGTAGTTCCTTTCCTTCTGTCTCCATCTAAGGTCACTATTGTTAAAATTTATGGGAAAATTTTCCCATAAAATTTTTGTGGGAATTTTATGATAGTTATTGCAATATTGAAGTTTCTATTCTTTTCCTTTTTATTTCTCTTTTATGGTAAAAACACGATTTTTAAACTTGTGCTTCTTTTTGCTCTATTATTAGTATGACATTTTTTATCTGATTACACTTAAATTTCATTCAGGCCTTTTATTTGCAAAACAGACTTTCTTTTTTCTTTATTAGAAAAGTTAATGTGGTTAGGAATTTTCACTTTCAGCAACCTCTTCAATAATATCAAGGCTACGAGAAAAATGTAAAATGAGAGGTAAAAATCATACTTTGGGTGAAAGATAACAACTACATTTTAGAAACAGTGGTTATCCGCACTGAGATAAACAAAGGAAGCCAGAGAAATAGATGAATAGTCTGGAAAAGAAAGTGTAATAGAAAAGAATAATGAGTTAAGCATTACTTTTTAAAAAGCTTGTTTTTTTGATCAGCATACCTTGGTAAAGACCTTCTAGTAAATTTCCCCATACTAAAATATTTTAAGCCTGAGGACTTTTTAAAAATAATCACTGGAAACTATATAATGTCAAATATAGACCTTTAAAAAACACACATGCACACACACAGCCCAATTCACTAACTGAGTACTCACCGATTTCGTATGATCTGGCCTTGGAGCAATAACAGGAGGAGCAGCCTCTTCATCATCATCATCTTCCTCTGTTACTACTGCTGATGTTTCTGAGCCCTTTGTATTCAGCTGCATTAATCACATGAAATAAAATAAAAGTAAAAATAAAAAGTTAAAATCTTAGCTAACTTTTAAAAATTTAAGAAAATCTATTTCTTTAAAAGCACATCTCAGAATGATAAAACCTCACTGTTTCTAACCTAATTACTTTAAAAGTAAAGGTAAGACTATTAATGAGTTAAGGAAAAGTTAAGTTTAATGAAATATTAAATACATATGGTTAATATCAAATTTTCTTGAGAAGTTTTTACATCCTTTTAACAAATACATGTATAATGCCCTAACTGTAAAGATCAATTTATTTGTTAACACTGAAAGCAAAGATCACCTGGGCTTTTAAAGCAGCCACATTAACTAGAAAATGTGGTGGCTGATGAAGCCAAAGGGAAAGGAATTATCCTTTGCTCAGGCTTACTATGTGCTAGATGTGTACTAGGTAGGTACTTTATATGTTATTTCATTTAATCCCCATATAACTCCAGAAGACCATTTCCTTCTAATTGATGAACTAAAAATAAAGCATTGACTCTTTCAAGGAGGTAACAGTGATTGCACGATAACACAGATAAAGTTTCAGACAACACTAAAGACTATGACATGTTTCGATAGTCCAGTATGTTTCTGCTGCCTACATTCAATAGACTGGAGCCTAAAGGAGGATATGGAAGGGAGATGAGAATGCTAGCAAGTTCTTTGTATTCATGTTTATATAAGAAAACACTATTTAAAATAGCTAAATTGCTCTCAAGGCCTTTATAAAAAGTTTACTTAATTTAAGTATCATACCAAGGAGATTCTACTTACTTAATATAGCTTTTGCAATTAATCAACTGGTTAGCTAAAAATGCTGCATTAATTATTTATTTCTGATGGCTGTAATTTATTTTAGAAAGCAAATAAAAACTGAGATTTGTTCTGGGAAACCTATATTAGAACAAGCGCTATAAGAAATAACATATTAACTTACTGTTTGTATTCCAGAGGGGAAGCCATCTTTCTCTGAATATGAAATAGAAAATAATGTTAACAATTCAAGAAATAAAACTTCTAATAACAAAAGAAAGAAATAAAGCAGATCAGGTAAAATGCTCTTAGACTGATTTTTTTTAAAACTTTTTTATTGTTATATTAAACATATTCAAAGAAAAGTAAGAAAAAGCAATGGTTTTCAAAGTACACTGCAACAAAGAGTTACAGAATAGATTTCAGAGTTTTTTATGGGTTACCACTCCACTATTTCAGATTTCTCCTGCTAGCTGCTCTAAGAGACTGGAAGCTAGAAAAAATATTTATTTTTCTTTTTTTGTGAAAAATAACAAATACAACAATCAGCTGTAGAACAGATTTCAGAGTTTGGTATGGGTTACAGTGCCACAATTTTAGGTTTAGATGGATTTCACCTTAAGTGGAATTAAGTCTTGAGAAAAAAGACTTTATCCATATTCAAATAAGGAGAATTCATACAAGGCCAAGGAAATCAATCACAATTCTTCAGTAAAACTCTATAAATTTACAAAATATCACTGAACTGTACATTTAAAATGGGAAAATTTGATGGCATGTCAATTACACTTGAAGGTATTTTAAAAACTTATTTGAAAATATATTGTCAACCTGTACTCATGAAAACAAAACAGAAATTTATTCATAAAGATAATTTTCTCCAGAAAACTGCCTATGGAGGAATTTAAAGTGACCATCCAGAAAATATCTCTGCAAAGCAAAATTCTTGACATAAATTTAACCATTATAAAATCAAATCCTTAAAGGCAAATTCAATTCATAAAGACTAAACACTGAAGGATTCATTCTGGAGTTAAAGAAAAAAAAGTTTTGTTTATTTTTCTTTTAAAAATGCCCATAAATTTTAATGTATATTTTAGATGAAATGGATTTATCATTCTCTGGTCAATATGTTTTTTCCAATAATTTGCATAGACGTATTAGTTGACAAATTCTAAAAAGAGGTCTGACCCCTATCCTACGGATACACTAGGCTACTAAAGTTTCCTTCTTGCTCCTTATTTCTGTGAGGATATAATCAGTCTAAGTACAATTAATTAAAAGCACACATAAGAGTTTACCTTAATCAAATTGTTTTTAAAAACTACATATGACTTCAGAGGACAGAGGAACATATTAAACAATAATCTGAGGATTATTTAGCAAACTACACAGAAGGAAATTCTGTAAGACAAATGATATTGTTTCTCTACCAAATTAAATTGTAAGAAAAGAGAACACAAGAATGAGTATGAAGGATCCAACTGTAATGTAGAGACTCTACTTTCCGATTCTGAGATGAATGAATAAACTATTTTTTAAAATCTACCATACCCCAATTCTTACCTGATTATATTCTAATTCTTAAGTACTAATCCTTTTAGGTTCTAATTGCTTATTTTATTTATATATATATTTGATGAGTTTTAGGTTTTGAAAATTGTGAAATATTTTTCTAAAAATCTAGGCATTTATGTAGTAAAACAACCTTCCTCCTGTTTCACTAACAAATAAATTTCTAGTACGAATATGTCTATAAATCAGCATATACTTCTTCTTTTGCTGGAAGTCATTCAAAACCAACAAGGATGACAGGAAAAAAAAAACAAAGAAATAAAAAAGAGCCAGAAAAATCTACCAGTACCATTTTTTGCAAAACTAGGAAATTAATAGAATCCCCAGACTCCAAATTATGCTCCAATCACTTTACAAAAGGCATTATCTATGTAAGAGAAAAAGTAAGAGACAAGAAGCAGAGCTTAACATTTTATTTTTTCAGAAGCAATTTTTTAAAATCTAGAAGTGCCTCATAATGCTGCAATCCCATTCCAAATAGCCTTTAACCATTCTCTGATTTCTTACCAGGAGGAGTAAAGCTCAGATATTTCTGCTTCAGTGTGTTAGAGTCGTAGAACTTTAAGACATCCAGCACAGCCTGAGGATTCTTCTTTTGCTCTAGTTTGGTGATATTGGAAGTCTGTAATAATCGAGCCCACTGTTCCGGCATGCCCTAAAGAAAAGTTACCCAGAAATTAGTTGTTTTTTTTTGAGTTGTTTTAGGCAACTGGTTCAGCTCCCGGGGGGGGGGGGGGGGGGAGATACATCCAACCAAAAGATACTTTCATAAAAAGTAAAAAGCCAGAAAAGCAGTTAGATTTCACAGTTAACATGAGGATAGAAAAGCTAACTTTAATCTCAATAACCCCTCAACTAGATAAGCTTACTGTGAATTCTCCAGTAACAGCATCAAAGCCAACATGTATGGTGTGCTCAAAATCAGATGGAGGAGAAATTTCTGGCCGTTCCTTTTCTTTCTTTTTACTTCCTAAGGGCATTAAAAAAAAAAATGAATCAGCCTATTTAACAAGGTTTAAAGCAGGCACTCATAACTTATAAGTTATTATAACTTATAAGAAGTTATAAGTTTATAACTTATAAGAAAGATAACATTTCTTTCTTAAGACAGATAAGAAAGTTACTCTAGAAAAGAGATTTCCTCAAAAAACACTGGCTGATAGGAAACTTATCTTAGACTTTGTATAAATGAAGTAAAGAAAGGAGTTTTAACCCACCCTTCCACAAAACTGGAGTCAGGGGAAGGAGATCTGACAGTGTCCTGATAAAGAGACACAGAGATTGATGGTCACCAGGACTGAACATAAAGCACAGGGCAGAAGACATCCCCTTAGACTACTGGCTCTCTTCATAAATAATGGTCTACGGCTCAGATACTGAGCAATCTGGAAAACAAATTACATCCAAACTGATTTCTATCCAGTTATTTTCATCCAGAAAATACAGTTTACATTAGTATGACTGTGTAAATAATATATGCTATAAAGACAAGTAATTTGTAATGCTATGTCTCTTTTCTTAATGTAATCCTCCAGCCTTCCTTTTTACTAGAGTTCATAAATGCCACATTTTACAATTTTAAAATGTTTTTTTGCATCAGGAAGAACAAAGTAATGTCATTATTGCAGGGTGCTGAAAATATATGGTAATTAATATTATAAAATGTCACCTTATGTGTGATACTAAAGCAAAAAATGTTTATTTGTTACAAAATTTATATTTTGATTAGTGCATTTCCTAGTAGATAGTTTGAATGCCATAAGTACTTGGAATCTCAGGTAGCACATGATATTTTGTTGGTTTGTCCAGAGTGATTCCCCGAAGAATCCCAGAGTGATTCGATCAGTGAGTGGAAAAGTATCTGCAAAGCCCCCTTTGGGGAATGGTGAGAACAGGGAGAAATTCAACTTCCCCAAGTGGAATTCTTGATATTTTCACAAGCGGTGTGAACAACCAAAGCTATAGGCTGAGTCCCCAGTCTTGGGTTTGTTCATATGAAACTTAACCCCAAAAAGGATAGGTCAAGTCTACTTAAAATCTAGGCCTAAGATTCACCCCCAAGAGAGCCTCTTCTGTTGCTCAGATGTGGCCTCTCTCTTCAGCCAAGACAACGAGCAGTCTCACCACTGTAACCCTCTCTACGTGGGACATGACTCCCGGGTGTGTGGACCTTCCTGGCAACGTGGGACAGAGATCTTGGAATGAGCTGAGACTCAGCATCAAGGGACTGAGAAAAACCCCAGAATGAGCTGAGACTTAGCATCAAGGGATTGAGAAAACCTTCTCGACCAAAACGGGGAAGAGGGAAATGAGACTAAGTGTCAATGGCTGAGAGATTCCAAACAGAGTCGAGAGGTTATCCTGGAGGTTATTCTTATGCATCAAGTAGATATCATCTTGTTATTCAAGATGTAATGGAGAGGCTGGAGGGAACTGCCTGAAAATGTAGAGCTCTGTTCCAGTAGCCATGTTTCTTGAGGATGATTGAATAATGATACAGCTGTCACAATGTTACTGTGTGATTGTGAAAACCTTGTGTCTGATGCTCCTTTTATCTACCTTGTCAACAAAGGAGTAGAACATATGGAATAAAAATAACTAATAGGGGGAACAAATGCTAAAATAAATTGTTTGAAATGCTAGTGATCAGTGAAAGCAAGGGGTAAGGGGTATGATAGGTATAATCTTTTTTTTCCTTTCCTGTGTTCGTTTTATTTCTTTTTCTGAATTAATGCAAATGTTCTAAGAAATGATGAATATGCAACTAAGCGATGATATTGTGAATTACTGATTATGTATGTTGATGTTTTATTTGGTTTCTTAGTTTTTTAATTAATAAATTAAAAATAAATAAATAAATTCCACATTTAAAAATTTCCCAGTTTGTCTGTATTCCCAGCATCAATTATTTTTTACAATACTTCTGCCACATGTCTATCAATAATAATCTCTGTGAATTCAAAGACATAAGTTCCTTCACTTGACCCTTTGCCAGTGTGGGTTTTTTTTGGGGGGTGCGCCTGTGTTTACCCTCTTGGTCATAACTGATAGTTTCAGACTACATATATGGACACATTTTGGTTGAAAATGATCCTTACCCCCAAATTTCTTCCAATTTCCAATGTTGCTATTTAGAAAGCCAATGGCATTTTGATTCACATTTTGAATTACTGTCAAAGATCAGCTGTCCATATATATTCCTAGAGGCTCTATTGTGTTCCATGGATCTTTTTTTTCTATTTTTATGCCAATACCAGACTGTCTTGATTGTTGCAGCTTTACGGTAAGTAATGAAACTATGTAGTATAGCTCTTCTTTTTTACTTACAACAGTTTGGCTGTTATACATTCTTTGTGTTTCTATATGAATTTTATTTTATTTTTTGTTTTCTTAAAATTTTTATTGATAAAACCAATCAACAGACAATACGAACATTCTTTTTTATCACAGTTGTATATTCATCATGATCATTTCTTAGAACATTTGCATCAATTCACAAAAAGAAACATAAAGAAAACAGAAAAAATTCATACATACCATACCCCTTACCCCTCCCCCTCCCTGACCACCAGCATTTCAATCTGCTAAATTTATTTTAACCTCTGTCAAATTTAACATTTAACATTTTAACATTTGTTAAAATAACAAATAAAAAAACAAATAATAATTGTTGGAAGTTGGATTTCTCCCCTTTCTTTACCATTCATTCCCCCAAGGGGACTTTGCAAATACTTTCTTATTCACTGTTCAAATTCTTCTGGGATTTGAGGCATCACTCTGGACAAACCTACAAAATCTCATACCCTATTCAAGGTTCCAAGTACTATGGTGTTCAATTAAGCTGTCCACATAAGTTATATTAGGAAATGCACTAGTCAAAATTTAAGTTTTGTACCAAATACACATTCTTTGCTTTAGCCTCACGCATAAGTTAAAGTTTGAAAATATTAGTTACCATCTATTTTCAACACCTTGCATTATTGACATTCCTTTGTTCTTCTTCATGAAAAACATTTTAAAATCTGTACATTTAGTCACTATCATTATACACTCTAGGTATTCCTAGACTATATCATCTCAGTCTTTATCGCCTAGCTTTCCTTCTGATTTCATTTGTGCCCCCAGCCCTCCTTCCTCTATCATTCTCACATTCAGTTTCATTCAGTGTTCTAACATTATTTTATTACAGTTAAGTAGTATTGTGCTATCCATTTCTGAATTTTGACAATCAGTCCTGTTGCACAATCTGTATCCTTTCAGTTCCAATTACCCAATACTTACCCTATTTTTATCTCCTGATGGTCTCTGTTACCAATGACATTCTCCACATTCATTCACTAATGTCAGTTCACATCAGTGAGACCATACAGTATTTGTCCTTTCGTTTCTGGCTAATCTCACTCTAATCTCGTTTCTGGCTAAAGACCAAGCATAATGTCCTTAAGGTCCATTCACGTTGTTACACACTTCACAACTTTATTCTGTCTTAGAGCTGCATAATATTCCATCGTATGTATACACCACAGTTTGTTTAGTCACTCTTTTGTTGATGGACATTTTGGCTGTTTCCATCTCTTCGCAACTGTAAATAATGCTGCTATAAACATTGGTGTACAAATGTCCGTTTATGTCCTTGCCCTCATGTTCTCTGAGTAGATACCTAGCAATGGTATTGCTGGGTCATATAGCAATTCTACATTTAGCTTTTTGAGCAACCACCAAACTGCCTTTCACAGCAGTTGTACCATTTGACATTCCCACCAACAGTGGATAAATGTGCCTCTTTCTCCACATCCTCTCCAGCACTTGTCATTTTCTGTTTTATTGATAATGACCATTCTTGTGGGCGTGAGATGCTATCTCATTGAGGTTTTGATTTGCATTTCTCTAATAGTCAGGGAAGTTGAGCATTTTTTCATGTGACTTTGGCCATTTGTATTTCCTCTTCTGAGAAGTGTTTGTTCAAGTCTTTTGCCCATTTTTTAATTGGGTTGCCTGTCTTTTCGTTGTTGAGTTGAGCAATCTCTTTATAAATTCTGGATACTCGACCTTTATCTAATATATCATTTCCAAATATTGTCTCCCATTGTGTAGGCTGTCATTTTACTTTCTTGACGAAGTTCTTTGATGCGCAAAAGTGTTTAATTTTGAGGAGTTCTTATTTCTTTCTTTCTTCAATACTCTTGCTTTGAGTGTAAAGTCTAGGAAACCACCTCCTAGTATAAGACTTATAAGATGTTTCCCTACATTTTCTTCTAACAATTTTATGGTCTTAGATCTATGTTTTGGTTCTTTGATCCATTTTGCGTTAATTTTTGTATAGGGTGTGAGATATGGATCCTCTTTCATTCTTTTGCATGTGGATATCCAGTTCTCTAGGCACCATTTATTGAAGAGTCTGTTCTGTCCCAGGTGAGTTGGCTTGACTGCCTTATCAAAGATCAATGGTCCATAGATGAGAGGGTCTCTATATGAATTTTAGAACAAGTTTGTCAATTTCGGCTAGAACTCTGATTTGGATTCCATTGACTCTACAGAACAATTTAGGGAGAACTGACATCTTAACAATATTGAGACTTCTGATCCATGAAAACAGCGTTAACTCTCCATTTATTTAGATCCGCTTTAATTTCCCTCAGCAATGTTTTATAGTTATTAGTGTACAGATCTTTCACTGTACTTGTCAGATTTCTGCCTAAACATTTCATAAGTGTTGATGCTATTACAAATGGTACAGTTTTTAAATTTCAGATTTTCAATAGTTCATTGCTGAGATACAGAAATATATTTATTCTTGTACAGTGATCTTATATCTCAAGAACTTATTTGCATTTATTTATCAGTTCTGGTAGCATTTTTCTAGATTATCAGGATTTTCTATAAAGATAATCATGTTGCTTGTGAATAAAGAGAGTTTTACTTCATTTCCAATCTGGATTCCTCTTATTTCTTTTCTAGCCTTATCGCACTAGCTAGAAATTCCAATACAATGTTTAAAAAAATAGTGAGAAGGAAAATCCTATTTTCCCTGATCTGAGGGGGAAAGCAGTCATTCTTTTACCATGAAGAGTGATGCTAGCTGTATGTTTTCCAAAAAAGCCCTTTGAAAGGACGTTCCAATCTATTTCAGCTTGCTTAATGCTTTTATCAGAAATGGATTTTGGATTTTATCAAATATTTTTCTGCATCTATTGAGATGAACATATGGCTTATCTCTTCTGCTTTGTTAATATGGTGAATAAAATTGATTTTTCAAATGTTATGACAACCCTACATTCCTGAAGTGAAATCCACCCGGTGAGGATGGATTGCCCTTTCTATTTAACGCTGCAAGCTTGTTCTAGTTTGCTAGCTGCCAGAATGCAACACACCAGAGATGGACTGGCTTTTAATAAAAGGGTGTTTATTTTGTTCTTCAGAGGAAAAGACACAGTTAACTTTCCACTGAGGTTCTTTCTACATGGGAAGGCTCAGGGTAATCTCTGATGGCCTTCTCTCCAACTCTCTCTGGGTTCTAATAACTTTCCCCAGGGTGATTCCTTTCTGCATCTCCAAAGGCCTGGGCTGAGCTGCAAGTGCCAAGATGAGGTATGCCGAGCTTCTTGGGCTGTGCTACGTTGCGCTCTCTCATTTAAGCACCCAGTCAATTAAGTCAAACGTCACTCACTGAAGCAGGCACGCCTCCTAGCTGACTGCAGATGTAAATCAGCAACAGATGAGGTTCACGTACCATTGACTCATGTCCACAGCAACAGAACTAGGTGCCTTCACTTGGCCAAGTTGACAACTGAATCTAACTACCACAATGCTAGTCTCTAAAATGCTACTGAGATTTTGTATCTTACTTACAAGATATACTAGCCTGGTTTTCATACATAATAACATCTTTTGTTTGGGTATCTCGGCATTAATGGTCTCATAAAAACAAATTGGGAAGTATTTTCTACAATACAGATTTTCTGAAAGAGTTTGTGCAGAACTGGTGATTTTTCTTCCTTAAATATTTGGTAAAATTCACCACCAAAGCTATCTGGGTTTGATCATTTTCTTTGTGGACAGATTTTTTTAATTATAAACTAAATTTTCCTAATATAGGGTCTTCAGGTTATCTATTTCTTCTTGACTGAGCTTTAGAAATTTATCTTTCAAGAAAGTTTTACATTCTAAGTTGCTGAATTTATTAGTATAGTTTTGTTCATAATATTATCCTTTTAATATTTGTAAAATCTATAGGTATGTCATTTATCTGATGCTCAGTATTGGTAATTTTCATCTTTTCTCATTTTTCCCCTATCAGTCTAGCCAGAGGTTTATCTTTTTTTTATCTCCAAGAATCAGCTTTTGATTTCACTGATTTTTCTCTACAGCTTTTTATACTATTTCACTGACTTCCACTTTAATTTTTATTAAATTTCTCTTTTTACCTTCTTTGGATTCAGTTGGTCTACTTTTCTAGTTTATTAAGTGGTTTAATCTGAGATCATTGATTGGAGACCTTTTTTCTACTTATCCACTAGTGCAACCTTTCAAATGTGTAATGAAATCTTTTATAGACCACTCTTTTCTCCCATTTCCTTTGCTTTGTAATATAAGAAAAAACATTTTTTTAAACTGTCATTTGGTAGGGTCTTGGGAGGGAGAATAGAGGCATGTGGTGACTGTGCTACATTTAACCAGAAGATTCCCCTGATGAAAATAAGCTAAAAGTCATGTTTGGTAAGCCCAAAGTAAAAATTTAGAAATGTTACTCAATGCTTTGTTTATAAAGCTGCTACTGACCTACTATTAGTACGGAATATACTTCTTTTTCCTTTTTTGACTAATGATGACAGTTTCGTACTCAAGTATCCATCTCCTTTCCAAGTCTCCTAAACATATACAATATTTATTTACAAGAGATCTGGTCATGTACAAGGGCAGGGCACATTGGCTGTGAAAAGGAATGTACAACTGTAAAGTCTGTTGTAAATTTTTCTATCAATGAAACACATAATTACACATATCATAAACAATCACTCATATTTTCCACCAGACTGAGTAATAAGGTCATGACCTCTACACTTTATGTTCCTTTGCCTCTACTTCAGTTTCCTACATAGAAGAGGAAATATTTATTAACCAATGATAAACTAATAAGTTAATGTGCATACTGCTCTGAGCTGCTAACAGAGAAACATACAATTTCATGTACATATAGTACATGAAATATATTATTTCTTTTAAATCTGTCTAGCATTCCACTTTTGGCAATTTCTCCCCTCCTTTCTCTATGCATGTGGTTGGCAAAGATACATGCTTTATATGACCCTGTTCTGATCACAGGTGACTGGTCCAAGGTAAGGGATCTAGTTCAACCCAGGTAAGCGAGTTATCCACATACTCTCAAACAGGATTGATTCAATGGTAAGTATGAACTAAGACAAACTTTGGATGAAAGAATCAGTTTCTCCCCAGAGACTGAAGTTATAACAAATAAACCTAGTAACTTTTGAGGGCTATATTTCCAACTGGAAAAACCAGTCTGAAATGAAAAAAAAAAAGCAGGTAGTGAAAGGGCAAAGACAAATATAGCAGAAGAATCCCTGGTTCCAGTGTGTCTAAGGCTCAGCCATATTTTTCAACACACTGGGCATGTTAAGATTTCTAATTATTCTTAGAGTAGAATCTCTTTTGTGCTTAAGCGATTTCAAACAAGAGTCTTAAAATATTATAAACATTACATATACATGTATACATATATAGAAATTTAATTTTAAAATTATTCAAAATGTACATATAGTGAAGTAAATTATTTTCTTCTTATTAAAACTAGTAACAAAGATGAAAACTGCAGTTCAAATGGTAGAGTTTAAGTATTAAAGAAATTTTCATGTATATTAGGGGTATAAAAATAAGTAAAGCAGAACTTAAGTTGCATTTATTAGTCTACAAAGAAAATGAAACAATATCCTAAAATCTGTTAGATTTCATTTGTTTTTACATAATACATACAGATATACACAAATATTCCCTACATTTATTAGTCCCAGTAGAAGAGAAAAGGGATATCAGAAATACTATCTAAAACAAAAAAGATTCTAAAGCATGTCTGGAATTGAAAAAAGATAAATCAGCAGAACGTCTTTAATATTGCTTACTCTGGAAACCAAGATCTAAAAGGACTATTACAAAAAAAACCTCATACAGACAAGACACCTTAGCTCTGGGGAAGAAATCTGTTTATGTTTTATAAACTAGTTTAAAAATAAGTTAACTTTTCACTACTGTTTTAACACTATTTGTCAGGCACAGTTATCTACAGTATGCTCACCAGGCAACTAGGTCACCTGGTAACATTTCTATATTTCTACTACAATTTTAGACAAATATTGTATACTTAGTCTTTGTCAAATTGAGCTACCAATTAAGGACCTACTGGACCAGAGAAAGGACTTTCTTGTAATAAAATGCATGACTTATTAGTCTATTAGGGGAAAAAAAAAGATTCTTAGAATCATTTTCCAACTTCGTTAGACAATAAAACAGAAGAAAACAGGCAGCAGGACATAAGTCTTATGTTGGCAAAAGGTGCTTAAAAGATTTAAGCAGGCCACCGCAATATCCTTTAGGGCCACGAGTTTTTAGCCTACATTTAAGCTATGGTTTAAGGCTTAAAAAAATCCCATCTCTTTAAAAGAAAGACTCTTCTGTTTCTAGTTAAACAGAATCAGTGATTACCCTTGGTTTCTTTTTACTTAGCATAGTTTGAAAGTGTTAAAACTAAATTTGTTTCATCCTACAGAAGGGCACTCTCTACGAAATAGGCAAAGGTGTGTATGCCATTATTATCAATCTTAGATTTTTACACCAGAAATCTATTGCCTTCATAACCAATGAGAAGTGGAGGTGCATATAAGTTCAAAAATCAGATGTGAAAACTGCTTTATTTATAACTACTATAGCACTCAACACTAGCTATCTGGATAGAAAAACTTATAAAATTAAGGTTCATTGCCCTTTTCACTATTAACTACCAGACTGTTTAAGCCATTTCTCACCTGTACTACTGCAAAAACCTCCTAATTAGACTCCATTCCAGGCTTAGACCTCCAACAAAAACTGCACAACCACCAGTCTCTCCCTATCAAAAACAGAAGTATGACCAGAATCTTTCCCTATTTAAAATCCTTTATTGGTTCCCCAGGAAACAGGTAAAATCTGAGCTCTGTAGCATGGAATACAAGGCCCTTTAGGACCTGGTCCCTGCCTGCCTCATTTGCTACTGCAGTTCCCTACATACATCTTGCTATTATTCTCCCTCCCTTTTTGCTTTCAAATTACACTATCCTTTCTGTGGCTGAGTCACTAAAACAAACTCTTCTCTTTACCAGGAATATATTTTTTAACTGTCCTTTCACTTACTCATCCAGCTGTAATGTCACTTTCTTAGGTAACCGTCCCTGATACTCCAGATTTTTAAACAGTCATTTTATTTTATATTATGCTCATATCAATTTTCATAGTTTAACTAGTACAGTTTTTGATTGATGCCATAATGGAAGGGACATCATCGGCTTTGCTTATCATGGTATCGCTGGTGACTCATAGTGCATATAATACATATAGGCATGACAAAAATATTTGCTCAATACAACAGTTGTCATAAAAGGCATAATTGCTAATTTTTTCCAGTGATGCTGTGATTAAAATCAGTAATTATCACTAAAGACACTCCAGAATCTTTCTTTTCTTTATGAAAATACTAGTTTTCACTGTCAGTAAAGACATCAATAACAGATGTGAACATTTTTTTTTTTTTTTTTTTTTTTTTTTTTTTTTTAAGGAAAGACAGAGAGAAGGAAGGAAGGATAGAAGGAAGGAAGAGAGGAAGAAAGGGAAACATCTTTTAAACATTTTCTTGTTTTATTGTATTTTGTTTCTCCGTTTTCGTTACATGGTCTGGGGCCGGGAATCGAACCGAGGTCCTCCGGCATAGCAGGCAAGCACTTTGCCCGCTGAGCCACCGCGGCCCGCCAGATGTGAACATTTTAACAGAACAGAAAGAATATCTCTAGAACAGTCTTTATATTAGACATGGCAAAAATTGTATGGTCATTATGACTTTTAAAAATAATCACATTTTTTTCTCTCTAGACTTCATTTTCAAGATAATAGACTGCATATACACCACAGCCAGCCCCTTCTATACCCCTATATTTCATAGGCCATAACCATGAGGACTAACCAAAAGATGAAAAGCAATTAGGATAAAACAGAGAAACAGGAGTTCAGGACATAGATATAAGAAAAGTACAGTAGATAAACTGGAAATGGCTGAAGCTGGAGACAGGAGGGGAGGGGGCACCCAGGATAACTGACAGGGAGATGAATGGAATAATATGGAGCAGCTGGGCAGGTTAATTTCTGTGCTCATATAAGCATGAATGTGCATACACATGCAGGATTCCCCCTCAATCCTAATCCCCAAAGCTCCAGGCCACAGTGACAGGGACGTCAGCTTCTGGTAGGAACAGTAGGGATGGGAGGTTGGGTTGGAAGGGGAAAACAGAACCCTATGGAATAAGAGGAATCAAGAGGAACCCTCTCCTTCAAACATTCTGTCTCTCAAGCTAAGAACCATATGCTTCTAAACCTCCTGCCAAGCAGCCTACACAAAAAAGACTCTGAAAATGTTCTACTTGCAACTACAAAGATGAATACAATTCTCCCCAATCTGCCCTACAGATTGAATGGAATTCTAATCAAAATATCAATAGAGTTTTCTAAAAGCACATGATAAGCAGATTCTAAAATTTACAGGAAAGAGCAAAGGACCAAAAATAATTAATAAGCTCCTGAATTAATAAGTCCTGAATAAAAACCTGGTAAATAGACTTGCTCTATCAACTATTAAGAACTGTTATAAGCTATAATTAAAACATTGCGGTAGATATTAGCTCAAGGTAAATAAGCCAATTAAATACATGAGGGAACACAGAAACAGACTCTTGTATACACGGAAAACTTGATAAATACCGGCTGCAGATCACTGGGGGAAAATGACGGATGATTCAATAAATGGTGCTGAGACACTGGTTATCCACATTAAAGAAAAGTTCAAATAAGCTTCTCTTCACAGACACACAAAAATCAAATCTGGACAGATTAAAGATGTAAACTGTAAAAGGCAAACTTTAAAACTTTTAGAAGAAAACACAGAAAAGTATCCTTTATGACCCCAAGCTAGGCCAAGATTTCTTTAAAATACAAAAAAGCACAAACCATAAAGGAACGAAATGATTAAAACAACTATACAAAATTAATAACTTCCATTTATCAAAAGACACCACTGAAAAGGTATTAAGACAAACCACAACTGGAAGACTACATTTAACAATCTATAAAATAATTAAGGTATTGGTATATAGAATATAAAGAATGTTTACTAATAAATAAGGAAAAAGCAAACAACCAAATAGAAAAGTAGATTAAAGAAAAAGATATTTCATACTAAATACAAATTAATGGTCAATTAACCTATGATATTCTCATGAATAACCAGGGAAATACAAATTAAAACCACCACGAGATACCATTTCACACTACCCTGGTTTGCAAAATTAAAGCCAAGAGTTTATATAAGAGTTGGCCAGTATGTTCAGCAATGGAAAGTCTCATTGCCTTGTGGGTAGGAATGTATGCTTAAAAAAAACTTTACAAACCAATGTGGCAAACCCAATCAAGTCAAACATGGGAATAACTTGCAATCCAGCAATTCTACTCCTACACAAATACCTCAGATCAATTCTTAAATCTTTAACTAGGACTCACACCAAGAAATACATTTTATGTCTTGAATCAGTCCACATATAACTGAAATAAATATCATGAAACAATTCTCTTACTGTGTGCAATATATCTTAATTCTATCCTATTTCATTTAGTATCATTCACTAAATGAATTTTATAACCATTAAATGCAATAGTTCTTAATATCGTCTACACATGAGAATCACCTGGGGTATGTTTAAAAACACACACACATAAAAATAATCAATGGGCAGGCAAGCTCCTGAAGCCTGGCTCAATTGGTCTACCATGGAGTTTGGACACAGGTATATTTTTTTAAGCTTCCTAAGTGATTCTAATAAACACCAGGATTTTAAAAAACTGAACTAATGGGTCAACTGAAGTTTGAAAAGCATTACCTTAGAGAAATAGCTGCAGATGTCAACCAAGAGATATGGCCAAGACTATCCATGGCAGCATTATTCATAGAAACTACCCATATCTTCTGACAGGAAACTGGTAAACTGCTATATATTTATTCAGTATGACAGCCCAAAGCAGTGGAAATCAACAAACTACAGTTACACATATCAGCATGAATCTCAAAAACAGAATGCTGAATGAAAAATGTAAGTCCTGGAAAAACACATATAGTATGATTCCATTTATAAAGGATTCCCAAAATAGGCAAGCCTAAACCATATATTATTTAGGGATAAATGGATATATTATAAAATGATTTTAAAAGACAAGGAATAAAACAGTGCTAAATTCAGGATGATGATTATTGAGGAAGAGGAGATGGATAGGATGTGGTAGGGCAGACAGGGCTTCAGAAGCAGCCGTAAAATTCTATGCTAATTGGTGGGAAATAAAGGTGTTTTATTAAAACATTATTTAAAATATACACACAAATTCTGTACACCCTTGTATAATGTCACCCCAAAAAAGGAAAAATTATAATAAAATTTACTTGTATTCTAAAACAAGACAACCCAATTAAAGGTAAAACAATCAGACAGTAGTTATCTAGGGGTGGGAGTGGAATGCGGTGGTGGTGGCAGAGAGTGACTGGGTCAGGATGTGAGGAGATGGTATAATGTGACATGGTGATAGACATATGGTTTACATGAGTGTATACATGCATCAAAGTTGTAAAGTTAATATTTGTGCATTTCAATGTATATAAAATTTGACCTAAAACATAAGTCAAGTGGAGGCAGAATGATGATGATTGTTGAAGTGGGTGACAGGGTAATTCACATTCTTTACTTTGGATATGGTTTAAACTTTCATAACAGAAATTGTTTTTTTAAGAGAGAAAAAAAGGAACTGAAAAAGAAAGGTAAAGTTGTTGGCTTTTTTTAATGCTTGTAAAGTTTTATGATTAACACTAAAATGTTCTCAGATCTCAAATGTAAACACAGGAAAACTTAAAGGACATATTTTTTAAATTAGCATCAAGAGCTGATACACTTAAATGGAATCAAAGTCAATCCTAAAACACAAGTACCCTTACCAGCCCTTTGTTAGGCAAGATCGTGAGCTAGATGCAGATGTTAAGTAATATTAGGAGAAAGGAAAAGACAAAGTTAGTAAAGGAGGGTGTGCTGGTTTGAAACTGTCATATACCCCAGAAAAACCATATTTTTCTAATTCAACCTTGTTGGAGTGGACCTATTGTTTGGGTGGGATCTTTTGATTAGGGTTTTTATATGGAGACGTGACCCATCCAATTCAGAGTGGGTCTTAATTCTCTTACTGGAGTTTTCTATGAAAAGGATAAAAGGCAGGAAACACAGAGAGAGCTCAGAGCCGAGAGAGAGCAAAGAGATAAAACCAAGACTCAGACGTTTGAAGATGCTAAGCTAAAAGATGAAATCCAGAGTTTGCCCTGGAGAAGCTAAGTGAGGACCCACCAACAGAGAAAGCCATTGGAATCAGAAGCTAAAAGCAACAAACCAGGAGAAAGGACCAGCAGATGCCAGCAACTTGCCTTCCTATCTAACCGAGGTGTTCTGCCAGTGATCTTTATTCGAAGTCAAGGTATCTTTTTCTGGATGCCTTAATTTGGACATTCTCAGTCTTAGAATTTAAGTTTGAAACATACTTAAATTCCCTTTGTAAAAGTCAATCCATTACATTCCAGCAGCTTTAGCAAACTGAAACAGAGGGTTAAAATGGAGAAGACTTTCAAAACTATTAGAGATGGGAATGTTCTTTTACATTTGTAAAAGTATGTTCAATTTGCTCATAAACTCTACCACTATCCAAAGCCAAGTATTGGACTGTCTACATTTTCTCTTTAAAACACAAATTTACACTGCCATTTTTAGGTTTTTCTACTTTTAATTATATTGATTTGCTACTAAGGAAGACGAAGATTTAGCATCTTTGTTGCCCTCCATGTATAAATTTTTTTATTAAGCAGATATTCTTAATTTACATTATCTCGACTCTGTTATCTTTACCTGAATCATGTAATGTTCTATAATTTTTTTGTATAACTTTTCACTAGCGTTCACTATAACCTCATTTTTCGGTTTACTTACTTATCTCTGTACTGATCATTAATTAATTCATTCATTTAACTCTAAGCTTTCAGAGAAAAAATATAAATTTTATACCATTCTAAACAAATTAGACAATCTATTACTTTCACACTTCTCTTGCTGTCCTTGTTCCAACTTATAGCAGTTCTTTCTAGCTTTACTAAATAACTGTCAACCTGGAGATTCCTTTTCTTCCTTTCCTATGTTGGATCTCATGACTTCTCTTGATTTACTCCATTGTTTTGCTGGATCATATCCTCCAGGAAATTCAAGAGAAAAGGTGCCCAAAGCTGAAATGTTTAAGGGCATAGAATGCCTGAAAATGTCTTTATCTACCTTTACATGTGGCTGATATGTATGTGTGAAGGAGTCTAGGCTAGAAATAATTTTCTCTAGGAATTGCACAGTCTTCACTTTCAGGCCAATGTCATTTGATGTTACTTCTTTCACCACCCACTTTCCCTTCTGAGGATGCTTTATTCTTGGTATTTGCAATTACATGATGCTGTATCTTGTTTTGGATTCCTTTTGGATCATTTTGCTGGGTACTTTGGGAGCCTTTTCTGAAGACGTGGCTATAAATCACAGGAAATTTTCCTAAAGTATTAAAAATAATTTGTTCTGCTTTCTTCCTATTCGCTTTTTCTGTAGCTCTATAAAGTTTCTTTTCTGTCCTTTTCACACATCTCTGTCTTTAACTGTACTATCTGGGAGAATTTCTCCAACTCTTCTTTCACAATGCTTAAAGTGAATTTTTTAAAAATGTAAGTGTAATTCCTAGTTTTAAGAACTTTCTTGTTCTATTTTTTTATTGCATCCCATTTCTTATATCATATATGCAATCAATCTACTCCCTTATCTCTTCAAAAATATTAACTGTATATTTTTTGTTTTAATGTATTCTGTTCCTGGCATCATTTCTGCTTCTGCAGTTTTGTTTTCTGTGTATTTTGTAATGTCATGTTAGAGGTTTCCTTAATAACTAGTGACCCTCGAAAGTGTGTTCATTTGTGAAAAATAGGTTCTAAAAAAGAACATATTTGGAGGAGACTTCTGGGGATGATGGCAGAATAGGGAGCTCCAGGACTCAGTTCTTCCACCAAAATAGCTATCAAATGGGCAGGAATTGTCTGAAACAACTGTTTTGGGGCTCTAGTGGCACACCTCCCCCTAATCCAGCTTAACAACCACTCTTGATTAAATCTCATCTCCAGGGAGATGATCTAATTACGGTTTCAAACATACAATACTAAATGAGGATTAGAAGAAATGGCTGCCTTTACAAAATGGGATTAGGATCAAAACATGGCTTAAGGGTACATACATCCTTCCAAACCAGCACAGTCCCTGAGCCTGTTTTGGTTGTGAAATGGTGACTTGGAAAGTCCTCTGCTGGGTGACCCTTCTTGAAGATTCTGCCATCTAGGAAAAAGCAGCTAGAGACAGGAAATCAGGGTAAAAATCTATAAAGACAAAACAAAAACAAACAGAACACATCAGGATTCCCAGAGAAGGAACAAAGGAAAGGAAGCTTTCTCCTGGAGGTGAAACAACTGTGAAGAAAAAAAAAAGTGAAATGCCCCAAATTTCAAGTATCAGATGAAGAGCTGAACAAATCTGTTCAATTGAACATGGGCTATTCTAAAGGCCTAGAATAAGGCAGGATAAAAGTATTAAAGAAGAATCTTAACACACAGCTTATTAACAATAAAACCTTAGATGAGAGATAAACTCTGATGCCTAGACATCAGCAAAAAATTACAAGCCATACTAAGAAATGTGGAGATAAGGCCCAGTCAAGGAACCAAATTAAAACTTCAGAGGAGGACAAAATTTGGAATAACTAATCAAAGATGTTTAAACAAATGTCCTAAATCAATTCAAGGAGATGAAGGAAAACAAGGCTAAACATTTAAAGGATATTAAGAAGACAATGTGTGAACATAATTCAAAAGTATAAAAAGAAATATAACAGAACTTATGGGGATGAAAGGAAAAATAGAGGAGATTAAAAATACACTAGAGGGAGGCCAAGATGGCAGTTTAGTAATGTGCGCGTGTTTTAGTTCGTCCTCCAGAGCAACTACTAAATAACCAGAAACAGTACAGAACAGCCCTCAGAGCCACAACAGTGAACAGACACACAGCGTACCCCAGTCTGGACCAGCTGGACTGGCTGTGCATCTCCAGAACAGTGAGTTCCCCAAGCCGCACGCAGTTCCCCAAGCCGCCGTGGCCGGCGCCCCTTCCCCACAGGCGGCTTCCCGGAGAGAAAGGAAAGAGTCTCTAACAGTAGCAGGGACTGAGTCCAACCAAACACCAATAGTGACATCACTAAACAAATTCTGACTACTAAAATTAGGCCCCCAGCTCAGGTGAAACTGCTCAAGGCGGAGGTCGCCTATTGGGCTAACCGAAAAAGAAGAAAGGGGACGAAACGGAGTCTTCTGTGGCTGTTTCTATGGAGCCTTGGTTGCCTCTGGATTCAGCAGTGGGATTATACAAGCTACAACTGCCGCAAGCATACGCAGAAACAGGCTGCTTTCAGGGCTGTCTTCCACCTGAACCTTCCCCACCGGAGGGGTGAAACACAACTCAGGTGGAATCCCCGCTCCTCTCAAGGAATTCAGACCCCAGGGCTTCACAATTTGAAGCCATTAAAACCAGCCTACAAACTATTCTCTGTCTCTACCACGCCCCCAGCAGGGGGAGCCTTCCAAAGTTAAAGGAACCACAACATCTTTTGCTGGTGGGACCCGCAGACAGACAAGCACCACATACCGGGCAGGATAAGAAAAAGAGACCCCAGAGACTTCACAGGAAAGTCTTTCAACCTGCTGGGTCTCACCCTCAGGGAAAACTGATGCAGGTGATTCCTTCCCACCGAAAGGAGGCCAGCTTAGTCCGGGAAAACCCGGCTGGAGTCTGTAATACCTATGTAGACCCTCCTATGGGTGGGGAGGGAAAAGGCACCTTACAAGCAGGACAAGAAACAAGAAAACAAGAACTGAAAAATTACCCTCTGTTAAACAAAACTTAAGCTAGAGGCACAGAAAAAGCTGAACTAAAGGTCAATGAACAGATAGACAACAAACTCATCTAGCAAGAAAACCCTAGGTAAAGAAAGTGAAAGCAATCTCCAGAATAAACTAATTAAGGTAATTAAATGTCCAGACGCCAGCAAAAAATAACAAATCACACAAGGAAAATTGAAGATATGGCCCAGTCAAAGGAACAAACCAATAGTTCAAATGAGACACAGGAGCTGAGACAACTAATTCTGAATATACGAACAGAAATGGAAAACCTCATAAAAAACCAAATCAATGAATTGAGGGAGGAAATGAAGAAGGCAAGGAATGAACAAAAAGAAGAAACGCAAAGTCTGAAAAAACAACGCACACAACTTATGGGAATGAAAGATACAGTAGAAGAGATGAAAAAAACAATGGAAACCGACAATGGTAGATTTCAAGAGACAGAGGTTAGGATTAGTGAACTGCAGGACGGAACCTCTGAAATTCAAAAAGAAACAGAAACCATAGGGAAAAGAATGGAAAAATATGAGCAGGGGCTCAGGGAACTGAATGATAATATGAAGCGCACAAATATACGTGTTGTGGGTATCCAGGAAGGAGAAGAGAAGGGAAAAGGAGGAGAAAAACTATTGGAAGAAATTATCACTGAAAATTTCTCAACTCTTACGAAAGACCTAAAATTGCAGATCCAAGAAGTGCAGTGCACCCCAAAGAGAATAGATCCAAATAGACGTTCTCCAAGACACTTACTAGTTAGAATGTCAGAGGTTAAAGAGAAAGAGAGGATCTTGAAAGCAGCAAGAGAAAAGCAATCCATCACATACAAGGGAAGCCCAATAAGACTATTTGTAGATTTCTCAGCAGAAACCATGGAGGCAAGAAGACGGTGGGATGATATATTTAAATTACTAAAAGAGAAAAACTGTCAACCAAGAATTTTATATCCAGCAAAATTGTCCTTCAAAAATGAGGGAGAAATTAAAACATTTTCAGACAAAAAGTCACTGAGAGAATTTGTGACCAAGAGACCAGCTCTGCAAGAAATACTAAAGGGAGCACTAGAGACAGATACGAAAAGACGGAAGAGAGAGGTGTGGAGAAGAGTGTAGAAAGAAGGAAAATTAGATATGATATATAAAATAGAAAAGGCAAAATGGTAGAAGAAAGTACTACCCAAACAGTAATAACACTAAATGTTAATAGACTGAACTCCCCAATCAAAAGATATAGACTGGCAGAATGGATTCAAAAACAGGATCCTTCTATATGCTGTCAACAGGAAACACATCTCAGACCCAAAGATAAACATAGGTTGAAAGTGAAAGGTTGGGAAAAGATATTTCATGCAAATAACAACCAGAAAAGAGCAGGATTAGCTATACTAATATCCAACAAATTAGACTTCAAATGTAAAACAGTTAAAAGAGACAAAGAAGGATACTATCTACTAATAAAAGGAACAATTAAACAAGAAGACATAACAATCATAAATATTTACGCACCGAATGACAATGCCCCAAAACACGTGAGGCATAAACTGCATATACTGAAAAGGGAAAAAGACACATCTACCATAATAGTTGGAGACTTCAATTCCCCACTCTCATCAATGGACAGAACATCTAGACAGAGGATCAATAAAGAAACACAGAATTTGAATATTACAATAAATGAGCTAGACTTAACAGACATTTATAGGACATTACATCCCACAACAGCAGGATACACCTTTTTCTCAAGTGCTCATGGATCATTCTCAAAGATAGACCATATGCTGGGTCACAAAGCAAGTCTCAACAAATTTAAAAAGATTGAAATCATACACAACACTTTCTCAGATCATAAAGGAATGAAGTTGGAAATCAATAATAGCCAGAGTGCCAGAAAATTCACAAATACGTGGAGGCTCAACAAGTGGGTCCAGAAAGAAATTATAAGAGAATTAGTAAATATCTCAAGGCGAATGAAAATGAAAACACAACATATTAAAATCTATGGGAGGCAGCAAAGGCAATGCTAAGAGGGAAATTTATTCCCCTAAATGCCTATATTAAAAAAGAGGAAGGGGCAAAAATTCGGGAATTAACTGTCCACTTGGAGGAACTGGAGAAAGAACAGCAAACTAACCCCAAAGCAAGCAAAAGGAAAGAAATAACAAAGATTAGAGCAGAAATAAATGAAATTGAGAACATGAAAACAATAGAGAATTTCAATAAGACCAGAAGCTGGTTCTATGAGAAAATCAACACGATTGATGGGCCCTTAGCAAGACTGACAAAAAGTAGAAGAGAGAGGATGCAAATAAATAAGATCAGAAATGGAAGAGGAGACATAATCACTGACCTCACAGAAATAAAGGAGGTAATAACAGGATACTATGAACAACTTTATGCTAATAAATACAACAATGTAGATGAAATGGACAACTTCCTAGAAAGGCATGAACAACCAGCTTTGACTCAAGAAGAAATAGATGACCTCAACAAACCAATCACAAGTAAAGAAACTGAATCAGTCATTAAAAACTTTCCCAAAAAGAAAAGTCCAGGACCAGACGGTTTCACATGTGAATTCTACCAAACATTCCAGAAAGAATTAGTACCAACCCTGCTCAAAATCTGCAAAAAAATTTGAAGTGGAGGGAAAGCTACCTAATTCATTCTATGAAGCCAACATCACCCTCATACCAAAACCAGGAAGAGATATTACAAAAAAAGAAAACTACAGACCAATCTCTCTAATGAATATAGATGCAAAAATTCCTCAACAAAATTCTAGCAAATCGAATCCAGCAACACATTAAAAGAATTATACATCATGACCAAGTAGGATTCATCCCAGGTATGCAAGGATGATTCAACGTAAGAAAATCAATTAATGTAATACACCATATCAACAAATCAAAGCAGAAAAACCACATGATCATCTCAACTGATGCAGAGAAGGCATCTGACAAAATTCAACATCCTTTCCTGTTGAAAACACTTCAAAGGATAGGAATAGAAGGGAACTTTCTCAAAATGATAAAGGGAATATATGAAAAACCCACAGCTAATATCGTCCTCAATGGGGTAAAACTGAAAACGTTCCCCTTAAGATCAGGAACAAGACAAGGATGTCCACTATCACCACTGTTATTCAACATCGTGTTGGAAGTTCTAGCCAGAGCAATTAGACAAGAAAAAGAAATACAAGGCATCAAAATTGGAAAGGAAGAAGTAAAACTCTCACTGTTTGCAGATGATATGATACTATATGTTGAAAACCCTGAAAAATCCACAGCAAAACTACTAGAGCTAATAAATGAGTACAGCAAAGTGGCAGGTTACAAGATCAACATTCAAAAATCTGTAGCGTTTCTATACACTAGCAATGAACAAGCTGAGGGGGATTTCAAGAAACGAATTCCATTTACAATTGCAACTAAAAGAATGAAATACTTAGGAATAAATTTAACTAAAGGGACAAAAGACCTATACAAAGAAAACTACAAGAAACTGTTAAAAGAAATCACAGAAGACCTAAATAGATGGAAGGCCATACTGTGTTCATGGATTGGAAGACCAAATATAGTTAAGATGTCAATTCTACCTAAATTGATTTACAGAGTCAATGCAATACCAATCAAAATCCCAACAACTTACTTTTCAGAAATAGAAAAACCAATAACCAAATTTATCTAGAAGGGCAGGGTGCCCCGAATTGCTAAAAGTATCTTGAGGAAAGAAAACGAAGCTGGAAGTCTCACGCTGCCTGACTTTAAGGCATATTATGAAGCCACAGTGGTCAAAACAGCATGGTACTGGCATAAAGATAGATATACTGACCAATGGAATCGAATAGAGTGCTCAGATACAGACCCTCTCATCTATGGATATTTGAACTTTGATAAGGCAGTCAAGCCAACTCACCTGGGACAGAACAGTCTCTTTAATAAATGGTGCCTAGAGAACTGGATATTCATATGCAAAAGATTGAAAGAGGACCCGTATCTCACACCCTATACAAAAGTTAACTCAAAATGGATCAAAGATCTAAACATCAGGTCCAAGACCATAAGACAGTTAGAGGAAAATGTAGGGAAATATCTTATAAATCTTATAATGGAGGTGGTTTTATAGACCTTACACCTAAAGCAAGAGCAGTGAAGAAATAAATAAATGGGAGCTCCTCAAAATTCAACACTTTTGTGCATCAAAGAACTTCATCAAGAAAGTAAAAAGACAGCCTACCCAATGGGAGACAATATTTGGAAACGACATATCAGATAAAGGTCTAGTATCCAGAATTTATAATAAGATTGTTCAACTCAACAACAAAAAGACAGCCAATACAATTACAAAATGGGAAAAAGACTTGAACAGACACTTCTCAGAAGAGGAAATACAAATGGCCAAAAGGCACATGAAGAGATGCTCAACGCCCCTGGCCATTAGAGAAATGTAAATCAAAACCAGAATGAGATATCATCTCACACCCACCAGAATGACCATTATCAACAAAACAGAAAATGATAAGTGCTGGAGAGGATGTGGAGAAAGAGGCACACTTATTCACAGTTGGTGGGAAGGTCAAATGGTGCAATCACTGTGGAAGGCAGTTTGGTGGTTTATCAAAAAGTTGAATATAGAATTGCCATATGACCCAGGAATACCATTGCTAGGTATCTACTCAAAGGACATAAGGGCAAAAAAACAAACAAACAAAAAAAACGGACATTTGCACACCAGTGTTTATAGCAGCATTATTTACAATTGCAAGGAGATGGAAACAGCCAAAATGTCCATCAACAGACCAGTGTCTAAACAAACTGTGGTATATACATAGGATGGAATATTATGCAGCTCTAAAACCGAATAAACTTATGAAGTATGTAACAACATGGATGGACCTTGAGAACATTATGCTGAGTGAGACTAACGAAAAACTAAAGGACAAATACAGTATGGTTTCATTGATATGAACTGACATTAGTGAATAAACTTGGAATATTTAGTTGGTAACAGAGACCATCAGGAGATAGAACTAGGGTAAGATATTCGGTAATTGGAGCTGAAGGGATACAGATTGTGCAACAGGACTGAATATAAAAACTCAGAAATGGATAGCACAATACTACCTAACTGTAATACAATTATGTTAAAACACTGAATGAAGCTCCATGTGAGAATGATAGAGGGAGGAGGGCTGGGGACATAAATGAAATCAGAAAGAAAGATAGACGTTAAAGACTGAGATGGTATAATCTAGAATGCCTAGAGTGTATAATAATAGTGAAATGTACAAGGTACAATTTCAAAAATGTTTTTGCATGAGGAAGAACAAAGGAATGCTATTGCAGGGTGCTGAAAATTGATGGTAATTAATATTTTAAAATGTCACCTTACGCTTGAGACTAAAGCAAAAAACGTTTGTTACAAAATTTATATTTTGACTAGTGCATTTCCTAATATAACTTATATAGATAGTTTGATTGAATGCCTAAGTACTTGGAATCTCAGGTAGGACATGAAATTTTGCTGGTTTGTCCAGAGTGATGCCCCGATGAATCTCGGAGTGATTCGATCAGTGAGTGGAAAAGCATTTGCAAAGCACCCTTCGGGGAATGGTGAGAATGGGGAGAAATTCAACTTGCCCAAGTGGAATTCTTGATATTTCACAAGCAGTGCGGACAACCCAAGCTATAGACTGAGTCCCCAGTCTTGGGGTTTGTTCATATGAAACTTAACCCCAAAAAGGATAGGTCAAGTCTACTTAAAATCTAGGCCTAAGAGTCACCCCCAAGAGAGCCTCTTCTGTTGCTCAGATGTGGCCTCTCTCTCCAGCCAACACAACGAGCAGTCTCACCACTCTCCCCCTCTCTACGTGGGACATGACTCCCAGGGGTGTTGACCTTCCTGGCAATGTAGGACAGAGATCTTGGAATGAGCTGAGACTAGCATCAAGGGATTGAGAAAAACCCTAGAATGAGCTGAGACTTAGCATCAAGGGATTGAGAAAACTTTCTCGACCAAAACGGGGAAGAGGGAAATGAGACCAAGTGTCAATGGCTGAGAGATTCCAAACAGAGTTGAGAGGTTATCCTGGAGGTTATTCTTATGCATCAAGTAGATATCATCTTGTTATTCAAGATGTAATGGAGAGGCTGGAGGGAACTGCCTGAAAATGTAGAGCTGTGTTCCAGTAGCCATGTTTCTTGAGGATGACTGAATAATGATACAGCTGTCACAATGTTACCGTGTGATTGTGAAAACCTTGTGTCTGATGCTCTTTTTTTCTACCTTGTCAACAGATGAGTAGAACATATGGAATAAAAATAAATAATAGGGGGAACAAATGCTAAAATAAATTTAGTTTGAAATGTTAGTGATCAATGAAAGCAAGGGGTAAGGGGTATGGTAGGTATAATTTTTTTTTTCTTTCCTGTGTTCGTTTTATTTCTTTTTCTATTGTCTTTTTATTTCTTTTTCTGAATTAATGCAAATGTTCTAAGAAATGATGAATATGCAACTAAGTGATGATATTGTGAATTACTAATTATTTATGTTGATGTTTTATTTTGTTTATTTTTTAATTTATAAATTAAAAAAAAAATTTCACAGCACACCACAACAATTCATTATAAAACAGATTTCAACATTTGTGTTGATTTACAATTCCACAATTTTAGGTTTCACTTTCTAGCTGCTCCAAGAAACTAGAGACTAAACTCAATATAATGATTCAGCAGCTATACTCACCTGTAAAATCCTATCTTCTTTGTTATAACTTCACCTTCTCCTTTGATCCTTCTCCCATTCTTAAGGGTATTTGGCTTAGGCCCATTCTAACTTTTTCATGTTGATAATATGGGATAAGGGGATGGAACTAGTTGATGTTCTAGAAAGGTTGGCCTCTCTGGGTTTCAGGGCTTACCTGGCCTAGGAACCCAACTGGAGAGTGTAGGTGTATTAGTTAGGGTTCACTAGAGAAACAGAATCAAGAGGAAATATCTGTAAATATAAAATTTATAAAAGTGTCTCACATAACTGTGGTAACATAGAGTCCAAAATTTGTAGGGTCTGGCGAACTCCACAGGAGAGGCTTATTGGCCAAAGCAGGAAGAGAGAAACTGTCTCTTCTGGAATCCTCCTTAAAAGCCTTCCATTTATTTGATTAAATAGTCACTCATTGCAGAAGACACTCCCCTTGGGTGATTACAAATGGAATCAGCTGCGGATGCAGCCAACATGATCATGATTTAATTCTATGAAATGTCCTCATAGCAACAGATAGGCCAGCACATGCCCAACCAGACAAATGGGTACTACCACCTGACATATGAACCTGACCATGGCAGTAGGTTTCTGGAAAGTAATTATAGTGCATAGGAACTTTGTAGAACCTCAGATAAAACCTTAGGTGTTCCTTAGGGTGGCTGGAAAGGTTTTGGTTGGGTTTGGTAAACCATAAGTAGTAATATCTAGCTGAAGCATATGTAAGTGTAGCCTCTCAACTCTATTTGAACTCTCTCAGCCACTGAAACCTTATCTGTTACACTTCTTTGCCGTTTTTGGTCAGGAAGGCATTGTTAATCTCATGGTGCCTGGGCCAAGCTCATCCCTAGAAGTCATATCCTACATTGCCTTTTCACCCCTGGATGTCTTGTCCTACACAGGGGATTCAGGGGTGGTAATGATTTCACATGCAGTTGGGCTGAGAGAGAGAGGCCACATTTGAGACACAAAAGAGGTTCTCTGGAAGTAACTCTTATGCAAACCTGTAAGTAGGATAAGCTTCTCTGGTACATAAATAAGCTTCACAAGAGCAAGCCTCAAGATCAAGAGATTGGCCTATTGACTTTGTAGTCCCTAAAATTTGGGGCAGTATCAGGGGTTTCCCCAGTGGTAGGCTTTAACAGTTCCTTATTTTTACTTCCATCTTTCAAGGGACTTTGCCAATACTTTTTGTCTGCTCACCATACTCTAGGATGTATCGGGGCATTATATTAAGCTATAATGAATTACAAGCCCTCATTCACATTCTGGGCTTCCTATGTTTGGGTTGTTTAAATGATTGAGTCAGATTATGAGCTAATGAAAATTTAGGTTCTGAACAAAATAAACTTCTCTTCCTTTGGTCGCATACAATACATGAAGTTCTAAAATACAGACAATGTTCTCTATAACCCTGTATTCTGATTTTACCTTAGTCCCAACCCAATCAGTTTCAGTCTTACCTCTAATTGAAGCCTGATCTCTTTTTTAATTGCCAATTGATTTTTTTACAAGACTGCCAATTCCAATGAACTGGGTAAGAATAGCCTCTTCAACAAGTGGTATGTAGAAAACCCTATATATGAATTAAAGAGAACTCCTATCCCACACTTTATTAAAAAATGAACTCAAAATGGACCAAAGACTTAAATATAAGAACCAGGGCTATAAAAATCTTTGAAGAAAATGAAGGGAAGCATCTTTAAGAGCTTTTGGTAGGCAATGGTTACTTAGACTTTATACCCGAAGGACAAGTAACAAAAGAAAAAATAGATAAACAGGAAATTGTCAAAATTAAAACCTGTTGTGCATCAAAGGAATTTGTCACAATAGTGAAAAGACAACTTACTCAACAGGAGAAAATATTTGGAAACCACATATCCAATAAGAGTTTAACATCCAGAATATATAAAGAAATCCTACAACTCAACAAAAAGACAAATCAGACCAAAAGCTTCTGTGCCAGGTGGGCCACAGTGGCTCAGCAGGCAGAGTTCTCGCCTGCCATGCCAGAGACCAGGGTTCGATTCCTGGTGCCCACCCATGCAAAAAGAAAAGCAACAACAAAAAAACAAAACCCCAGCTTCTGTGCCTAGGACGTTGCCAAAAAGGTAAAAAGGAAGTGAACTCAATGGAAGAAATTATCTGGAAACCACATATCTGATAAAGGTTTGATATCCTGTGTACATAAAATACTTAACTCAAAAACAAAAGAACTACCCAATTATGAAATGGACAAAGGATATGAACAGATACTTTTGTGAAAAGCAAACATGAATGGCTAAAAAGCACAAGAAGAGATGTTGATCTTCTTTAGTTACAAGGGAAATGCAAATCGAGAAAACAATGAGATATCACCTCACACTTATAAGAATGCCTGCTACTAAACAAAACTACAAATGTTGCTGAGGATATGGAGAAACTGGAACACGTATTCACTGTTGGTGGGAATGTAAAATGGTACAGTGCTGTGGTAGAAAGTTTGGAAATTCCTCAGAAAACTAAATATTGCATTCCCTATGACCCAGCAGTATCAATACTCAGTATATACCCAGAAGAGATGAAAGCAGTGACATGAACAGACATTTGTACACCGATGTTCACAGTGGCAGTATTCACAATTGCCAAATGATGGAAACAATCCAAGTGCCCTTCAACAAACTAGTGGATAAACAAAATGAGGTATATACATACGAAGGAGTACTACGGAAAAGATAAAATGAGATCCTGAAGCATATGACAATGTGGATGAACCGTGAGAATATAATGCTGAGTGAAGTAAGTCAGACACAAAAGGATAGATACTGCCATACTGAAGGTGAATATGACTGGAAGAAGTTGTACAGAGGATGTATATTGCTATTTATCACACTGATTAACTCTACAGTTATAAATAAGTTCTCACAAAAACTACTTCCAGTTTTGACATTGTACAAAGTGTCAATAATAAAGAGGTATGGGGGAAAACTAAAATCGCAAGATACGACCAATAACTAACAGGAAGACATCAACAGTATCACTGCACTACTAAAGTAAATAATAGGTGGGGGGGAGGGACAACAGATTTAATTTGATACTTGGTGAGGTTGTGTTTACTGGTTCTTTGTCTCTGTGGACCAATAAAAAAAGTCAAAAATTGAGAGAGCTGCTTATTATACAAACAAGTGAGGACACTGTAAGACATGGTCTAATCATTTTGGACATTATCTAGGACCCAAAAGATGGAGGGGACCAGAGGTTACAACGACTGCGAAGCAGAATGGTGAACTGTGATATATATATATATAATGGAATACTGTGTGGCTACGAAAAAAGGAATGACATCGTGAGGCACACAATGAATAGAACAAACTTTGGGGACAATGTGTTGTGCAAAATAAGTCAGAAACAAAAGAAGAAATATTTTATGGTCTCTTTAAGAAAATACTTATAAGATCACTGAAGCCTAGATTGTAAGATCTTATGGCAGCCACATCTAGTCCAAAGTTGTAAGTATATTTCTAGATCCTGAGACATTGAGCTGTATGTGTATAAACTGGTATTTCTCTGGAACTATGAGTAACTCTGTGACACCTAAGACTCAGAAATGGAGTGCTGAAGCCCTGAAAGTTAGCATAGCTACATACAATAACAGAGTGATAAAGAGATCAGGTCTCAATTAGAGATTAAAAACAAAGCCAATTTGGCTGGGACTAAGGTAAATCAGAATACAGGATAAAAGATGATAGTGTATGTACTCTAGACCTTCACCTAATGTATGACACCAAAGGCAGAGAGGTTTATTATGCCTAGAGCCTAAATTTTCTGTAATGCACAATCTAAATCCACCGGTCTGGACAGATCATTTTAGCAACCCAAACGCATGGAGCCCAGAACAGAACAAGGCCTTGTAATTCTATATTGTTTAATGTAATACCCAGATACATTTCATACTATAGTGGACCGATAATTAAAAAGTATTTGTAGAGTTCCTTAAGGGACTGAAAAAAAAATGGAACTATTCAACTTTCCCATCTCGGGGTGGTGCAAGGGCAGTTCAGTGGTACAGTTCTCGCCTGCCATGTGGGAGGCCCAGGTTCGATTCCCAGACCCTTATGAAACATTTTTTTTGAGGCTTATGAAACTTTTTTATGTAGTGGAAAAGCTAAGGCTATCTACAACAAAGCCTTAGAGTTGCTTCCAGGAAACCTCTTTAGTTGCTCAGATGTGGCCTCTCTCTCTTTCCCTAAGCCCAACTCTGCAAGGAAAATCATTACCCTCCCCCTAGCAGGACATGACATCCAGAAGTGAAATTCTCCTTGACAACAAGGGACACGACTCCTAGGGATGAGTCTGGCCCTGGCACCTTGGGATCAAAAACACCTTCCTGACCAAAAGAGGGAAAAGAAGTATAATAAAATAAGGCATTAGTGGCTAAAAGAGATCAAACAGAGTCAACAAACTATTCTCGAGGCTATTCATGCAAGCTTCAGCTAGATACTGCTAATTGTCATGGTTTGCCAAACCCCAACCAACATTATATTAGCCCTGTTAACTCTTAAGAACACTTAGTGCTCTAACTGAGACTCTATAAAGTGTCATGCACTAACTTTACTTTTCTGGAACCTCAACTTCCAGAGAGTTCCTAAGACAGATAGATACTGAAACCCAGAGACCAGCCTCTCCAAGATTATCAACTAATTACATCCCTTTATTCTTTATTGTCAACACCCCTTTCTCAACATGAAAAAGTCAGAACGTGCACTGCCCTAAAATTCCTATAGATTGGGAGAAGGATCAAGTGGAAAAGAGGACTTACAACAGAGAAAACAGGACTTAACAAATAAGCATGACTGCTAAATCATTATATTGATATTTCTTTCTCCTGTGTTTTGGAGCAGTCAGAAGGAATCATCTGAAATAATGGTACGGCAACCCATAACAAACTCTGAAATCTATTCTGTAACCACTTGTTAAAATGTACTTTGAATATTACTGCTTTTTCTTTCTTTTCTTGGTATATATGTTATATTTCAAAATAAAAAAGTAAAGAAAAAAGACAAACAACTCAGTTACAAAATGGGTTAAAGACTTAAAAAGACACTTTTCCAAAGAAGAAATACAAATGGCTTAAAAACCCATGAAAAGATATTCAACATCACTAACAATTGAGGAAAAGGCAAATCAAAAAAACATAATGAGATATCATTTCACATCCAATAGAATGGCCACTACTGAAAAATCAGAACAAGTATTGGAGAGGATATGGAGAAATAGGAACACTCATTGCTGGTGAGAATGTAAAATGATGCAGCCCCTGTGGAAGACAGTTTGGCAGTTCCTCAGGAAACTAAGTATAAGCATATAAAGCTACCATATGATCCATCAGTCCTACTACTAGGTACACACCTGAAAGAATTGAAAGTGGGGATTTAAGTTGATAATTTTCACACCAATGTTCACAGTGGCATTTTTCCCAACTGCCAAAAGATGGAAGTAACCCAAATGTCCATCATCTGATTAATGGATGAAACAAAATGTGGTTTTCTGTAACATAATGAAATATTATTCAGCCACAAAAAGGAATAAAGTCCTGATGCATTTGACAACATGAATGTAGCTTGAGGTCATTATGTTGAATGAAATAAGCTAGACACAAAAGGACAATTACTGTATGATCTTAATACAAACTATAATTAAAATAAGCAAACTCAAAGGCTTAGAATATAGATAGACTGGGGTTAGAGGCTGGGGAGTTGATACTTAACTTGTACAGAATTTCTATTTTGGTTGATGGTAAAGGTGTGGAAATGGATTGTGGTGATGGTAGCACATTACTGTGAATGTAATCAACAACACTGAACTATAGAGGTGACAGTGCTTGAAAGGGGAAACTTTAGGATGTATATATTATTAGTACAATAATGAAAAGATAAAACAGGACTGTACCAACACAGTGAACCTTATTGTAGATGATGGAATGTAGTTAATAGTACAAGTTTAAGAATATGCTTTGATGAATTATAATAAATGTATAGTACTGATGCAAGGAGTTAATAGTAGGGTAGTAAATGGGAAAAAATATAAATCTAATGTAAATTAAGGATGAGAGATAATAGCACTGTTTTTTTATAATCTTTTATGGATTGTGAGAAAGGTAACCACTATTAAAAACAAACAATAAAAAAACAACAACCCAACAAATAGCATAATTATTTTTAAAATGCAATCATCATCTGTAACAAATGTCCTATAACAATGCAAGGTTGTGGGGTTGCAGATGGGAATCCAGTATTTTATGCATGATTGTCTATATATTCTCTAAAATGTTAAAAAAAAAAAAAAAAAGCTTACTGGGGTACTTTGTGCGCATTAATGGGGCATGTGGGGAAGTGACAAAACTACCACAGATTGATTACACAGACACTATGCCATTCTGCAGAGGAACCGTACTCTAGGTTCTTCCTTTTGGGCCAGTTTTCCTAGAATGAAATTCCTGTACCCCCAGTCATGATGTGGGGGGGGGAGTCTGCACTGATTTATTTGCACCCTCACATTTAATCACCATTTTCCACAGGACATACCAGTTCTCAACTGAAGCTGGTATTCTGGGAGCCTCGGATCTCTCAGGTTTAATTCCTCTCCAGAGAGTAAACCTCTCATTTTCTGCAAGGATGAAGCAGGGTGGTTGCCTGGTAGTACAAGCTGGTGGAAAAATATCTAGGTATCTAAGATTTAGTCTTTCAAATAATCCCTCTGTGTTCAGCCCCACCTATATTAGCTTACAGAAATTTCCTTCATCTTTCCAGGATTCTGTGGCATGAAGGGGATTTACTTCCTGCCTCTCCATGTGCAGGCATTTGGCTTCCTGTTATTTCACTTGGCTAAAGTAACAATCAAGTACCCTGTGCTTTATAGCTTCTAATATTTTTCTGATATTTACCTGCTGTTTTAATGCCTACATCAGCTGTTTCTAACATATTGCTTCCTGCCCTCAAGATGTATACTTCCTAATCTCTGGAACCATGCATGCTATGCTACATGGCAAGGGGGAATTAAAGTTGCTGATAGGATTAAGGTTATTAATCAAATGACTTTAAAATAAGATTATCCTGGATTATATGGGTGGGCTCAATGTAATCACGAGTGTCCTTAAATGGGGATTAGGGAAGCAGAAGAATCAGAATGAGAGAGATGGCATCATAAGAGAGACTCAACCAGTCATGGAATGCAAGCAGCCTCTAGAAAAAGTAAGAAAATGGAGTTTCCCCTAGGGCTTCCAGAAAGGAACACAGTCATAGCAAAACCTTGAGCCTAGTGTATTGAGAGCTCTTTTATTATTCTGAGCTCTAGAACTGTAAAACAACAGTTTGTGTCATTTTAAGCCACTAAATCTGTGGTAATTTGTTACAGCAATATTTCATTTTAGTAGGAGCAGGAAAAGAGATAAACGTATATTCTATCAGCCACGTTTCACCAGAAGCTTCATACTAAAATTATTGGTTTGGAATCAAAAATCCAAATTTCAATGTTCCCTGCTCTAATCAGTTTAGCATCCTCCAAATGGTCCTCCTCAGGTGTTGATTACATGGTTTAATTTCTTCCAAACCAGATTTTTCTATAACTACATAAATTAAATACAGGAAAGGCATTTTATGAGGACTAAATCTCACAGCTCTACTATCATTATTAGTATCTAGCAGAAGAGAAATAGTAAGATAAAAAACTACATAGACATCATCCTTCCCCAATAATTAAAAATGAGCTGCCAAAGGGAATAGGAGGCAACTTTGTGGTTTCTCTTGAAATTTTACTTTGATCAGTTCTCACAGGCAGAGGTTACTTGACAATAATCCAGCCATCACCTGAAGCTGTCCCTAATAACAAACTTATCTAATAACTATCTGATTTATCAGGTGCAAGATCTGCTTGAAAATATTTTCTAAAAGAGACTTGTATCTCCAGACAGAACAGATTTTTAAAAAAATATTTTTATTGTCAAACCTTAACAAACATAAACATTCTTGACATACATTCTATACATGACGTGCTGGTTTGAAAGGATGTATGCCCCCTAGAAAAGCCATTTTAATCAAAATCCCATTTCATAAAGGTAGAATAATCCCTATTCAATACTGTATGTTTGAAACTGTAATCAGATCATCTCCCTGGATGATGTGATTTAGTCAAGAGTGGCTGTTAAACTGGATTAAGTGATGACATGTCTCCACCCATTTGGGTGGGTCTTGATTGGTTTACTGGAGTCCTATAAAAGAGGAAACATTTTGGAGAATGAAGGTGATACAGAGAGAGCAGAGAATGCTGCAGCACCACAAAGCAGAGAGTTCACCAGCCAGTGGCCTTTGGAGATGAAGAAGGAAAATGCCTCCTGGGGAGCTTCATGAAACTGGAAGCCAGGAGAGAAAAGTAGCAGATGACGCCGTGTTCTCCTTGTGCCCTTCCAGCCAAGAGAGAAGCCCTGACTGTGTTCACCATGTGCCTTCTCACTTGACAGAAAAACCCTGAACTTCACTGGCCTTCTTGAACCAAGGTATATTTCCCCGGATGGATGCCTTAGATTGGACATTTCAATAGACCTGTTTTAATTGGGACATTTTCTCAGTCTTAGAACTGTAAACTAGCAACTCAAATTCCCCCTTTTAAAAGCCATTTCATTTCTGGTATATTGCATTCTGGCAGCCAGCAAACCAGAACACATGGTATACAATCAATGGCTCACAATATCAACACAAGTTGTATATTCATCACCATGATCATTTTTTTTTTACCATGATCATTTTTTTGAACACTTGCATCTCTCCAGCATAAGAAATAAAAAAGAAAAAACTCATACATCCCATACCCCTCCCTCATTGACTATTAGTATTTCAATCTACTCAATTTATTTTAACCATTATTTCCCCTGTTTATTTCTTATCCATATTTTTTACTCATCTGTCCATACCGCAGATAGAAGGAGCATCAGACACAAGGTTTTCACAATCACACAATCACGTTGTAAAAGCTTTATGATTATACAATCATCTTCAAGAAATATGGTTACTGGAACACAGCTCCACAATTTTAGGTACTTCACTCTAGCCACTCCAAAACTCCATAAACTAAAAAGGGGGTATCTATATAATGCGTAACAATAATCTCCAGGGTAACCTCTTGACTCTGTTTGAAATCTCTAAGCCACTGATACTGTCTCATTTCTCTCTTCCCACTTTTGGTCAAGAAGGTTTTCTCAATGCTGAGTCTCAGTTCATCGCAGGATTTCTGTCCCATGTTTCCTGGGAATTTTATACCCCTGGGAGTCATGTTCCATGTAGAGGAGTGAGGGCAGTGAGTTCACCTGCCCTGTTGCCTTACAGAGAGAGGCCACATATAACCAGCAAAACAGGTTCTCTGGGGGTGACTCTTAGGCCTAATTTTAAGAAGCCTTAGCCTGCGCTTTGAAGGGATAATTTTCATAGGGGTGAACTCTGAGAACGAGGGCTCGACCTATTGATTTGGTTGTCTCTACTGCTTGTTGAGAATATCAGGAATTCTCCAAATGGTGAGGATGAATATTTTCCCCTTTCTCCCCATTCCCCCAAGGGGAATTTGCAAATACTTCTTTATTCACTGACACAACAGAATTTTTAAAAGTATATCAATCCATGACTTAAAACACAATCCAATTCCTAAGCTAACTACTGGCAATAGACAAAATGATAAATTTCATTATAAAGTAACTAGAAGGGGTTAAGAACATTGGGCCAGCCAAGATGGCGGATTAGCAAGGTGTGGGATTTAGTTCATCCTCCAAAACAGCTAATAAATAGCCAGGAACAGTACAGACCAACTGCTGGGGCCACATCAGTGACCAGACACACAGCGTACCCCAGTCTGGACCAGCTGCAAGCCCCCCCAGAACCGTGAGTTCCCCAAGCTGTGGCAGCCGGCGCCCCTCCTCCAAGGGCTGCCTCCCAGAGGGGAAAGGAAAGGTAATTTACCAGCAGCAGGGGCTGAGCGCAACTAAGCTGCAATTGTGGAATTAATTCACAAATTCTAACTACTAAAAAATAGGCCCCCAGCTCAGGTGAACCTGGTCAAAGCAGAAGTTGCTGATTTTTGCCCTGGTGCCGAGGGGGCAGGGATGACGGGAAAAGAAAAAAGAAGTAAGAGGGTTTTTGGATCAGATAGCACATAATACTTGAAGGGGTCTGGGCCCTGAAGGAAAGGAGGGGGCACATAGGATCTGAAGGTACACAAAACAACATACCAACTTATGCTTTTGATTGGTAAACCTGAGGGACGGGGGTCCTGGTCTGAGAAGGATTTTTCTCTTTCTCTTTTGTGTTGTTTCTACAAAGGCTTGACTGCCTTTGGATACAGCGGCAGGGCTTCTCAGGCTGCAACTGCCTCAGGAATAGGCAGGAACAAGCTTGTTTGAGAGATTGTCTGGAGCCTGTGCCTTCCCCAGGAGAGGGCAGGGCCCAGCTCAGGTGGATTCCCTCCCTCAAGGAATTCAGACCTCAGGGCTTGCAAATGTGAGGCAATTAAAGCCAGCCCACAACCTTTCCTCTGTCTCCACCACGCCCCCAGCAGGGAGACTCTGCCAAAGTTAAAGGTACCACATCACCTTATGCTGGTGGAACCTGCAGGCAGACAAGCGCCACCTACTGGGCAGGATAAGAAAAACAGAGTCCAGAGACTTCACAGGAAAGTCTTTCAACCTGCTGGGTCTCACCCTCAGGGAAAACTGACGCAGGTGAACCTTTCCTCCTGACAGGAGGCCAGTTTGGTCTGGGAAAATCTGGCTGAGATCAATAATACCTAAGTAGACCCTCCTAAGGGTGGAGGGAAAAGGCACCATAACGGCAGGGCAAGAAACAAGAAAACAAGAACTGAAAAAATCTGCTCTGTTAAACAAAACCTAAGCTAGTGGTCCAGAATAAGCTGAACTGAATGTCAAAGAACAGATAAACAACAAAGTCATCCAGCAAGAAAATCCTAGGTAAAAGAAGTAAAAACAATCTCCAGAATAAATTAATTAAGCTAATTAAATGCCTAGACACCAGCAAAAAATAAGGAATCACACTAGGAAAATTGAAGATATGGCCTAGTCAAAGGAACAAACAAACAATTTAAATGAGATACAGTAGTTGAAACAATTAATTCAGAATGTTCGAACAGACATGGAAAATCTCATCAAAAATCAAATCAATGAATTGAGGCAGGATATAAAGAAGGCAAGGAATGAACAAAAAGAAAAAATTGAAATCTGAAAATGGTAATGAAAGGCACAGGAGCAGAGATGAAAAAACAATGGAAACCTACAATGTCAGATTTCAAGAGGCAGAAGATACGATTAGTGAACTGGAGGATGCAACATCTGAAATACAACAAGCAAAAGAAAATATAGGGAAAAGAATGGAAAAAATAGGGGTAGGGACTCAGGGGATTGAATGACAATATGAAACATATGAATATATGTGTTGTGGGTGTCCCAGAGGCAGAAGAGAAGGGAAAAGGAGGAGAATACTAATGGAGGAAATTATCACTGAAAATTTCCCAACTCTTATGAAAGACTTAAAATTATAGATTCAAGAAGTGCAATGTACCCCAAACAGAACAGATCCAACAAGACGTACTCCAAGACACTTACTAATCAGAATGTCAGATGTCAAAGAGAAAGAGAGAATCTTGAAAGCAGCAAGAGAAAAGCAATCCATCACAAAGAAGCGAAGCCCAAAAAGACTATGCGTAGATTTTTCAGCAGAAACCATGGAGGTGAGAAGACAGTGGGATGATATATCTAAATTATTAAAAGAGAAAAACTGCCAACCAAGAATTCTATATCCAGCAAAACTGTCCTTCAAAAATGAGGGCAAAATTAAAACACTTTCAGACAAAAAAATCACTGAGAGAACTTGTGACCAAGAGACCAGCTCTGCAAGAAATACTAAAGGGAACACTAGAAACAGATAAGACAAGACAGGAGAGAGAGGTGTGAAGAAGAGTGTAGAAATGAAGACTATCAGTAAAGGTAAAAAGAAGAATTAGATATGACATATAAAATTCAAAAGGCAAAATGGCAGTACTAACCACACAATAACAACACTAAATGTTAATGGATTAAACTCCCCAGTCAAAAGACAGACTGACTGGCTAAATGGATTAAAAAACAGGACCCATCTATAGCTGTCTACAGGAAACACATCTTAGATCCAAGGATAAACACAGGTTGAAAGTGAAAGGTTGGGAAAACATATTTCATGCAAATAACAATCAGAAAAGAGCAGGAGTAGTTATACTAATACCCAACAAATTAGACTTCAAATGTAAAACAGTTAAAAGAGATAAAGAAGAACACTATGTATTAATAAAAGGAACGATTCAGCAAGAAGACATAGTGTAAATATTTATGCACCGAGCAAGAATGCTCCAAAATACATGAGGTAAACACTGAAAAGAGAAATAGACACATCTACCATAACAATTGGAGACGTCAATTCCCCACTCTCATCAATGGACAGAACATCTAGACAGAGGATCAACAAAGAAACAGAGAATTTGAATAATACAATAAATAAGCAAGACTTAACAGACATATATAGATCATTACACCCCACAACAGCAGGATATACCTTTTTCTCAGGTGCTCATGGATCATTCTCAAGGACAGACCATACGCTGGGTCACAAAGCAAATCTCAATAAATTTAAAAAGACCAAAATCATATAAAACACTTTCTCAGGTCATAAAGGAATGAAGTTGGAAATCAATAATGGCCAGAGTGCCAGAAAATTCACAAATATGTGGAGGCTCAATGACACACTCTTAAACAATGAGTCAAGAAAGAAATCACAAGACAAATCAGTAAATTTCTCAAGCCAAATGAAAATGAAAACACAACATACCAAAATTTATGGGATGCAGCAAAGGCAGTGCTAAGAGGGAAACTTATTGCCCTAAATGCCTATAACAAAAAAGAAGAAAGGGCAAAAATCGAGGAATTAACTGTCCACTTGGAAGAACTAGAGAAAGAACAGCAAACTAACCCCAAAGGAAGCAAAACGAAAGAAATAATGAAGATTAGAGAAGAAATAAATGAAATTGAGAACATGAAAACAATTGAGAAAATTAACAAAACCAAAAGTTGGTTCTTTGAGAAAATCAGTAAGATTGATGGCCTCTTAGCGAGGTTGACAAAAAGAAGACAGAGGATGCAAATAAATAAAATCGGAAATGGAAGAGGAGACATAACCACTGACCCCACAGAAACAGAGGAAGTAATGAGAGGATACTATGAACAACTTTATGCTAATAAAAAGTAACTAGAAGACCCACATATGGCTTACAGAAACAAGTTAAGAACCATATTAAGGGAAAAAAAAATAAAAACAACACTTAAAGCAGCAGGATCTCCTGGTGCCCTGCCTCACCTTTCCCCTAACCCCTTACTGGCTTGGCATGGAGCTAGCGTGCACTTCCAGTATGGATCCCTGGTCCTGGTTCTGGTTCTAGAGGGAATAAAGTAACCCTAATGCACAAACAGGGAGCATGCTTGTCTGGCACAATCTGTCTGGTGGTGGCTTAAGAGACTCACTGTCCCAGAAGTTGCCTTGTATATAGAAGGCAGTTCACAGAGCTCTCTATAGAACATTGCGGGAGACGAGTCAATTTGTGATGGATCAAGGGATTGCTGCTGGAAATACAGTGCAGCGCGTACGGTCATGGGGAAACTGTTTCCTGGGGAACAGGGACATTTGGAATAGTGTAAGAAGGAGAATTAAAAGGGCCACATACGATTGCTGAAGACAAGACCCATACACAGAAAAGATCAGGGAGAACTCTGGGCTTTAGCCTGGAGCTATTTTCAAACTGACTGTATAGATAAAGCCCTGAAGAAGAGAACTTGTATACGTCAGTTTGCAAAATCTGGGAAAGGTGTTTTCTTTTTTCCCTCTTCTTTCTCCTTTTTCAGTTTGCTCCTGGCAATCAAGGAAAGCTCTGTTAAAACACTAGTTGCATATAATCTCAAGGGACAGACACCTCACGGTCTAAATTCTAAAGAAAACACATTAAAATATCAAAACATCCAGGTTTCAAGAAGCGATTACAAAACATACAAAATAAAAAAGAGAGAGAGAGAGTCACGGCTCAGGAAAAGGAGAAAATTAAAACATGAGAAACCATCAATGAGAAGCCCCAGACCTGGAACATACCAAAGACTTAAAAAACAAGGTTCTAAATATCCTCAAAGAGCTAAAAAGGAAAACATGGACAAAGAACAAAGGAAGTAAGGAAAATGATCAATGAACACAAGAAAACATCAATAGAGATGGAAATTATGGAAAAGGAACCAAAGAGAGCTAAAGATCACAGTAACAGAAAGTTTAAATTCTCTACAAGAATTCAACAGCAGACTGCAACTGGCAGAAGAAATAATTAGTGAACCTTAGGATAAGACAGGATAAACTTTAAAACAACAGAGTAATCTTTCAGGAATCTTAAGGTTTCTCATAAGGGAGGAGGAATACAAAACCTATTTCATGAACCACAAACTATCTTCTTGACCAGTCTAAATCAACTAATTTCAAACCAAATCTTACCTCCATTGGCTTTATATACTACTTGCAGACTATAACTCAACTCAAAGCTCTTGTAGATACTACACCTACTCAGTCTTTAATCCTATTGCATCCATGGTTTTCAAAATTCAAAATCCTAAACAAATCCCTAACATCCTCTTGCCCCTAAACTATCTTAAGGAGGTAGCACAGCCATATAATTAGTATTCATTCACCAGGAAGAAAGACTGCATCTTAAATATTCATTGATCGAAAGAATTTATTTAAAAACAAACTTAGTTTTGAATGTGACCCTCAGAAATTCAGCTCAAATGAACATTACCACTGTCAGTATAGTAATAACCCTGCTCCAAGGAAATATTATCTTTAATTTTCTGTATATTATTTAGAAAGTTACAAAATATTAAAGAACATTTACTAAAAAAAGTTGAAGTGAAGCACCTTTTTAATCTAAGTGGAATGTTGTACTATCTATTAAAACTCCAGCCCTCTTCATTCTCTAAACAAGCTGAATAATTAAGAGTACAAAAATAATAGGAAAAAAAAAAAGAGTACAAAAATATTTTTACTCAGATAGGGGAGACAGAAGAATTAAGGCTTTCAGAATATCTGAGCATATACCAATGGCAATATTAATATGAACAATCAATTTAAAACATGCTCATAATTAATAATACCAAAATCCTAGAAATATTAAACATGAAAAGTATCAACCTTCCAAAACTGAAATGAAAATCTATTCATGACTAATATTAGAATATATCAGAAATTTCCAAATCTGAGCACATAAAAATGTCACAATGTTACATGTTAACAGATGCAAAAGGATTTAGATGTCATAGTAAAACTTCCCACCCAATGTAGGAATCCTTTTCCAAAATCTCTAACATTTGCTCAAGCAATCTTTAGGTCTTTATTAATTTCCAGTGCTAGGTCCAAGTTACTTTCAAAAGCAATCTACTTGTCATTGTCAGACACCTTTAAATGTTTTAGAAGGCCTTCTTGTATTTAACCAAAATAAGCCTTACTGTAATGTCCACCATTATCAAAAACTCCCTTTAGAAAGGTTTTCCTCATATAATACCAAATACAGATTCCTGAAATTGTCACTGTCTGGTAGATTTGTAACAAGCTAAATATGTCTATTTCACATGAAACCCTGTTCAAATTTTTAACTAGAATGATTATCACTGCTCCGAGATACTCTCTCCAGGTTCGATATCTTCAGTTTTTAAATTATATCTTAGATGAAATGGTTTCCAGATACCTTATCATAATGATCATTCTCCTCTAGATACCCTAATTAGGCTTGTCAATTATTTAAAAAGTGAGACCTGTACCATACAAAAATAAAACACAGATATATTATTCTTTTAAAAAAGAGAATTAAAAAATCGGCAAACAGTGATTCTGTGATGTAAGGTACACATTATACTTAAAGTGATTTTCACATAAGGGGAAAAAAGTGATAAATATATGATCTCCGGGGCACCATCACAGCAAACAACTAATGATGTGTCCTTGCTCCAAATTCCCTAAATCCAGGAAACACTGTGGCATGTCCAGGGGAGGAGTTACCAGTGTGTATTGGGTAGAATACCAGAAATTATACCAGGCTGGGCTACTGTTTCTAACCCAGGAAAGGGAATTCAGTGAAGCTAACCCTACCTTGACTCTAATTTCTACAAACTTGATGACTCTACACACTTCAGAAGGTTACTGCTTAAGTGAAAACTATACATTTTTGTTAATGAAATTAAAGAATACGTAAAAAAATATATTTATACTATAATTATGTAAAAACTGTACATATTATGCAAAAATTTTCTTTCTGGGAAATTAAAGAGTTCTTTTAGGATACTAGAACAATATTTTTAATTAAAAATAAATGAAAATATAGCAAAAGTCTCAACAAATTTCAAATGATTGATGCTCTTTGATCACAACTCACAATGCAATTAAACCAGAAATCAACAGCAGAAGACAGCCGGAAAATCCCCAGGTTTGGAAATTAAGCAGCATACATATAAATAAAACATGGGTCAAAGAAGAAATTATAGTTAAAATTTTTGAACTGATATTGGAAACATCAAGTATCAAAACTTGTGGGATGAACCTAAAACATCACAAAGAGGAAATGTTATAGCTAAAAAGCACATATTGGGCGGGTCACAGTGGCTCAGCAGGCACACGTCTTGCCTGCCATGCCAGAGACCTGGGTTCAAATTCTGGTGCCTGCCCATGCGAAAAAAAAAAAGAGCACAGATTGAAAATTAATTTCTTCTCAAACACACACACACACACACAAACCTAGAATAAGAGCAGTAGAATAAATAAATTTTTTAAAGTACTGGTAGAAGGAACTAAAAGAAATGGTTAGAGAATATTACAAACAGCTTTAATGAATAAACTGGGAATTTTAAAGAAAATGGATAAATTCCTACAGTAATATAACATAAAAACTAATGCTAGAATTTGAACAGTCTTATAACAATTAAAGAAAAATAAATCAGTGGCTTTAAAAAAATTCCCAGAAAAAAAATTCTAAGCCAGACACATCATTGCTTGACTTCTCTTAAACATTAAAAAATTAATACTCTAACTCCAATTTTAAACACACTCTTCCAGAGAACACAAAATGAGAATACTTTCCAATCCCATTTTATGAAGCTAGAGTACACCGATACTAAAATTTCTTGTATGAGAAGTGAAAATTCCAGGTTCATCCCATTAATGAACAGATGAAAAAAAAATCATAAACGAAATAAACTGAAATATTCCAGAAATAAACAAAAAGATAATACTACCATGACCATGCAAAGTCAACACTAGAAAATCAATTAATGTAATTCACTACTAACAAGTCAAAGGAGAAAACTGATTTGGTTATCACAACATATGCTGAAAAACACATGTGATGAAATTCTACATTCATCCATGAAAAAGAAATTGTAGAAAACTAGGATTAAAGGGGAACTGCCTTAACTTGAAAAAGGATATATACAAAAACTCTACAGCAAGTATACACATTTAATGGTCAAACACTGAAAGTCTTCCTTATGAGATCAGGTACAAGACAAAGATGCCAATTGTTCTATTCAGTGTTCTGTCAGTGGTCCTAGCCAGCGCAGTAACGCAAGAACAATAATAATCTTTTGCAGATTATGTGTTTGTAGAAAGAAAGAATCTACAGGTAAAGTAATAAAATAATGATTCAGGAAAAGTGCTATAAAAATCAACTGCTTTTCTGTAAAACATCAATATAGAGAACACCAACGCTGGCCCAATAACATGAAAAGATATCAGATAACCTATGAATAAATTTAATAAAAGATGTGTAAAACCTCTGTGAAAACAAATTATAGAACCTTTTAGGGAGACATTAAATACAACTTAAATAAAGAGATATGCCATGTATATCCCTTAGAATATTCAATATTATAAAGGTCAACTGTTGCCAAATACATTTAATGAAATCCCAATCAAAATTTAAATGGTTTGCAAATTCAATATAGAAGGACCAGTCTACTCACTCTTAAAGTAGAATAAGGTGGACTTTTCTGCCTACTATCATTCGAAAAGATATAGCAAAAAAGACAGTGTGATACTGGGGCACAGATGGACAAACAGACCTAAAGAACAGAAAAGAAAGCGCAGAAACAGGTGCAAACACATACAAGTACACTTGGTATGACAGAGGAATATCAAAAGCAGTGGGGTGGGGTGGTGCAACAGTGGTGCAGGGGCAGCATTCTCGCCTGCTGTGCTGGAGACCGGGGTTCGGGTCCCGGTGCCTGCCCATGTTAAAAAAAAAAAAAGACAGTGGGGTTAATATACAGCATGGGGCAGATGGGTACGTCTGTTCATATGACAAAACAAACTACAGCGCACTATAAACAAAAATAAGTTCTAGATGGATTTGAGACTGAAATGTGAGAAAAACTCAAATTACAACAGAGTTGAATTATTATTTTATTATTTTATCTGTAGTAAAACTTAAGAAGATAATGACCTTGGAGTAAGGAAGAATGTCTACTACACGGCAGCAAATGTATTATCCATAAATGCATTAGGTTGACCCACACAAAACTGTTACTTTTTTTGACATTTAATAATGGCAATTTCATAGTTCAATATTAATAAAAGTCTCATAATAAATTCAACCATGTTAAAATTAAGCATTTCCTTTCAGAAGGAGTTCCCATGAAAAGAATGAAAAGGGAAACCAAAAACTGGAAGATAATGTACAAATAACAAAAAATGGACTATTGTTCAGACTGTATAAAGATCTACAATTCAGTAAGACAAAGACCACCTTCTTAAGAGAAAAACAGGCAAAAGACTTGGTCATTTACTTCACAAAAAAGGAAATTCAAATGGCTAATAAGCATATGAAAAGTTGCTAATCGTTGCAAGTAATAAGAGAAATTCAAACTAAAATACGAAGATACCATTACACACCCAGCAGACTTGTAAAAAAATTAAGTCTAATAAAACCAAATGCTGGCATGGATGTGGAACAATGGGACCTGCTAATAAGAGCACAAACTGGCACAATCACTTGTGATTATACTAAGCGATTAGTATCATGCAAAAGTTGAAGGCATGCACCCAACAATTCTAATTCTAGATATATACTTGTGCTGCTTTTGAACTTGACCCCAGAAAAGCCATGCCCTTCAATCTTCATTCAGTATTGCTGCTGGGAGCTTCTTGATTGCTCCCATGGAGTTCTGACCCACCCAACTGTGGGTGGTAACTTTTGATTAGATGACTTCTATGGAGTTGTAACTCCACCCATTCCAGGTGGGTCTTGATTAGTTTACTGGAATCCTTCAAAAGAGGAAACATTTTGGAGAGAGTCCCTTTTTACAGCCACAAGAGCCCACAAAGCCAGAGACCTTGGGAAAACATCCTCGGGGGAGCTTCATGAAACAAGAAGCCTGGAGAGAAAGTTAGCAGATGCTGCCACGTTTGCCATGTGCCTTTTCAGTTAAGAGAAACCCTGAACGTCATCGGCCTTCTTGAATCAAGGTATCTTTCCCTGGATGCCTTAGATTGGACATTTCTATAGCCTTGCTTTAATTTGGATATTTTCACAGTCTTAGAATTGTAAACTATCAACTTAATAAATTCCCCCTTTCAAAGTCATTGCATTTCCTGGTATATTATATTCTGGCAGCTAGCAAACCAGAACAACTTATCTAAAGAGTGGACATTTGTGCCATATGTGTGTCAGAATGTTGCTAGCACCATGGTTTGTAACAGCCCCAACTACAAACAATCCAAAAGCCATCAATAGTAAAGTTAATAAACTAATTGTGCTATGTTTATACAATGGAATCTCAAAAAGCAACAAAAATGAACTACTGCTACACACAACAAAGTGGATGAATCTTACAGACAAAATGTTCTGCACAATAGATAAGACATAAAAGAATACAAAGAATGTAAATTCATGTATATAAATTTCAAAAACAGATAAAATTGAACAATATAGCTTTGAAATGCAATCATTACATAAAGAAAAGCTAGGGCATGATTACCAAGAAAATCAGGATAGTGGTTATATCTAGGGAGGGAAGGAATAAGTTATGATTGGGGAGAGACACACAACAGAGGATGCTCATGAGATGCTAGAAATACTTTGTATCTTGACCTGGGAAGTAGCTGTACAGATAGCCACTTCATAATTACTTTTTTTTTTTTTTTTTTTTTTTTTTTTTTTTTTTAAAGGAAAGACAGAGAGAAGGAAGGAAGGATAGAAGGAAGGAAGGAAGGAAGAAAGGGAAACATCTTTAAACATTTTCTTGTTTTATTGTATTTTGTTTTTCCGTTTTTTGTTACATGGGCTGGGGCCGGGAATCGAACCGAGGTCCTCCGGCATAGCAGGCAAGCACTTTGCCCGCTGAGCCACCGCGGCCCGCCCCATAATTACTTTTTATACTTACATATGTTTCAAGTGCTTAACAGTATATTTGATATCAACAATTGAAAACAAGCAAAGGTTATCAAAAAATGCTAAGTGTATTCTAACTTATGATTCAATACAACATATAAAAAAATAATTATTTAGGGTGCAAGGGTAGTTCAGTAGTAGAATTCTTGCTGCCATGTGGGAGACCCAAGTTCAATTCCCAGCCTCTGCATTTGCCCCTGCCACTCCACCCCCAAAATCAACAAATGGTGCTGCAATAATGGGATAGTCACATGGAAAAATAATGAAATATGACCCCCACCGTACAGCATACAAAATAAAAAATTACATGGCAAATGTGAAATGGATTTAGTCAAGCAAAAGTTCTTGAAGAAAATAAAATCTGATTCAGGTTTTAAATATGGAAAAAATATAGATTAATAGAAAGGAGACAGGAGAGCATTTCAGATAAAAAAATACAGCATGAACATGGAAACTGAGGACAAAAGTCCTATGTCTGGAGAAATTCTAATCATTTGACTAGAATGACAAAATCATTAAATAATGGGACATGAGATGAAACTGGAAGAAAGGAGAACAGTTTATAAAGGTTGCTTACTCACCTTGGCTTTTGACTAAATTTCATTTATCAAGCTTCTAATAAATTTATCCTATATCATTTCCCAAACTTATTTTATCTACACTTAGTCTGTAATACTATAATATTTTTACAACTAAAATAGTGGCCTTTCTTCTAAAAAAAAAATTCCAAACATAAATACACACTTTGAATTATATGTGCCTTCTCTCATAAACTCCAAATCTAATTGTTTTGAGTGAACACCAATAATATAGACATTAAAGGGACATACTCTTTCTTTTATCTTGATGTTGCTTTTTTACATGACTACACATTGTCAAAATCTATACAACTGTACACTAAAAAGTGTGAATTTTACTGTACGTAATTTATACCTGAAAAGGGGAAACAGTCAAAAAAATCAAAGGGCACAGGGAGGTTACGAATAAAGCAGAAAGAGAAGTCACTGCATTTTGCATTAGCAGGTCAAACGTGACATTTGAGGAAAACATTTGTTGTGTAATAATAATAATATAATAAAAGCAAGGAAGTTAAGAAAAATATTAAGGGCAAAGGGCACATTTTTCTTTCCTCCAAATTTCTGTTTACATGCTAACAATATACTGCCTTATATGGTTACTTAGGGGTTTATCTCCTGAATGAAACCTGAATGTGGAAAATCATGGCTTCTCCTTAATGAAACTCTTTAGTGTGTGAATTTATGGCTTACTGTATATGACCAAAAGTAACTTTAGATTTCCATATGTTTTTGGGTGGCCCCCCAAGACCACCCTCAGATTCAATGATTTGAAAGAAAGACTCAGAGAATTCAGTAATGCTGCTATAACCTGATGGTTATAGTTTATTACAGTAAAAGGATAAAAATTAAGTATACAGAAGAGCCCAGGAGCAATCTTCCAGCTGTCCTCTCCTAGTGGAGTTGTACAGACAGCACTTAACCCTCTAGCGACTGACATGTGTAGAGTACTGCCAACCAGGAAAGCTCACCTGAGCCTTGGGATCCTGGGTTTTTAGTGGGGGTTGATTAGGTAGGCATGGCTGATCACCTGAAGAGCTAATGCACAGTCTACAGTCTCTCCAGAGGTCAAGGTGGTACTGCATGGCCCAAGCACACACTGTGAAACCCCACCACCCTACTCACAATAAATTGTTAGCATAAACTATCTGGGCTGGCCCAAGGTCTTGGATAAAGAACATTCCAAGGACTTAGAGGTTATCTCCAAGGACCAAATCTTTCTCTGGAATGTACAGAGTTTGGGCAACCTAGACCTGCTGAGTCAAATCTTCACTGCACACCACACCACCAACATACCCTTCAAGAAAAAAGGAGTACTCTCTCTCAATGACTTCATTTTGAACAAGAAAGTATTATACTGGGAAGACACAGCCTGAAACAACCTCAACCAATGCTTGTTTTGGAAAACTCCAGTTATCAATGGTTTTTTTTTTTTTAAGACAAAAAAACTTAACAAAAATTTATCAATTATTCCTTGGGAGATGACCTCACAATCTCATGTATTAGATGTTGCAAACTAGCCTTTTTAAAAGCTCACTTTAAAAAGCAATTAATTTAGCCAAAAGGTAGAAACAATCCAAGTGTCCACCAATGACATGGATAAACAAAATGCAATATATTCATATTCAGGTATAAAAAGGATTGAAGTTCTGATCATGCTGTGACTTGGATGAACCTTGAAGACATCATGTTGAGTGAAATAAGCCAGACAGAAAAAAGTAAATATGGTATAATCTCACATATATGAAATCCCTTGAAGCAGCAAGGTGGTTTACAGATTAACAGGGACGTAGGGGAGGAGGGAGAGCAGGAAGAAGAAGTTATAGCTTATTGGGTAAGTAGTTTCTGTAGAGGGGATGTAAAAAAGAGGGGTAATAGGTGATGGATATCACCAATATCAGTGATGGCATAATACTCTGTATATAATTAATATTACTGAATTGTTTATTTCAGTGTAGTTAAAAAGGAAAATTTTGTGCTGTATATCAGTTATTACAATGAAAAGTTAAACAACAAAGGGCAGGAAGAAATTGGGGGAAAAAGCAATTATTTAAGTGGTTATATTGTGGAGATCATGTGACTTGGGATAAAATGTCTAGCAACAGTATCCAATTTAGAATGGAAGATGATGAAAGTCTTGTTGGATGACTCTTAAAAGAGACAACAGGGTGGCACAGGTGGTTCAGTGGTAGAATTCTCACCTTCCATGCACAAGACCCAGTTTGATTCCTGGACCATTTACCCTCCCCCACCCCCACAAAAAAAAGAGAGAATAAAGGCAGTGAAATACAAGACATGAAATGTGGGATTTCAAAAAGGGTATCATGGAGTTTGTAACACCATTCTTATAATAGTAGGTCTTTCTCAAAAATCACAAATGTCATTAATGTTGGGAAGCCATAAACCAAGGCCCAAGTCTCAGCTAATGAATACAGTATAGACATCCACTAGACATCAGTTAAGTATAATGAGCAACCATTTTTCTTCTTTCTATCCCAGTTTAAAATAAACTAACCTTTCCAACCAACTGGTGCCTATACACCAGTATCAACAATTTACTTTGATCTGTCTATTGTTCTCACTATAAAAGATACAAACATGTTATCAGCACACAATAAACCAATACTAAGACCCTTGAAACCACAGAAACAATTTTATTTACCTTTCTCTGTGCTTGAGAATATAGAGATGATTTTATTCCTGGGCTTTTTTTCCTCTGGAACAGAGGGCAAAGGTTTCAAACTATGATTAGATGACAAAGGGTCTTTGCCTCCACTGCTAAAAATGGTACTGCTCATCCGCACAGGAGGTGCTGGAGGCTTGTCCTCCAGTTCTCCGTTATCAGACATGATTCAGAAATTTGAAATGGCCTGAAATAGATAAGCAAAAAAACAGGCAATTAATAACAAGGAAAAAATTTTTCAAGATTTCCTTTAGCTATAAGTCATCAAGAATATAGCATTTATTATAAATATACACACAGTACATGTATAAGCACAAAACAGTAATAACTCACCCAACCCCAAATTAGAAGTTATCCACTTGCAATGAAATTAAGAAAAATCAATGACTAAATGATTAAATTGGATATCAACATAGATAACTATACTAACAAAGTCAGTAAATGGGTAAATAAGACAATGTTTGAAAAGTCAAATCCAGTTAAAAGATTGCTATAATTTCTGTAAAGCATGATTATACTAACATTAAAAATTATTTACCTTGGCAGGGACAGAGGGATAGACAGAATGATATGGCAAATGTCACAAAATGCAAAAAATTAGTGGATCTGGGTATGTGGGTTGGGGGGATGTGTTGGAGTTACCTGAATGGGTTTTGTATTATATTTGCAACTGTCTTGTAAGATTGAAAATAATTCAAAATAAAAAGTTTCCTAAAAAATGTCACACACACACTGTTATTTACTGAATCTACTAACAGAATGTCCCAATATATGTAATACAGACTTCATATAGAGAATTCCTGCATACCCCTACATCCCCGAGATACCCAGATCCACTAACGTTAACATTTTACCAAATTTATGATACCATTCCAGCCATCCATCCATTCATATTTCTATCAGTCCATTTTCTGAACACTTTATTTTTCTAAATATCATATAAGTTTGAAAGTATTTCAAAATAAAAAGTTTTTTAAAAAAGTTGAGTTAGCATATGACACCCAAGAGAACTGAAAACATATATTCATTCAAAAACTTGTAGGAATATTCATAGCAGTATTATCCATAATAGCTAAAAAGAAAAGTAGAAAGAACTTAAATGTCCATCACCTAATGAATGGATACACAAACTGTGGAATATCCACAGAATGGAATATTATTTTACTATAAAAAGGAGTAAAGTAGAAAAAGAAAACAAAACAAATAATAAAAAATAAACAAATATATAAAAAGGAGTGAAGTACCAACACATGCTACAACATGTTGAACCCTGAAATTATGCTAAGTGAAAGACAGTCACAAAAGACCATATATTGTATAGATGCATTTATATGAAATGTCTAGAACAGTCAAATCCAAAGAGACAAAAAGCAACAGATCAGTGGTTGCCAAGGGCTGAGGGGAAGGAATAGTGACTACTACTAACAGGCATGAAGCTTCTTTTTGGGGTGATAAAATATTCTGGAATTAGACAGTGGCAATGGCTACACAACCTTATGGATATACTAAACACCACTGAACTGTACACTTTAAAATAGTTAATTTTAGACTATGTGAATTATTATCTCAATAGAAAGGAGAAATAATTATATCCAGCTCATAAAACAGATTAAGTTAATTTCTCTAACTAGTCTACAGGTTTTCAGTTTCTGTTCAGAGGAAGAAGTTAGAATTGGTTAAATAAATATATTTTAACTCAAGTACAACTATCAACTAAAAATAACACATTGGGCGGGCGATGGCACACTGGCAGAGTTCTCGCCTGCCATGTCCGAGACCTGGGCTCGATTCCCATTGCCTGCCCATGTAAAAATAAATAAATAACATGTTCCTCTCCCTGGTTATACCTTCCTCGGCAACTACCTGTAACCAACAGGTTGAAGAGTAAACTCTGTCTGGCATTTAGGGCCATTTAACTCCAAACTACTAAATCAGCCTGCTGTTATATGCATGCATCACAGAATTCCTATATTGTAAATCCCCTAAATATACCAAAGACTTTCCTGGCCTATATCATTTTGGGGTATTTATTTCTACATTTAAAAATTTTTTTCATCTTTTTCTCCAACCCAACCACATCTTCCAAGACCCAGTTCAAATTATTTCCCATGTAAAGTCATTTCTGTTTATCCCAGCTCAAAATGAGTCTTCACATGTGAACTCAGATTGCACAGGAAAATAAATTCAAAACATCAAAGTTGAAAAGGATTAGAATTCCTTTGGGCCATCTCCGTGGTCTTACATGTTAAAGAACTGAACGCTCCAAAATTAAGTGATTTGACTGAAGTACACAACTCTAGTTACTAACAGAACTAAGAGCAGAATTCAAGTTTCCGAACAACCTTTAATTTCATGTTCTTTTCTTCTTAATTATGCTAACTTATGGAACATTCTATAGAAATGAATTGTAATTGTTTTATCACTGATTGTTTTATATGTTTTTTCTGCTCAAGACCAAGTTTCTCAAAGGCACGGATCATGAATTATGCCTTTTATGATCCCCTATACTGTTTAACATGATCTTTCCATGTAATATATGTCAGTAATTTTTACTGATTTGATACCACAATCTGCCTCCAAATGAAAAACACTATTCTTTCCGAATATGTTAAACAAATAAAACAGCATTTCACTAAACAACATGTAATGTACTATATAACTTACATTAATAAAAATATCTCTGCAAAGATTTATAGTTTCCCCCAACAGCAGATTCATGGTCTTAAGTCTTCTATCTCTTCCATAAAGCAGTTTATTTTTTTGTACATGGATTCTACTGATATTAAATGCCATGAAGTGTCAAATAATGTTGTGATAAGGTTCTTTACATTCATTTTATATTTCAGCCAGGCACAATGAATACAGAATATAAAACAATTCATGATAAAATACTTATTTACCTTTTATTTGCTCCATACAACCCAAAAGGAGCAAATAATTAGTGCTTCTCTACAAATCTGTTCAAACACTTTTTGCTACTTTTCAGTGAAAAACAAGTAGGCGAAACAAAAAGTGTGCCCAAAACACACTGTACTCTTTTAACAGGCCCATTGTTTCATTGTGACATGACTTAAGCACAGACAATTCCTCAATTGTCCAATGGGGAGACTAGGGGTAGCTAAATATACAACAGAAATGGAAAAATTAGTGGTGTTTGGACTAGTTAGTTCAACTAGTGGAAATTACTAAATTTATTATAATCTACAGGGATTAACTATGGTACTCCAAGTGCAAATCACACACAATTAAGAAACATAATGAATTAAAAAGAACAATCTTGCTTCATATTTTTACTTAGGTTTTATAGACATAAACTTTATTTTTTTCAGTACCATACGAACAGAATAACACACTAGATTACATTTCTGATCATCTTTCAATAGGAGTAAGAGCCCTCACACCAAAAGACTCTCCCCACAAAAGGGCCTCAAATGCCTTTGAGAACAAAAGCAGCAATGAAAATATTCCCCATCAACTGAAGTTGATGACACATATTATGAAAAGAAGTTCATAAAGCAGAAGGAAAGGAGTGGTGGCAATGGCAATAACATCAGGCTCATCTGAAGCAAAGCTAGAAAGAAGAAAGGGAAGGGTGGAAGAGATGTAAAAACACAATCAGGGGACTATCAAGGAATAAAGGAAAATGTAGAGAAATTTGACTTCAAACTCAAAAAACAGACTTGGTGACATATCAGATTTTTATAAAAATGCATGGATGAGAAAGTAAAATGAAATGGATGCATCCACAGAGCCCCAAGGCAAAGTGAAACCAGGAACTCAAGAGTCAGCAATTTACTAATCTTGTTATTCTGAGGGGATTGTGACCAAACCCTATTAAACTTTCCCTTTGATAGGTGTCACAGAAGACACATGAGAAAACTAAAGTCTCTAAATTGAAAAATCCAAGAGGAGTCGCTACAAAACGCAAAACTGGGTCAGACATATATGCTCCCAGTAAGCACACAAAGGTTACCCTGCTCCCTCCAGAACTAGGACCAGAGATCCAAAATGGGAGACTGGGCTGGCTCTGGGTGGTAAGGGATAGGGAAGGAGCTAGCCAGGGCACCACAAAAATAAACTTTAAGCAAAAATAAACTTTAAGCAGTCTTTTTCCTGATTCAGCATTGGCACCATTACCACAGTCCCCTAACTTTTTCTGGAGCTTTGAGAAAGATGTTTCTGCCAGTTCTTGCTGGTTGTTCAAAGCTTCTGTGGGGATGGTGGCCTGAAGAGTCACTTACCATTTTAATCTGAAGTGAAACACTTTAAAAGACACATTGATTTTTATGCTTTTAATCTCAGCAACTACATCACAAAGATAGACATCATCAAATGGATAAAAATCTAATGCTGAAACTGTGAACTACATAGAGCTTAGTAGTCCGCACTATGTTTAATACATATTGATCAGTGTTTGCCTCAAAATTTAAAGCATCCAAAAAAAAAAAAATTTAAAGCATCCTGTGGTGGCTCTGAGCTTGCTGGAGCACCCTGGCACAGTTTGGGAACTGGACTGAGAACTTTCATATAGGAAGAAAACTGTATTGAAGGATATTTTAAAAGATCTAAATAAATGAAGAGAGATACAAATATTCCTGACTTTGGAGATGAAATTGTAAAAACACCAAACTCTTCAAATTGAACTATAGAGTCAACATAATTCTAATCAAAATCCCAAGAGTTTTCGGAAGAACTGGACAGCTAATCTAAAATTATATGGAAGACCAAAGGCCAGGAACAGTCAAGATACTGCCAAGGAATAATGTAGAGCAATTCACCCTGATACGAAATTTTAATTACAAAATGTGATCTTATACCACATACTGGTTATAAATCACTTCAGATTCTCTTAGCCTCACCTGTTTGTTGTTCAAACTGCTACTCTAGCAACAAGCTCTATATTGGCTTGCTTATGACCAACTTTTTCATGCAGACACGTGACAACACCTCAAATCATGCCTGTGCTGAATGATACAGCATATGAGACATGGGATGCACTGTCACTGATGCATACACAACCTCATAGCTAGAGGAGATAATTGAATATCTGACCAATGTTGTTAGAGACTGATAGGATTATCATCCCTCACCTTCGACCCTGTGCTAGATGATCCTGGGACTTATTTTATAACTTCCCGGGGGATCAGGCAATGGACTCTAGCTATCAGTTACATATTGCCTAATGCTCTTTCCTTGCTTCTTTCCTCTTTGCCCACACTTCTGCTCATTGAGATATATTTCCTAATAATTAAAGATTTATTGTGAAAGACAAAATTCTAACTTTTAGAAGATTAGGAAGAAAAATGTTTTTAAATGAAAGAGTATCTACAACACACAAAGCTCTCTAAAGGAAGAGACTGATAAATATGACTATATTCAGCACCACTTAATGAAAAGACAAGTCACAAACCACAAGATATCTGCAACAAAACCAACCAACAAAAACTGCATCCTGGATATACAAAGAATTACTGTAAAGAAATAAGAAAAAGAAACAATTTAATAAATAATGAGTAAATGACATAAACAGCCATTTCACAGATGACAAATAGTGAAAAAATGTATGTGAAATTGCCCAACCTCATTAGTACTCATGGAACCTCATTAGTAATCATGGAATGTAAATTATGGCCAGTAGAGATACCATTTTATACTCTCTAGATTGGCAAAAACTAAGAAGGCTGATAAAATCAAGTGTTAAGAAGGACGCAGAGCAAAAAGAATTCTCATACACTGGTGGCAGGAGTGTAAATTGGTAAAACTATAGCAGATACTTAATTCTTGTAGAATTTTTAACTAGGTTGAATTTAAATGTTTGGAAATGAACAGAAGTGACTGTAGCACAATATGGTGAGTATGATCAACAGTACTGAATGATGAGTGTGACTGTGGTTGAAAAGGGAGGTTGAGAGTAGAGTATGTCACTAGAAGAAAGCTAGAGGATAAAACGGGACTGTGTAACACAGTGACTCCTGTGGTGGACAATGACTGTGATCAATCGTACAAATATAAAAATCTTCTTTCATGAACTAAAACAAATGCATGTCACTATTACAAGACGTTAATAAGAGGGTGGTATATGGGTAAAATGCACCTACTGCAAACCATGGACTATAGTTAAGAGTAATATTTTAATATTCTTTCATCAACAGCAACAAATGTACCACACCAATGCTAAGGGTCAATAATGGGGAGAAGGGGAATAAGGGGGCATGAGATGCATTGGTTTGTTTTTTTAAATAAATGAAAATGTTCTAAAATTGATTGTGGTGAGGAATGCACAACTATGTGATGGTACTGTGAACCACTGACTGGATACTTCAGATAGACTGTATGATATGTGAATATATCTCAATAAGACTGCTGAAGAGAAAACAAATTCGTAAAACTACTCCAGAAAACAATTCGGTATTATCTTGTAAAGTTAAAGATCTCTTTATATTCTACAACTCAGCAATATACCTAAGAAACTCTTGGCATATACTGAAGAAACTCTTGTCCATGTATAAATGTATACAAATATTCACAGCAGCACTATCATAATAGCAAAAGACTGGAAACAACCCAGTATTAGGATAGCATAGGCTATTTGTTGGTAGCAAACAAATCCCAAAATCTCAATGGCTTAATAAAGCAAAGGCTTATTTTCAATAGACAGAAGTCTGGGGAGGTTAGGGATCCCTAAGGTGATTCACGGATTTAGTCTGCTTTCATCTTAAGGCTGCACAGTCTTAACAAAACTACCACCAAAATGAAAGAGACCGAAGAGGTATGGGAGCTCTTAACTATCTCAGTCTACAAGTGACACACCTCACTTCTCCTCAGAGTCCAAAAAAGTTGGTACATAGGAAACAATCAATAAATATCTGCTGAATGAATCTATGAGTACAGAAGAGTAAGAGATCACTTCTATCAAGGATGGTCAGGAAAAGATTTATGGAAGACCACAACTGTGACTTGATAAGTAACAAGAAGGACAGACAGTGTTTCAACAGATAGGTCACAAACGGCAAGCTGGCTTCACCTCACAGAGCAACTCTGAATGATCCAGAGTGACTGGCAGTCACATCAAGATGTAAGGTGTGATGAGACCATTTCTGAGACCGTACTCCACTGACTCATACCCATGAGTGCCATGATCATTCATTCAGGTCTTCCATGTACATGGAGGAGCAGTGACATATGCCATTGATGTGCCAGCCCTGGTCCTGTATATGCTATGTATTTCCCATACTTGGCATTGACAAAAAGCACAGAGGAAGGTACTATGATAGCATGCTAAGGAAGAAAGTACTAAACTGCAATAAACAGAACTAGTGAAAGCTGTGACTGGAGAAAGAAAAGGGGGGAGAGAGAGAGAGGGAAGCAAAGGAGAAGTGAAGACTGAAAACAGAATTTCAGGAATGCTTACATTCATGGGAGTCTATGAAATAAAATCTACCGAAAACAAAAGTAAGAGATGCAAAAAACTTCGCCTCACTTGAAGAAAAATGTTTCTAAAAAGGTAAGTAAAGTTTCAAAAAGTATTTGTAGGCAGTATCAAACTGCATAGTGAGGCATAAAAAAAAAGAGGACTTAAAAAATTTGCCATTACCCCCCCCCCAATCCCAACTAGACAAAATTCCTAAGGACAGCAAGTGTGCCTCAATCTTTTTACTCCTGAGCCACAAAAAATACAGAGCTTGGCATACAGTATGTGTTCAACAAATGCTTACTAAAATGAATTGTGACTAGGTATGTAAGTAAAGTTATAGAAAGTCATCATTAGAGGATGTCTACTTTTTCATATAGCTCAGCATTTATCACAATAGACTTTGTGTGTGTGTGAAAAATAACATATATATACACAAAAAAGCAATAAATTTCAAAGCACATTGCAACAATTAGTGGTAGAACAGATTTCAGTTGGTATGGGTTACAATTCCACAATTTTAGATTTTTACTTCTAGCTGCTCTAAGATACTGGAGACAAAAAGAAATAGCAATATAATGACTCAGCAATCATATTCACTTGTTAAACCCTACCTTCTCTGTTTAACTCCACCATCACATTCAATCTTTCTCCCATTCTTCAGGAATATTTGAGCTATGCCCATTCTAACTTTTTCACATTGGAAGGAGCTGTTGATAATATGGGATAGGGGAATAGAACTAGCTGATGTTCTGGAGAGGCGGACCCCTCTGCATTTCAGGACTTATCTGGTTCAGGGACCCACCTGGAAGTTGTAGGTTTCTGGAAAGTTATCCTAGTGCATGGAACCTTTGTAGAATCTTATATATTGCCCTAAGTGTTCTTTACGATTGGCTGGAATGGTTTTGGTTGGGGTTTGGCAACCTATAATATACAGCAATGTCTAACTGAAGCTTGCATAAGAGTGATCCAGGGCAGCCTCTTGACTCTTATTTGTACTCTCTCAGCCACTAATACCTTATTTATTACACTTCTTTTCTCCCTTTTGATCAGGATGGCATCATTGATCCCATGGTGCCAGGGCCAGACTCATCCCTGGGGGTCATCTTCCCCACTGCAAGGGAAACTTTCAACCCTGGATGTCATGTCCCATGTAGGGAGGAGGGCAATGATTTCACTTGCAGAGTTGGGCTTAGAAAGAGTGGGGCCACATCTGAGCAACAGAGGAGATCTTCTAGAATAACTCTTAGGTATACCTATAGGTAGGTTAAGCTTCTCTGCTACATACATAAGCTTCACAAGAGAAAGCCTTAAGATCAACGGCTTAATTAGCCTATTGATTTGGGTGTCCCTAATGTTTGACACAGTATCTGGGGTTTCCCAAGTGGTAAAGTTTGGTAGTTCCATATTTTTTCTTCCATCCAGAAGATGCGTATTTTTAAAAATTGAAATGAAACTGAAATAACATACAAGTAAGCGTAATAGTGTGAACAATTCAGTGGCATCTAGTACATTTGCAATGTTGTGCAACTGCCAAATCTATCTAGTTCCAAAATATTTTCATCATCTCAAAAGAAAACCCCATACCCATAATGTAGCTGTTTCTCACTGTCTGCTCTCTCCAGCCACTGAAGAGAATCTACATTCTGTCTCTATGGATTTACCTATCCTGGATATTTCATATAGATAGAATCATACAATATGTGGTCTTTTGTGTCTGGCTTCTTTCACTTAGTACAAAGTTTTTGGGGTTCAACACATATAGCATATATCAGTACTTCATTCCTTTCTATGACTAAATGACATTCCATTTTATGAATATGTTATAATTTATTAATCCATTCCTAGAATATGGACTTTTTTGTATAATATAAGATGCATACAAAGAAATGCAAGAGAAAATTAATAGTTTTCAAAGCACTCTTCAACAAATAAGTTACATGATGGACCCGAGTTCATCAGGGGCTACCATATAATTATCATCTCAGATTTTTCCGTCAAGCTGTTTCAGAATACTGGAGGCTAGCAGGAATAAATATTTTTTTATCTTCACTATCAATTTTTTCTTTCTTTTTTTTGTAAAAAATAACATACATATAAAAGAAGCAATAAATTTCAAGGCACAGCGCAACAATTAGCTGTAGAACAGATTTCAGAGTTTGGTATGTATTACAATTCCACAATTTTAGGTTTTTACTTTTAGCTGCTCTAAGATACTAGGGACTAAAAGAAACATCAACATAATGTTTCAGTAATCATACTTGTTAGTTAAACCCTACCTACTCTGTATAACCCTGCCAGCATCTGATATTTCTCCCACTCTTTAGGGGTATTTGGGTTATACCCATTCTAACTTTTTCATGTTGGAAGGGGCTGTCAATAACATGGGGTAGGGAGATGGGTCTAGCTGATGCTCTGGAGAGGTTGGCTCCTCTAGGTTTCAGGACTTATCTTGTCCAGGGACCCACGGGGACGTTGTATGTTTCTGGAAAGTTACCCTAGTGCATAGAATCTTTGTAGAATCTTATATATTACCCCAGGTGTTCTTTATGATTGGCTGGAATGGTTTGGGTTTGGCAAGTTATCATAGGTTAGAATATGGATTTATTAAAAGATGCTTTAAAAAACATATTTCAATTGGTCAAATTTTAGTAATTACATCAGTGATAAGAGAAAAGATCTCACTACCAAATTAAGATATTTGGGGAATATGGAGTCCTATCACATAGGCAAACCAATCCTGAATGCAAATTTTGTTTTTAAGTAATCTACAAGTTATTTCTGATCTTTACAAGACGCTTCCTTCTTTATTTATAAACATACCATTCTGTAAAACTGCTCTGTTCAATATGGGTAGCCATATAATTATTTAAATGTAAATAAATTAAAATTAAATAAAAATATAATTCCATTTCTTAGTAGCACTAGCTATATTTCAAGTGTTTGGTGGCTACATGTTGCCAGTGGGTCCCATATTAGACAGCGCAGATAGAAAACATTCCTTTCATTTCAGCAAGTTCTATTGGATAGCACTGCTCTCAAGTTTCCCTGGTTTTTACACAGCTGCTCATTCTACTCAGAGAGAATGGTTGTTTTTCAGTCAAGTACTTCTAAGTCAAAGATTGTATTAAAAATGATTAAAAACCAAATTTATACTAAAGTTTTCTTCTCCTTAAATTAATCAAAAATAGGAAAAGCAAAGAATTCACTTCAGTACCAACTTGGTCAAAAAGCTGACAAGTCAACAGGGAGTCCAAATTTAGTAGTATAGAATATTTGCAAAAAAATGAGCCTATCACTAAATAACTTATTTGTATGAGCCCAGTTGTGGGTTCCCATCCCCATTGTTTTCATTCTCTAGAATTTCTATTCAACTTGTAAATTGTGAACTCCAAAATGCAGTAATACAATATTACAAACTCTCTGTCTCTTTTATGACAATCCTGAAGTCTTTGATATCTGAGGCAGGATTAATTCCTATATCCCAAAAAGGAGAGATTCTAGACTGAAATTCCAGATTGAGTCTGCTAAAACTCTGCTATTAAGTCTTAAGACTTCATATAAAAGGGGGACAAAGCTTAAAATACATGGGGTGGATGGAGGTGGCGGTGGTCAATGAGAGGGAGGGGTGGAGGTATGGTATGTATGAGATTTTTTTGTTTTCTTTCTTTTTCTGGAGTGATGCAAATGTTCAAAGGGATGACCATAGTGATGAAAACACGGCTATGTGACGATATTGTGAGCCATTCTTTGTACACTATGTATGGAATGTTTGTATGTCAAGTTTTACCAATTAAATATATATATATATAAAACAAACAAAAAAGACTTCATATAAAAATCTGTGGGCAACAAAGAGATGGACTTCGAAGACACACATTCCATCAGTGTGATTAGTACAGAAAATTCCTTCCCCAAGGTTGCATTTTGCAGAAGGGTAGGAGAAGGACCGTCTCTGGGGAATACAGATCAAGTGCAAAGAGCAAGTCCGAAAAGGCAGCCTGGCTGGTCGCTGAGGCTGCTACTTGTGGCCCAAGTGTTTCCTGCTCTTCTTGTAGCCCAGGAGCACAGGGATTGCCCTCCAGAAGGTGCTCAGCCCCCAAACCTGAGCACTGGCAGGAGCCTTCCACGTGCCCCTACTTGGCCGAGATCCTGTCACATGGATGGTCACCCATTCTGTGCCTGTGTTGTCTCCCTGTGTCCAACCATTCTCTGCATGGCCTACCTTCCACACTGAAATTTAAGATGTTGCCTCATACTGTATATTTTGGGGAAAGCTTTTGGTATAAATCAGTATAAACATGCAGGAGAGATAAAGGTATTTTCTTTGTAGATCAGAGGTTGATCAGTATTTTTAATTAAAAAAATTTTTATTAGAGAACTTTTGAGTTTACAGAACAATCATGCACAAAATACAAGGTTTCCACAGACCATCCCATCACCAACACTTGCATTGGTGTGGAAAATTTACAACTGATAACAGTTTTTTTTGTAATTCTACTATTTTTAACAGTAGTTACATCTGTTACAACTGATAATAGATTTATTAAAGTAGTACTATAACTATTGTCCATACTTTGTGTAGTGGTATTTTTCCATATTGTTCCTATTGTTCTTCATTGAGCAGTTTTTATATAGCACCAAAATAATGTCGAGTGATTGTCTATTTGACAAACTTTTCAAATAAGTTACACAAATAAACTTCATAGTTTAAACACTGAAGCTGGAAAACTCAAAATGCAAATTTTTATAATTTATCATCATTAACTGTTAAGCCCAATATTTTCTGTAAAGAAAGACACAAAAGTGACAGTAAACAAATTATATACCTGGAGGAACTGAGTGTGGGGACAGGAGTGGACATTTGCACACTGCTGTTTATGGCAGCAGTATTCCTGTTTAAGGGGCAGTGTTTGTGGTTTACAATAAATGGAGGTAGCCTAAGGGTACAATGACTGAGGAATGGAAGCGGGAACTATGGTGTATATACACAATGGACTACTGAACTGCTGCAAGAAGGAATGAAGTTGTGAGGCATGCAAGTAGGTGAATGAACCTTAAAGACTATATGCTGAATGAAATGTCAAGAACAAAAAGGCAAATATTATCATGCCTCAATCATACGGACTAACTATAATACAAAAACTCATAGAACTAAAGTTAAGTGGTTTATCAGGTTGGGCCTATTGTAAAGGGTCCTAGATTGTAAGATCTTACAGCAGTCACATATATCCAGAGGTGTTAACTGTTAATTTTAAATTCTGAAATACTGAGCTGTTTGTATATAACATGGTCATTCCCAGACTCAGGGTATTTATGTGACACCTGAGACTCAAGAGTTAGAGCCCTGAAGCCATTTAAAAAGTTGAAAAAGTGATCAGACTTTGAATAGATATGAATGAAGCTGACCTGGATAGGACTAAGGTAGATCAAATACAGGGGAAAGGATGATAGCCTCCATATTTTAAAACTTCAATTTCTGTGTGAGACTGAAGGGAGAGAGGTTTATTGGGTGTCAAATTTATATTTTGGGTAGTACATTTCCTAATCTAACTTGTATGGTCACAGCTTAGTTGAACAGCCTAAGTACATGGAATCTTGAACAGGGCGTGAGATTTTTGTTGGTTTGTCCAGGTTAGTGCAATACCCTGATAAATCTCAAGAGTAATTTGGGCAGTGAATAAAGAAGTATTTGCAAAGTCCCCTTGGGGGAATGGGGGAAAGGAGAAAATATTCAACTTTCCCATGTGGAGCTTCTGATATTTTCACAAGCAGTGGGGATAACCAAATCAAAAGGCTGAGTCCCTCAATCTTAGGGTTTGGCCCTATGAAACTTACTCCTGCAAAGGATAGGCTAAGCCTATTTAGAATTAGGCCTAAGAATGACTCCCAGAGAACTTCTTTTGTTGCTCAGATATGGCCTCTCTTTAAGCCAACTTGGCAGGTGAACTCACTGCCCTCCCTCCCACATGGACATGACTCCCAGGGGTATAAATCTCCTTGGTAACATGGGACAGAAATCCCGGCATGAGCCAGGACCTGGCATCAAGGGACTGAGAAAACTTTCTTGACCAAAAGAGGGAAGAGAGAAAGGAGACAAAATAAAGTATCAGCGGCTGAGAGATTTCAAACAGTCAAGAGGTTATCCTGATGTTATTCTTATGCATTATAAAGACATTCCTTTTTAGTTTATGTGTACTGAAGTGGGTAAAGGTAATCACCTGAAACTGTTGAACTGTGTTCCAATAGCCTTGATTCTTGAAGATAACTGTATAGCAGTATAATGTTTACAATTTGACTGTGTCATTATGAAAACCTTGTGTGATACTCCTTATATCCAGGGTACAGACAGATGAGTAAAAGATATGGATAATAAACAAATAAATAATGGGGGGACAAAGGGTAAAATAAATTGGGTGGATGGAAATACTGGTGGTCAATGAGAGGGAGAAGTAAGGTGTATGGTATATATGAGCTTTTTCTTTTCCTATCTTTTTCTGGAGTGATGTAAATGTTCTAAAAAATGATCATGGTGATGAATACATAACTATGTGACAATACTGTGAGCCACTGATTGTACACCATGTATGGAATGTATGTGTGTTAAGATTTCTCAATAAAAATATTTAAAAAAAAAAAAGGCAGCAAACAGTCATTCAAAGTTTTCTCTCCATGTATCCATTATTGAGCATATTTTATCAGCCATTACCACTGGTTCATTTTGTAGGTAATGGGATTCAGAGCTTTTTCTTCCTTCCTAGAATACAGACAACAGACAAGACTACATCTTTATAAAATGAGCAAGTACTGGTATTGTAATGAGGAAATGCAAATCAATTAAAAAACAAAACTTATCTACCTTATAAGATGTCTCTCATATACCATCTCTTCCTTAACTGACAACCTAATAAAATCTCTACCACTACTTCTCAGGCTCCTACAGTACTTAATACCCTATCTAAGTCATTTGCCCATTTAGAGCTCCTCAATTCCAAGCTCATCCTTTTTGCCTCTGTGAAAATGGATTTGGGATCTTTTAGTATTTTTTTCCTTTGTCAGTTGGCACATTAAGTTTTGTCAGTAGAGAGTGCTGGAGGGACCCTAGAGGAGAAAACAGTTTTGCTCCTCGTTCTGGAATGCAGGATCAGTGGTTCCTGCTCTGTAGGCTCTATCCCCAGCACCAGGCTCCAGCAGCATAACAGTGAGAAGCACGGAAGAGCCAGTGGCTTGCCCCCCATGTCCTGCTTGGGTTGTTTTGTAGCAGAAGAAATAGCTCCACGTGAGCAGCTTGCTTTACCTGACACTCTAGAAAGTGGATGCCCAGCAAGTTCTACCAACAGAGAACCACAATGTTTTCCTGCCATTCAATGATCTATACCAGGCTCTCTCCAATGAGGGAGGAAGGGAAGGCTTTTCCCTGGGTGCTCTATCTCAGCCCTAAGGGGTAGTGGCTGCTTCTAACAGCTACTATTCCTATATTCTTTAAATTCCCTTTACTTCCTTTTTTTTTTTTTGGCATGGGCAGACTCTGAGACTCAATCCCTTTACTTCTTACAAGGCATTTCCTCATTACTCCAATCCCCTGCATATTGCATTTGACACTCGCCCAGACCTTGCCCTATGCATCTCCTATTTTGGCTTCTTATTTGTGTTCTTTTACAATAACAAAGCTATACTTGTAAATACAGTCTTTTCAGTGAGTTACCTGAGTTATCCTAGCAAATTACCTAACCCGCAGGGATAGTGGGAATCACCAAATTTATAGCCAGTTGATCAGAAGCACAGGTGGCCTGAGCACCTGAACCTGCAACTGGTACTTACAGGGGAAATCTTATACAGGACTTCCCTTAACCTGTGGAGTCTGGCCTAATTTCTGGTAGAGTCAGAATGGAATTGGACTGAGTTATTACAGTATTTGCAGTTGCTTACTGAACTTGTGACAACCCTAGATAAAGTCCAATCCATTCGTATGGTACTTACACATTTCCTTGACCTTTAGTTGTCTGGCTTCTAACTTTCCTCCTCTCTTTCTACAAGATTAGGAACACCCTGCTGGCAAGAACACTTTTCATACTTCTCTGGATCTATCTGACACTGACCTTAACAATGGTTTTCACACAGAGGTGTCAGTAAATGTTTAAACTCACACTTACATCATTCACATATACTCTACATCCCACATTAGTTCTGGTATCTTTTTCTTAAGTGTTTAGTCCCCTCTAGGTTAGCTCAATAAAACGTAACAAATAGCTTGTATAAAATCTGTATGCTGGTGCCTGTTTATGCAAAAAAAAAAAAAACAATCTGTAAGAGTGTTTATTTTCATAAAGCTTCAAACCCAATTCTATGTGGAATTACCTTAATAGCAAGTTAGGACTGGAAACCAGTCAGAAGTGGAAGAAGAGCAAGAACAGAGCAATTACTCTGAGTTCAACATGGAAAAGATGCACCACTTTCAATAATCTAAAGCAGTAGACTCAGTGCATCATTAATCGCAATAAAACATAAAAATTGAGAAAAAAGCATTTAGAAATTTTTTAAGTTGACTAATTTATGGCTGCTGCATCTAACAACAAACAAAAAAAATGGGGCCTATATTTTATATGTCTTGTTTTAAATTTTTATTGTTCCCATTTTTTGACATTTTACAAAACCATCAGTTCACAACAGAAAGCTTTTGACAAACAGTGACCTAAAGCACTTGATTTTGAGCCTATAAAAAATGCTTTGGGGACCATGTTGGTTCAGCAGGCAGAGTTCTCGCTTGCCATGCCGGAGACCCGGGTTCAATTCCTGGTGCCTGCCCATGGAAAAAAAAAGAAAAACTTCTGCAAGGATTTGAAAAGACATGTCTCCAAAAAAATGAAAACAGCTAATGAGCATATGAAAAGATGCTCAACATCATCAGTCATTAGAGAAATGCAAATCAAAACCATAAGGATAGGGGACGTTGTTCAGTGGTAGAATTCTAGCTTGCCATGTGGGAGACCTGGGTTCAATTCCCAGCCCATGCACTTCCCCCAAAAAAGCCAACTAAAGGTGCTGCAACAAGGGGACACTCACATGGAAAAAGAATGAGATGTGGTCCCGCCGTACAGAATACAAAAAAAAACAAACAAACGAATCACATAAAGATGTGCCACTTAACACACTATTAGATAATAACAAGTGTCGGTAAGGATTTGGAAAAACTGGAACACTCAGGCATTGCTGGCAGAAACGTAAAATGTCGTAGCCACCGCATAAAACCGTTTGATAGTTCCTTACAAAGTTAAGCAGTTGCAATTCCACTTCTAGGTATATACCTCAAAGAAATGAAAGCAGAGACTCAAACAGATATTTGTTCACCAATATTCACAGGAGCGTTATTCACAATTGCAAAAAGATGCAAACAACTCAAATGTTTAATGACAGATGTATGAATAAATAAAATGCAGTATACCATACAAAAGAATACTACTCAGCCATAAAAAGACTGAAGTTCCAATACATGCTATAAATTGGATGAACCTCAAAAACATTACGATAAGTGAAAGAAACCAGACACAAAAGGACAAATACTGCATGATTTCACTTCTAAGAAATATCTAGAACAAGCAAATTCACAGAGACAGAAAGTAGATTAAGGTTATCACCCAGGCTTGGGGAAGTGACAAACGGGGAGTTATTGCTTAATGGGTATAAGTTTCTGTTTAGGATTATGAAAAGTTTTGGAAAGCAGTGGCGATGGCAGCATAACATTGTAAAAGTAATTAATCCCACTGAATTGTACACTTAAAAATGACTAAAAGGAAAGTTTTGTTACATATGTTACCACAATAAAATGAAAAACACAAAATACAACCAGATACCACTTCACGCCCTCTACAATGGCGATAATTGAAAAGAGAGGTATTAAATGGGTGAAAACGTGGAGAAATTCGCACCCTTAAACACTGCTGGTAGGACTGTGATATGCTGCCTGTGCTTTGAAAAATAGTCTTACAGTTTCTTGAAAGGTTAAAGAGAGCTACCATTTACCCAGTAATACACTCTAAAATGCCAGGAAGAAATGAAAACATAAATTCACACAAAAACTTGTACACAAATGTTAATAGCAGCATTTTCACAACAGTAAAAAAGTGGAAACAACTCAAATTTCATCAACTGCTGAATGGATAAATAAAATGTGGGGGGGCGGGCCGCGGTGGCTCAGCGGGCAAAGTGCTTGCCTGCCATGCCGGAGGACCTCGGTTCGATTCCTGGCCCCAGCCCATGTAAAAAAAAAAACAAACAAACAAACAAAATACAATAAAACAAGAAAATGTTTAAAGATGTTTCCCTTTCTTCCTTCCTTCCTTCCTTCTCTCTGTCTTTCCTTCCCTTCCTCCCTCTTTAAAAAAAAAAAAAAATGTGGGGTATATCCATACATGCTACAACATGGGTGAACCTTGAAACACACTAAATGAAAGAAGCTAGTCACGAAAAACTACCATAATATATCATTTCCTTTATACGAAATGCCCAGAATAGGCAAATTTATAGTAAAAAAATAGATTAGTGTTTGCCTGGGGCTACATGGGGCAGTTTAGGGGAAATGGGAAGTAACTGCTGTTAGGTATGGGATTTCTTTTGGGGATGATGCAAAAGTCAGGGAATTAGTGGTGATAATGACCACTACCTTGTGAATATATTTTAAAATACTGTACTCTTTAATGGGGTCAATTTTATCATATGTGAATTATATATGTTAGTGTAAAGGTAATGTTGGAGGATCTCTCTCTGGTCAAAAATATACACTAAAGAATATGATGTAGGTTCCTATAGCAATTAAAAAAAAGAGTTCTAAAGAATGAAAGCATCACTGGAATAATCACAAAAAAAAGCCGTTCTTAATCTATTTTCTGTCTCTGTGAATTTGCTTGTTCTAGATATTTCTTATAAGTGAAATCATACAGTATTTGTCCTTTTGTGTCTGGTTTCTTTCACTCATCGTAATGTTTTTGAGGTTCATCCAACTTATAGCATGTATTGGAACTTCAGTCTTTTTATGGCTGAGTAGTATTCTTTTGTATGGTATACTACTGCATTTTATTTATTCATACATAAAAAAAAAAAAAAAAAGCCGTTCAACTGAACTCCTTAGAGGGTGACAAAGCCATTTAGAGTTATAATTTTTGCTGTGTTCAGGAAAAGAATCACTTCAATGGCTTTACAGACATGTCTCTTACATTCCTATGGTACTGCTCTTCATATCAGATCTAAAGGTTGATAGTTATCACTTTAAAAATATGTTGTCTGTATCATTTATTCTGCTAATACAATTTTTATCCAGTAATAGAAAAATATAGAGGTAAAAGTATTTACTTTTACAATTTTAAGAAATAAAAATTCCTGGAGGAAAACATTTTTTTTAATGATATTTAATCCTTTCACTTCTCTATCCATGATACCCTATCTCCCAACACTATCCATGCCTACCAAAATAGCTTCCTTAAGCTTCTAAGTCACCCAGACTATGACTTATTTAAAAAAAAAAAATTGCTATTTATTATTTTCATATCTAGTCTTGCTTCTTCTCACACTATTCTTCACACTGCAGGAATGGTGCTTAAAAATATTCGACTTTCCATGTCATTCTCCCATTTAAATCCTGTCAATGGTTCTTAAGATAAAGCCTAACACATGTATGAGAAGGACCCTGTCTAATGTTCTAAACTTGCCTCTTTTTATTCTTACACTCTATATACTTAAATTCTATCATTCTTTTTCAGTTTTCCTAACAGCCATCTCAGGTATTCACTCACACATGATCTGACTGGAAGGCTTACCTTTCTCTTAGGTGACCAAACATCTTACTTGCCCAAGACAGAGGGAGTTCCTGGGACACAGGACTTTCAGTGCTAAAATCAGGAAAGTCCTGGACAAACTGGGATGAGTCAGTCACCCTACTTTCTGTCCACCACCTCCACCAACTTCAAATATTACTTCATTTTCTCAGTAAACCTTCTGACACGCTCCTGAGATTGTCCAGCTAATGCAAGCAGTCCAATGAGATCCTTTCCAAAATGAAGCCCAGAGCCCTCAGTAGTGCACGGACAGGGAGATGAGAACTAGGAAGTAAGCCAAGAAGCATTCCCTGAACATGCTACATCCCACCATGCTGCCCCTAACCTGTGAGCACCCCCATACCCCACGCACCTGAACTCCGCCACATGCCCTCCAAGTACACCTGTCCTGAACCACACACACATACACACATACACACATCACCACCCTGCCTCCCCTCTCCATGCACATCCATCTCAGCCAAACCCTTTACCCCCCACTTTCCCTTCCCTGACCTCTGAAGGTGTTCATTGGCACATCCAGGCCACACATACCTACCAGCTAATGCAGTTGTGCAACCCTGTCCTGCCTACTCCTGTGCTCTGAGCGTGCGCACATCAGCATCAAGTCTCACCAAACCCATGTATGCACAAACTCATGCCCTGCCTGCCCCAGCACTCACACTCCCAGGCACTACCCCTAGACCCTTGCACCCCATGCTCCTAGTCCTACGCATGCATGCATCCCCGCTCCCCTCCCCAGTTTTGGGCAAGCACTCACCTGAGCATCCAGGCCACACCTGACCCCAGCCCAGGCAGGTACAACCTCATTCCACCTTCCTAAACTCTGCACACCTGCAAATAAGGGCCCCACTCCCCAGACATGCACACTAGTACTCTGTACCCTAGACATGCACATACCACATCCTGCCAGCCCAGGCACCCACGCATCTGTGCACTGACCCATCGACCCCTGCACCCCACTACCTCCCCGCCCTGCACATGCGTACACCCCTGCACCTACCACATACCCACACCAGGACTCTGCCTATTCCACACCACCCATCTCCAACCTCCACCCAGCAAGCCCTGCCCAACAATCCCCGTGACCTGCACCCGGCCTCTGCATATATGCACACCCACATCCTGATCCCACCATGTTCCCTCCAGTGGCACAAGGACACATCCACACCCTGCCCTCCCTACACCCCGACCTCTGTGCCCTGAACACAGATGATGGACAAAACAAAGCACATAAATATAAGAATCATCAGTGTCCCAAAAGGAGAAGAGAAGAGTAAAGGGCTAGGAAGAATAGTTGAGGATATAATGGGGGAAAACTTCCCGAATCTTATAAAAGACATAAATATGCAAACCAAAGAAACCCAAAAAAACCCCAAAAGAATAAATCCAGACAGGGCTACTCCAAGACATATACTAATCAGTCTATCAAATGTTGAAGAGAAGCAAAAAATCCTAAAAGTAGCCAACAGAAAAACAATCTACTACAAACAATGGAAACCACATAAGATTGAGTTTGGACTACTCGGAAGGCACTACAGAGTCAAGAAGGCAGTGGTATGATACATTTAAGATCCTGAAAGAGAAAGACTTCCAGCCAAAGAATTCTGTACCCAGCTAAACTTCCTTCAATAGTGAGAGAGATTGGTCTGTGGACCACATAACTCCTGAAATACAGATGGGTCAAAAGCCTCTCCAGAAAATCAGCTAGTTCTAATTCCATTCCATATTATGGCCAGCCCCTTCAAATATAAAAAAGTTAGAATGGGCACAGCCCATATACCCCTAAAGAGCAGGAGAAAGATCAAAGATGATTGTGGAGTTATATGAAGAAGGTAGGGCTTAACAAATAAATATGGTTGCTGAATCACTGATATTTGTTTTAGTTTACAGTATATTAGAGCAGCTAGAAGTGAGGAATTGAGGAATTGTAACCCATACCAAATTCTGAAATGTGTTCTACAACTAATTGATATGATGTGCTTTGAAATGTATTGTTTTTGTATATGTTGTTCTTCACAAAAAAAAGTCTACTGTGATTAAAAAACTAAAGCTTGAATAAAGTCCTTAAAAAAACTGTTTAGAAAAAAATCTGTGCTTGCAATATTAAGAAGTCCTATTTTATATATAGTAAGTAGCTCTTCTGAGTTAATTATAATTTTGACAATTAAAGCAAATAAATTTTGATTTGAACTAATGTAAAAGAAAATAAAAAAAGAAATGAGTTAAGTAGGATGAGGCCTAGCTTTCCCTAAGTTTGGTCACAAACTGAAATTCATTATGAGAAATAATGGTATAGATTATAAATATGAGAGAAATATTCAAATTCATTGTCAAAGAAATACTTGCATAAATAAAACAAACCATTAATAGTTGGGTACCTCTAAGAAGTGACTAGAAAGTGAGGAAAGAATAATTCAGACATTTTACTCTAAATAATTGACACGTTTGAATCTTTTAAATTGAAAATATCCTGCTTTCGGAATTTTTTTTTTTTTTTTGGAACTGAATTGAAAAATTAAGGCAAAAAAAACACCCAATTCTGATTTATTATGATGGTAACTTCTGAGAGCTGAGAGTAGGGTGATTTTTGTACAGCTTTCCAAATTTTCTAGATGTATACATACCTTTTAAATTGAATAAACTTTTTTTCTTGAAAAAATTTTTAACAGTTAATGGTCTCAAACTTGGTGCTGTGATTCAAACCTCTTTCAGAAAGCAGTTTAAAATCTATGCTTGGGAGTATAACAGTTGCTGTAAAAATAATTAAATGTAAAACCTATTTTAGAATGGAACATTAATATTTACTAGGCACTTAAGCACTGCACTTGCTAGGTTCTTTATACACATGGATCTACTCAACCCTATGAAAGTGGATTATATTGTTGGTATTATTATCCCCATTTTACATGAAAAAACAGGTCTTGAAATTCTGTTTATCTTGCCTAGGGTCAGGTACAGAAATCAGGATTCAAACCAAGGTCTCCAGCTTCTAACCTCTATGCTATAACTAGGATACATTTAATAAAAATAAGTATGAATGTACCTCAGAGTTAATCTAGAACCCCAAAATTCAGAAAGAATGTTCAGATTAACTACTTTTCATGAGATTAGTGATTCTGAAGTAATGAAACTCAATTGTGATCAACTGTTATTTCATGAGAGCAAGAGGGATGATTTTTTCCTACTCTTTCTGTTTCTGCCAAGGTACCAGACGGAATTAGTTAGCCCTGTAACTATCTGAAAGAGCTTCTGAGAACAAATTTATAGAACCCTGAAACCTTGAAACCCTAAAAATGGCAGTTTCAAGTCTTAATTTAAAATAGAAAATTTAGAAAGTCTCTAGAAATACTATATTTAAACCTAAGAATATTAGAATAATCGGTATTGATAGACAAAAGATAGGAAAGATTTTAACAGTACCTAATTATTTTATCCTTAGCTACTTGAGCAAGTTCTCTTAAAAAAGTTTAATTGAAATTTTGTCCTTAGCTACCTGAACAAGCTTTCTCTTTAAAAAAAAAAAGTAATTGGAAGGAAATATAAACCACCGTTAACCATGTCTATCTGCTTGGAAACTTGCCTATCACAAAGATCAGGGAACCACTGAAAACACTATTCATTTGTTTAGTAGATATGTCCCAAGTACAGACTTCACTGCTGCTTTAAAAATTTGGGTGTGCAAAATTAGTATTAAATGTCATAAAGTCTAGAAGATCTCTCTGAATGACCATAAACAAGAGTCAAAGCCTTAAGCATTGCAGAATATCCACAAAGTATTTCTTAATAAAAATATCTGTATATAGAAAGAATTGGCACAGCAGCTGGCACTAACAGTCCACATTTCACACACAACATTTTAACACCCTAAGGCCTTAGGCCAACAGACCTCCCATTAAGTTAAGCAGGTTAAGGAGGACTGATACTATTAAATGATGAGAACACTGATGTTTAGTGCCAACCCATTTTATTTTCAGGTCATTATCAGAGAACATCAAATGATTCTTAAATTGAAACACAAACAGTGAATTTGGGTCAATCTCTTTCACCAAAATGTGAACGTGGGTTTGAGATTTACATATAATTACGGTAAAAAACAGTGTAAGGTCCAATTTTTATAATATAAATGTAAATCAGTGTACTTGGCTAATTAATAGCTAAAAAGATTTAAAAGCCAAGGATTCAAGAGTTACCTTAAATCAATAAATACCATTACAGAACATGAACAATGTGCTTCAATTATATATATATACACATACAAACACATACACACGTTTACAAATATGTGTGCACAGATATAAATGAAAATCACTGTGTGCGCTTCACAAATGCCACAGAGCTTTTGGCAAGGCTGACAAGTTCAAACCTGCTTTAAAAATTACCATGTAGAGCGTTCGTCCCAATCTAACTTTATTTAACGTTATTCTTTTAGACAACTCTACAAAAACAAAACCCCCAGAGCAAATTCTTGTACATTTCAATATCCTGCCTACTTATAAGAACGGAAGAGCCAAACACAGCAGGGGAAGAAACGTGACGTGCACAACCTTGATCCAAAATACAGCTCGGCTAGTCTAATTTTAGGCCTAACCATGTTGTCTTTTACAGAGGTTAAAAAAGAAAACAAAATGTATCACTTGTTCAGTAGAACTGATATAATGATAACAATAAGAGCTGGCATTATTTATTAAGAAAAGAAAATAAACCATGCTGTCACTGCCAGGGAGTATTCCCATATTAAAATTTAGATTTTAAAGTAATTGGGCCAACCTCAATTACTTTACACACATCAGTCCTCGGAATTAATCAAAAGACTGAGTCCACCTAGAGATTTGTGGCAACGTTACATGTGTTTTTAACGGAAGCCAAACATGGTGAAAGTCAAGTTACTCTAACTTAATCTAAACTACCTTTAAAAGCAAATATTCACCTCCTGGATGAAGATTAAAAAAGAATCATGAGAAGATCCAAGAGTTCTGTTCTTAAGCGGAGGCCCTCAAAAACTCAGAAAACTATACGTTTCTACTAATGTGGAACATGAAAAGGAGATTGCACACAGATTGCAGTTAAAAGAGTAAGGGACTTGAGCCGATATTTCTGAGCAACGAAACTGGGGTGGACAGAGAGAAAGCAAGAAAGGGCTGAGAACAAGTGAGAGGGGAAATCAAGAACAAAAATCGAGACGTTTGGTTCAGCGTCAGAGTAAACGGAGAAAATGAAGAGGTTAAAACCTGAGTAGGGAAGCTCGACAGAGGGCAGAGACCTTGGCGCGATACCCTTCAGGGCAGGGCTGGGTCCAGGAAGAGTTAGAACTCACCAGTCCAGCAAGCTTCCCACTTCGGGCTAAAGCCAGAGAAGAAAACAGCCCTAGGGAGAAGACAATGAGCCACCGCCCCAGAACCCACGGTTCCAGGCACGCAGGTGGCAGCTTCCCCAGCCCTGAGCGGGGGTCGGCTGCTCCGGGACGGTTCCCGCCCGCCAGGCCGCGGAGAAGGAAGGAGGAAGGAGAGTGACTGCCTGCGCCCGGCGGGCGGGCCGGCCTGTCTCCACACTTACCTCAAGCGAGGAAAGGTCCCCGCCCCAGCTAGACGCCTCAGTCCGAACTCCCGGCGGGCTCCGGAGCCGCCCCCGCAAACGCACGGCGCAGGGAAGGAAGGGGTGGGATGGGGAAGCCGCACGGGAAGAGGAGCCGCGCAACAGCGCAGCGGCAACCCCAGCCCGGCGGACGCCAGGGAGGGGAGGGCAAGGAGCCTTCGGCAATGGCGACGGCCCGGGCCGGAGGGGAAGCGGAACAACCGCCGCCGCTGCGCGTGGCCACAACCCTGGGGGAGGGTGACGGCAGGGAGCAGGGCGGGGTCAGGACACCACCCCACCCCGCCCCGAAGCCTGGTGCGCCCCGGACCATACACAAATGCCGCCTCCTAATGGATTGTCTCGCGCGCGGGTTATTGGGAGCTGTAGTTCCGTGGTACAGCGCTCTTTCGGTATTGTTTGTATAGAGACAAAAAATGAAACCAGTCTGGTTTCATTTAATTAAGCATTGTCTCCAGTCAAATCTGTGGCAAACGAAGATGCCAACAGACGAGTGCTGTTATATAAATCTGCGCCAGGCCATTTGTCTCTGGGAATTCATCCATTACCCATTTTGTTTTACCTAAAATCTCTCATCATATTTTGTTGCTAAATTAAATCCCACGTGTTTGCAAATTAAGGCCAGTTCCTTGGTGTTTTATCTGTAGAGTAGTTCATCGAGTTATTCGCTTAATCTACGAATATTTGAATGTCTAATATTTACCAGACACTTTAAGTATCAGAGATACAGCGGTGAACAAGATAATCCTTGCGTTTATATAGCTTACAAATTAAGAAGACAGAATAATCAAAATGATGAGATCTGATATGAAGGGAAAAAACTGGGGCAGATCTCTTCGGACAGAGTGGCCACATAAGGCCTCTTTAAGGAGGTGACATTCAAGCTGACAACAAAAAGATGAGAAAGAGACAGTCATGGAATGCACCCAGGAGAAAGCACCGCAGGGCAAGAGAAAAAGAAAATGGCTTGCTGTGGTCAACGAAGAAAGCCTGCGTGGCTGGAGTTAGTCCAACAAGGTTGGAATGGTATGAGTAGCAAGATGCAGGCCACAATGGGCCTTGAATGCCAGCCATGGTAAGGCGTTTGGACTTTATTCCAAAGAACCATTAAAAGATTTTAAGCAGGAAAGTGATTTTATCTAGTTTATATTTACAATCACTATATGGAAAATGGAGTAAAGAGGAGGGAAGTGAGCTAGGCAAGCTATATTCACGACTTCCACTAGAGATACAGAGGAAATGGAGAGAAGTAGCTAGGTTTGTGCTTACCTCTGGATGTAGAGAAAAATACTCAACTTATGAAAGGTAACATAGAGAAAGGAATCAAGGAGCAATATGACAGGCAATAAGATAACCTGAAAAAAACTCCCATTAAAAATGAGAAATGCTGCATAAAAGAGAACAGTCTTTCAAAGGCATAACTAAACTTACAAGAAAGAAAGGGGGAAATTTCTAGTAACCTTCCAAACCCCAAACTCAATCCAAAGAGGGAGCAGGGAACCATAGTGGTAAGCAGGGCAATGAAGCCATGGTTGTACTGATCTACTTATGTTCCAGAAATTATTTAGAAATTTCTAGGTGGCATAGAAGACAGAAGACAAGGCCTTGGGCCTGTACAAAAAAAATGGAAACTGATTTCATATTGGGCTGGAGAATTCAAAGGGCAACACCATCCAAGAATAGAACGGAAAAAATCCCCTATACCAACCAGCCCAAGGAGAGAAGCAGAACATTTGCTCTGTTTAGACTGGTCTTGGCAGGGCGGGAAACAGAAAAACTTCCCTTTAGAATTCATAACTTTCTCTTACATGTGTTTGAAAGTTCAAATTTATAGGACCTGTACTCTTTCGGAAACCTCAAGTCAAGAAAGTGAGTCCATATAGTGCTGATAGGGTTGGAAGAAACAACACTAATCCTCACAACACAGATGACCCTCAGTCCAGGCCTCCAAGGATTCCCACAGAGAAACAAGATTTCCAAAGTACCCAAAATATAATTACAATATATTTGAGGAAGTAAACTACCATGAGTCAACAGACAGTGCAAGCAGAATAATAAAGTTCGTGAGGATTTAGTTATTGGAATTTTGGGTTACAGAATATAAAATTAGTTTATTTAAATGATTAAAGAAAGTAAGAAAGGAACTAGAAAATATGAGCAAGAAACAAGATACTATTTATTTTAAATGACCAAGCAGCTTTGAAAAACAACCAAGTAAAACTTCTAGAAAAAATAATTATTGAAAACAAAGTCAATGGGTGGGTTAAATAGCAGATACAAACACTTGGAGTGAAAATTAGTGAACTGGAGGATAGATATAAAAAACTTACTAAGAGTGGCCCAGATTAAGGGAGAGAAGAAATATGAAAGAGAAATTAAGAGACATGGGAATTGATTGTGAAGGTCTACCAAATGCCTACTCAGAATTTCAGGAGAGAATATAGAAGAGGCAGTATATTTGATAAGATAATGATTTTCCAGAACTGGTTAAAGACAAGAACCCTCGATTCAGGAAGCAAAGTGAACCGCAAGCTGAAAACTAAAAGACCCACAAACCCAGACACATCAATGAAACTTCAGAATAACAAAGATGAAGCAACAAGAAAGAAAAGATGTTCCCTACAAAGAAACAACTATTAAATTCACAGCAGGCTTCTAAACAGCAATGGGTGTCAGTTGACAAAAACATATATATATATATATATATATATATATATATATATATATATATATATATATTTTTTTTTTTTTTTTTTTTAAGTACCAAGAGAAATAACCAAACCTAGAAGGGCACACCTAGCTAAATTATCAATCATATGAGTGAGGATGAAAAAAAATATCATCAAACAAAACCAGAGATGTTACCAAGAACTGATATCTACTAAAGGAACTCCTTAAAAGAATATTTCAGGAGGAAAGTAATCCCAGAAAGCAATTCTGAGATGGAAAAACTCACAGTTATAGCTAATACCTTCCATCCTATCACTGATTAGGACAATTCTGAAGAGCATACCATGTCTATATTATTTCATTCTTTGACAATCTGCCAAAGCCCACATTCAATTACTTGCCAGTAGAATATTTTGTAAGTTTAGGGGATGGAGAAGGGAGGGTAATACAGATAGATGTCTGTCACCTTCTTCTAATTTTATTATTTTCCTATCATATCAATAATCATAAATTATCAGAATATAGATGAGTAGTAATAAATTAATAAGCAATACATCAATTAATAAATATAGAATAATCCTTAAACTCATGGTATTCTGAAATTATTAGAACTGTAACAGCTGCTTCCATGTGTGCACTATACTTCATAATGTCTAGCTAAATAATCTACACTCCTGATAGCTGAGATTCACATGCACACACACATAAATACTTAAAATAATCTGCTGTCCACCTCTGCTTAGTTGAGGTAACCTGTGTCTCTCTCTGTACTTTGCATCCATAAGAGCCTAACACAAAATACTTTAAGAAAAAGAAACCATAAAAACAGAACAATTTCTGGAACATAATGATCAGGAGAACAATACCTATTCTCTTGGCCTTAAGCAAAATACCCACACACAGAATTATAAAACTGTTAAAAAAAATAAGGGGCTTATTCATTTTTTAAGTATCAAAGAAGTTAATAAAACCATGAATAAAGAAGTCAAAACTAGAAATGTTCTGTTATATGAAAAGCACTGTGATCTGCAATCAATTATCAGGTAAGAAGAGTCATATCAAGTTTTCTTCACTCCCATTATTATACTTCTGAATACCCATATAAATGAGTAAATAAACTATTTTCCAATCCACAATCTCAAATATTATTTTGAAAACTTATTTAAGTATTGATGAAATCTAGTTCTGATGTACAAAAGAAAAAAAAAGATACTCTTAAAAGGTTAAACAATACCATATTCCCTCATCTGTCTAATCATGTTTTAAAATGCTGTCTGTTGATGTTAGTGAATTTAAACTGACATATAATTCTATTTCAATGCCACATTATTAACCCCATAGTGAAAGAAATGCTTATTAAACATGGAATTCTTTTTTTATAAGAAAACACTAAATGTATGAAACTAGATTGGGTTGAAATGTTAAAGATCTCTAATATTTCTGCTTTATAACACTAGGTTGCCTTTTCCAGTATTTAAGTCTCGAAAAGACCTTTGAAAAGAATTGTTACAACTACTCAAGCCATATACATGTCAAGTTATAAAAGATTTATTTCCATAAAAATACCAGAATGTTTTGGGAAATTAAATAGTGATTGCATATAAAAACATGTATCACATCCCACTACTCTACACACAACAATGTTAAAATATCTTGACATTGGCTTCTGTTTTGAAACATGCTTGCCCTGAAGTTTTATTTTTTAATTAGCCCATGTCATTTGCTTTATTTTCTGATTTTTCCCCCACATAGAACAGTAAATCAAGACACCCAAAGGTTCTTTTCTGTTAGTGTACAACTTAATAAAATATACTTTTTAAAACGGCAATCTGAATTGTCCTGACATACACACTAAATCTTTTTTCATTAAATTTTTTTTTTAATTTTCATTAAAAAATTATTACTAGCAGTTGTAGGTTTACAGAACAATCATGCAGAAACGACGGTGTTTCCATATACTTTCCCCACCCACCCTCCCCATTTTTACCATTTTGCTTTACTGTGGTACTTTTGTCCCAACTGATAGCACAATGTTATTAGAATTGTTATTTTAACTATAGTACATTGTTTTTTTAAATTTATTTATTAAAAAATTAAGAAACAAAACATCAACATACATAATCAGTAATTCACAATATCATCACTTAGTTGCATATTCATCATTTCTTAGAACATTTGCATTAATTCAGAAAAAGAAATAAAAAGACAATAGAAAAAGAAATAAAATGAACACAGGAAAGAAAAAGAAAAAAAAAAAAAAGATTATACCTACCATACCCCTTACCCCTCGCTTTCATTGATCACTAGCATTTCAAACTAAATTTATTTTAGCATTTGTTCCCCCTATTATTTATTTTTATTCTATATGTTCTACTCCTTTGTTGACAAGGTAGATAAAAGGAGCATCAGACACAAGGTTTTCAATCACACAGTCACACTGCATACACACTAAATCTTAGTACTCAGTTTCATCAAGCTTTCTGCCAATTCATACAATCAAGAGAAATATTTTAAAAATGTAAAAGGAGAATGGAGATGCTTTAAGGAATAATCAATTTTGACTAATTTCTTATAGCTGTACTACTTTAATGATTTTCTTTGAAATTTTGGATAAATGGCCTTAATATTGTCATACAATTAATAGTTAAATAAACCTCTGTTCATCTACAATATTTTGTTCTTATTTATAATGGTTTTCTCAAATTTTAGCTTAAATTGAACGATTTCTATTTACAAAATGAGAATAATTTGTCTCTAATACATAAAGAATACATTTTTATGTCCCAAATGAAGATAAAGTCACTTCTCACAAGATAAATATTAACAGGATTATGCTTTCTCTATTGGCACTTGACGTTAGAGGAAAATCAAGAATCTATCCAACAGAGCATCGGAATTAGCTGAGGATGAGCTGAAATTTCCTCTGGTAAACAGTATATTTTAGCCATAATTCCATTAAACAAATTTTCTAAAAAGTAAATGAAGACAAAAGACAGAATTAATGACATAATTCTAGAAGAATACCTCCAGTTTTAATCTTATTTAGGTCTATGGAAAACATTCAACTGCATAAAACTTATAGAGAAAAATACCCATATTTAAAAACAGCCACAAGGATCAAACTAGAACACAGGACTGTAACAAGCAGAGTCACAAAACATACTAAAGATGTATGTATAGTCAGTCCCACTGGAACCTGTAGGATCACATTCTTATATACCTATGAAGAGAGAAGGATAAAGAAGTTACAAAGAGACTCATCCTAACTTGAAACCATTATTTCTTTGATTTTTAAGTTGATCTTTTATTTATCTTTAAATATCTTGCAGCCAATATATTACATTACATGTAATATTATTGTTTGAATGACTCTTTCGATTCCAACATTTCATTTAATGTTATAGAATCAACTCAATTCCAACAATACTTCTTAAATTCTCATTAGTTCTGACTTTTCGACTTTTTTACATAGAGTTGAGTATCTTCTAAAAAAAGAAAAATGCCAATTATGTCACAATGTCATCTAGTAATCTGTAGAAACATTTACTTCCTTTTACTATGTTTCACATTAGAATACAGAATTCTAAGTTGAAGTTGTAAAGGAAAAACATGAAAACAACAATAAAACTAAAGTATTCATTCATTTTTCTGTTTTATTATTTCTCTGCCCAAATAATGTTCAAAAGTTTCTTATTCACAAATTATATAACTAAACGCGTCCTTTACCTTTATCACAACATCAAATGAATGGTGATACTAACTAGTAACTCAAAAGTTCTACGTTTAACTTAGTTCTATTTTCTACTTGGTTTTGAAGATAAAGAGGTTCAGGTAGAAACCTTGGGGAATTTTATGACTTTAAAATAGGTTTTTAGGGGGTGCAAGGGTAGTTCAGTGCTAAAATTCTCACCTGCCATGCGGGATATCCAGGTTCAATTCCTAGACCATATACTTCACCCCCACCAAAAAAAAAAATTCAACAAATGGTATTACAATAATGGGATAGTCACATGGAAAAAAAATGAAATGTGACCCCCACCATACAGCATACAAAAAAATATATAGGATTTTAAAATTTATTAAAAGTTTTGTAATGTAGTTCTTTTGGTTTAGGTTTCTTTTGAAATAAACTCCTGGGTTATAATTTCACATAAAAAAATGTTACTAATAGAATATGTATCAAATGGCTATCTGAAAATTATTTTTCATCAAATGGCATCTTAAAAAAACAAATGAATCTCAGTAGAGAATACCACCTGAGTAATGGTCACCTATTTTTCTGATATATATAAACAAGAAATGTAACACAAAATTAAAAAAAAAATTCAAAGTGCTCAATTATGACCTCTTATTATTAAAAAGTATAGCTACTTATTTTGTAGTAAGGCACACTACCAACTTTTTATTATTGAATCATACATAAACTCTAATCATATTCTTCATTCATTTAAAATCAAATCCAATCTTTCATATGTATTTTAGAGTTTGAAAAAATTTAGGCACCATATGCCAATGACAAACTACACAAAAGCATAAGATATCAGCACAGTCAACTATCTTCCCAAATGTCTGTTTAAAGAAAGTTCTCCAATACAAAAAAGCAGTAGTATTTTGTAGTAAGCCTTTGCCATAAGTTGTTTTCTGGGCTAGCTAGAAGACAGACTTCTAAGTAACCAAAAGCAGAATACTACAACTTCAAACATTAACAATAGGACATATGAACAAATTTGATTTATGTTTTATCTGATTGACATTTATGGCGTCTGCAGGTTTAAATTTTTAATTTATTTTACTTTTGTTGCAAACTCATTTGACTTCATAAGAGTTAATAAATATGATCACAATGATTGTGCAGATCTTAAAGAGAATTAAGAACAAAAAGAAACTGAAACATTAACACTACCAAGTTAAAAGGCAGCTCATAAAATGGGAGAAAAATTATGGAACTATTAAAATTCACCACCAGGGAAACCCCAGATACTATGCGTAACATGGGGGACATCCAAATCAACAGGCCAAGCCCTGGTTCTTGAAGCTTGCTCTTGTTAAGCCTATAGGTATGCCTAAGAGTCACCTCTGGAGGACCTCTTTTGTTGCTGAGATGTGGCTTTTCTCTCTCTAAGCCCAACTCTGCAAGTGAAACCACTGCCCTCCCCATGATGGGAGCCATGAAATCCAGGGATGAAAGTCTCCCTGGCAGCAAGGGAGATGACTCCCAGGGATGAACCTGGCCCTGGCACCATGGGATTAACAATGTCATCCTGTCTAAAGGGAGAAAAAGAAACGTAACAAATAAGGTATCAGTGGCTTGAGAGAGTTCAAATAGGCTCAAGAGGCTACACTGGAGGTCACTCTTATGCATGCTTCAGTTAGACACTGATATCTATCATAAGTTGCCAAACCCCAACTGTGTTGGTTTGAATTTGTGGTATACCCCAGAAAAACCATGTCCTTTAATCCTCAATTCAATACTGCTGGGTGGGAGCTTTTCGATTATCCATGGAGATGTGACCTACCCAATTGTGGGTGGTAATTTTTGATTAGATGTTTTCCATGGAGATGTCTCTCTTCCCATTCAAGGTGAGATTGCTTACGAGGTTTCACAAGGGAACTATTTTAGAAAAAGCCACAAGAGCCCACATAGCCAGAGACCTTAGGAAATGAAGAAGGAAAATGCCCACTGGCTGGGGGTGGGGTGGGTTTCATCAAACAAGAAGTCTGGAGAGAGCTAGCAGACGTCGCCATGTTCACCATGTGTCTTTCCAGTTTAGAGAGAAATGCTGAAAATTAATTGGCCTTCTTAAACCAAGTTATCTCTCCCTGGATGTCTTAGATTGGACATCTCTATAGGCTTGCTTTAATTTGGAAATTTTCATGGCCTTAGAACATGTAACCTTGAAACTTAATAAATTCCCTTTTTTAAAAGCCATTCTGTTTCTGATATATCACATTCTGGCAGCCTGCAAACTGAAAAACCAACCAAAACCATTCCTGACAATCCTAAAGAATACCTAGGGGTATAAGATTCTACACAGGTTCCATGTACTAGGGTAACTTCCCAAAACCTACAACCTCCAGATGGGTCCCTAGACCAGATAAATCCTGAACTGCTGAGGGCCCAGCCTTTCCAGAATATCAACTAGTTCTATCCCCCTATCCCATATTATCAACAGTCCATTCCAACATGGAAAAATTACAAGGGGCATAGCCCAAATACCCCTAAGGAGTGGGAGAAAGATCAAAGGTGATGGTGGAGTTATACAGAGAAGGTAGGACTTAACAAACGAGTATGATTGCTGAATCATTACATTGATATTTCTTTTAGTTCCCAGTATATTAGAGCAACTAGAAGTTAAAACCTAAAATTGTGGAATTGTAACCCATACCAAACTCTGAAATCTGTTCTGCAACTAATTGTTGGATGTGCTTTTGTTGAAATTTATTGTTTTTTTGTAGATACGTTATTTTTCACCAAAAAGAAAAAAAAAAAAGTGAATTGTGATGATAAAAAAATATTTATTCCTTCTAGTCTCCAATGTTCTGGAGCAGCAAGAAGGACAAATCTGAGATACCGGTACGGTAGCCAATGACAAATCCTGGGATCTGTCCTGTAAGTACTTGTTGAAGAGTGCTTTGAAAACTATTGCTTTTTTCTTTCTTTGCTTTGTATATATGTTATATTATACAACAAAAAAAAGTTTAAAAAAATTTTATGCACAAAGGAAAACCAGATGGACATGTCAGTGCTTTTCTTTGCCATTCCATACCTTTAAAATATCTATCAGCTAAACCAAAGCTCTGATCCAATGAGACGTGGGACTAACTCTAAGTCCCCAGTTAAAAAACAAAATAATCTGATGACTCTATCTGAATAAGAAACCATCAGTAGCAAAGAAACAATATTAAAAACAAACAAAAACCAGCTTTGTATGGTATACTACAAAGTGCTTAATCCTTTAAATGTGGCAGAAACATTACAGAAAATGTTTCAAATGAGGCAGCATGATCCAAAACCAACATAAAATATTAGCTTACTGGTTTGTACTTCATACTGGTCCACTGGCAGTTCTCTTTATTCTTCACAGCACAGGGAGCTGCCACTTTTGACTGAGCCCAGCATTTCAAAATTGGGAACTCTGAGAAAAAATGGTAGAGCAAGATGTCAAAAAACACAATATTTTGACTAGAGGATAGACTTGTGTTGAACCTCCACAGAAGCCTTTCATGTTAGGATAGACGTATTCAAAAATTTAAGACACTACGTGTGTGGTTTGGACATACTTTTTACATGCTGGTTTATTTTAGCAGACTGCTCTACATGGATGCCTAAGAAATTATAAAATTATGAAGGCTACACAGAAGGTGAACATGACTTCTTAACAATAACACTACACTAGAATTAGAGGTCACTTTTAAAAAGATTTAATATAAACTTTTTTTGAAGCATAACATACATTCAGAAAAATGAACAAATCCTAAGTGTATATCTCAATAAACTTTCACATAGTAAACATACCCTTATACAAACTCAGATGAAGAAATAGAACAATACCAAAGTCCCAGCTGTTATCTCATATGAGGGGACACATTTTCAAATTTTACTTAGAGAAGTAAAGATACAACTATTAGAGGGAGACAATTACCTTGGATGAATGAAGCTAGTATCACTGAATTCTTTTTTATTTTCTTATTATGAAATGTATGAAGGTAGCAAATGTAAAACTTCCCATCTGCCAGACCTCAGTAACAATGTTTTACTTTAGTAAACTTTCTAAAACATTTGGAGACATAAATAACCAAAATCTGAAAGGGGCTTCTTCAGTTAAAGAAAAGTACTTGATTCTAGTAATACTAAAGATGGCAAAAGCATTTTTAGCCAAATCCCAATATAAAAGCAGAAAGCACAATTATACAGCAAAACCAAAAACTCACAGACAATACCTGCAACAACACTAGGTAAAAAAGTATTCCCTTATAATCCCAAGATACATGCAAATGGATATAAAACCACCAAAAGGCACAGGGTCCTGAAATATCAGCATCTGTGTAAGAAGGAAAGAAAGAAGCAAAGGGGCAAATAAAGGACCTAAAAACAGAGAACCTGAAATTACCGACAGCTATTACTGAAAAGCACAGGCAGGTCAAATTGAGAAGAGCAACTTAAAATTCATGGGGTCTTAGAATGGTCTAATAAACTCTCAAAACCAAGTCAACAAGGCTACCTTTCAGGAGAGAGCCTTATGCTGAAGAGAAATTGCAGAGAGTGAAATTAAATTTGAGGAGGGCAGAGATAACAAAAACAAAGAAAGAAGAAAAGCTTCTATAAAAGTGGGGGATGGAGACAGAACCAGAAAATCTCAGAACGCAGCTGCCATATTTTTTAACAATGTATTGAAACAATAGAAGAGGGAGCTCTGTAAAGTTAGAAAAGCTATCTGAACCAACCTTCCTTCAAAGTATTTAGGAAAACTAATATCACATAAAAATAAGCAACCAGAAAACAATGACATCAAATTCCATATGAAGGTAGTATAAGAAAGTAAGCTAAAAAAAAAAAAAAAAAAGACTAAGGAGTAGAAAGAGCTCTTCAGACAAAAGGGATACCAGAAAGACATGCCCATGAAATAGACAAAAACTGGAATTACTATTTCAAAACAAAGCTGAAAGACATTAAGAAAATGATACAAGATATGAAAAGAATATCTAAGAGAGCATGTGACTGATAAGATCATCATCAGATTTTTGAACAGCAACATTTAAGGTCAGGGCTCAACAAACTTTTTCTGTAATAGCCAAATGGTAAATATTTTAGGTTATATTGCAACATGGTTTCTGTTGCACTACTCAGTACTGGCACTGCAGTTCAAAAACTGTGTTCCAAAAAAAAACTTGATTTATAAAAAAAGCCATTGATGGTGGAGTCATACAGAGAAGACAGGATTTAACAAATGAATATGAATGCTGAATCATTAAATTGATATCTCTTTTAGTCTCCAGTATTTTAGAGCAGCTAGAAGTAAAAACCTAAAACTGTGAAATTGTAACCCATATCAAACTTTGAAATATGTTCTACAACTAATTGTGGTGCTGTGCTTTGAAATTCATAACTCTTTTGTATATGTTATTTTTCACAAAAAAGAAAGGGTAAAAAAGTCAATTGTGATGATAAAAAAATATTTAAGCCCTCTAGCCTCTATATTATGGAGCAACTAGTAGGAAAAATGTGAGAGGATCGTATGTCAGCCCATGACAAACTCTGGGATCTGTCCTGTAACTACTTGTTGAAGAATGCTTTTTTATTTCTTTGCTTTGTATATATGTTATACATACAATAAAAAAAGTTAAGAAAAAAATAGGCAGAGTACTTGATTCAGTCCTTGGGTTTGCCAAACCCTGCTTTAGGCCAGATGAAAATGGAACAACATGGTTAAGATACTCAAGGAAAAAATACGTGAACAAAGAGATAGAAAACAATAATTATATGCTCTGAACAACGGAATTATGGTTTAACCATTAAAAAAAAGAAATGGCAGAAGAATGGTGGTAAATATAAAAAAATATTTAAATGTTTTACTAATCATTTGTAATGGCATTATGTGCATGAATATATGTGTATCTGTGCGTATGTTTCTCAAAAAAAGGCCTAGAAAAAATGACCAACCCAGCAGCAATTAGTAGCATCCTTACCACTCAAACTGTATTTCACTATAAGTAACCAGAATTTCATGAAGAATGGTTGGTTCCAGATCTGGGGCAAGAAATATTCAAAACAAACTTAGAACATCTTGTCAAACCAGATCATTAAGTAAGTTATCATAAACCCACTAGGGTCATATTAAAAGCCTCAAGAGCCAATTTAAAAGAGGCTTCTACTATTCAAAGAAAGGACTATTTGAATTTCAATAATCAATAATGAAAAGAAATGCAACTGATGGATCAGTGGGCCATGGTGGCTCAGCAGGCAGAGTTCTTGCCTGTGATGCCGGAGAGACCCAGGTTCGATTCCTAGTGCCTGCCCATGAAAAAAAAAATGCAACTGATGGAAATTCAAATATATTTAATTCAAAAACTATAATATTTTCAAAAAAACTAAGGAGTTCCCTTCTGAGGATGATGGAAAACCAGTCCATGTTAAAAATAAAGCAATACTGCACACCGATTTTCACAATGACATCATTCCAATTACCAAAAGATGGAAGCAATTTAAGTGTACATCAACAAATGAATAAATGTAATGTGATATATACATAAAATGGAATATTATTCAGCTGTAAGAAGGAATTAAGTATTGATGCATGTGACAACATGGATGAACCTTGAGGACATAATGTTCAATGAAATAGGCCAGACACAAAAGGACAAACATTATATGATCTCACTAATATGATCTAATTATAAAAAGCAAATTTACTAGGTTGAAATCTAGAATACAGGTTACCAGGAGAGAGAATGAGGGCAGAGACTAGAGAGCTGATGCTAACTTTGTGCAGAATTTTTAAAAAGGTAGATTGTAAATGTTTGGAAATGGTAGAGGCGACTATAGCACATGACTTTGAGTTTAATTAATAGCACTGAATTATGTGTGTGAATGTGGTTTGAAGGGGAAGTTTAGGGTCATGCATGTCACTAGAAGGAAAGCTAGAGGATAAAACATGGAACTGTATAACATCCACCCTGTTGTGGATGATGATTGTGGTTAATGGTACAAATATAGAAATGTTCTTACATGAACTAGAACAAATACACAACACTATTACAATGAGTTAACAATAGGGTGGTATATGGAAAAAATATACCTAATGCAAACTATGGACCATAGTAAATAGTAATATTTTAATACTCTTTCATTTTTTATAACAAAGGTCAACGCTAAATGTCAATAGGGGCATATAAGAGGTATGGGGTTTTTCTTTGTGGAGTAATGAAAATGTTCTAAAACTGTGGTGTGAAGTATATTCACAGTTACAATTTGAGTCCCAGATTATACACTTTGGATGAACTATGGTGTGTGAATATATCTCAATAAAACTGCTTAAAAATAAATTAATAAAAGGAAAGAATCAAGCACTTATGCTGTTTTGCATACGAACAACAGTACCGAACAATAGATGAGGGAAGCATAAGAAGTAAATATATGAAGATAGAATTCAAGTACCACTATTTTGCAACCCCTACTGAATGAAGTGATATGGGCGATGAGGATCAACGGCTGTCATCATCACAAAAAGAGACACCACAAGACATTATACACCTCCTAATAAAGAACACAGCAACACCTATGGGCTTGCTAGGAATTGAACCTCAATCTGATCACATGTCTGGAGCCAGCTGCCAGTTGCCAGGAAATAAAGCTGTAAGAGGAACATGTAAAATTGCATGAGTGCAATCAACAAAATCTCAAGGTCAAATAGGCCCCTGTTCTTCCACAGATAAATTTTAAAGGAAAGAAAAGGATGGAGAGAACCTGCAAATTAAGAGATTTAATGGCAGTAATCAATTTTTAAGTGACCAAGGCATAATGTGTAAGAATTCCCACTTGGATGATAAAATTATAAAGAAATAAGGAAGTAATTAAAAGTCAAGATGGTGGTTTACTTTTGGAAGGAGCGGGGAGGCTGTGATTGAGACAGACTCATCAGTTGCTGCTAAGATGGCTAGCAAAGTTCTATTTCTTGACCTGGGTGGTAGTCGCAAGGGATTTACCTTATACTAATTTACTAAACTATATAAATTTGGGTTGTGAAATTTTTCCATTTTATGTTATAGCCAAAAAGATTTTAAAAAGATACATGCTTTTGCCATCCCTGTCCTTGACTGGAGACATGCCACCATACCTTTAATTTTCTTTTCAACCTTCAGAAAATATTTGCAATCCTTACCTTGGTCACAGTACATTAATAAACCTGGATTGTTGACTACAATAAAGGTTTCCCCATCTTTACTATATGGCTGATGATAGCGGTAGTGCACGGGCAAAAAAGCTTGGAAACAATCAATGCACTGTGAATCTTGTCTGGCATATATGAGAACTTCAGACTCCTTGGACAAATAGTTAGGTGCTTCTATATTAAAATTTTCTGAAACCATCATTGCCTGTCAAAAGAAAACAAACATTAATTCAGAAGAAGAAATGAAAAACATTACAAAATAACAATAAAACCAGAAGAATCCTGAACAGATGAATGGAAGTATTAACTTTCCCCTTATAAACAGTTTTCTCTCCCTTTTCAACCTCCAATTTTAAGTAGAAAACAGAGGACAGATCTCTGCTTAATAAAAGTTTGTTACTCAAAGAAAACTGGGGAACATATACTCTGGGGTGCCAAATTTCCCCATAATAAAAATTATCTATGTGCAATTTCTTTAATTAACCTGTTTAGGTGAGAAAATAGGTACCAAGAATAGAGAAATTCTAAGACTAAATATAGCAATATTTAGTAAGTATGACTATCACACTATGACAAAAAAAGAAAACGGCAAACATGTTTGGGGCTAAAATGATTACTGTCATTCTGGTAATTTCCTAACCTTCAGAGAAGCAAGTAAGATGGTAAAGAGAATAAAACACAACAATGAGGACAGGAAGTCAAAGAAAATCTTAAGGTCAATCTATATTGGGTAAAAAAATAAATGGAGGACTTCCAGGAAGATGGTGGAGTAGGGTAGGCTGGATTCACCCCTGCTCCATACAACAAGATAGGGGATGGGGCAAAAATGATGAGGACTGCAGTCCTGCAGGGATGAGTGATGGAAGAGGTCTCCAATATTTCATAGAGAGGATAGAGGCAGAGAGATCATGATGGGGAGAACACAGTGGGTCTGAGCAACCATGACCCCCATGGGAGGCTGGGCGATGTGCAGGAAAGTACAGATCCGAGGGAACTGACCATTCCTCTGCAGCAGCCTGCCCCAGCTGCTCGCTGGGGAAATGTTCCCACCTGGCTCCGTACCCGGCAGCGCCCATGGGAAGCCCAGGGGCATAACTAGCCATCCACTGTGAAAAGCCGCACCTGAGCACTAGGAGCAGCTGAGTGGCTTGGCACTATAGCCATCCCGTCAGATGCAGTGAATGACGGAACTGCTGGACAGTAATCAGCTGCTCCCCCAGGCACTGTGGTCAGCTCCCCATTTCTCGTGGGTTAGAACCAGGCCTCCCATCATTGTGTATTAGGCATAGACCCCTACCACCACACATAACATCTTCCAAGCCTGCCGCTCAAGTCAGGGAGGGACACAGAATATGGAACAACTACTCAAGGATATTTATAAAGAAATAAAGGACATCAGAAAGACACTAGAAGAGCATAAGAAGTCAAAAGATTAAATAGAAAACTGGGAGGTCTCATAGAAATGAAAGATACAGGAGACCAAATCAGAAATATACTAGAAAAAAAAAGATAGCAGATCCAAAGAAGCAGAAGAAACAGTAAGTGAACTAGAGGACAGATTAACTGAATTAGAGCGCACCAAGGAACAAAAGGTAAGACAGAAAAATGGAACTGAGCTTAGAGAAATGATAGAGAACAAAAGGTGAACAAATATAAGAATCATAGGTATAGAAAAGGGCTGGGAAGGTTAGATAAAGAGAGAACAGGGAAAACTTCCCAACCCTTATATAATATATGAATATGCAAACCAAAGAGGTCCAAACAAACCCCAGAGTAAATCCATATAGACCTACTACAAGACACATACTAATCAAACTGTCAAATGTTGAAAAGAAAGAGAATGGCCCTTCTACTACACACAAGGGAAAACACCTAACACTGTGTTCAGATTACTCAACAAGCAGAATGGAGGAAAGAAGGCAGTGGTACAATATATTTAAGATCCTGACTGTGAAAGGCTTCCAGCCAAGAATTCTTTATCCAGCTAAGTGGTCCTTCAAAATTGACGGAAAGATTAAAATCTTCAAAGACTTAGAGAACTAGTCAACAAGATATCTGCCCTACAAGAAATATTAAAGTGAGCCCTGTCAGCTGAAAAAAAAGAAACAGGAGACAGAGGTCTGGAGGAGGGCACAGAAAGAAAGAGTACTAGTAAGAGTAATTTAAAAGACAAAAAAGAGAGACAGGAAAAAGAAGACATAGATCTGACAAATAAAAATTTAAAAATGAGATTGTAGTTTCAAGAACTACTTTTACAGGGATAAGTGTGAACATTAACAGACTGTGCTGGTTTGAAAGAATTATGTGCCCTAGAAAAGAACTCCAATCTTGTGGGAACAACTGTTTCTCTTAAGCCCTATTCAACAACATTGGTTGGAATCTTTTGATTAGATTATCTCCTTGGAGTTGTGGCTTGCCCAATTGTGGGTATTAACTTTAGATTAGAGGGAGATATGACTCCACCCATTCCAGGTGGGTCTTGATTACTTAACTGGAATCCTTTAAAAGAGGAAGTGGGCTCTTCCGGGTCAAGATGGCGGCTTAACAATGTGCGCATTTTAGTTTGTCCTCCAGAACAACTACTAAATAACCAGAAACAGTACAGAACAGCTCCTGTGGCCACGTCAGTGACCAGACACACAGCATACCCCAGTCTGGATCAGCTGGACTGGCTGCAAGCACCCCCCTGAACTGTGAGTTCCCAAAGCTGTGGCGGCCTGTGCCCCTCCCTCACAGGCTGCTTCCCAGAGGGGAAAGGAAAGGACTTTACCAGCAGCAGGGACTGGGCACAATCAAACGCCAATTGTGGAATTAATTAACAAATTCTGACTACTAAAAATAGGCCCCAGCTTAGGTGAACCTGGTCAAAGCGGAGGTTGCTCGTTTTTACCCTGGCACCAAGGGGGCAGGACTGACAGAAAAAGGGGAAAAAATAAAAAAAGGAAACAGAGGTTTTTGTGGCTGTGTATCTACAAAGGCTTGACTGCCTCTGGATACAGCGGCAGGACTTTTCAGGCTGCAACTGCCCCAGGCATAGGCAGAAGTGAGCTCTTTTGGGGGCTTGTCTGGAGCCTGTGCCTTCCCCAGGGGAGGGGTGAAGCCCAACTCAGGTGGAATCCCTCCATCAAGGAATTCAGACACCAGGGCTTGGTAATTTGAAGCCATTAAAATCAGCCTACAACCTCTCCTCTGTCTCCACCAAGCCTCCAGCAGGGAGAGTCTGCCAAAGTTAAAGGTGCCACATCATCTTATGCTGGTGGGACCTGCAGTCAGACAAGCACCACACACAGGGCAGGATAAGAAAAACAGAGTCCAGAGACTTCACAGGAAAGTCTTCCAACCTGCTGGGTCTCACCCTCAGGGAAAACCGACACAGGTGACTCTTTCCTCCTGATAGGAGGCCAGTCTGGTTTGGGAAAATCTGGCTGGGGTATATAATATCTAAGTAGACCCTCTTAAGTGTGGGGGCAGGGGGAAGGCACCACACAAGCAGGGCAAGAAACAAGAAAACAAGAACTGAAAAATTCTCCTCTGTTAAACAAAACTTAAGCTACAGGTCCAGATAAAGCTGAACGGAATGTCAAAGAACAGATAGACAACAAACTCATCCAGCAAGAAAACCCTAGATAAAAGAAGTTAAAGCAATCTCCAGAATAAACTAATTAAGGTAATTAAATGCCTAGACGCCAGCAAAAAATAACAAATCACACTAGGAAAATTGAAGATATGGCCCAGTCAAAAGAACAAACCAACAATTCAAATGACATACAGGAGCTGAAACAATTAATTCAGAATGTAAAGGAGGAAGCGGGGCAGGCCATGGTGGCTCAGTAGGCAGAGTTCTCACCTGCCATGCCGGAGACCCGGGTTTGTTTCCTGGTGCCTGCCCATGAAAAACAAAAGAGGAAGCTTTTTGGAAAAGCTTGAGAATGACGAGATAACCACGAGAACTACCATAGCCCACGCAGCCAGAGACCTCTGGGGATGAAGAAGGAAAATGCCCCTGGAGGAGCTTCATGAAAGAAGAAGCCTGGAGAGAAAACTAGCAGACATCGCCATGTTCACCATGAGCCTTTTCAGTTGAGAGAGAAACCTTGAACTTCATTGGCCTTTCTTGAGTGAAGGTAACCTCTTGTTGCTTTCTTAATTTGGACATTTTCATACACTTGCTTTAATTGGGACGCTTTCTCGGCCTTAGAACTATAAACTAGCAATTTCTTAAATTCCCCTTTTTAAAAAAACCATTCCATTTCTGGTATATTGCATTCCGGCAGCTAGCAGAGCAGGACACAGACTAAACGCACAATTAAAAACATAGATTGGCAGAATAGATTAAAAACATAATCCTGGGCAGGCCATGGTGGCTCAGCAGGCAGAGTTTTCACCTGCCATGCCAGAGACATGGGTTCAATTCTCAGTGCCTGCCCATGTAAAAAAAAATAATATAAAAAATAAATTAAAAAAACCCAACTATATATATATACATCTATATGCTGTTTACAAGAGACACACCTTAGACCCAAGGGCACAAATAGAATGAAAGTGAAAGGGTGGAAAAAGATGTCCTATGGAAGCATAACAAAAACAATGCAGAAGTAGCTATACTAATATCAGATTAAAAAAACTTTAAATGGTAGTAGAAAAGCTTAGCTTACCTATAGCTGTGCCTAAAAGACACCTCCAGAGGACCTCTTTTTTCGCTCAGATGTGGCCTCTCTCTCTTCCTCTAAGCCCAACTCTGCAAGTAAAACCACTGCCCTCCCCTCTACATGGGACATGACAGGCAGGCATGAAAATCTTCCTGGCAGTGTGCAGATGACCCCCAGGGATGAGTCCTGCCCTGGCACTGTGGGATCAACAATGCCACCCTGACCAAAATGGGGAAAGAAGTATAACAAATAAGGTATCAGTGGCTGAGAGAGTTCAATAGAGTCGAGAGGCTACACTGGAGGTCACTTTTATGCAAGCTTCAGTTAGACATTGCTACTATCACAACTTGTCAAACCCCAACCAAAACCATTCCTGCCAATCCTAAAGAATACCCAGGGCATTACATAAGATTCTACAAAGGTTCCATGCACCAGGGTGACTTTCCAGAAACTACAACCTCCAGATGGGTCCCTGTAAGTCCTGAAATGCAGAGGGTCCAGCCTTTCCAGAACATCAGCTAGTTCAATCCCCCATCCCATATATTGAAAGCCCTTTCCAACATGAAAAAGAATGGCCATAGCCCAAATACCCATTAAGAGTGAGAGAAGATCAAAGATGATGGTGGAGTTACACAGAGAAGGTTGGATTTAACATATGAGTATGAGTGCTGAATCAGTATACTGATATTTCTTTTAGTCTCTGGTACCTTAGAGCATCTAGGAATAAAAACCTAAAATTGTGGAATTGTAAACCATACCAAACTCTGAAATATATCCTAAAACTGTTGCAATGTATTTTGAAAATTATTGTTTTTTTTTGGTATACATGCTATTTTTCACCAAAAATGGGGAAAAAAAGAGAAGGAAGAGTATACTAGAGAGGATGGGATTTTATAAAGGAATATGACTGCTGAATCAGTATATTGATATTTCTTTTGGTCTCCGGGGTCTTGGAGCAGCTAGAAGAAAAAATGAAAAATTGAGGAACTGTAACCCATATCAAACTTTAAAATATATGTTGTATAACTACTTCTTAAAATTTAATTTGAAATGTATTGCTTTTTTGTATATATTCTATTTTTCACAATAAAAAGTTATAAAAATAAAGATCAATTCCATAATAATAATAATTAAACAAAGACTTTAAATGTAAAGATGAGAGGCAAGGAAGGACACTACATATCAATAAAAGGGACAATTCACCTAGAGGAAATAACAATCATAAATGTTTATGCTCCCAATCAAGAAGTTCCAAAGTATAGGAGGCGAACACTGCAAAAACTGAAGGAAGCTATAGATGTTTTAACAATAATAGTGGGAAACGTCAATACACCACTCTCCACTATAGACAGAACAACCAGACAGAGGAACAACAAGGAAATAGAGAACCTAAACGATGTGAGAAACAAATTAGACTAATAAACATGTATAGATCATCACACTCCAAAGCACCAGGATATACATTCTTCTCTAGTGCGCAAGGAACATTCTCCAGGATAGCTCATATGCTAGGACATAAAATAAGTCTTCATAAATTTAATAAAATTGAAATGATCCAAAGCACTTAAGCACTTTCTCTGACCATAACAGAACAAAGCTGGAGATCAATAATTACCAAGAATCAAAGCTTTCACAAATATATGGATATAAAACAGCCCACTCTTAAATAAACAGTGGGTCAAAAAAGAAATGGCTAGAAAAATTGGTATCTATGTGTAGACAAATGATAATGAGAATACAACATCAAAACTCATGGGGTGGGTCAAAGGCAGTGCTGAGAGGGAAATTTATGGTCCTAAATGCCTACATTAAAAAACAAGAACAGAGGGTACAAGAGTAGTTCAGTGGTAGAATTCTCATCTGCCATGCAGGAGACTGGGTTTGATTCCTGGCCTGTGCACTCCCCCTGCCCACACTCCCCGCAAAAGAATTTAACAAATGGTGCTGCGATAAGTGGATAATGACACAGAAAATGAATGAAATGTGACCCCCATCACAGCATACAATACATAATAAATAAATAAATACATAGAAATAAAAAAACAAGAGTATGCTAAATCACCAGAAAAATTATTGATTGTAAGAAAGGGTGTAAAATTTTATTTATTAGTAAATAGTATGCTTTCAAATAAAAAAAAACAAGAACAAGCAAAAGTTGAGGACTTAACTGCTCACCTGAAGAAATTAGAGAAAGAACAGCACACTAACCCTAAAGCAAATAAAGGAAGAGAAATAACAAAGATTAAAGCAGAAATAAACAAACTAGAGAACAACAACAACCAAAAAAAAAAAACCAATGCAAAATGAATGGAAGAACAAAAGGACAATAAAAAGAATCAATGAAACCAAAAGTTGATTCTTTAAGAAAATCAATAAATTGATACACAGCTACTTAGGACAACACAGAAAAAAAAGAGAGAGGACACAAATAAACAAAACCAGAAATGAGAGGGGTGTCATTACCATGGATCCTGAAGAAATTTTAAAAATCCTAAGATAATACTATGAACAACTATATGCCAACAAACTAGACAACTTCGATGACATGGACAAATTCCTAGAAACACACAAATGACCTATACTGACTGAAGAAGAAACAGAAAATCTCAACAAACCAATCATAAGTTAAGAGATTCAATTAGTCAGTAAAAATCTTCCCACACTTGTCCCATATGATTTTATAGGGGAATTTTATCAAACGTTCCCCAAAGAACTAACAGTGATCCTGCTCAAACTCTTGAGTGAAAGAAACTAACTTATTTTATGAAGCTAGTATCACTCTAATACCAAAAGTATGAGATACTACAAGTAAAGATACGACAAGAAAGGAAAACTACAGACCAATCTCTTTAATGAAATAGATGCAAAAATTCTCAAAAATACTACCAAATCAAATCCAATGACACACTGAAAGAATTATACATTACAACAAAGTGGGGTTTACACCAGGAACACAAGGGTAGTTCAACATGCAAAAATCAATCAACATAATACAGCTCATTAACAAATTAAAAGGGAAAAATCACATAATCATCTCGACTGACACTGAAAAAACATTTGACAAAATTCAGCATCCTTTCCTGATAGAAACAATTCAAAAAGTAAGAATTGAAGGAAACTTCCTCAATATCATAAAGGGCATATATGTAAAACCCATAGCCAGCATACTCTAAGGTGAGAGACTGAAAACACTGCTCCCCTAAGATCGGAATCTAGACAAGGATATCCTCTGTCACGACTATAATTCAACACTGTGTTAAAAGGTGTCACTAGAGCAATCAGGCAAGGAAAAGAAATCAAATGCATCCAAATCAGAAAGGAAGAAGTAAAACTTTCGTTATTTGCAGATGACATGATCCTCTATTTGGAAAATCCTGAGAAATCTATGACAAAGCTATTTCAGCTAAAAAATGTCAGCAAAGTGATGGAATATAAGATTAATGTGCAAAAATCAGTAATATTTCCATATATAAGTAATGACCTAACTGAAGAGAGAATTAAGGAAAAAATTCCATTCAAAATAGTGACCAAAAGAATTAAGTCTCTAGTAATACACCTAATCAAGAATTTCAAGGACTTGTACATAGAAAATTACAAAACATTCCTAAAAGTAATAAAAAATGACATAGTTAGATGCAAAACATTCCATGGTCATGAATAGAAAGGTTGAATGTCCTTAAGACATCAATTCTACCCAAACTGATCTACAGATTCAATGCAATACCAATCAAAATCCCAACAACCTACTGTGAAGACTTGGAAAAGTTAGTTATCAAATTTATTTGGAAAGAAGGAAAGATACCCTGAATAGCTAAAGAGAGCCTAAAAAAAGAGCAAACTAGAAGGACTAACACTTCCTGACTTTAAAAGCTTACTAAAAAGCCATAGTGGTCAAAACAGCATGGTACTGGCACAAAGAAAGAAGTACCAACCAATGGAATCAAATCAAGAGTGTAGAGACAGATGACTAAATCTATGGTCAACTGATCTTTGATAAGACTCCCAAGTCCACTGAAAGGGACCGAATAGTTTTTTCAATAAATGGGCATGGGAGAATTGGATATTAATAGCCAAAAGAATGAAAAAAAGGACCCAAATCTTACATCTTATACAAAAATTAATTCAAAAATGGATTAAATACCTAAATGTAAGAATCAGTACCATCAACCTTCCAGAAGAAACTACAGAGAAGCATTTTCAAGTGATAGACTAATAATAGGTGATAGACTCTTAAAGTTTACACCTAAAGCACAAGCAGAGTAAAAGAAAAAATAGATAAATAGGAACTCCTTAAGATTAAGAGCTTCATTTCCTAATACAACTTATGTAGATAGTTTGATTGAGCGTCTTAAGTACTTGGAATCTCAGGTAGGACGTGAGATTTTGTTAGTTTGTCCAGAGTGATGCCCCGATGAATCCCAGAGTGACTGAATCAGTGAGTGGAAAAGTATTTGCAAGGCCCCTTCGGGGAATGGTGAGAGCGGGGAGAAATTCAACTTTTCCAAGTTAAATTCTTTTTTTTTTTTTTTTATTTCTTTTTTTTTTTATTAATTAAAAAAAGAATTAACAAAACAATTAGAAATCATTCCAATCTACATGTACAATCAGTAATTCTTAATAACATCACATAGTTGCATATTCATCATTTCTTAGTACATTTGCATCAATTTAGAAAAAGAAATAAAAAGACAACAGAATAAGAATTAAAACAATAATAGAAAGAAAAAAAAACAAAAAAAACAAAAACAAAAAACCTATACCTCACATGCAGCTTCATTCAGTGTTTTAACATAATTGCATTACAATTGGGTAGTATTGTGCTGTCCATTTCTGAGTTTTTATATCCAGTCCCGTTGTACAGTCTGTATCCCTTCATCTCCAATTATCCCTTCTCTTTTTTTTTTTTTTTTTAATTAACGGAAAAAAAGAAATTAACCCAACATTTAGAGATCATACCATTCTACACATGCAATCATTAATTCTTAACATCATCACATAGATGCATGATCATCATTTCTCAGTACATTTGCATTGGTTTAGAAGAACTAGCAACATAACCGAAAAAGATATAGAATGTTAATATAGAGAAAAAAATAAAAGTAATAATAGTAAAATCAAAACAAAACAAAACAAAACAAAACAAAAACCTATAGCTCAGATGCAGCTTCATTCAGTGCTTTAACATGATTACTTTACAATTAGGTATTATTGTGCTGTCCATTTTTGAGTTTTTGTATCTAGTCCTGTTGCACAGTCTGTATCCCTTCAGCTTCAATTACCCATTGTCTTACCCTGTTTCTAACTCCTGCTGAACTCTGTTACCAATGACATATTTCAAGTTTATTCTCGAATGTCCGTTCACATCAGTGGGACCATACAGTATTTGTCCTTTAGTTTTTGGCTGGATTCACTCAGCATAATATTCTCTAGGTCCATCCATGTTATTACATGGTTCATAAGTTTATCTTGTCTTAAAGCTGCATAATATTCCATCGTATGTATATACCACAGTTTGTTTAGCCACTCTTTTGTTGATGGAGATTTTGGCTGTTTCCATCTCTTTGCAATTGTAAATAACGCTGCTATAAACATTGGTGTGCAAATGTCCGTTTGTGTCTTTGCCCTTAAGTCCTTTGAGTAGATACCTAGCAATGGTATTGCTGGGTCGTATGGCAATTCTATATTCAGCTTTTTGAGGAACCGCCAAACTGCCTTCCACAGTGGTTGCACCATTTGACATTCCCACCAACAGTGGATAAGTGTGCCTCTTTCTCCGCATCCTCTCCAGCACTTGTCATTTTCTGTTTTGTTGATAATGGCCATTCTGGTGGGTGTGAGATGATATCTCATTGTGGTTTTGATTTGCATTTCTCTAATGGCCAGGGACATTGAGCATCTCTTCATGTGCCTCTTGGCCATCCGTATTTCCTCTTCTGAGAGGTGTCTGTTCAAGTCTTTTTCCCATTTTGTAATTGGGTTGGCTGTCTTTTTGTTGTTGAGATGAACAATCTCTTTATAAATTCTGGATACTAGACCTTTATCTGATATATCATTTCCAAATATTGTCTCCCATTGTGAAGGCTGTCTTTCTACTTTCTTGATGAAGTTCTTTGATGCACAAAAGTGTTTAATTTTGAGGAGTTCCCATTTATTTATTTCCTTCTTCAGTGCTCTTGCTTTAGGTTTAAGGTCCATAAAACCGCCTCCAGTTGTAAGATCCATAAGATATCTCCCAACATTTTCCTCTAACTGTTTTATGGTCTTAGACCTAATGTTTAGATCTTTGATCCATTTTGAGTTAACTTTTGTATAGGGTGTGAGAGATGGGTCTTCTTTCATTCTTTTGCATATGGATATCCAGTTCTCTAGGCACCATTTATTGAAGAGACTGCTCTGTCCCAGGTGAGTTGGCTTGACTGCCTTATCAAAGATCAAATGTCCATAGATGAGCACTCTATTCGATTCCATTGGTCGATATATCTATCTTTATGCCAATACCATGCTGTTTTGACCACTGTGGCTTCATAATATGCCTTAAAGTCAGGCAGCGCGAGACCTCCAGCTTCGTTTTTTTTCCTCAAGATGTTTTTAGCAATTCGGGGCACCCTGCCCTTCCAGATAAATTTGCTTATTGGTTTTTCTATTTCTGAAAAATAAGTTGTTGGGATTTTGATTGGTATTGCATTGAATCTGTAAATCAATTTAGGTAGGATTGACATCTTAACTATATTGAGTCTTCCAATCCATGAACACGGTATGCCCTTCCATCTATTTAGGTCTTCTGTGATTTCTTTTAACAGTTTTTTATAGTTTTCTTTATATAGGTTTTTTGTCTCTTTAGTTAAATTTATTCCTAGGTATTTTATTCTTTTAGTTGCAATTGTAAATGGGATTCGTTTCTTGATTTCCCCCTCAGCTTGTTCATTACTAGTGTATAGAAATGCTACAGATTTTTGAATGTTGATCTTGTAACCTGCTACTTTGCTGTACTCATTTATTAGATCTAGTAGTTTTGTTGTGGATTTTTCCGGGTTTTCGACGTATAGTATCATATCGTCTGCAAACAGTGATAGTTTTACTTCTTCCTTTCCAATTTTGATGCCTTGTATTTCTTTTTCTTGTCTAATTGCTCTGGCTAGAACCTCCAACACAATGTTGAATAATAGTGGTGATAGTGGACATCCTTGTCTTGTTCCTGATCTTAGGGGGAAAGTTTTCAATTTTTCCCCATTGAGGATGATATTAGCTGTGGGTTTATCATATATTCCCTCTATCATTTTAAGGAAGTTCCCTTGTATTCCTATCTTTTGAAGTGTTTTCAACAGGAAAGGATGTTGAATCTTGTCAAATGCCTTCTCTGCATCAATTGAGATGATCATGTGATTTTTCTGCTTTGATTTGTTGATATGGTGTATTACATTAATTGATTTTCTTATGTTGAACCATCCTTGCATACCTGGGATGAATCCTACTTGGTCATGATGTATAATTCTTTTAATGTGTTGTTGGATACGATTTGCTAGAATTTTATTGAGGATTTTTGCATCTGTATTCATTAGAGAGATTGGTCTGTAGTTTTCTTTTTTTGTAATATCTTTGCCTGGTTTTGGTATGAGGGTGATGTTGGCTTCATAGAATGAATTAGGTAGTTTTCCCTCCACTTCGATTTTTTTGAAGAGTTTGAAGAGAATTGGTACTAATTCTTTCTGGAATGTTTGGTAGAATTCACATGTGAAGCCATCTGGTCCTGGACTTTTCTTTTTAGGAAGCTTTTGAATGACTAATTCAATTTCTTTACTTGTGATTGGTTTGTTGAGGTCATCTATGTCTTCTTGAGTCAAAATTGGTTGTTCATGTCTTTCCAGGAACCCGTCCATTTCCTCTAAATTGTTGTATTTATTAGCGTAAAGTTGTTCATAGTATCCTGTTATTACCTCCTTTATTTCTGTGAGGTCAGTAGTTATGTCTCCTCTTCCATTTCTGATCTTATTTATTTGCATCCTCTCTCTTCTTCTTTTTGTCAATCTTGCTAAGGGCCCATCAATCTTATTGATTTTCTCATAGAACCAACTTCTGGCCTTATTGATTTTCTCTATTGTTTTCATGTTTTCAATTTCATTTATTTGTGCTCTAATCTTTATTATTTCTTTCCTTTTGCTTGCTTTGGGGTTAGCTTGCTGTTCTTTCTCCAGTTCTTCCAAATGGATAGTTAATTCCTGAATTTTTGCCTTTTCTTCTTTTCTGATATAGGCATTTAGAGCAATAAATTTCCCTCTTAGCACTGCCTTTGCTGCGTCCCATAAGTTTTGATATGTTGTGTTTTCATTTTCATTCGCCTCGAGGTATTTGCTAATTTCTCTTGCAATTTCTTCTTTGACCCAGTCGTTGTTTAGGAGTGTGTTGTTGAGCCTCCACGTATTTGTGAATTTTCTGGCACTCTGCCTATTATTGATTTCCAACATCATTCCTTTATGGTCCGAGAAAGTGTTGTGTAAGATTTCAATCTTTTTAAATTTGTTAAGACTTGCTTTGTGACCCAGCATATGGTCTATCTTTGAGAATGATCCATGAGCACTTGAGAAAAAGGTGTATCCTGCTGTTGTGGGATGTAATGTCCTATAAATGTCTACTAAGTCTAGTTCATTTATAGTAATATTCAGATTCTCTATTTCTTTGTTGATCCTCTGTCTAGATGTTCTGTCCCTTGATGAGAGTGGTGAGTTGAAGTCTCCAACTATTATGGTATATGAGTCTATTTCCCTTTTCAGTGTTTGCAGTATATTCCTCACGTATTTTGGGGCATTCTGATTCGGTGCGTAAATATTTATGATTGTTATGTCTTCTTGTTTAATTGTTCCTTTTATTAGTATATAGTGTCCTTCTTTGTCTCTTTTAACTGTTTTACATTTGAAGTCTAATTTGTTGGATATTAGTATAGCCACTCCTGCTCTTTTCTGGTTGTTATTTGCATGAAATATCTTTTCCCAACCTTTCACTTTCAACCTATGTTTATCTTTGGGTCTAAGATGTGTTTCCTGTAGACAGCATATAGAAGGATCCTGTTTTTTAATCCATTCTGCCAATCTATGTCTTTTGATTGGGGAATTCAGTCCATTGACATTTAGTGTTATTACTGTTTGGATAATATTTTCCTCTAACATTTTGCCTTTTGTATTATATATATCATATCTGATTTTCCTTCTTTCTACACTCTTTTCCATATCTCTCTCTTCTGTCTTTTTGTATCTGACTCTAGTGCTCCCTTTAGTATTTCTTGCAGAGCTGGTCTCTTGGTCACAAATTCTTTCAGTGACTTTTTGTCTGAGAATGTTTTAATTTCTCCCTCATTTTTGAAGGATAATTTTGCTGGATATAGGAGTCTTGGTTGGCAGTTTTTCTCTTTTAGTATTTTAAATATATCATCCCACTGTCTTCTAGCTTCCATGGTTTCTGCTGAGAAATCTACACAAAGTCTTATTGGGTTTCCCTTGTATGTAATGGATTGTTTTTCTCTTGCTGCTTTCAAGATCTTCTCTTTCTCTTTGACCTCTGACATTCTAACTAGTAAGTGTCTTGGAGAACGCCTATTTGGGTCTAATCTCTTTGGGGTGCGCTGCACTTCTTGGATCTGTAATTTTAGGTCTTTCATAAGAGTTGGGAAATTTTCAGTGATAATTTCTTCCATTAGTTTTTCTCCTCCTTTTCCCTTCTCTTCTCCTTCTGGGACACCCACAACACGTATATTTGTGCGGTTCATATTGTCCTTGAGTTCCCTGATACCCTGTTCAAATTTTTCCATTCTTTTCCCTATAGTTTCTGTTTCTTTTTGGAATTCAGATGTTCCATCCTCCAAATCACTAATTCTATCTTCTGTCTCTTTAAATCTATCATTGTAGCTATCCATTATTTTTTCTATGTTTGCTACTTTATCCTTCACTTCCATAAGTTCTGCTATTTGTTTTTTCAGTTTTTCTATTTCTTCTTTATGTTCAGCCCATGTCCTCTTCATGTCCTCCCTCAATTTATCGATTTCATTTTTGAAGAGGTTTTCCATTTCTGTTCGTATATTCAGCATTAGTTGTCTCAGCTCCTGTGTCTCATTTGAGCTATTGGTTTTTTCCTTTGACTGAGCCATATTCTCAATCTTTTGAGCGTGGACAGTTATCTTCTGCTGCTGGCGTCTGGGCATTTATTCAGATTTCTCTTGGTGTTGGACCCAGCAAGGTTGTAATATTTTTCTGTGAAATCTCTGGGTTCTGTTTTTCTTATCCTGCCCAGTAGGTGGCGCTCGTGGCACACGTTTGTCTGCGGGTCCCACCAGTAAAAGGTGCTGTGGGACCTTAAACTTTGGAAAACTCTCGCCGTCCTGGGGGTTCGCTAGCCGAAGCGGCTTGAGCCGGCCCGGGGTCCGAACGCAGGGAGGGTTGCTGGTCGCCGCAGCCAGGGAAAGAGCCCGTCCGAATTTCCTAGTCGGCCCTGGGCAACACGCGTGGCGGGAGGGCGCCAGCGGCAGCGGCCCGCCCGAGAGAGTGCACGTTCCCCGGGAGTCACGGGGTCACCGTTCTCCGCGGCCTGGGGGTTTCCGATCCAATTCTCTCAGTTGGTCCGGGGGCTGCGCGTGGTGTGGGCGCCAGTCGCCTTGGTTTCAGGGGACCACCTCTCCAATTCTCCCAGCCGGCCCGGGAAGGGGGAAGGGAGTAACTCCGGCCGCTTGCCACCCCGCCCGGTAAGGCCCGCGCGCCTCGGCGATCTCACCTGAGCTGCTTCTCTCAGCCAGCCAGCCGTTCCAGGATCCCAAGTTGAATTCTTGATATTCTCACAAGCAGTGTGGACAAACAAAGCTATAGGCTGAGCCCCCAGTCTTGGGGTTTGTTCATATGAAACTTAACCCCACAAAGGATAGGTCAAGTCTACTTAAAATTTAGGCCTAAGAGTCACCCCCAAGAGAGCCTCTTTTGTTGCTCAGATGTGGCCTCTCTCTCCAGCCAACACGACGAGCAGTCTCACCACCGTACCCCTCTCTACATGGGACATGAGTCCCAGGGGTGTGGACCTTCCTGGCAACGTGCGACAGAGATCCTGGAATGAGCTGAGACTCAGCATCAAGGGACTGAGAAAAACCCTAGAATGAGCTGAGAATTAACATCAAGGGATTGAGAGAATCTTCTCGACCAAAGTGGGAAGAGTGAAATGAGATTAAGTGTCAATGGCTGAGAGATTCCAGAGTCAGAGGTTATCCTGGAGGTTATTCTTACAAATTAAGTAGATATCACCTTGTTGTTCAAGACATAGTGGAGAGGCTGGAGGGAACTGCCTGAAAATGTAGAGCTGTGTTCCAGTAGCCATGTTTCTTGATGATGATTGAACAATGATATAGCTTTCACAATGAGACTCTGTGAATGTGAAAAGCTTGCGTCTGATGCTCCTTTTATCTACTATATCAACAGAAGAGTAGAACATATGGAATAAAAATAAATAATAGGGGGAACAAATGTTAAAATAAATTTAGTTTGAAATGCTAGTGGTAAATGAAAGCGAGGGGTAAGGGGTATGGTCTGTATAATCTCTTTTTCTCTGTTATCGTTTTATTTCTTTTTCTGTTGTCTTTTTATTTCTTTTTCTAAATCGATGCAAACGTTCTAAGAAATGATGAATATGCAACTATGTGATGATATTAAGAATTACTGAATGTATATGTAGAATGGAATGATATCTTAATGTTTTGTTTGTTAATTTTTTTAATTAATAAAAAAAAGATTAAGAGCTTCTGTGCCCCAAAGGACTTCGTTAAAAAGGAGAAGAGGCAGCCAACTCAAAGGAAGAAAATAATTGGAAATCACATATTGGATAAAGGCTTGCTATCCTGTATATGTAAAAAAGTTATACGGCTCAACAACAAAAGAACAAGCAACCCAGTTATAAACAGATACTTTTCCAAAGAGCAAATACAAATGGCTAAAAAATACATGAAGAGATAGATGCTTATTTCATTAGCTGTAAGGGAAATGCAAATCAAGATGACAATGAGATATCACCTCACACCTTTAAGAATGGCTGTTGTTAAACAGAAATCTATAATGTTGGAGAAGTTGTGGATAAATTGGAACACTTATTCACTGTTGGTGGGAATGTATAATGGTGCAGCCACTGTGGAAAACAGTTTGGTAACTTCTCGGAAAACTAAATATTGAGTTGCCCAGCAATACCAATACTCAAGATTTACCCAGAAGAGCTAAAAACAGTGACACAAATAGATATTTGCAGCATTCTTCACAATTGTTAAAAATGAAACGATCCAAGTGTCCCTCAACAGACGAGTGGATAAACAAAATGTGGTATATACACACTATGAAATATTATGCAATTTTTTGACAAAATGAGGTCCCAAAGCACATGACAACGTGGATGAACCTTGGGGACATAATGCTGAGCGAAATAAGTCAGACGCAAAGGACAGATACTGTACGATTTTGCCATTATGACTGGGTTAAAGGTAATCTCACAGGTTACACTGCAAAATATAGCAAACCTAGAGGTACACAGGTAGACAGGGTGAGGGTGGGAGTGGGGGAAGGCTACCAATGAGGTTGAACTTAAATACAATGGAATGGACAGAAGTGATAAGTAATTAGTGGGGTTATAAGTAACATTGTCATATTGAAGGTGAGTATGATTGAAAGGGGATGTATAGTGCCATGAATCCCACCAATTAAACCTACAATTATAAATAAGTTCTCATAGGAACTACTTCAAACTCTGATATTGGACAAAGAGTCAATAGTAGAGAGGTATAACTCTGAGTAACTCTGAAACCTAGATCCAGAAATGGAGTACTGCATCTCTGAAAGTTAACGATATACAATAGCAGTTAAAGAAACACAAAAAGAAATCAGGCCTCAATTAGAGAGAAAACTGAAGCCAATTTGGATGAGATTAAAGTAAATCAGAATACAAGGTAAAAGTCTGTGTAATCTAGACTTTCACTTATTGTACAAGACCAAAGGCAGAGAGGTTTATTATGTCTAGAACCTAAATTTTCTGTAACATACAATCTAAATCAACCTGCCTGGAGTTCATTTAAACAACCCAAACTCCTGGAGAACAGAACAGGAATAAGCCCTTGTAGTTCTGTATAGCTTAATGTAATACCCATATACACTTCAAAGCATGGTGAACTAATAATTAAAAAGTATTGGGGGCAAGCCTTGGTGGCTCAGCAGGCAGAGTTCTCACCTGCCATGCTGGAGATCCGGGTTCAATTCTTAGTGCCTGACCATGCAAAATAAATAAATAAATAAAAATAATATGGCATATGTGATGATGTTAAGAATTACTGATTGCATATGTAGAATGGTATGATCTCTAAATGTTGGGTTAATTTCTTTTTTTCCGTTAATTAATAAAAATAATAATAGTAATAATAATATGGTATAAACCATTTTAAAATAAGCATTCTATGCCAAAAGTGAAAATGCACACATAGCAAAAGTTAGCTGTTTAAGTGGTAATGCATACACACACATATATATACACACACGTATGTATAAATTATAATGCATACATGTGAATATATATGTACACATACATATATATGTAAATTATGTGTGTACATATGTATGGATGTATACACACATATAACTTCTCTCCCAATTCTGTATGCAAAGCCCTGTCTTTCCTCAGAGAAACCAGCATTTAACTCCTTCTCATCACAGCAACCATCCTAATTCTCCTATTTGACAGTGACATAAAGCGCTGTGTTTTTTTTTTCACTTGTTCCTTTTCTGTTAATGATAGCAATAAAAGAATGCACGGACAAAGACCAAGGAATTATATAATCTTAAAAGTCATAAGGGATCCCAGAGGTGATCAAATTAAATCACAGTTCCAATGAGGATATTGCTTAAGAATCCAGACACTGCCTGAACACTTTCAATGACTGAAAGGGAGCTCATTATTTTGAGTTGTTTATTCTACTATTAAAAGGTTTTTCCCTTTTTATGAGAGGACACTTGATGTCCTGATCTATAACATTCAACAACTGTTCCTGCTTACAATGTCTGTTTCTCAGTTCACTAAGAGTCCTTCAAATATCAGAAGGACACCCCCACTGTTTCTCCTCTCCAGAGAAACAGTCACAATTCTATTGGTTTCTCATGACATGGCTTCCAAATCATTCTTCATATTCTCCTGAAATACTCACAACTAGATAGCATAGAGTATAGTAGCAACATTACACTCTTCAGTCAAAAACTGCATGAGCCTTTCAAGTAGTCTTATGTCAGTTTGCTATATTTTTCACTTTACTGTTTCGCAGAAAAATTTAAATAACTCCCATCTTATTTTTCAAGTAATGGACTTTTTATCAATTAAATGCAAGGCTTTGGATTCATCTCTAGAAAATTTTATCTTTCTGATTGCAGTCCATTCCTTCCAGGTTGTTGAGATTTCACTGAAATCCCAATTCTGTCAACCAACAGCTATGTGTTATTAAGAATTTGATAACCATGTCTTCCTTCTGTGTTTTTATTAGTAGGATAAAAAAATGGTGGTTAGGAAATTAAAGAGCAAAGTCCTAAGGAATACTATTAGAGAACTCCTGCTAGAAATGTATTAATGAACTCTGTTTCAGTACAACTAGCTATAAAGCAAAACAGCACCTAGCCCATATTTTTCTACCTTGTCAACAGGATATAAGCACAACTTGATAATGATAATGTATCTTTCTTTGACCACTTACTATATGCCAGGTATTTCACTAAGTACTTTACATACATTGTCTCCTTTAATTTTCACAATAACCTCATCAGTGAGGCTCAGGTAGGAACTATGTTCTATTATATAAATGAGCAAAATATTAGAGTGTGGTTAAACAGCACAGCTAGTAAGTGAAGAAGCCAAGATTCAAAGCCAGGCCAAAGTGACTCCACCAGTCAACTGGGTTAAAAAATATGAAACAGCCAATATATATGACCAGTTGAAAATTGAAAATAATAAAAAAACTGACAAAAATATTTTTGATTGAACTGTTTAGAATTTATGATGGTGCTGTGATCTTCATTTTCTCTAATTATTTAGAGAAGTTGTTTGCTTTGCAAATTTCTTTCACATTTTTGTACTATACATTGACTGAGATCTCATTTCATTTAGTCCATCTCATCAAAGCCCTATATTTATACTGCTCTCACCTTAGTGCTTTTTTAATAGCTTTTCTATTTAAGGTAATTTTAGGTGTACAGAAAACTTGCAGAGAATACAGAGTTTCCATAATACCCCCCCACACACACACACACACTTTCCCTTATTAACATCTTGAATTAGTGCGGAAATATTTGTTCAAATTGATGAACCAATATTGATACATTACTATCAATTAAAGTCCATAGTTTACATTAGTGTTACACAGATTGAGGGGTTCTGACAAGTGCATAATGCCATTCATCCATCATTATATGGTACCACAAAGAATAGTTTAAAGGCCCTAAAAGTGCCCTGTTTCTCCACATATTCATCCCTGGCAACTACTGATTTTCTTTTACTCTCGCTCTAGTTTTGCCTTCTTCCGAATATCATAAAGCTGGAATCATATAATATGCAGCCTTCTCAGACTGGCTTCTTTCCCTTTGCACTATGCGTTTAAGGTTCCTCCATGTCTTTTCATGGCCTGATGGTTCATTTCTTTTTATCATTGAAAAATATTCCATTGTATGGGTGTACTACAGTTTGTTTATCCATTTGCCTATTGGACAAAAATTGGTTGCTTCCAATGTTTGGCAACTATGAATAAAGTTACTATAACATAATATAAACATCTGTATGCAGGTTTTTGTGTACGCAGCAGTTTTCAGCTCATTTGCATAAATATCTGGGCATGGAATTGCCAGATCATATGGCAAATCTATGATGTTCAACTTTGTAAGAAATTGCCAAATTATTTTCCAAAGTGGTTATACTACTTTGCATTCCCACCAGCAATGAATGAGCATTCCTGTTGCTCCACATCCTTGCCAGCCGCTGGAACAGTCAATGTTTTTGGTTTTAGCCATTCTAAAAGGTATGGAGTAGTATTTCATTGTTTAATTTTCAGTTTCAGACGCCCCGCAGCAGCCGAGCCGCCCGCCCTCCTCCTCCCCTCTCTTTCTCCGCCGGCCCGCCGCGCGGTGCCCACGCCCCGCAGCAGCCGAGCCGCCCGCCCTCCTCCTCCCCTCTCTTTCTCCGCCGGCCCGCCGCGCGGCGCCCACGCCCCGCAGCAGCCGAGCCGCCCGCCCTCCTCCTCCCCTCTCCTCCCCCTCCTGCTCCGGCTGCTCTCCAACCACCACGGTGCCCTCTTCCCCCGCCTTCACCGTGCTCCTCCGCCACCAGCCTCGACAGCCTTGCCGCCCTCACCTTTCCTCCTCCAGAACAGCTACTGGGGGAGTGAAGATAATACAGAGCAGCTCCCGGAACCACGAGGGACATCAAAGGGACAGCGTACCCCATCCTGGAACGGCTGACTATCTGGGAGAACCAGCTCCGGTGAGATCACCAAGGGGCACGGGCTTTCCTGGGTGGGACGGCAAGCGACCGGAGTCCCTCCCTTCCACCTTCCTGGGCCAGCTGGTAGAATTGGACAGGCGGTCCCCTTAGGCCGCGGCGGCTGGTGCCCCCACCACACGAGGCCCCCCGGAACAACTGAGATAGTTGGGTCGGAAATCCCCAGACTGCGGAGAACAGTGACCGGGGGATCCCTTCCAAACACGTGACTCCCCCGTCGGCTGGGAACAGTGTACTCTCCCGGGCTGCGACAGCTGGCGCCCTCCCGCCACGCTTGGTGCCCCGGGCCGACTGGCTAATTTGGCCGGACGCTCTCCTGTGCTGCGACGGCCGGCGACCCTCCCCGCGTTTGGAACCCCGGGCCGGCTGGCATTCTTCCAAGACGCTTCGGTTGCCGAACCTCCCCTACGGCGAGAGTTTTCCAGAGTTGAGGGACCCACAGCAACTTTCACTGGTGGAACCCACAGACAGGCGTGTGCCACGAGTGCCACCTACTGGGCAGGATAGGAAGAACAGAACCCAGAGATTGCACAGAAAAATCTTTCAACCTGTGGGGTCGAACACCCGGGGAAATCTGACTAAATGCCCAGACGCCAGCAGAAGATAACGGATCACGCTCAGAAAATTGAACATATGGCCCAGTCAAACGAAGAAACCAATAGTTCAAATGAGATACAGGAGCTGAAACAACTAATGCTGAATATACGAACAGAAATGGAAAACCTCTTCAAAAACGAAATCGATAAATTGAGGGAGGACATGAAGAAGACATGGGCTGAACATAAAGAAGAAATAGAAAAACTGAAAAAACAAATCACAGAACTTATGGAAGTGAAAGATAAAGTAGAAAAGATGGAAAAAACAATGGATACCTACAATGACAGATTTAAAGAAACAGAAGATAGAATTAGTGATTTGGAGGATGAAACATCTGAATTCCAAAAAGAAACAGAAACTATCTGGAAAAGAATGGAAAAATTTGAACAAGGTATCAGGGAACTCAAGGACAATGTGAACCGTACAAATATACGTGTAGTGGGTATCCCAGAAGGAGAAGAGAAGGGAAAAGGAGGAGAAAAACTAATGGAAGAAATTATCACTGAAAATTTCTCAACTCTTATGAAAGACCTAAAATTACAGATCCAAGAAGTGCAGCGCACCCCAAAGAGATTAGACACAAATAGGTGTTCCCCAAGACACTTACTAGTTAGAATGTCAGAGGTCAAAGAGAAAGAGAGGATCTTGAAGGCAGTGAGAGAAAAACAATCCGTCACATACAAGGGAAACCCAATAAGACTATGTGTAGATTTCTCAGCAGAAACCATGGAAGCTAGAAGACAGTGGGATGATATATTTAAGTTACTAAAAGAGAAAAACTGCCAGCCAAGACTCCTATATCCAGCAAAATTGTCCTTCAAAAATGAGGGAGAAATTAAAACATTCTCAGACAAAAAGTCACTAAGAGAATTTGTAACCAAGAGACCAGCTCTGCGAGAAATACTAAAGGAAGCACTAGAGTCAGATACAAAAAGACAGAAGAGAGAGTCATGGAGAAAAGTGTAGAAAGAAGGAAAGTCAAATATGATATATATAATACAAAAGGCAAAATGGTAGAGGAAAATATTATCCAAACAGTAATAACTCTAAATGTCAATGGACTGAATTCCCCAATTAAAAGACATAGACTGGCAGAATGGATTAAAAAACAGGATCCTTCTATATGCTGTCTACAGGAAACACATCTTAGACCCAAAGATAAATATAGGTTGAAAGTGAAAGGTTGGGAAAAGATATTTCATGCAAACAACAACCAGAAAAGAGCAGGAGTGGCTATACTAATATCCAACAAATTAGACTTCAAATGTAAAACAGTTAAAAGAGACAAAGAAGGACACTATATACTATTAAAAGGAACAATTAAGCAAGAAGACATAACAATCATAAATATTTATGCACCGAACCAGAATGCCCCAAAATACGTGAGGAATACACTGCAAACACTGAAGAGGGAAATAGACACATATACCATAATAGTTGGAGACTTCAATTCACCACTCTCATCAATGGACAGAACATCTACACAGAGGATCAATAAAGAAATAGAGAACCTGAATATTACTATAAATGAACTTGACTTAACAGACATTTATAGGACATTACATCCCACAACAGCAGGATACACCTTTTTTTCAAGTGCTCATGGATCATTCTCAAAGATAGACCATATGCTGGGTCACAAAGCAAGTCTTAACAAATTTAAAAATATTGAAATCATACACAACACTTTCTCGGATCATAAAGGAATGAAGTTGGAAATCAATAATAGGCGGAGGGCCAGAAAATTCATAAATACATGGAGGCTCAACAACACACTCTTAAACAACAAGTGGGTCAAAGAAGAAATTGCAAGAGAAATTAGTAAATACCTAGAGGCAAATGAAAATGAAGACACAACATATCAAAACTTATGGGACGCAGCAAAGGCAGTGCTAAGAGGGAAATTTATTGCCCTAAATGCCTTTATCAGAAAAGAAGAAAAGGCAAAAATGCAGGAATTAACTGTCCACTTGGAAGAACTGGAGAAAGAACAGCAAACTAATCCCAAAGCAAGCAAAAGGAAAGAAATAACAAAGATTAGAGCAGAAATAAATGAAATTGAAAACATGAAAACAATAGAGAAAATCAATAAGACCAGAAGTTGGTTCTATGAGAAAATCAACAAGATTGATGGGCCCTTAGCAAGATTGACAAAAAGAAGAAGAGAGAGGATGCAAATAAATAAGATTAGAAATGAAAGAGGAGACATAACTACTGACCTCACAGAAATAAAGGAGGTAATAACAGGATACTATGAACAACTTTACGCTAATAAATACAACAATTTAGAAGAAATGGACAGGTTCCTGGAAAGACATGAACAACCAACTTTGACTCAAGAAGAAATAGACGACCTCAACAAACCAATCACAAGTAAAGAGATTGAATTAGTTATTCAAAAGCTCCCTAAAAAGAAAAGTCCAGGACCAGACGGCTTCACATGTGAATTCTTTCAAACATTCCAGAAAGAATTAGTACCTACTCTCCTCAAACTCTTCAACATAATCGAAGTGGAGGGAAAACTACCTAATTCATTCTATGAAGCCAACATCACCCTCATACCAAAACCAGGCAAAGATATTACAAAAAAAGAAAACTACAGACCAATCTCTCTAATGAATACAGATGCAAAAATCCTCAATAAAATTCTAGCAAATCGTATCCAACAACACATTAAAAGAATTATACATCATGACCAAGTAGGATTCATCCCAGGTATGCAAGGATGGTTCAACATAAGAAAATCAATTAATGTAATACACCATATCAACAAATCAAAGCAGAAAAATCACATGATCATCTCAATTGATGCAGAGAAGGCATTTGACAAGATTCAACATCCTTTCCTGCTGAAAACACTTCAAAAGATAGGAATACAAGGGAACTTCCTTAAAATGATAGAGGGAATATATGAAAAACCCACAGCTAATATCATCCTCATTGGGGAAAAATTGAAAACTTTCCCCCTAAGATCAGGAACAAGACAAGGATGTCCACTATCACCACTATTATTCAACATTGTGTTGGAGGTTCTAGCCAGAGCAATTAGGCAAGAAAAAGAAATACAAGGCATCAAAATTGGAAAGGAAGAAGTAAAACTATCACTGTTTGCAGACGATATGATACTATATGTAGAAAACCCAGAAAAATCCACAACAAAATTACTAGAGCTAATAAATGAGTACAGCAAAGTAGCAGGCTACAAGATCAACATTCAAAAATCTGTAGCTTTTCTATACACTAGTAATGAACAAGCTGAGGCGGAAATCAAGAAACGAATCCCATTTACAATCGCAACTAAAAGAATAAAATACCTAGGAATAAATTTAACCAAAGAGACAAAAAACCTACATAAAGAAAACTACAAAAAACTGTTAAAAGAAATCACAGAAGACCTAAATAGATGGAAGGGCATACCGTGTTCATGGATTGGAAGACTAAATATAGCTAAGATGTCAATCCTACCTAAATTGATTTACAGATTCAATGCAATACCAATCAAAATCCCAACAACTTATTTTTCAGAAATAGAAAAACCAATAAGCAAATTTATCTGGAAGGGCAGGGTGCCCCGAATTGCTAAAAACATCTTGAGGAAAAAAAACGAAGCTGGAGGTCTCGCGCTGCCTGACTTTAAGGCATATTATGAAGCCACAGTGGTCAAAACAGCATGGTATTGGCATAAAGATAGATATATCGACCAATGGAATCGAATAGAGTGCTCAGATATAGACCCTCTCATCTATGGACATTTGATCTTTGATAAGGCAGTCAAGCCAACTCACCTGGGACAGAGCAGTCTCTTCAATAAATGGTGCCTAGAGAACTGGATATCCATATGCAAAAGAATGAAAAAAGACCCATCTCTCACACCCTATACAAAAGTTAACTCAAAATGGATCAAAGATCTAAACATTAGGTCTAAGACCATAAAACAGATAGAGGAAAATGTTGGGAGATATCTTATGGATCTTACAACTGGAGGTGGTTTTATGGACCTTAAACCTAATTTTCAGTTTCTCTATTGATATATGATGTTGAAAATCTTTCCACAGGCTTATTTGCCATCTTCTTAGAGGAGGTATCTGTTCAGGTCTTTTGGCCTTTCTATAAATTGATTATTTGTTTTATTATTGTTGAGTTTTAAAGTCCTTGGTATATTTTGGATATAAGTCCATTATCAGATACGTGTTTTGCAAATGTTTCCTCCGAGTGTATGCCTTGTCTTTTCATTCTCTTAACTGGCTCTCATAAACCAGAAGTTTCTAATTTTTTTTTTTTAGAAGTTTCTAATTTTTAATGAAGTCCGACTTACCAATTTTTTATTTTATAGATTGTGCTTTGGGTACTTTACCTAAAAAGTTGTCATCAAATCCAAAGTCAACCAGATTTTCTATGTTAATTTCTAGAAGTTTTATATTTTACATTTTAAGCTTCAGTCTCTGATCCATTTTGCTATAATTTTTGTGAAATGTGTAGTATGTGTGCCTACATTCATTTTTTTGCATGCGGATGTTCAGTGTTCTAGTACCCTTTATTGAAAAGACTATCCTTTCTCCATTGAACTGCCTTTGCTTCCTTGTCAAAGACCAGTTAACTTCATTTGTGTGTGTCTACTTCTGGGCTCTGTGTGTTTATTCTGTTCAATTGATCTATTTAACTATTCTTTCACCAATGTCACATTGTCTCGATCACTGTAGTTTTATAGTAAGTCTTGAAATCAGGTAGTGTTAGCCCTCCAACTTTATTTTTCTTCAGTATTGTCTTGGCTATTCTGGGTCTTCTGCCTTTTCATATAAACTTTACATTGTTTGTCAATAGCCACAAAATAAATTGGAATTCTTATGAGGATTGCATTTAATCTGTAAATCACATAGGAAAGAAATGACATCTTAAGCATATTGAGTCTTCCTATCCATAAACATGAAACTTTCCCCCATTCATTTATTATTCTATATTTTTACACAGAGTATTTTCCATATGAATATAAACTGAGATATATGAAGATGAAGTAAGTAGGAACAGCAATTTGGCCTTCAGATAGGGCTTTGTTAGCAAAAGATTATTGGGGGATGTTTCAAAAAATTCACTCTGGGCATCTGAATCTCAAAAATGAGCCTTACAAGGGGTTTCTTCTTTTGGGAATAATGAAAATATTAGCTCGTGTGGATGTTCACACAACTCTTATACCATACTAAAAATATACTAAATATACTAATATTTATACTAAATATACTAAAAAAGTATATACTAAATATATTTTATAATATATATATTATATATATACTAAATACTAAAAAATACTAATATACTATACTAAATATAGTATTTAGACTAAAAAAATACTAAAAGATTGTGAATATACTAAAAAAAATACTTTAAAAGGGTGAATTTTATGATATGTAAATTAAATCTCAATTTACAAACGAGAATAATTTTTTTAAATGGGTCTCAAGGAGACTCAAATCTATTTTAAACCATGGCCAATTAATAACCAACCAGTGGAATCTAACAAACAAACAAACAACAATTTGAGGTCTTGGGCCAACTTGAGAGTTTCAGCTGTGAGTATCTTAAATTCTAGTTACACTAGAAAGAGGGAAAAAATGAACAAGAAGGTACTACAACAACTGATGAATGATCAAAAATTCAGACAGTTGGAGGTGTGCACATTGTTTTATATTTAAAAGAACAGAGAAACATTTTTGGAGAGAATCATAAGCTGACAATCAAAAATGATGTGGACAATGGCTGGTATTGGTGAATCTCTCAAACATGTGCCCAAACCAGCAATGCAAAGCAAAAAAGATCCAGTGACTATATGTTGAGCTGCAAAAATCATAATTTGTTACTCTATTTTCATGGCAGATTAAAAAAATAGCAGTAGTATGTTATTAAGAAACCAAAATTATGACTCAAATACTCATCTTAAAGCAAAGCACACTGATTAACAGACACAGACACATATTTTTTCATGACAATATTCAACTACATATGTCACAAACCATCAAGTAAAGTTAAATGAATTAAGCTATGACAATTTATACTATGTACACTTCCCAGATCTTTTTCCTATAATCTAGAGCTCTTTCAAAAAACCAAAACATTGAGAGGTTCTAAGAGGTGGCTTAGTGAGGTGTGGAATTTAGTTTGTCCTCCACAGCAGGTAGCCAGGGACATTACAGAACAACTGCTGAGGCTACATCAGTGACCGGACATTGAGCGTACACCAGTCTGGACAAGCTGGATGAGCTACAATCCCACCCAGAACTATAACTCCCCCGAGTCGCAGAGTCCAGCGCCCTTCCCCCACAGGTTGTTTCCTAGAGGGGAAAGGAAAGAGACTTTACAAGCAGCAGGGGCTGAGCTCAACCAAGCTCTAATTGTAGAATTAGTTAACAAATTTTGACTACTAAAAACAGGCCCCCAGCTCAGATAAACCTTGAATCAGAGCTAAAGGTACCAGGAGTTTTTGCCCCAGCACTGAGAGGGGAGGGCTGACAGAAAGAAAGAAAACAAACAAACAAAAAAAAACAGAGGTGTTTTTTTTTTTTTATCAAACAGCACAAAATAACTTAAAAGGGCTGGACCCTAAAAAAAACAGGGATGGCACATAGAACCTGGAAATACATAGAGCAATGTACCAACTTAAACTCTTGACTAACAAACTCCAGGTGTGTGTGTGTGTGGGGAGGGGGGTGTCCTGCCCTGAAAAGGCTTTTTTGTTGTTGTTGCTTTGTTTCTTTCTACTGCTTAACTGCTCATTACAAGAGGCTTCTCGGGCTCCAACTGCCGCAGGCTTGTCTGAGACACAAAGAGGCTGGTCAAGTGAAAGGAATTAATTCCCTAGAGGCTGTGCCTTCCCCAGGAGAGGGGGTGGGACCCAGCTCAGGTGGAATCCCTCCCTCAAGGAATTCAAACCCCAGGAACTAGAAAACTGAAGCAATTAAAGCCAGCCTACAACCGTCCCTCTGTCTCTACCATGTCCCCAGCAGGAAGAGTCTCCTGAAGTTAAAGGCACCATATCATTTTATGCTGGTGGGAAGCAGCAAACGCCACATACTGGGCAGGACAGGAAAAGCACAGAGTCTAGAGACTTCATAAGAAAGTCTGTCAACCTGCTGGGTCTCATCTCAGAGGCAACTAATACAGGTGACTCTTTTCTCCTCAGAGGAGGCCAGTCTGGTCTGGTAAAATCTGACTGGGGTCTAAAATACCTAAGTAGAACCTCCTAAGTGGGAAAAAAAAAAAGGTTCCATATAGGCAGGGTTCTTAAGAAACAAGAAAACAAAACCTGAAAAATTCTGATCTGTTAAACAAAACCTATGCTGAAGGTCTAGAATAAGCTGAACTGAATGCCAAAGAACAGACAGAGGAAAACAGCCATCCAGCAAGAAAATCCTAGGTAAAAGAGTGAAATAGATAAATGGGAGCTCCTCAAAATTAAACACTGTTCTGTATCAAAGAACTCTGTTAAGAAAGTAAAAAGGTAGCCTACACAATGAAAGACAATATTTGGAAACAACATATCAGATAAAGGTTTGGTATCCAGAATATATAAAGAGATTGTTCAACTCAACAACAAAAAGACAAACAGCCCAATTAAAAAATGGGCAAAAGACATGAAGAGACACTTCTCAGAAGAGGAAATACAAATGGCTAAAAGGCACATGAAAAGAAAACTTCCCTGGCTATTAGTGGAAATGCAAATCAAAACCACAATGAGATATCATCTCACACCCCCCAGAATGGTCATTATCAAGAAAACAGAAAACAACAAGTACTGGAGAGGATGTGGAGAAAGAGGCAAACTTTCCACTGTTGGTGGACATGTAAAATGCTGTGGAGGGCAATTTGGTGGTTCCTCAGGAAGCTAAGTATAGAATAGCCATACAATCTGGCAATATCATTGCTAGGTATCTATTCAGAGGACATGAGGGCAAGGACACAAATGGACATTTGCACACAGCAGCATTATTCACAATTGCCAAGAGATGGAAACAGCTGAAATGTCCATTAACAGATGAGTGGTTAAACAAGCTCTGGTATTTACATACGATGGAATATTATACAGCTGTAAGACAGAATAAAGTCATGAAGCATGTAAAAACTTGGATGGACCTTGAGGACATTATGCTGAGTGAGATTAGCCAGAAACAAAAGGACAAATACTGTATGGTCTCACTGATATGAACTAACATTAATGAGTGAACTTGGAGAATTTCAGTTAAGAACATAGGTTATCAGGAGACAGAAATGGGATAGAGATTGGGTAATTGAAGTTGAGGGAATATAGATTGTACAAGAGGACTGATTGTAAAAAGTCAGAAATGGATAGCACAATACTATCTGACTGTAGTACAATAATGTAAGTACACTGAATGAAGCTGAATGTGAGAATGATGGAGGAGGGATGGGGGCACAAATGAAACCAGAAGGAAAGATAAACAATAAAGAATGAGATGGTATAATCTTAGGACTGCCGAGAGTGTATAATGATAGTGACTAAATGTGCCAATTAAAAAAGGTTTTTGCATAAGAAAGAACAAAGGAATATTAATATTCTAGGGTGTTGAAAATAGATGGTCATTCAATTTGAAAAGTTCAACTTCTGCGTGAGACTAAAGCAAGAAATGTTTATTTAGTACAAATTTTATATTTTGACTAGTGCATTTCCTAATTTAACTTATTTTAACTGAACACCATAAGTATATGGAACCTTGAATAGGGCATGAAATTTTGTAGGTTTGTCCAGGTTAGTGTGATGTTCTAATAAACCCCAGAGTGATATGAACAGTGAATAAAGAAGTATTTCCAAAGTCTACTTGGGGGAATGGCGAGAAAGGGGGGAAATTCAACTTACCCATTTGGAGAATTCCTGATATTCTCGCAACCAGTGGGGACAACCAAATCAATTGGCCGAAACTCAATCTTGGGGGTTGTTCCTATGGAACTTATTCCCATAAAGGATAAGTTAAGACTACTTAAAATTAGGGCTAAGAGTCACTCTTAGAGAACCTCTTTTTTGCTCAAATGTGACCTCTCTCTCTCTCTCACTCTCAGCCAAGATTGCATGCGAACTCACTGCCCTCCCCCTCTCTACGGACATGACACCCAAGGTGTAAATCTCCCTGGCAATGTGGGACAGAAATCCTAGGATGAGCCGGACTCAGCATCAAGGTTTTGAGAAATCTTCTCAACCGAAAGGGGGAAGAGAGAAATGAGACAAAATAAAGTGTCAGTGGCTGAGAGATTTCAAACAAGAGTTGAGAGGTTATCCTAGAGATTATTCTTATGCATTGTATAGATATTCCCTTTTTAGTTTATGGTGTAACAGAGTGGCTAGAGGGAAGCACTTGAAACTATAGAAACTGTAGCCATATTTCTTGAAGATGATTGCATAATGATAAAGCTTTCGCAATGTGACTGTGCGACTGTGAAAACATTCTGTCTGATGCTCCTTTTATCTATGGTATGGACAGATGAGCTAAAAATATGGATAAAAAATAAATAATGGGGGAACAAAGGTTAAAATAAATTGAGTAGATTGAAATACTAGTGGTCAATGAAAGGGAATTTAGGTAAGGGGTATGGCATATATGAGTTTTTTCTTTTTCTTTTTCTTTTGCTGGAGAGATGCAAATGTTCAAAAAATGATCATGGTGATGAATACACAACTATATGATAAAAAAAGTCTTCGAAAATGTATCTTTTTTTGCATATGTTATTTTTCACAATAAAAAAATTTTTTAAAAACATTCTCCAATTAAGAGAGAGTTAACAAGTACTGTAGAACAATTTACACAATGAAAAAATGCAGATTTTATAAAAATGAAATGTATAATATAATTCTTTCCTCACACTGGGGTGCTAATTCTCACAAGACTTTTTATTTCTGATCAGTCTGGCAAAATATCTATCAATTAATTAATCTTCTCAAAGAACCAGCTTTTGATTTCATTGATTTTCTCTACTGTGTTTCTGTTTTCCATTTCATTGATTCTGCTATGATTTTTATTATTTCCAGTCTTCTACTAATTTTGGTTTTGTTTGCTCTTCTTTTTCTAGTTTCCTATGGAAGCTTAGCTCAGGTCATTTATTTGTGACCTTTCTTCTTTCTAATACTGTCATTTGGTCCTATAAATTTCCCCCAAAACATTACTTTAGCAGCATCCCAATTAATTCTGCTATGTTGTGTTTTCATTTTCGTTCAGTTTAAAATACTTTATTTCCCTTTTGATTTCCTTCTTGATACATGGGTTACTTTATGGGATTTAACTCTCAAATACTTGAAGCTTTTCCAGAGAACTTTTTGTTACTATTTCTAACTTTTTGAGACTTGTTTTATGGTCTAATTTGGTAAATTCTGCATTCACACTTAAAAAGAAATCCTATTTTTACTGTTGTTGAGTGAAGTATTCTATAAATGTCAATTAGGACAAATTGGGTGATAGTTTTGTTCAAATGTTCCAAATCCTAATTTTCTGTGTACTTGTTCTATCAATTATTGAGAAAGGGGTATTGAAATCTCTAATTATAACTGTGGATTTGTCTATTTCACTTTGCAGGTCTACCGGTTTTTGCTTCATGCATTCTGAAGCTCTATTATTAAGTACCTGAATATTTAAGATTATTATTCCCTTCTGATGACTGACCCCATTAGCACTATGAAATAACCTACTTTATCCCTAGAGCTACTCTTTGCTCTAAAATTCACTTTGTCTAATATTAATATAGCCACTCCACCTTTCTTTTGATCACTATGAGCATGTTATATCTTTTTCTATCCTTTTATTTTTTATTTTTTGTTTTCATTGACTTGAAGGGAAAACTATCTAGGACTCTTTTTTTTTTTTTTTAAAGTAATGTATCCCTACTTAAAGACAGATTGCCCCCTACACGTAACAGTCATGTTCAAAAAAGTTGTAAAGATTCTTGGTTTTACAATGATAAATGGGAAACATTAAAATTCTCCAATCAAACAAGGCATGCAAGATTTTTTATGTTAGCATTTGTTAAACAGTGACAGCAAAATAACTTACTGGAATAATAAAGATAAGAGCTGAATGAGCATTCCAACAATGGAGAAAGAGGGTATTTTCACAGAATCCATATTTTTTCCCATCCTACCTCAATGTGATGTTGATCAAAACATACAAATGTGGAGACAACCAATTCAATAGGCTGAGCCCTCAATCTTGGGGCTGGCCCCTATGAAGCTTATTCCTATAAAGGAGAGGCTAAGTCGACCCATAATTACGCATTAAAGTCACCCTTGGAGAGCCTCTTTTTTTATCTTAAAATTAGGCCTAAGAATCACCCCCAGAGAACCTCTTTTGTTGATCAGATATGGCCTTTCTCTCTAAGCCAACTTGGCAGGTGAACTCACTGCCCTCTCTCCTATGTGGGACATGAGTCCCAGAGGTATATATCTCCCTGGCAACATGGGACCTGACTCTCAGGGATGAGCCAGCACCTGGCATCATCGGAACAAGAAAGGCTTCTTGACCAAATAGTGGGAGAGAGAAATAATACAAAATAAAGTCTCAGTGGCCAAGAGAATTCAAACAGAGCCAAGAGGTCATCCTGGAGGTTATTATTAATAATATATAGATATCCCTTTTTAGTTTATAGTGCATTGGAGTGGCTAGAGGAAAGTACCTGAAACTGTTCAACTGTGTTCCAGGAGCCCTGATTCTTGAAGAAGATTCTGTATAGATACAGATTTTACAATGTGAGTGTGTAATTGTGAAAACTTTGTGTCTGATGCTCCTTTTATCCAGGGTATTGGCCAATGAGTTAAAAAAAAAAAAGGATAATAAATAAATAATAGGGGGAGATAAAGCATAAAAAGTGGGTAGTTGAAATACTGTGGGTAAATGTGAGGGAGGGGTAAAGGTATGGGATGAATGAGGTTTTTTTTTTTCTTTTTATTTCTTTTTCTGGAGTGATGGAAATATTTTTAAAATGATCATGGTAAAGAATACATAATTATATGACAACATTGTGAGCCAATGATTGTATAACATGGTTGGACTATACCTAGTGTGGATATTTCTCAATAGAAATTTTTTTATTAAATTTTATAAAAATATTAAATATTGTGAACTCAGTAATTCACAACAGGCTTTCATGAGTTTACTCAATGTTGTATGCCTCAATCTTAAACTGCCCCTCCATCTTTAAATTGAAATTATCATTATTCTCGGTCTTGACTCCTTCCTTGGGTTTTTCATCAGCCATGGAGTTAGCCTGAGTCTCCTCAACTGCTGCTTCACAAACATGGGTGCCAGGTCCACACTGGCACCACACTGTTATGTGCCTCCACCCTTTTACTTTTGATTTGTACTCAAATTTCAAGTGTGCCTCATGTAAGCAACATATATTTGCTTTCTTATCCAATCTGACAAACTCTGCCTTTTAATGGGGATATTTAGACCATGTTCTTTAAATATGACTACTGATATATTGTGATATTAGGTACTGGCATCAAATTGGCCAATGATGATGCCCAGTTGGTCTGGTGAGGCAAGCATTGGCTGACAGTTGCTGTAACCATATTTCATGGCTGGGTGATAAACTGGAAGGCTGGTGTATTAAATTATCAGTCAGTTGACTGCATCTGTGGCTGATTATATCTGTAATCAACTAAGGTTGTCTCCTACCAATGAGATAATCCAATTGGTTGGAGGTCTTTAAGGGAGAAGAGAAACTTTTTCACTGCCACTTCAGCCACTGAACCTCTCCTGTAGAGTTCGTCCATGCCCTTCATCAGAGCTGCCAGCTTCACAGCCAGCTTCCATTCCCAAGACTGCATGAGACACCTTTATAAATCTCATATATACAGATATCTCCTACTGGTTCTATTTCTCTAGAGAGCCCTGACAAATATATATGGTTAAACTTAAACCTTTCATCTTGAGTTCTGTACTCTCTCACATATTGCTTCTTTGTTCTTTAATCCTCTTTTCCTGCCTTCTTTTGGATTGACTGAATATTTTAAATCATTTTATTCTATCTATTTTGTTGGCTTATTTAGCTATATTTTTTGTTTTTTTATTTTTATGGTTAACCATCACAGTTTACTTTCAAATAATATTATGTTTCATGCTTAGTATAAAACCTTATAAAAGTATACGTCCATTTCTCCCCTCTCAACCTTTGTGATTTCCGCCATATATTTTACTTTTACATATGATGTGAATGCTGCAGTAAACTGTTATTATGTTCCTTAAAATGTTGTTTTGGTTTTTTAATTGCTGCTGGAATGCAATATACCCAAAACGGAATGGCTTTTAAAAAGGAAATTCATTAAGCTACAAATTAACAGTTCTAAGGCCATAAAAATATCCAAACTAAGGCAGTCTGAGAAAGATACCTTGACTCAAGAATGGCCTATGTCTGTCAATGGGAAGGCACATGATGGCCAGTGCTGATTCTTATTCCCAGTTCTGTGGCTTCCAGCTTCTGAGTCCAGTGGCTTCTTTTCTAAGCATCTGTAAGCCTTCACTTCACTTCTTTGGGGCAAAACTCTGGGTTCTGGCTTGCTTAGCATCCCACAGGAAGGCACATGGTGACATCTGCTGGGCTCTGCATTGCTAAATGTCTGCTTCTAGGCATCTGCTTTGTCAGCACTCCAAACATCTCAAAATGTCTACATCTCTGTGAGCTCTCAAGCCATTGTTCTCCAAGTATCTGAGCTTTTTTCAAACCATTTTCCTTTTAAAGAACTCCAGTAAACTAATCAAGACCCACCTTGAAGGGTGGAGTCAAATCTCCATCTAATCGAAGGGTCACATCAACAACTGGGTGTGTAACATTTCCATGGAAAAAATCCAATCAAAGTTTCCACCCTAAACAATAGGTCTGCCTCCACGAGACTGGGTCAGGAAAGAAAACATGGCTCTAGTGGGGTGCATAACAATTTCAAACTAGCACAATTGTCAATTGTCTTGTAAAGAGATTTAAATAATAAGGAAAAAAGTCATATATTTACCCACATAGTTACCATTTCAAGTGCTCTTCTTTCTTTAATGTAGATCCAGATCCCATCTGGTGTCATTTTCCTTCTGCCTAAAGGAATTCCTTTAACATTTCTTATAGCACAAGCTGGATAACGATAAATTCTTTCAGCTTTTGTATGTTTGAAAAAGCCTTTATTACACCTTGGCTCTGAATAGTATTTTCACTCGGTACAGAATTCTAAGTTCAAAGCTTTTCACTTCAGTACTTTAAAGATGTTGCTCCACTGTCTTCTCATTTGCATTATTTCCAATAAGAAATCAGCTGTTATTCCTATCTTTGTTCTGCTGTATGTAATATATGTTTATCTTCTTTTGCTGCTTTTAAAATTTTCTTATCACTGTTTTCTTATCACCGTTTCTTATCACAATTAAACAATTTGATTATCTTATGCCGTGGAGTAGTTTATATCATGTTTTGTGTGACTGAGTTATAAGATATAAGGTTTTCATCAAATGTGGAAAATCTTTGGCCATTATTTCTTCAAATATCTTTATTACCCCCACCTTGGCTCGCTTCAGAGACCCCAATCATACGTGTAGTAGATCACCTCTAATTATGCCACAGCTCACCAATGTTCCATTTACTTTTTAAATTCTCTTTTATCTCTCTTGCATTTCTGGTAGTTTCTATTCTCACATGCATGCACTAATCAATTCTGAGCTGAATAATTGAGGAGAACCATCTATAGCTCTCTGAAATTCTGTCTGTATGCAGTTCTCTTCTCTCCTGTACTCTGTCTTGTGAATTCTAGTAACTTTGGTTTCACAAGAATCTCAGCTTCATCTCCTCAATTCAGGAAGTCTACCTGGTTCTACATGGGTTCCGCAACCTGCACTTTAGCCTGAAAACCCTCTGAAGGCACTAAGCTAGAAAAATCACAGGACTCACCTTGTTTATTCCACTCTCTCATAAAGCACTGTCCTACATTTCCTGATGTCCAATAACTTTCTCTATTATTTCAGATATTTTACCTGTTTCTTGGTTATTTCAGCTGGGAGAGTAAATCCAGTCCCTGTTCTCCAACTTGGCTAGAGGCATAAGTTCTAGCACTATATATTTTGATTGAGTAAAACCTGTGGTTTCAAAAACATAGCATTTCTATTTTGGATCTATGTTTTAATTTCCTTGGCTGCTCAAGTAAATACCATGTAATAGATTGGCTTAAACAATACAAATTTATTAGCCCAGCTTTTTGAGACTAGGAAAAGTCAATCAAGGCACCATCAAGGCAATGCAAAAGACTGGCATTCTGTAGCTGGATGCTAGTGATTATTAGTCCCTGACCCCTGTCACATGGCAATGCACATGGTGGCCTCTCCTGGCCTCTCCTTTCTCTTCTGGGTTACAACAACCTTCAGCTTTTTCTATCCCAAGCTTTCTCTCACATCTGTCCAAATTTCATTCTGCTTATAAAGGACTACAATAATAGGATTAAGGCCTTTCTTGATTGAGGTGGGCCACATCATAACGGAAAAACTTCATCAAAAGGTTCCTCTTGACTTCCAATTTAATCAGCCAAGGCCTCAATCTTAAGGCTTGCCCTTATGAAACCTATCTCTGAATAGCAAACTTAACTTAAATTAGTGCCTAAGAGTCATCTCCAGAAAATCTCCACTGTTACACAAATGTGGTCTCTCTCTAAGCCAAACTCTAAACTTTTCCCTTATGTGGGACATAATTTGAAGAGTATAAGCCTGGCTGTGGCATTGTGAAACATAACTGGTTTGGGGATCGCAGGACATAACTGGCCTGACATTGCAGGACATAACTGGCCCTGGTATCATGGATTAGTTGAACAAAAGAGGGGAAAGAAAAAGAGTTTCAATGGCTAAGAGATTTTAAACTGAGTTGAGAGGTCATTCTGGAGGTTACCCTTAGGCAAGTTTCAGCCAGATATTGCAAACTGCCACAGTATGGCTTGCTGCCAACCACTGTACTCCTGGAAACCCTAAAAGATGTACTGAACTCTATAAAATTTTACATATTAAGTTTGTTTTTCAGATTCTTAAAATCTCCAGATTGTTCCAATACCAGAGGAGGTCTGAAACTTAAAAATACTGGACTTTCCAAGAACAACCAATTTTATCCTTTATCCCTGTGCCCCTTAATGACAACACTCGTTTTCAGTCTTGAAGTGTTAGAGTCATAGCCCAAATATCCCTCAAGATAGAGAAATAATTGTCAAATAAGAGGGAGGAATTGTAATTGAGAAATCAGTATTTAAGGGATGATTTTGATTACTGAATCATTATATAGATATTCCTTTTTGTTTTCTGGTATGTTGGAGTAGACAGGGGGAAATACCTGAAGTCTCTAAACTGTGAACAGCTACCTTGATCTCTGATAATGATTGTACAGCCTTTATCTTCTGCCTCTGTGACTGTAAAAACCTTGTGACTAACCTTCATTTATACCAGTTACCCAGTCTTTCAACATAGAGTCTTGTAATCATTAAAGACAGCCCCTAATGTTTAATAATGAAGGGTTTTCGGACAGGCCAGAACTGAACCACGACAAAATGGGCCACCCGACCTGCTCAGAAACTTAGACTTTAACCTTCAAGTCACCTATACCTCATTTTAATACTCTGCCATTTTCTAAGTGTATTAGTTAGGGTTCTCTAGAGAAACAGAATCAACAGGAAACACTCACAAATATAAAATTTATAAAGTGTCTTACATGACCATGGGAATGCAGAGTCCAAAATCCACAGGGCAGGCTGTGAAGCTGACAATTCTGATGGAAGGTCTCAATGAATTCCACAGGAGAGGCTTGCCAGCCAAAGTAGGAAGAGAGCCTGTCTCCTCTGAATCCTCCTTAAAAGGTTTCCAGCGATTAGACTGAGCATCACTTTCACTACAGCAGACAATCCCCTTGGCTGATTACGAATGGAATCAGCTGTGGATGCAACTGACGTGATCATGATTTAATTCTATGAAATGTCCTCATCACAACAGACAGGACAGCACTTGCCCAACCAGCCAAACAGGTACCACCACTTGGCCAAGTTGATACAAGAATGGGACCATGACAGTCCACCCCTTGTCAACTTGGCAGCTATATATATCACCTTGAACCATACCTAATTTCTAAATAAAAACATTAAAACACACAATTTTTCTTTCACCTAACAATACTCAACCGCTCTGCATATAACTGGAAACACATTAAATCTCTCCAGAATAGGGTGCAAGTCCTTGGGTAATATTCATTCTTAAACTTGATATCTTACAATTTGAATAGTATAACAGGAACAAAACAGCATCACAGTCCTCATTTCTGTAACTGATCACATGGTCACAGTCCATATTTATCACTACCTTCTTCCACTACCCATTCCATGTTCCCTTTACCCCTCAGCAAGCACTTCAGCTGGCTCTGGTTCTTTGCCTGGTGGGGTGACCCAAACCTTCATTCCTGAAGTTTCAGACCCATTGGTAGTCCTGCCCAGCTTGGGCTGTTGCAGTTCTCCATTTATTTTAACCACAGGGCATGGTAGTACTGAAAGACACCCTAGGGGGATATCCTATATTCCAAGAAAACTCTTCTTTACTTCCATTGTATAGTTACAGTCCTATTTCCCCCCGATAGTCAGGGTCAATAACCCTAGATAATAATGCAATCTCCTTCTTGGCTTGTTGACTCAGGGGCATGAGTAGCCCAGGTGACCAGGTGGCAGTCTTAGATTCCAGTTCAATGGAATCATTGTTGTTTCTCTTGGGAGAAGCACTCCCTCTTTTGGAACTAAAGCCTGTAGACCAGCAGAGCTCAGGGTTGCAGGGACAGGAAGCAAAAATTTTCCTAGTGGATCACTAGGGGTAATAGTGAGTGGTACCACATACATTTCCAGCCCATGGTTCCTGGACCCACGGATTCCGGCTATGGGAGAAACAGCACCATACAATGGAGGCTGATTCAGAGCATATGCAGCTTCCTGGAGAACATTACTCTAGCCTTTCAAGGTATTGCCACCTAGTTGGCACCGTAATTTGAGTTTTCAAAAGGCCATTCGACCGTCCTATCAATCCAGCTGCTTCTGGGTGATGGGGAACATGGTAAGACCAGAGAATTCCATGAGCATGTGCCCATTCCTGCACTTCATTTGCTGTGAAGTGTGTTCCTTGAGCAGAAGCAACGCTATGTGGAATACCATGATGATGGATAATACATTCTATAAGCCCACGGATGGTAGTTTTGGCAGAAGCACTGCGTGCAGGGAAAGCAAACCCATATCCAGAGTATGTACCTATTCCAGTTAGAACAAATTGCTGCCTCTTCCATGAAGAGAGTGGTCCGATATAATCAACCTGCCACCATGTAGCTGGCTGGTCACCTCGGGGTGCCATACTGGAGGCTGAGTGTGGGTCTCTGCTACTGGCAGAGTGGGCACTCAGCAGTGGCTGTAGCCAAGTCACCCTTGGTGAGTGGAAGTCCATGTTGCTGAGCCCATGCATAACATCCATCCCTACCACCATGAGCACCTTGCTCATGAGCCCATTTGGCAATGACAAGAGTTGCTGGGGAAAGAGGCTGACTGGTATCCACAGCATGGGTCATCTTATCCACTTGATTATTAAAACCTTCCTCTGCGGAAGTCACCCTCTGGTGCACATTCACATGGGACACAAATATGTTCAGGTTTTTAGCCCACTCAGAAAGGTCTATCCACATACTTCTTCCCCAGACCTCTCTGTCACCAATTTTCCAATTCTGGTCTTTCCAAGTCCCTGACCATCCACACAAACCATTAACAACAGCCCATGAGTCAGTATACAAATGCACCTCTGGCCAGTTTTCCTTCCAAGCAAAATGAACAACCAGGTGCACTGCTCAAAGTTCTGCCCACTGCGAGGATTTCCCCTAACCACTGTCCTTCAAGGACACCCCAGAAAGGGGTTGTAGTGCTGCAGCTGTCCACTTTCAGGTGGTACCTGCATATCGTGCTGAACCATCTGTAAACCAGGCCCGAGTTTTCTCTTCCTCAGTCAATTCACTGTAAGGAACTCCCTAAGAGGCCATAGCTCTGATCAGGGAAAGAGAGGGTAATATGGCAGGAGTGGAGACAATGGGCATTTGGGCCACTTCTTCATGTAACTTACTTGTGCCTTCAGGACTTGTTCTGGCCCTATCTCGTATATACCATTTTGAATTTATAATAGAGTGCTGCTGCACACCCCCAACTTTATGGCTTGGTGGGTCAGACAACACCCAGCTCATGACAGGCAACTCAGGTCTCATGTTACCATGAGACCTCAGGTCACCAACTCTAACTTGGTGGCTCATGGTTAAGCATTCAGTCTCTACTAAGGCCCAGTAGCAGGCCAAAAGCTGTTTCTCAAAAGGAGGGTAGTTACCTGCAGCAGATGGTAAGGCTTTGCTCCAAAATCCTAAGGGTCTGCATTGTGATTCTCCTACAGGGGGCCTGCCAAAGGCTCCAGACAGCATCTCTACTTGCCACTGACACTTCCAGAAGCATTGGATCATACGGCCAATGCTTTCCAAACAGGAAAGTTGAATGGAACCATGGGCTGGTCTGTAAACTGTCTGTAAACTGTCTCAAGTCTGGAAATTGATTAAGGGGCTGTGACTCTGTGTTTTTGTAATTCAGGTGAGACTTCTGTTCACTTCGCCCAGAACTCTTTTGTTCATATAGCTCAAACAAGAATTTAGTAGACTGCCCTTCTATTGTATTTCTAGGTACCCCATGATTTACTAGCCAATGCCACAAATCTCTGCAAGTCATATAATTTTGATGCCTGCTTTGAGTTTGCTGTCTGTATAATAGCCACATCTACCCTGTCTTTGGCGATTAAGTGCTGCCACCTGGCTTCTGCCAACTCGGAATCCAGTCATCCCCATTGTGTTTAAGGATTCCAGCTCAGTGACAGCAGTTCCTACAGTAATATCTGACCTACAGAGAAGTGCAACTACAGAATTGTTCAGGGATGATGGTGCTAGTTTCACAAATTTATTTCTCACTGTTCTGGTAAAAAGTGCATCCTCCGGACATTCCTGGGGTGTAAGAGCAGGCTTCGCATGATAAATTCACTCTAACATTCCAATCTCTCTAAGCCTCTGGATCCTCTCATCTACATTATATCAGGGCAGTTCTGGCATTTCAACCTCAGGTAATGTTGGCCACCTTTTGATCTATGTTTCAACCAGCCATCCAAGCAAACTGTTAATACCTTTTCTAACCCCTCCAGCTATAACAATGTATGCAGAATCTCTGCTTAATGGGCCCATATCAATAAATTCAGTCTGATCTAGCCTTATATTCCTCCCACCATTATCCCACACCCTTAAAATCCATTGCCACACATATTCCCCTGATTTCTGTTTATATAAATTGGAAAACTCATAGTTCTTTTGGAGTATAACGTACCTCCTCATGTGTGATACTTTGCAGCTCACATTTAGGGTCCTATTGGGACTTTAGTCTAGTTATAGGTCTGGAAGAAATGAGGGGTGGTGGGGGTGGGTCATGAAAAGATTTAGAAATACCTTCCAAGCCATTTGGAGTTTCATCTGGTGGAACAGGATTAATCACTCTACGGCTAATCCCTTCAGGAGGAGGTTGGGTGGCCAGTTCCTCAAGGCAGGCTGGAGGTGGGGTGGCTATGTCCTCAGGGCAGACTATTACAGTGTTTTCTAGAGAAGACTCAGCATGACCTAGGGTTTCAACCTTACCCCCGACATCATTATCCATCCATATGTCACTATCCCATTTTCAGGGTCCCACTCCTTTCCAATCAATGCCCTCACTTTAATGGAAGACACCATGCAACACTGATATTTCAGTTTACGTTGTAAAGTTGGTACTCTAACAATAAGATTCTGAGTCTGATTTTCAGAGATCTCCAGTCTACAGCTACAGGAAATAAGATTTTCCTTCAGGATACTCAAAGAAACTTTACATCTGTCAGATGGCACTTAAGCTTCTCATTTGAAGCCTTAAGCCCATCCCTTTCACTCCTTAATGTAGCCAGTGTATCTAACAACAACCAGCCAACATCTCTATACCTCTTATTTCCACAAAACTCTGTAAAGGTATCAAAAACATTATCCCTCAGAGCCTGGCTTCGTACAAGTGAATTATTAGGAGAATTGAATGGTGATATTTTGACTCTTTTGCCAACTCACTTCATAGATTGTGAGTGTCATTCTGATTATAGGAATCAGAGTCCTTAGTGATTTGAGTAGAGTCAGAGGAGAAAACCATTCATAAAAACCCATTATTAAGATTGTGTTTCTTCACTGCCTGACTTTAAGGCATATTATGAAGCCACAGTGGTCAAAACAGCATGGTACTGGCATAAAGATAGATACCTCGACCAATGGAATCGAATAGAGTGCTCAGATATAGACCCTCTCATCTATGGACATTTGATCTTTGATAAGGCAGTCAAGCCAACTCACCTGGGACAGAACAGTCTCTTCAATAAATGGTGCCTAGAGAACTGGATATCCATATGCAAAAGATTGAAAGAGGACCCGTATCTCACACCCTATACAAAAGTTAACTCAAAATGGATCAAAGATCTAAACATTAGGTCTAAGACCATAAAACAGTTAGAGGAAAATGTAGGGAGATATCTTATGAATCTTATAATTGGAGGCGGTTTTATGGACCTTACACCTAAAGCAAGAGCACTGAAGAAAGAAATAAATAAATGGGAGCTCCTCAAAATTAAACACTGTTGTGCATCAAAGAACTTCATCAAGAAAGTAAAAAGACAGCCTACCCAATGGGAGACAATATTTGGAAACGACATATCAGATAAAGGTCTAGTATCCAGAATTTATAAAGAGATTGTTCAACTCAACAACAAAAAGACAGCCAATCCAATTACAAAATGGGAAAAAGACTTGAACAGACACTTCTCAGAAGAGGAAATACAAATGGCCAAAAGGCACATGAAGAGATGCTCAACGCCCCTGGCCATTAGAGAAATGCAAATCAAAACCACAATGAGATATCATCTCACACCCACCAGAATGGCCATTATCAACAAAACAGAAAATGACAAGGGCTGGAGAGGATGTGGAGAAAGAGGCACACTTATCCACTGTTGATGGGAATGTCAAATGGTGCAACCATTGTGGAAGGCAGTTTGGCGGTTCCTCAAAAAGCTGAATATAGAATTGCCATATGACCCAGCAATACCATTGCTAGGTATCTACTAAGAGGACTTAAGGGCAAAGACACAAACGGACATTTGCACACCAATGTTTATAGCAGCATTATTTATAATTGCAAAGAGATTGAAACAGCCAAAATGTCCATCAACAGACGAGTGGCTAAACAAACTGTGGTATATACATATGATGGAATATTATGCAGCTCTAAGACAGAATAAACTTATGAAGCATGTAATAACATGGATGGACCTAGAGAACATTATGCTGAGTGAGACTAGCCAAAAACTAAAGGACAAATACTGTATGGTCTCACTGATAAGAACCGACATTAGTGAATAAACTTGGAATATGTCGTTGGTAACAGAGACCATCAGGAAATAGAAATAGGGTAAGATAAGGGTAATTGGAGCTGAAGGGATACAGACTGTGCAACAGGACTGGATACAAAAACTCAGAACTGGACAGCACAATACTACCTAATTGTAATGTAATTATGTCAAAACATTGAATGAAGCTGCAGGTGAGGTATAGGTTTGTTTGTTTGTTTTTTTCTCTATTATCATTTTATTTCTTATTCTGTTGTCTTTTTATTTCTTTTTCTAAATCGATGCAAATGTACTAAGAAATGATGAATATGCAACTATGTGATGATATTAAGAATTACTGATTGTATATGTAGAATGGAATGATTTCTAAATGTTTTGTTAGTTAATTTTTTTTAATTAATAAGAAAAAAAAAGGATTGTGTTTCTTAAACCATTCCTGATATCAAGTTGTATTAGTTAGGGTTCTCTAGAGAAACAGAATCAACAGGGAACTCTCGCAAATATAAAATTTATAAAAGTGTCTCACATGACCACAGAATGCAGAGTCCAAAATCCACAGGGCAGGCTGTGAAGCTGACAATTCCGATGGAGGGCCTGGACGAACTCTACAGGAGAGGCTTGCCAGCCAAAGTAGGAAGAGAACCTGTCTCTTTTGAATTCCCCTTAAAAGGCTTCCAGTGATTAGACTGAGCATCACTCATTGCAGAAGACACTCCCCTTGGCTATTTGATTACAAATGGAATCAGCTGTGGATGCAGCTGATGTGATCATGATTTAATTCTATGAAATGTCCTCATTGCAATGGAAAGGACAGCACTTGCCCACCAGACAAACAGGTACCACCACTTGGCCAAGTTGACACATGAACCTGACCATGACATTAAGCATGACCTAAGTCATTTGACTAAGCATGTAATCAATCTACACATGCTCAATAATTAAATCACCTCTAATTATATCAGCAGGGGCCATTACGCTTATTATCCTAAACCCTGCTCATATTTTAATTCTATAAAATTTCAGAATTATTATAGTTTGATGAGACAGATTTTGGTCCAATAGGCCATCTGCTCTCTTACTACGCACCCAGTAATAAACACTTTCTCTCTTTGGGGGAAGAAAAGGTCTCTCTTACAATGGGTTCACACCAATAGGAATGGATTATGTTTAAAAACATGTTTTTCTTGGGTTCATGATGTCCAAACTATCACAACCTACAAAATAATAATTTCATTTGCCTCAATCTAATGTTATACTCTTTTCAAAGAATACTAGAGATTTTTATTAAAAATTTAAATATTTGACATGCCTTAGCCTTGGAAAACCTATTAAGACTGGTTTTAGGATTGTACACAAACCATTAGGATTGTACACAAACCATTACAAATACCTTATAAGGCACCTTGTTGTCACAGTAGCCATCTGATTTTAACCTCTCATTCTATTTGCTACAGTCACAAATTTTACCTTATTGACAGTTAAAACCTCAATTCGGATATAAAAGCATCAACCATTCCCTACATATAAATTTCCTTCGATCAAAAGTCAGAATAGACATTCCCCCCAAGATCCCTATAGACTGAGAGGAGGAGGTATTACAGAGAAAATCCCAAATGGGATTTAAAAAGGAGAATGGCTACTGAATCATTATATTAATATTCCTTCTAGCCTCCAGTGTTTTGGAGCAACTAGAAGGAAAATTCTGAGATTATGGAATGTAGCCATAACAAACTCTGAGATCTGTAACTACTTGTTGAAGTGCGCTTTGCAAATCATTGCTTCTTTTTTGCTTTGTATATATGCTATATTATACAATAAAAAACATTTTTAAAATTCCCTTCCATCTAGTTAAATTCATCATACATCACTTGCGATGAAAAAGTGTCACTAATGACTTATCTATCGTTCTAGAATTTTCAAAACTAAAAAAGTAAATTCACTTAAAAACCTTGTAGTCTTTATAATTAGGGATTAAAAGATTAGGAAGAAGAAAATCAAGATAAAGAAAAACTTGTCAATCTACACCCCATTTTCTTGTACAGTCAACCCACACAAATCCCAAAATCATCACAACAAAAGGTATGGGTATATAACCTCTTTTTGGGTGCCCCTATAAAAAAAAATCCTATTTCTTAGAACATGGTAGGTGATTCTATGAAGTAGGTTTAAGTATGGTTCTAAACCATTTCATTATAAGCCACGAACTATCTAAATTTGACACCTATTATTTAAAAATTTTAAAGCCAGAATTCATGACTCAGGGAAGAAAATGAAATAAAAAGCACTGAGGTCCTTACATATATGTTTGTTTACCTAAACTGAGATATATTTGTACATATGTATACCTAAACTACCATGTATACAGAGCAAACTGAGCATACAAGGAGTGATTTGGTGACTGGGGATTGAGATAGCTCAAAGACTTTAATCATATTCCTTTATATATCTCTAAAATTTCAACCACGAAAATTTATTACCTATTCAAAAATATTAAAATAAATAAATGAAGCAGGTGACGAAAATGGCCTAAATTGCAATTAGAAATAAACTGTCATCATGAATGATTACAAGTATATATATTTTGCCTTTGATTCATATAGATTATAATCTTATGACTGAAGACAGTATTTCCCAAAACTCCTTAATAAGAATCACCTGGGTTGTTTAAAACAGACTTTTGGACCTAACCTAGACTTACTGAATGAACATTTCCCAGGAAGACAATCTGCAAAAAAAGACTGCCCCCATGTATCTTATCAAAGTCAGGTAAACCTTTTAACAAAGAAGTAATGTTCATGTCTAAGAAGACTAACTATTTTGCAATTGGAGAACCCTGGAATCATTTCTTGACTCAATCATTTACCTATATCACCTTGAGTAAAGGTTTCCTTAGCCATAAAAAGAGATAATGTCTCTAGGTTTGTCATAAAGAATAATCTATGTAAAGGGTAAGGGAAAAAATCTATCTTGCTCCCTAAAAATTAAGATATCTGGCATACATTATAAAGGTTCCTAGACCATAAGCTCTTACAGCAGTCATATCTATTCTGGAACTGTAAGTGTTATTTCTAAATTCTGAGATGCTGTGCTATTTGTGTATAACCAGGTTGTTTCCTGCAACTTCAGTTATTTGTATGACACCTGAGACTCAGAGTTAGAGCGCTGAAAGTCAGCAACTTTCATAATAACCCCATACAGCAACTGTTAAAAAAAATTAAAGAAGTGATCAGACTTTATCTAGCGATGAATGAAGCTGATCTGGATAGGACTAAGGTTAATGAGAATACAGGGTAAAGGTTGATATGGTCTATATTTTAATACTTCGACTTCTGTGTGAGACCAAAGGGAGAGATGTTTATTTGCTGGAAAATTTATATTTTTGTTAGTGCACTAGTTAATTTAACTTGTATGGTCAGTTTAGTTGAACACCATAATTACATAGATTCTTGAATAGGGAGAAAAGATCTGTTGGTTTCAATAGTCAGTGTGATACCCTGCTACATCCCAGAGTAATTTGGACAGAGAATAAAAAAATATTTGCAAAGTCCCTTAAGGAACTGAGGAGAAGGGAGAAAATTCCCACCTGGGGAATTCCTGATATTCTCGCAAGCAGTGGGGGCAACCAATCTAACAGGCCAAGACGTCAGCCATGGTGCTTACCCCTATAAAACTCATTCCTGCAAAGGAGAAACTATGCCTACTGATAATTATGCCCAAGAGTCACCTCCAGAGAACCTCTTTTGTTGCACAGATTTGGCCTCTCTCTCTTTAAGCCAACACGGCAGGTATATTAGTTTGTTAAGCTGCCAGAATGCAATATACCAGAAATGGAATGGCTTTGTAAAAGGGAATTTATAAATTACAAGTTTACAGTTCTAAGGAAGTGAAACTGTCCAAATGAAGGCACCAACAAAAGGTTATCATCACTCCAGAAAAGGTGATGTCATCCAGAACACCTCTGTCAGCTGGGAAGTCATGTGGTTGGTATCTGCTGGTCCCTTGCTCCTGGGTTCTATTGCTCTCAGCCTCTGTTTCCTGGCTCACTTGGCATCTATGGGGCTTCACTTAGCTCCTCTGGACACAACTCTGGGTTCTAGGCTGCTTAGATTTCATGGGAAGGCACATGGCAACATTTGCTGGACCCTGGGTCTTGTTCTGGCTTGGAAGCAACTATTCTCCAAGTGTCTGCATCTGCTCTGAGCTCTATCCAAAATGTTTCCTCTTTTAAAGGACTCCAGTAAACTAATTATGACCCACCTGGAATGGGTAGAAGTCATATCTCCATGAAGATAATCTAATCAAAATGTTCCGTCATACACTATTGAATCAGGATTAAAACAAATAGCTGCTCTGCAAGATAGAATCAAGATTAAAACAATGGCTTTTCTGGGGTACATAATAGCTTCAAATAGCACAGCAAGCGAACACATTGTCCTCCCCACTATGTGAAACATGACTCCCAGGGGTGTAACTCTCCCTGGCAACATGGGACATGACTCTAAGGGATGATCTGGAATTCATCATGTGACTGAGAAAGACTTCTTGAGCAAAAGGGGAAAGAAAGAAATGAGACAAAATAAAGTTTCAGTGGGTGAGAGATTTCAGAGTTGAGAGGCTATCCTTGAGGTTCTTCTTATGTATTACACAGACATCCCTTTTTAGTTTATGGTGTATTGGAGTGGCAAGAGGGAAGTACCTGAAACTGTTGAAATGTATTACAGCAGCCTTGATTCTTGAAGATGACTGCAAAACTGTGTACCTTTTACAATGTGACTGTGTGATTGTGAAAATCTTGTGGCTCACACTCCCTTTATCCAAGGTAAGGACAAATAAGTAAAAAAGTAAAGACAAAAGAATAAATAATGAGGTGGGGGTGGGTTAAGGGGTAAAAAAAAAAATTGAGTAGATTACAATACTAGTGGTCAATGAGAGGGGAGGGTGTGCTGGTTTGAAACTGTTGTGTACCCCAGAAAAGCCATGTTCTTTAATCCCCAATCCTTATTATTGGGTGGAATCTTTATGATTACGTTGTTTCCATGAAGATGTGACCCACCCATGTGTGGGTGAGACCTTTTGATTAGGCGGTTTCCATGGAGACATGTCTCCTCCCATTCAGGGTGGGGATGCTTACTGGATTTCTTTAAGATGCAACAACATTTTGGAAAAAGCTTTTACAGAGATGTTTGGAGATGCAGAAAGAAAACGCCCCTGGGGAAGCCAGTTGAAACAAGAAGCCAGGAGAGAAAGCTAGCAGACATTGCCTTGTGCCTTCCCAGCTGACAAGAAACCTTGAACATCATCAGCCCTTTCTTGAGTCAAAGTATCTTTCTCTGGATGCCTTAGTTTGGAAATTTTTATGGTGTCAGAACTGTAAACTTGTAACTTAATAAATTTCCCTTATGAAAACTAACCCCTTTCTAGTATATTGTATTTCTGCAGCCTAACAAAGTAAAACAGAGGAGTAAATGGTATGGGATATTTGGGTTTTTTTCTTTTTTCTTTTTGTTTCTTTTTCTGGAGTGATGCAAATTTCTAAAAATATTCATGGTGATGAATACACAACGATGTGATGATATTGTGAGCCACTGATTGTATACTTTGGATGGACTGTATGATACCTAAAGTTATCTCAATAAAAATATCTTAAAAGATACCTGTCATATATATCTATATATGAAGCAAATATTACTTTTGTTCCCTTCTATATCCTAATTATACAATGTCGGGGTATACTTCTATCCACTTTACAAAGTTCCTGTTGAAGCACTAATAGTCTTTAATCTCCTTAAGACATATATGTGTGTATGTGTGTGTGTGTGTGTGTGTGTGTAGATAGAGACATAGATAAGTAGGAGGATAGATGGATTTCTTAGTCAGTAAACTATGGAAAAGTCTGCCCAAAAGCATCTAACTAGTTCAGTTTAGTTAGTTTATTCCTAAAAAGTATCACTCATTTCTTGATGAATATGTCCATCCAATCTCTAAAAATGTCGCTTTATTCACCTTAACAAAATGAAAAAATTACTACAATGTTGTCTTCTCTACTGCTTTACCTTAACCCAAATTATGACAATCTTAAATTAATTTCTCCAAAAAAATTTTTCTCTATTAATAGTTTTACCTCTGTTATGTTTCTTTCTCGTAATGAAGTCAACTCATATGGATCCACAAATAGTCCTGTCGGGATGTACTGCTTAATTAGGAGTCGGCAGGTCTGTAAGTCCTCAAAGTTTTCTCCAAATTTCACTTTTATTAAAAGTTCTCTGTAAGACAAGTTCATTTGAAGTAATTCTCTTCATTCAGTTGTTAAATGAGATAGTATAACACTATATTTAAATGAGAAGAAAAACTACAAGTCAAATTTATTTTTCAACCTATTATTAAGTCAAATGACATACTATGTCAGAATCACCCATTATGGCATTTTAATAAATTCGTAAGCTTCACTGTGAAAACAGGCATATATAAAAGAAAGGAATAAATTCATTTCCTGGACCATGCTCCTCCAAAATAAAAAGCAAATCCCAGAAAAAAGGGAGAAATACAGTCTAAAAACAGACATACACATACTTTCAATAAAGCTGCCAAATTACTGTGATAGGGAAAAGATAGTCTTTCCAATAATGGTACCAAAACAACTGGAGATGATTAGATATAGATCTATAGATATATAAAAATAGATATAAATATATGAACCTTGACCTCTACCTCATACTATATGTAAAATGAAACTGAAATGGATTATACAGCTAGACATGATCATTCCAGCTTTTTCTCTGAAAGCACATTCTGGACCACAATGCAGGGAAAGATATCCAAATCACAACACAGTGGTCTTGCTTAACTGAGCATTCTTTAAAGGAAGGTAACAAAATCCACAACTCAATAATGAAATATTCACAATGTTCAGCATCCAATCCTAAGTTACTAAAATAGTGACTAATCAGAAAAAGTAGGAAAAAAAAGTAAAAGAAAACATGACCAATAACCAGGAAAAAATCAGCCAATAGGAATAATGATATGACTAGATATGACAGAGTGACAGAATTAGAAAGGGACACTAAAATAGTTGTTATAAATATACCCAAAATGTTTAAGGATTTAAAGAAAAATATGAACACTATGAGAGACAGAGAAGCTATAAAAAGAACTGAATACAATTTCAAAATATGAAAAACAATTTCTGAAATGAAAAATTACTCATGTCATAAAAGCAATTAGACACTATAAAAGAAAAGATCAGTGACCTGTAGAAAAGCAATAGAATCTATCAAAATTGAAGCACAGAGAGGAAAAAAGCCAGGGGTGAGGAGCAGTCTCAGTGATCTAAAAACAATATCACATGATCTAATACATTTATCATTAAAGGTCCAGAAAAAGTAGAAAGAATTTAATGGAAAAAAAACATCTGAAGACACAGCATAAAAAAATTCTGAATTTGATGAAAAATATAAGCTCATACATATTAGAAGCTCAACAAATCCCAAACAGGAGAAATATAAAGAAAACTGCACCAAGGCATACTGTAATCCAATCAACAAAAATCAATGAAAAAGGGAAAAAAATATAAAGCAGTCATAAAAAGAAGCCCATTATATAGAGAATGACAAAAAAAAAAAAGAATAAGCCAGCAGACAATGGAATAACATATTTACAGTACTAAATAAATAAGTACTAAGAGAAAAAAGGAGTCGATCTAAATTATGTATTTTGGGGTGGGGGGAATCTTTCAAAAATCAAAGCAAAGTAAACACAAAGACAAACACAAACTAAGAGAATTGGTCCCTCAAGAAATGGTAAAGGAAGTTCTTCAGTCAGGAAAATTTGCAGATGGAAACTTGGATTACAAGAAAGAGAGAACATGAGAAATGGTAAATACATAGATGAATATAAAAGATTTTTTATCATTTTTATTTGCATTAAAATAGACTGGCTGTTTAAAGCAAAAGTGTTAATGATGTATCTTTGGATGTATAACACAAGTAAAAAAACAAAGTAAAATGTATGACAACAATAGATAGATAAAGAGTGAGAAAAAAACTTATTTGATATAAGAGCCATACATTATCCATTATATGGAATAATATGACTTGAAAGAAGACTGTGATAAATTAAAAATGCTTACTATATTTGCAGCCAATTAAAAAGGGAGACAGTGACTTCCCGTCACGTGGCGATATCTTTTTCTTTCTCACTTCTTTGACTCCTGGGTTATCTTTACAAATCCTCCAGTAACCCAGATTAAGCCCTGCTAATGACCAAAAAAAATCACCAGAGGAGGCACGGACTTTGGAACAACTAATCAAAGATGTTCATAAAATTCTACTTAATAAAATAAGTGGAGGGCCACGGTGGCTCAGCAGGCAAAAATGCTCGCCTGCCATGTCAGAGGACCCGGGTTCATTTCCCAGTGCCTGCCCATGTAAAATAAAAAATAAAATAAAATAAATAAAATAAAATAAAATAAGTGGAATAGCAAATGACATAAGGAAGATCAAGAAGACAGCCAAAGAGCAAAAAGAGGAAGGTGAAAGAATAAATATGAAAATAGTGGATATCACAGAGATTAAAGACTCAAATAAAAAACATACTAGAAGCACACAAAACCAGATTTGAAGAGACAGAAGAAAGAACAAGTGATATAGAGGACTCGATAACTGACTTCGAAGACTCAAAACAGCAAATGGCAAAAAGATGAAAAAAATTGAATTGGATCTCAGGGAAATGATGGACAAAACAAAGAATGCATATATAAGAATCACTGGTGTGCCAGAAGGAGAAGAGAGGACTAAAGGGGTAGGAAGAGTAGCTGAGGATATAATGGGGGAAAACTTCCCAACCCTCATAAAGGACATAAATATACAAGTCAAAGAAGCCCAAAGAACTCCAAACAAAATAAATCCAAATAGGCCTTCCCCAAGGCACATACTAATCAGTCTATCAAATGCTGAAGAGAAGCAGAAAATCCTGAAGTAGCAAGAGAAAAACAATCTACTACATACAAAGGAAATCAAATAAGACTGAGTTCAGACTACTCAACTAGCACCCTGGAGGCGAGAAGGCAGTGGTATGATATATTCAAGATCCTGAAAGAGAAAGACTTTCAGCCAGGAATTCTGTACCCAGCCAAATTGTCCCTCAAAATTGAGGGAGAGATTAAAGTTTTCACAGACAAAGAAGTCCTGAAAGAATTTGCCAACAAGAGACCACTGGTGGGAATGTATAATGCTACAGCCACTATGTAAGATAGTTTGTTGGTTCCTTAGGAAACTAAATATCAAGTTGCCCTATGACCTGGCAATGGCATTACTTGATACATACACAAAAGAGCTAAAAGCAGTGACACGAACAGACATTTTCAAACCAATGTTCATAGCAGCACTATCCACGATCATTAAAGATGGAAACAATCCAAATGCCCATCAACAGTCGAGCAGATTAAGAAAATGTGCTATATACATATGATGGAATATTATGTAGCAGTAAGACAAAATGACATCCTGAAGCACATGACAAGACGGATGAGCCTTGAGGACATAATGCTGAGTAAAATAAGCCAGACACAAAAGGACAGATGATGTATGATTACACTTTTATGACCATGGTAAAGGTAAAATTAGACGTTTATAATACAGAGTATAGGGCACTTAGAGATATATAGAAACTAGACATGAATGAACAGTTAGTTATGAGGCTGAACTCAAATGTAAGAAAATAGATAGAAGTGAATGTGGTTCACTAGTGGGTCTATAAGCAATATTACCGTATTGAAGGTGAATATGATTGAAAGGGGTTGTATAGACCTATATGTCCCACTGATTAATACTACAAATATAAATAAGTTCTTGCATGAACTAATTCAAAGGTATGATTCTTGTACAGAGTGTTTAAGTTCAGGATATAGGGGGAAACTGCTAATGCATGCTATGGGCTACGTTTAAAAGGAAGACATCAGCAGTACCACAGCATTATTACCAGGGGGAAATAATGGCAGAAGGGACAAGACTTAAGGGGAGATTTAGATTTCCTATTTGGTGAGGGTGTGTTTACTAGTTATCATTCTCTTGGGAACAGTGAAATTATCTAAAATTGAGAGTGCTGATGGACTTTGGACTTTGGGCATTATACATGATGCCTAATGAATGCAGATGGCTGAAGGATGCACTGACTGAGTAGTAGTAGATTGGTGAATGATGGTGTATACATATGATCGAATACTGTACTGTTACAAAAGGAATGAAGTTGTAGGGAATGCAACATTATGAATGAACCTGTGGGGCATTTGGTGAGGCAAAATAAGCCAGAAACAAAAGAACAATTCCATAGTCTCTTTTGAGAAATGCTTATAAGAAACCATGGGCCTAGACTATAAACTCTTACAGCAGTCACATTTAATCCAGAGCAGTAATTTTTATTTCTGGACTTTGAGAGACTGTTTTATATAAGTATAACACGGTATTTAGAGACAAGAATGAAGCCGATCAGGTCGGGATTAAGGTAATTCAGAATACAGGGTAAGGAAGACATTGTCTATGTTTTAGAACCTCACCTACTCTTTGCGACCAAAGGGAGAAAGGTTTAGTTTGCCAAAAACCTAAATTTTTCGTAGCACATAATCTAACTCAATCTGTCTGGATAGCTCATTTAAACAATGGAACACAGGGAGCTCAGAATAAGAATGAGGGCCTTTAATCCTGTAAGCTTAATCTAATACCTAGAAACAGCATAGAATATATTAAGCAAATAATCAAAAAGTCCCTTGAGGGATGGGAGAAAAAAATACGGAACTGTTAAACTTTACCAATGAGGAAACCCATGATACTGTGTCAAACATCAGAGGCTCCCAAATCAATAGGCCAAGCCCTTGATCTTCAGGTCTGCTCTTGTGAAGCTCATATATGTAGCAGAGAAGCTTAGTCTACCTATAGGTATGCCTAAGAGTTACTTCTGGAGGACCTCTTTTCTGGTTCATATGTGGCCTTTCTGTAAGCTGAACTCTGCAAGTGAAACTATATGCCTACTGCTATGGGACATGACAGCCAGGGGTGAAAGTCTCCCTGGAGGCATGGGAAATGACTCCCAGGGTGAAGTCTGGCCCTGGCACTGTGGGATCAATAATGCCATCCTGACCAGAGGGTAAAGAATTGTAACAAATAAGGCATCAGTGGCTAAGAGAGTTCAAATAGAATGGAGAGAGTATTTTCTGGAGGTCACTCTAAAGCAAGCTTCAGTTAGATACTGTTACATATCATAACTTGTCAAATTCCAATCAAACCATTTCAACCAATCCTAAAGAACACTCAGGACAATATATAAGATTCTACAAAAGTTCTATGCACTAGGCTAACTTTCCAGAAACCTAGAGGGCCCAGCCTCTCCAGAACATCAGCTAGTTTCATCTTCCTATTCCATATTAGTGACAGCCCCATCCAACATGAAAAAGTTAGAATTGCCTTAGCCCAAATACCCGTAAAAGAGTAGGATAAAAAGATCAAAGATGATAGTGGAGCTATACAGAGAAGGTAGAGTTTAACAAATAAGTATGATTGCTGAATCATTAAATTGATATTTCTTTTAGTCTCCAGTATCTTTGAGCAGCTAGAAGTAAAAACCTAAAATTGTGTCTTTGTAACCCATGCCAAACTCTGAAATCTGTTCTACAACTAACTGTTGCACTGTGCTTAAAAATATATTGTTTTTTATATATGTTATTTTTCACACACATACACACACAAAAAACCCAGGAACCCATCTGGAGATTGTAGCCCACGAAAAACTCTGGAATCTGTCATATAACTACTTATTGAAGCATGTTTTGAAAAGTATTGCTTCATATATACATTATGTTATACAACTTTAAAAAAAAAAACTTTTTTTTTAAAAGGAAATACAGATAGCTAAGAGGCACATGAAAAGATGCTTAGCTTCACTAGCTATGAGGGACATGCAAACCAAAATTAGGTACCACCTTACATGTACTAGAATAGCTACTGTTAAATAGGCAATTACATGTATTAGAGAGGATGTGGAGATATCAGAACACTTACTCACTGTTAGTGAGAATGTAAAATGGTAGAGCCACTGTAAAGGACAGTTTGGTGGTTCCTTATGACCCAAAAATCCCTCTACTCAGGATATACCCAGAAGAACTGAAAGCAGGGACATGAACAGACATTTGCACACTGATGTTTATAGCAGCATTATTCACAATTGTCAAAAGATGGAAACATCTCAAGTGTCCATGAACAGAAGAATAGATAAACAAAATGTAGTGTGTACATATGATGGCATACTAATCAGCAGTGAGAGGGAATCAAGTCGTGAAGCATGAGACAACATGGACGAATCTTTTTTTTAAATATTTTTATTAACAAAGCAACATACAAACACAAACACTCTTAACATACAAATATACCATACCTGGTGTACAATCAGTGGCTCACAATATCATCACACAGTTCTATATTCATCACCATGATTATTTCTTAGAACATTTGCATCTCTCCAGCAAAAGAAATAAAAAAAAAAAAAACTCATATCCCGTACCCCTTACCCCTCCCTCTCACTGACCACTAGTATTTCCATCTACCCAATATATTTTAACCTTGTTCCCCCTATTGCTTATTTTTTTGTCCTTATTTTTTACTCCTCTGTCCATACCCTAGATAAAGGGAACGCCAGACACAAGTTTTTCACAATCACACAGTCACATTGTAAATGTTTTATCTTCATACAATCATCTTCAAGACCAGGCTACAGGAGCTCAGCTCTACAGTTTCAGGAACTTCTCTCTAGCTACTCTAATACACCATAACTGAAAAGGTATATCTATATAATACGTAACAGTAACCTCCAGGATTAACCTCTTCACTCTGAAATCTCTCAGCCACTGATACTTTATTTCATTTATCTCTTTTCCCTTTTGGTCAAGAAGGCTTTCTCAATTCCTTGATGCTGGGTCCTGGCTTATCCTGGGATATCTATACCATGTTGCCAGGGAGATTCATATCTCCAGGAGTCATGTCCCATGTAGGACGGGAGGGCAGTGGGTTCCCTTGGCATGTTGGCTTAGAGAAAGAAAGATCACATTTGAGCAACAAAAGAGGTTCTCTGGGGGTGATTCTTAGGCCTAATTTTAAGTAGGCTTACCCTATCCTTTGAGGGAATAAGATTCATAGGGCAAGTCCCAAGATCAGGGGCTTGGCCTATTGATTTGATTGTCCCTACTGCTTACAAGAGTATCAAAAATTCTCCAAATAGGAACGCTGAATCTTTCCCTCATTGTCCCCTCCCCTAAGGGGATCCCCTACTACTTCTTTATTCACTGAACATAGATGAATCTTGAGGACATTATGTTAAGAGAAATAAGCCAGACACAAAGGGTCAAATATTGCATGTTCTCCCTGACATGAACTAATTATAATATGTAAATTGGTAGACATAGAATACAGGTTACCAGGAAATAGAAGGAGGCTAAACAATGGGGAGTAATTGCTTAATATATGCACAATGTTTAACCAGGGTGAACTTACACATTTGGAAACAGAGGCGATGGTACTAATTATCGTGAGAATAATTAGCAGTGCTAAATGATGTGTGAGTGTGGCGGAAAGGGGAAGTTTAGAGTCGTGTACTGTCACCAGAAGGAAATCTGATGGTTAAAACGCAGGAATGTATAACACAGTGAATCCTGCAGTGGACAATGTCTGTGATTAACTGTACAAATATAAAAAAGTTCTTTCATGAACTAGAACAGATATATGACAGTATTATAAGGAGTTAATAATAGAAGAACATGAGAAAAGGTAACTATTGCAAGTTATGGACTACATATAACAGTAATATTCTAACACTTTCATCAACAGTAACAAATGTAGCACACCAATACTATGGGTCAATAATATGGGGGATAAGGAGTATGGGAAGATTAGGGTTTCCTTTATTTTTATTTCTTTTCTGGAGTAATGAAAATGTTCTAAATTTGATCAGGGGGTTGTATGCACAACTATGCAATGATACTGTGAACCAGTGATCGTATACCTGGGATGGTTTCTATACTGTGTGAATATTTCTAAAAAAAATTGCATTTAAAAATGGAGGAAAAAAAAACTCAGTAAGATGGCAAACAGCCCTATGTAAAATGGGCAAAAGATTTAAGTAGACAATTTACAAGTGAAAACATATGAATGGTTAGTAAGCACAGGAAAAGGGGCTCAAAAACATAGTCATCAGGGAAATATAAATTAAAACAGGAAGATGGTGGAACAGAATACGTCGAGTTCACCCCTGCTCCAACGCACAGCTAGAGAAGGGACAGAAAAATGACCAGGAGAGCGATTCCAGGGCAGAAGACCTGCAAGGGTCTTCTACACCACACAAGGAGGACCTGGTGGAAAAGCAGAATTCAGATGCACAGAACCAGACCGCCAGCTAGTGCAAACAGTCTAGTGCGTCCATTTCCAGACGGAAGCCCAGAGCTGTCAGGAATGGACAGAAAGGGAGACACGGATAAGGAAGTAAACCAACCTGCATTCCTTGAACATGCTACCCTCACGTGAGCCACCCCCAACCTGCGACTCCCCCAACACCCCATGCAAGTGACCCCCATCACCCACCCCTCCTCCCTCCAAGTACTCCTTCCCAGACCCCCCCCCCCGTACATCTCTGCCCAATACCCCCAACCCGCACATATGCACAAGTCTGTTCCAGCCCAACCCACCTCACCCTTCAATTAGTGGGTGTCCCTGCCCCTCCCAAGACCTGCATACAGGCAGCTAACCCCTTGCCCCCATCTCCTCCTCCCTGCCTTCTTCAGGCAGTCACCTGTGCATCCCAGCTGCAGGTGCTTACCTTCATACCTGGGCCCCCTCCCCACTTTGTTTCTACTACTTAACTGCTCTTACAAAAGGCTTCTCAGGCTCCAACTGCCCCAGGCTTGTCTGAGACACAAAGAGGCTGGTCAAGTGAAAGGAATTAATTCCCTAGAGGCTGTGCCTTCCTGAGGAGAGGGGTGGGATCGAGCTCAGGTGGGATCCCTCCCTCAAGGAATTCAGACACCAGGGACTAGAAAACTGAAGCAATTAAAGTCAGCCTACAATCTCCCCTCTGCCTCACCCACACTGCCAGCAGGAAGAGTCTGATGAAGTTAAAGGCATTATATCACTTTATACAGGTAGGAAGCCACAGGAAGATGAGTGCCACATACTGGGCAGGACAGAAAAAGCACAGAGTTTAGAGACTTCATAGGAAAGTCTGTCAACCTGCTGGATCCCATCTCAAGGGAAACTAATACAGGTGACTCTTTCCTCCTGAGAGGAGGCCAGTCTGGTCTGGGAAAATCTGACTGGGGTCTATAATATCTAAGTAGAACCTCCTAAGGAAAAAAAAAAGGCTCCATATAGGCAGGGCAAGAAGCAAGAAAACATCTGAATAATTCTGATCCATTCTCTTTAATAGACCTATGCTACAGGTCTAGAATAAGCTGAACTGAATGCCAAAGAGAGAGAAAAAAAGCCATTCAACAAGAAAATCCTAGGTAAAAGAATGAAAACAATCTCCAGAAAAAACTAATTAAGGACATTAAATGCCTAGATGCTAGCAAAAAATAACGAGTCATACTAGGAAAACTGAAGATGTGGCCCAGTCAAAGAACAAACCAATAATCCGAATGAGATATAGGAGTTGAAACAACTAATTCAAGCTGTTTGAAGAGACATGGAAAGCCTCATCAAAAATCAAATCAACAAGTTGAGGGAGGATATAAAGAAGGCAATGGGTGAGTAAAGAGAAAATTGAATGTCTGAAAAAAAAATCAGAACTTATGGAAATGAATGGTAAAAGAAATGAAAAAAGAACAATGGAAAACTACAATGTTAGATTTCAAGAGGCAGAAAAAAGGATTAGTGGACTGGAGGATAGGACATCTGAAATCTGACAAGCAAAAGAAAATATAGGGAAAAGAATGGAAAAATATGAACAGTCACTCAGGTAACCGAATGACAACATGAAGTACACAAATATCTGTGTTGTGGGTGTCCCAGGAGAACAGAAGGGGAAACAAGGAGAAAAACTAAGGGAGGAAATTACCACTGAAAATTTCCCAACTCTTATGAAAAACTTAAAATTACAGATCCAAGCAGTGCAGTATACCCCAAACAGAATAAATCCAAATAGGCATACTCCAAGACACTTACTAATCAGAATATCACATGTCAAAGAGAGAGAGAATTTTGAAAGCAACAAGAGAAAATCAATCAATTACATACAAGAGAAGCCCAATAAGACCATGGGTATATTTCTCAGCAGTAACCATGCTGGCGAGAAGACAGTGGTATGATATATTAATGATTCTAAAAGAGAGAAACTGCCAACCAAGAATTTTATATCCAGCAAAACTGTCCTTCAAAAATGAGGGGCAAATTAAAATATTTTCAGACAAAAAATCATTGAAAGAATTTGTGACCAAGAAACCACCTCTGCAAGAAATACTAAAGAGAGCACTAGAAGCAGATGAGAAAAGACAGGAGAGAAGATGTGAAGACGAGATAGAAATGAAGGCTGTCGGTAAAGGTAGAAAGAGGGAAAAAAAATAGATATGACACATAAAATCCAAAAGGCAAAATGATGGAAGAACGTACTGCCCTTACAGTAATAACACTAAATGTTAATGGATTAAACTCACCAATCAAAAGACAGAGACTAGCAGAATGGATTTAAAAAACAGGACCCATCTATAGCTGTCTACAAGAGATACATTTTAGACCAGGACAAACATAGGTTGAAAGTAAAAGGCTGGAAAAAGGTATTTCATGCAAACAACAATCAGAAAACAGTAGAAGTAGCTATACTAATATCCAACAAATTAGACTTCAAATTTAAACAAATAAAAGAGACAAAGAAGGACACTATGTATTGATAAAAGGAACAATTCAACAAGAAGACATAACAATCATAAATATTTATGCACCAAGCCAGAGTGCTCCAAAATACATGAGGCAAACACTGAAAAGAGAAATAGACACATCTGCCATAATAGTTGGAGACTTCAATTCCCCACTCTCATCAATGGACAGAGAATCAATAAAGAAACAGAGAATTTGAATAATACAGCAAATGAACTAGACTTAGAGAACATTACACCCCACAACAGCAGGATACATCTTTTTCTCAAGTGCTCATGGATCATTCTCAAGGAGAGAACATATGCTGGGTCACAAAGCAAGTCTCCATAAATTTAAAAGGACTGACATCATAGCAAACACTTTCTCAGATCATAAAGGAATGATGTTGGAAGTTAGTAACAGGCAGAGGGCCAGAAAATTCACAAATACATGGAGGCTCAGCAACACATACTTAAATAACCAGTGGGGTCAAGAAAGAAATTACAAGAGAAATCAGTAAATATCTAGTTTGCAAATGAAAATATAACATATCAAAATTTATGGGATGCAGCAAAGGCAGTGCTAAGAGGGAAATTTATTGCCTTAAGTACCTCTATCAAAATAGAAGAAAGGGCAAAAATTGAGGAATTAACTGTCCACTTGAAGAACTAGAGAAAGAACAACAAACTAACCCAAACACAAGCAAAAGGAAAGAAATAATGAAAATTAGAGCAGAAATAAATGAAATTGAGAACACAAGAACAACCGAGAAAAGCAACAAAACCAGAAGTTGGTTTTTTGAGAAAATCAATAAACTTGATGGACCCTTAGCAAGGTTGACCAAAAAAAAAAAAAAAAGAGAGAGAGAGAGAGAGGATGCAAACGAATAAAATCAGAAATGGAAGAGGGGACATACCACTGACCCTGTAGAAATAAAGGAGGTAATGAGAGGATACTATGAACACCTTCAAGCTAATAAACTACACAACATAGATGAAATGGACAGCTTCCCAGAAAGGCATGAACAATGAACACTGACTCAGGAAGAAATAAATGACTTCAACAAACCAATCACAAGTAAAGAAATCAAAACAATCATTAAGAACCTCTCAAAATGATTTGAACAGTGAATAAAAAAGTAATTGCAAAGTCCCCTTCAGGGAATAGTGAGAAAGGGAGAAAATTCAACTTCCCCAAGTTGAATTCTTGATATTCTCACAAGCAGTGTGGACAACCAAAGCTATAGGCTGAGCCCTGAGTCTGGGGGGTTGTTCATATGAAACTTAACCCCACAAAGGATAGGTCAAGCCTACTTAAGATTAGGCCTAAGAGTCACCCCCAAGAGAGCCTCTCTTGTTGCTCAGATGTGGGCTCTCTCTCCAGCCAATACAACAAGCAAACTCACCACTCTCCCCTGTCTACGTGGGACATGACTCCCAGGGGTGTGGACCTTCCTGGCAACGTGAGGCAGAAATCCTAGAATGGGCTGAGACTCAGCATCAAGGGATTGAGAAAAACCCTAGGATGAGCTGAGACTCAGCATCAAGGGATTGAGAAAACCTCGACCAAAAGGGGGAAGAGTGAAATGAGACAAAGTGTCAACAGCTGAGAGATTCCAAACAGAGTCAAGAGGTTATCCTGGAGGTTATTCTTACGCATTAAGTAGATATCACCTTGTTATCCAAGATGTAATGGAGAGGCTGGAGGGAACTGCCTGAAAATGTAGAGCTGTGTTCCAGTAGCCATGTTTCTTGAAGATGATTGTATAATGATACAGCTTTCACAATGTGGCTGTGTGACAGTGAAAACCTTGTGTCTGATGTTCCTTTTATCTACCTTGTCAATGGACAAGTAGAACATATGGAATAAAAATAAATAATAGGGGGAACAAATGTTAAAATAAATTTTGTTTGAAATGCTGGTGATCAATGAAAGGGAGGGGTAAGGGGTATGGTATGTATAAATTTTTTTCTGTTTTCATTTTATTTCTTTTTCTGAATAGATGCAAATGTTCCAAGAAATTATCATGATGATGAATATGCAACTATGTGATGATATTGTGAATTACTGATTATTATATGTAGAACGGAATGATCAAAATAAGAATGTATGCATTTGTTTGGTGCTTTTTGGTATTTTTAAAAAAAGTTTAAAAATTTAAAAACAAAAAAAACCTCTCAAAAAAGAAAACTCCAGGACCAGATGGTTTCACATGCAAATTCCACCAAGCATTCAAGAAAGAATTAGTAACAATTCTCAACAAACTCTTCAAAGAAACTGAAGAGGAGGGAAGGCTACCTAACTCACTCCATGAAGCCAACATCATGCTCATACCAAAGCCAAAAAAAGATACTACAAGAAAAGAAAATTACAGACTAATCTCTCTAATGAATATAGATGCAAAAACTTCTCAACAAAATTCTTGCAAATCAAATCCACTAACATATTAAAAGAACTATACACCATGACCAACTGGGATTTATTCCAGATATGCAAAGATGGTTCAACATAAGAAAATCAATTAATATAATATACCATATCAACAAATCAAAGCAGAAAAAACATATGATCATCTCGACTGATGAAGAAAAGGCATTTGACAAAATACAATACCCTTTCTTGATAAAAGCACTTCAAAGGATAGGAACAGAAGGAAACTTCCTCAATATGATAAAGGAAATAAATGAAAACCCACAGCTTACATCATCTTCAATGGGGAAAGGCTGAAAGCTTTTCTCCTAAGAAAAGGAACAAGATAAGGCTGTCCACTGTTTCCACTATTCTTCAACACTGTGTTGGAAGTTCCAGCCAGAGCAATTAGACAAGAAAAAGAAATACAACGCATCAAAATTGGAAAGGAAGAAGTAAAACTCTCACTGTTTGCAGATGATATGATTCTATATATCGAAAACTATGAAAAATCCACAGCAAAACTATTAGAGCTAATAAATAAGTACAGCAAAATGGCAGTTACAAGATCAACACTCAAAAATCTGTAGTGTTTCTATACACAATAATGAGAAATCTGATGGGGAACTCAAGGAAAAAATTACATTTACACTTGCAACCAAAAGAATAAAACATTTAGGAACAAACTTAACTAAGGATACAAAAGACCTCTACAAAGAAAACTACAAGAAATTGCTAAAAGAAATCACAGAAGACCTAAACAAATGGAAGTTCATGGACTGGAAGACTAAATATAGTTAAGACGTTAATTTTACCTAAATTGATTTATATATTCCATGTAACACCAGTTAAAATCCAAAAACTTACTTTGCAGAAATAGAAAAATCAAAAACTAAATATATTTGGAAGGGCAGGGTGCCCCAAATAGCTAAAATATCTTTAAAAAGAAAACTGAAGTTGGAGGTCTCACACTACCTGACTTTAAGGCATATAACAAAGCTATATGTGGTCAAAACAGTATGGTACTGGCATAAAAATAGATATACTGGCTAATGGAAGTGTTCAGATATAGATCCTCTCATCTATAGAAAATTAATCTTTGATAAAGCTGTCAAGCCAACTCACCTGGAACAGAACAATCTCTTCAATAAATGATGCTTGGAGAACTGGATATCCATATGCAAAAGAATGATAGAGGATCCACATCTCACACCTTATACAAAAATTAACTCAAAATGGATCAAAGACCTAAATATTAGACCTAAGACCATAAAAGTGTTAGAAGAAAATGTAGGGAAATATCTTATAAAATTTGTAGTAGGAGGCGGTCTCCTAGATCTGACACCAAAAGCATGAGCATTGAAGAAAGAAACAGATAAATGGGAACTCCTCAAAATTAAATACTTTTGTGTATCTAAGAACTTTGTCAAGAAAGTAAAAAGGCAGCCTACACAATAGGAGACAATATTTGGAAACAACATATCAGATAAAGGTCTAGTATCCAGAACATATAAAGAGATTGTTCAACTCAACAACAAAAACACAAACTCAATTAAAAAATGGGCAAAAGATACGAACAGACATTTCTTTTTTTTTCAAATGCAAACACACTTTATCATAAACATGATAAAATACCGCTGGAAGCCAAAGTCAATGAGTGAATTTTGAAAGCAGTAACAGAGAAGTAACACATCAATTACAAAAAATCCTAAGTAAGACTAACATGCATGCAACTAACAACAAATTTCTAAATACATAAGGTAAAAATTTAGAGAATGGAAAGAAATAGATATTTTGACAATAAATCTAATGCAAGATGTCCAAAATTTCATTCACCTCTATAGTGAAAAACTCCTCAGTGGCATTACCTGTGGAAATTGACAAGATTCCTAGGACAATGCAACAGACCCCAAATAACCATAAATTCCTGAAGAAGTAGGACTTGGGAACTTTACACTACCATATTTTGAACAGACACTTCTCAGAAGAGGAAATACAAATGGCTAAAAGACACATGAAGAGCTCAACTTCCCTGGCTATTAGGGAAATGTATATCAAAACCACAATGAGATATCACCTCACACCCACCAGAATGGCCATTATAAAAACAAAACAAAACAGAAAATGACAAGTACTGGAGAAGATGTGGCGAAAGAAGCATACTTTTCACTGTTGGTGGGAATGTAAAATGGTACAACCTCTGTGGAAGGCAGTTTGGCGGTTCCTCAGGAAGCTAAGTACAGAACTGCAATATGATCCACCAATTTCATTGCTAAGTATCTATTCAGAGGACATAAGGGCAAGGAACAAACGGACATTTGCACACTAGTGTTTATAGCAGCATTATTTACAACTGCCAAGAGATAGAAACAGCTCAAATGTCTAACAACAGATGAGTGGCTAAACAAGCTGTGGTATATACATATGATGGAATATTATGCAGCTGTAAAACAGAATCAAGTCATGAAGCATGTAATGATGTGGATGGACCTTGAATATGTTATGCTGAATGAGATTAGTAAAAAACAAAAGGACAAATACTGTATGGTTTCACTGATATGAACTAACATTAATGAATAAACTTGAAGAATTTCAGTTCAGAACACAGGTTATCAGGTGAGAGAAATCGAGTAGAGATTGCATAATTTGGAGCTGAAGGTAGACAGACTGTGCAACAGGACTGATTGTAAAAAGTCAGAAATAATACTACCTGATTATAGCACAATAATGTAAGTACCCTGAATGAAGCTGAATGTGAAAATGATAGATGGAGGAGGGCTGGGGACATATGAAACTAGAAGGAAAGATAGACGATAAAGACTGAGATGGTATAATCTAGGAATGCCTAGAGTGTATAGTGATAGTGAGTAAATGTACAAATTAAAAAAGGTTTTTTGCATGAGGAAGAACAAAGGAATGTCAATACTACAGGGTGTTGAAAACAGATGGCCATTCATATTTTAAAAGTTCAACTTCTGTGTGAGAGACTAAAGCAAGAAATGTTTATTTGGTACAAAATTTGTATTTTGACTAGTGTATTTCCTAATTTAACTTATATGGACAGTTTAATTGAACACCATAAGTACATGTAACTCTGTATAGGGCATAAGATTTGGTTGGTTTGTCCAGGTTAGTGTGATACCCCTATAATTCCCAGAGTGGTTTAAACAGTGAATAAAGAAGTATTTGCAAAGTCCACTTGGGGGAATGGGGAGAAGGGGGAAAATTCAACTTCCCCATTTGGAGAATTCCTGATATTCTTGCAAGCAGTGGGGACAACCAAATCAATAGGCCAAGCCCTCAATCTTGGGGTTTGTTCCTATGAAACTCATCCCCACAAAGGATAGGCTAAGCCTTCTTAAAATAAGGCCTAAGAGTCACTCCTAGAGAACCTCTTTTGTTGTTCAATTGTGGCCTCTCTCATTGTCAGCCAACAGAGCAAGTGAACTCACTGCCCCCCTCTCTACATGGGACATGACTCCCAAGGGTGTTAACCTCCCTGGCAACATGGAACAGAAAATTCTAGAATGTGCTGGAACTCAGCATCAAGGAATTGAGAAAATCTTCTCAACCAAAAGGGGGAAAAGAGAAATGAGACAAAATAAAGTGTCAGTGGCTGAAAGATATCAGCAGAGTCAAAAGATTATCGTGGAGGTTATTCTTACACATTATATAGATATCCCTTTTTAGTTTACAGTGTATTAGAGTGGCTAAAGGAAAGTGCCTGAAACTGCAGAGCTGTGTTCCAGTAGCCATGAGATGATTGTATAATGATACAGCTTTCAGAATCTGATTGTGTGATCATGAAAACCTTATGTCTGATGCACCTTTTAACTACAGTATGGACAGATGAGTAAAAAATGTGGATTAAAAAAATAAACAAATAATAAGGGGTACGAAGGTTAAAATAAATTGAGTAGATTGAAATACTAGAGGTCAATGAAGGAAGTAGTAAGGGATATGTCATGAGTTTTTTCTTTCTTCTTTCTTTTGGTGGAGAGAAGCAAATGTTCAAAAATGATCATGGTGATGAATACACAACTATGTGTGATATTGTGAGCCACTGATTGTAACCATGTCAGGAATGTTTATATTAAATATATATGTAAGATCATCAGTATCCAAGGAGAAGAGAACAGTAAAGGGTTAGGAAGATTAGTGTACGACGTAATGGGCGAAAACTTTCCAAATCTTATAAAAGACATAAATATGCAAATAAAAGAAGCCCAATGATCCCCAAATAGAATTAATCCAAAGAGACTTACCTCAAGACACATACTAATCAGTCTGTCAAATGTTTGAAAAGTAGCAGAAAATCCTGAAAGTGGCAAGAAAAAACAATCTACTACTTACAATACAAGCCACATAAGACTGAATATGGACCACTCAACTGGCACTATGGAGACAAGAAGGCAGTGGTATGATTTATTTAAGATCCTGAAAGAGAAACATTTCCAGCCAATAATTCTGCGCCCAGCCAAAATGTTCTTCGAAACTGAGGGAGAGATGAAAAATTTCAGAGACAAACAAAGGCTGAAAGAATATGTCAACAAGAGACAATTTGTACAAGAAATACTAAAGGGAGTTCTGCCAGCTGAAAAAAAAAAAGACAGGAGAGGGAGGTCTGGAGGAGGGCACAGAATTGAAGAGTACCAGTAAGGGTAACCTAATTGGTCAAAAGAGAAAAAAGGAAAAGAACATACAGACCTGACAAATAAAACCCAAAGGATAAGATGGTGGATTCAAGAAATGTCTTCACAGTAATAACTTTGAATGTAAACAGACTAAACTTACCAATTAAAAGATACAGATTGGTAGAACAGATTAAGAAATATAATCTAGCTTTTGCTGCTTACAAGAGACTGAAATTAGACACAAGGACAGAAATAGACTGAAAATGAAAGGATGGAAAAATATGTTCCATGCAAGCTGTAACCAAAAGAAAGCAGGAGTAGTTATACTAATATCAATCAAAATAGACTTTAAATGTAAAGACATCAAAAGAGACAAAAAATGGCACTATAAAATAGTAAAAGGGATAATTAACCAAGAAGAAATAACAATCATAAATGTCTAATGCTCCCAATCAAGGAGCTCCAAAGTACATGAGACAGACATTGGCAAAACTGAAGGGACCAATAGAGGTTTCAACAATAATAGTAGGAGACTTCAAAAGACCACTCTCCTCTACTGACAGAATAACCAGACAGAAGATCAACAAGGAAACAGAACTTAAACAATTTGATAAATGAACTAGACCCAACAGACATATATAGGTCATTACACCCCAAAACACCAGGATATGCATTCTTCTCTAATGCTCATGATACATTCTCCAGGATAGATAATATGCTGGGACACAAAACAGGTAGTTATAAATTTAAAAACACTGAAGTTATTCAAAGCACTTTCTCTGATCACAATGGAGTGAAGCTGGAAATCAATAACCACCAAAGAAAGGAACATTCATAAATATATGGAGATTAAATAACACACTCTTAAGAAACAGTGGTTCAAAGAAGAAATTGCTATAGATTTGGTAACTACTAGATGATAAATAAAAATGAGAATACAACATATCATAATTTATGGGACGCAGCAAAAGCCATGCTGAAAGGGAAATTTATTTCCCTAAGTGCCTTTATTAAAAAAGCAGAAACAGCAAAAATTGAGGACTTAACTGATCACCTACAGGAACTTGAGAAAGAACAGCAAACTAGCCCCAAACAAAGAGAAGAAGAGAAATAACAAAGATTAAAGCAGAGTTAAATGAATGGGAGAACAAAAGAACAATAGAAAGAATCTTATTGATTTATTAACATTAAATTTATAAACAATAATATATTATAAATATATTATAATTTATAAACAAAATTTTAAATAAAAAATATTTAAAATTCATAAACAATAATATATTATAAATATTATAAACAATAATCTTATTGTTTTATTAACAAAAGTTGGTTCTTTGGGAGAATCAATAAAATTGATGGGCCATTAACAAGGCTGACAAAGAAAAGAAGAGAGAGGATGTAAAAAGAACAAAATCAGAAATGAGGGGGGTCATTACCATAGACCCTGAAGAAATAAAAAATACCATAAGAGGATACTATGAACAACTATACGCTAATAAACTAGACAACTCAGATGAAATGGACAAATTTCTGGAAACACACAAACAAGCTACACTGACTCAGGAAGAAATAGAAGATCTCAAGAAACCAATCACAAGTAAAGAGATTCAAACAGTCATCAAAAATCTTCCTACAAAGAAAAGCCCAGACCAGATGGCTTCACAAGGGAATTTTATCAAACATTCCAGAAGGAACACATGACAATCTTGCTCAAACTTTTCAAAAAAAACTGAGGAAAAAGAACAATACCTACTCATTTTATGAAGCTAACACTTCTTGAATACCAAAACCAGGTAAAGATGCTATAAGAAAGGAAAACTATAAGCCAATCTCCCTAATGAACATAGACGCAAAAATTCCTAACAAAATATTAGCAAATCGAATCCAACAACACATTAAAAGAATTATAGGTCTCACTGATAATGAACTAACATGAGTGAATGAACCCAGAGAATTTCAGTTAAGAACAGAGACCATCAGGAGATAGAAATAGGTTAGATATTGGGTAATCGGAGCTGAAGTGGTACATACTATGCAACAGAACTGACTATAACAATGCAGAAACGGATAGCACAATACCACCTAATTGTAATACAATAATGTTAGTACGCTGAATGAAGCTGAATGTGAGAATGCTAGAGGGAGGAGGGTTGGGGGCACAAATGAGATCAGAAGGAAAGATAGACAATAAAGACTGAGATGATACAATCAGGAATGCCTAGAGTGTGCAATGATAGTGACTAAATATACAAATTAAAAAATGTTTTTGCATGAGGAAGAGCAAAGGACTATCAAAATTGAGGCTGTTAAAAATAGACAATTCATATTTTAAAGCTTTAATTTAATTTAATTTATGTGAGACTAAAGCAAAAAATGTTCACTTGGCATAAAATTTATATTTTGACTAGTGCATTTCCTAACATAACTTACGAGGACAGTTTAATTGAACACCATAAGAACATGAAACCTTGAGTAGAGCATGAGATTTTGCAGGTTTGTCCAGAGTGATGCCCTAATAAATCCCAGAGTGATTTGAACAGTGAATAAAAAAAGTACTTGCAAAGTCCGCTTGGGGGAATGGTGAGAAAGGGGGAAAATTCAACTACCCCATGTGGAGAATTCCTGATATTCTCACAAGCAGTGGCGAGAACCAAAGCAATAGGCCAAGCCCTCAATCGTGGGGTTTATTCATATGAAACTTTTCCCCACAAAGGATAGGTAAGTCTACTTACAATTAGGCCTAAGAGCCACCCCCAGAAAACCTCTTTTGTTGCTCAGATGTGGCCTCTCTCTCTCAGCCAACAAGACAAGGAAACTCACTGCCCTCCCCCTCTCTATGTGGGACGTGACTCCCAGGGGTGTAAATCTTCCTGGCAATGTGGAACAGAAATCCTAGAATGAGCTGGAACTCAGCATCAAGGGATTGAGAAAATCTTCTCAACCAAAAGGGGGAAGAGAGGAATGAGACAAAATAAAGTGTCAGTGGCTGAGAGACTTCAAACAGAATCAAGAGATTATCCTGGAGGTTATTCTTACATATTATATATAGATATCCCCTTTTAAGTTAAGGTACATTGGAGAGGCTGGAGAGAAGTGCCTGAAAATGTAGAGCTGTGTTCCAGTAGCCATGTTTCTTGAAGATAATTGTATAATGACATAGCTTTCATAATGTGACTGTGTGATTGTGAAAACTGTGTGTCTGATGCTCCTTTATCTACAGTATGGACAGATGAGTAAAGTATATGGATTAAAAATAAACAATGGGGGGAAAAATGTTACAATAAATCTGATAGATTGAAATGCTAGTTATCAATGAAAGGGAGTGGTTAGGGGTATAGAAAAAAATAGGGAAAACAAAGGCTAAAACACATTGGGAGATGGAAATATTAGTCAATGAGAGATGGGGTAAGGGGTATAGTAAGTATGAGTTTTGTTTTTTTTTCTTTTTATTCCTTTTACTGAATTGATACAAATGTTCTAAGAAATGATCATGGTGATGATATTGTGAGGTTTTTTTCATACACCAAGAATGGAATGATCATATGGTAAGAATGTTCGTGTTTGTATGTTGTTATGTTTAAGTAAATAAATAAATAAAAGCAAGCCCTAAAAAGTAAAAAGAATTATATATCATGACCAAGTAGGGTTTATACCAGGAATGTAAGGATGGTTCAATGCAAGAAAATCAATTAATGTACGACAGTTCATTAACAAATCGAAAGAGAAAAGTCATATAACCATCTCGACTGATACTGAAAATTCATTTGACAAAATTCAACACCCTTTTCTAATACAAACAATTCAAAAGGTAGGAATCAAAGGTAATTTCCTCAACATGATAACAGGCATATATGAAAAAACAATAGCTAGCATCATACTCAATGGTGAGAGACTGAAAGTGTTCCCCCTAAGATAGGGAACAAGATAAGGATGCCCTCCGTCACCACTATTATTCAAGTTCTAGTGAGAGCAATTAGGCAGGAAAAAAGAAATAAAAGACATTCAAATTGGAAACGAGGAAGTAAAACTTTCATTATCTGCAGATGATATGATACTATACTTGGAAAATCCTGAGAAATCTACAACAAAGTTACTTGAGCTAATAAATTAAGCAAGGTGGCAGGTTATAAAATTACGTGCAAAAATCAGTAATGTTTCTATACATAAAGTTTCTATACATACGTATATTTCTAAACATATTTTTGAGCTACTCAAGGAGTCAATTAAGGAAAAAATTCCATTCAAAACAGAAAGTAAAAGAATCCAGTATCTAGGAACAAACTTAACTAGGGATATAAAGGACTTGTACAGAGAGAACTACATAACATTGTCCCTGCTCATGGACAGGAAGGTTAAATGTAGTTAAGACGTCAATTCTACCTAAATGGATCTACAGATTGAATGTAGTACCAATAAAAATTCCATCAACCTACTTTGAAGAATTGGAAAAGCTAGTTACCAAATTATCTCAAAGGGAAAGATACCCTGAACAGCTAAATTATCCTAAAAAAAGAAGACTGGAGTGTGAGGATTAACATTCCCCAATTTTAAAACTTATTATAAAGCCAAAGTGGTCAAGACAGCATGGTACTGACACAAAGAGAGAAGTACTGACCATTAGAATCAAATTCACACTGCAGACAGACCATAAATCTATCATAAAAAGATCTTCAACAAGGCCCCCAAGTCCACCGAACTGGGACAAAACAGACTTTTCAATAAACAGGCACAGGAGAACTTGATATCAATAGCCAAAAGAATGAAAAACGACCCTTTACACCCTATACAAAAATTAACTCAAACTGGATCAAATACCTAAGCATAAGAACCAGTACCATAAAACTCCTAGAAGAAACTGTAGGGGAGCATCTTCAAGACCTAGTAATAGGAGGTAGACTCCTAAACTTTACACCCAAAACACAAACAACAAAAGAAAAAAATAGATAAATGGGAACTCCTCAAAATCAAATCTTTTGTCCTTCAAAAGACTCTGTTAAAAAGGTGAAGAGGTAGCTAACTCAATGGGAGAAAATATCTGGAAATCACACATCAGATAAAGGTTTGATATCTTGTATATAAAAAGAAATCATACAATTCAACTACAGAAGAACAAGCAACCCAATTACAAAGTGAGCTAAAGATATGAATAGATATTTTACTGAAGAGCAAACACAGATGGCTCAAAAGCACATGAAGAGATGCTCATTCTCATTAGCTATAATGGAAACGCACATCAAGGCTACAATAAGATACCACCTCGCACTTATAAGAATGGCTGCTATTAAACAAAAAGGAAACTACAAATGTTGGAGAGGATGTGGAGAACTTGGGACACTTATGGACTGCTGGTGGGAATGCATAATGGTACAGCTGCTATGGAAGACAGTTTAGCAGTTCCTCAGAAAACTAAATATTGAGTTGCCCTATGACCCTGCAATAGCACTACTTGGTATATATCCAGAAGAGCTGAAAGCAATGACACAAACAAACATTTTCACACTGATGTTCATAGCAGCACTACCCACAATTGCCAAAAGATGGAAAGAATTCAAGTGCCCATCAACAGATGAGTGGATTAACAAAATGTGCTATGTACATACGATGGAACATCATGCAGCAGTAAGACAAAATGATGTCCTGAAGTACATAACAAGATGGATGAGCCTTGAGAACATAATGCTGAGTAAAATAAGCCAGATACAAAAAAAAGACAGATGCTGTATGATTCCACTTTTACAACCATTGTAAAGGTAAAATCAGAGGCTTATATATCGAATATAGTGGATCTAAAGATGCACAGAAGCTTGAGATGGGTGAACAGTTTGCTAATGAGGTTGAACTTAATTATAAGGGAACAGACAGAAGTGAGAGTAGTTTCGTAGTGGGTCTATAAGAAATATTACCATATTGAAGGTGAACATGATTGAAAGGGGTTGTACAGGCTCATGTGTCCCACCAATTAACACTACAAATATCAATAAGTTCTTGCATGAACTACTGCAAAAGTATGAATCTTGTACAAAGAATGTATAACTTGAGGGTATGGGGGGAAATGATATTGCATGCTATGTTTAATAAGAAAACATCAGCAGTACCACAGCAATATCAGGGGTACATAATTGGGGGAGGGACAATAGGGGGAGATTTGGATTTTCTGTCTGGGGAGAATGCGTTTATTAGCTATCTTTCTCTTGAGAACAATGAAAAATTATCTAAAATTGAGAGTGTTGATGAGGTGTGTGGACTTTGGATATTATACATGATGCCCAGTAGATAGAAGTGGCTGAAAGATGCACTGACTGAGAAGTAGACTGGCGAACAATGGTGTCAACATATGATCAAACAGTGCTGCTACAAAAAGGAACGATGTTGTGAGGCATGCGACAATGTGAATAAACCTGTGGGACATATCATGAGGCAAAATAAGCCAGAAAAGAAACAGTCAGTGGCTGTAAGAGCTCTAATATAGAGTTAAGAGACTACTCTAGAGGTCACTCTTAGGCAAGCTTCAGTTAGACATTGCTACCTATCATAACTTGGCAAACCCCAATCAAATTCATTCCAGCCAATCCTAAAGAATACCCAGAGCAATATATAAGACTTAACAAGGTTTCCATGCACAAGGATAACTTTCCAGAAACCTACAACCTCCCTTCCAAAATGAAAAAGTCAGAATGGCCATAGATAGTCCATATACCCATAAAGAAAGGGATAAAAAGATCAAAGGTGATGGTGGAGTTACACAGAGAAGTTTATAAATGAATATGATTCCTGAATCATTGAATTGATATTTCTTTTATTCTCAAGTATCTTAGAGCAGCTAGAAGTAAAACCTAAAATTGGAGAACTGTAACCCATACCAAACTCTTAAATCTGTTCCACAATGAATTGTTGTGCTACGCTTTAAAATGTATTGCTTTTTTAGTATATATGTTACTTTTCACAAAAAAGAAAAAAAAGTGAACTGTGATGATAAAAAAAATATTTATTCTTTCTAGCCTCCTATATGCTGGAGCAGCTAGAAGGAAAAATCTGAGATGATGGTATAGTAGTCCATGACAAACTCTGGGATCTGTCCTATAACTACTTGTTGAACAGTGCTTTGAAAACTATTGCTTTTTCCCTTCTTTGCTCTGCATATATGTTATATTATACAGTTAAAAAAGAAAACTGGGACCAAGATTATAAGCTCTGACAGCAGTCACATTTATTCCATAGTGGTAATTGGTACTACTGGATTTTGAGGGACTATTTTATATATGTATAACCTAGTATTTATAGGTAAGAATGAAGCCGACTGGGTTGGGATTTAAGTAATTCAGAATACCAGAGTAAGGAAGACATTGCCTGTACTTCAGAACTTCATCTACTCTTTGAGACCAAAGGAAGAAACATTTATTATACCCAGAATCTAGGTTTTCTGTAGCATATAATCTAACTCAACCTGTCTGGATAGAGCATTTAAACAATCCAAACACAGGGAGCCCATAATAATAATGAAAGCCTTTAAGCTGTGTAGCTTAAACTAATGCCTGGATACATCCCAGGGTATATTAAGACAATATTAAGGGTGTATTAAGATAATATTAAAGATAATCAAAAAATATTGGCAAGAGGTCTATAATACCTAAGTAGACCCTCCTAAGGGGTGGGGGAAAGGCACCAAACAGGCAGGGCAAGAAACCAAAAAACAAGAACTGAAAAATTCTGATCAATTAAACGAAACCTAAGCTAGAAGACTTTAATGAGCTGAACTGAATGTCAAAGAACAGACAGACAATAAAGTCATCCAGCAAGAAAATCCTAGGAAAAAAAAAAAACAATCTCCAGAATGAACTAAGTAAGGTAATTAAATGCCTAGACGACAGCAAAAAATAATGAATCATACTAGGAAAACTGAAGAAATGGCCCAGTTCAAAAACAAACCAACAATTCAAATGACATACAGGAGCTGAAGCAATTAATTCAGAATATATGAACAGACATGGAAAAGCTCATCAAAAATCAAATCAATGAAATGAGGGAGGATATAAAAAAAGGCAAGGAATGAACAAAAAGAAGAAATCAAAAGTCTGAAAAAACAAATCACAGAACTTATGGGAATGAAAGGCACAGTAGAAGAGATAAAAAAAAAACAATGGAAACCTACAATGTCAGATTTCAAGAGGCAGAAGATAGGATTAGTGAACTAGAGGACAGGAAATCTGAAATCCAATAAGCTAAAGAAAACATAGAGAAAGAATGGAAAAATATGAGCAGGGACTCAGGGAACTGAATGACAACATGAAGTACATGAATATACATGTTGTGGGTGTCCCAGAAGGAGAAAAGAAGGGAAAAGTAGGAAAAAAACTAATGGAGGAAATTATCACTGAAAATTTCCCAACTCTTATGAAAGACTTAAAATTACAGATCCTAGAAGTGCAGCGTACCCCAAATAGAACAGATTGAAATAGACATACTCTAAGACACTTACTAATCAGATTGTCAGATGTCAAACAGAAAGAGAGAATCTTGAAAGCAGCAAGAGAAAAACAATCCATCAAGTACAAGGGAAGCCCAATAAGACTATGTATAGACTCCTCAGCAGAAATCAAGGCGGCGAGAAGACAGTGAGATGATATATTTAAGATACTAAAAGAGAAAAATTGCCAACCAAGAATTCTATATCCAGCAAAACTGTCCTTCAATAATGAAGGGGAAATTAAAACATTTTCAGCAAAAATTCACTGAGAGAATTTGTGACCAAGAGACAGGCTCTGCAAGAAATAAGAAAGGGAGCACTAGAGACGGATAAGAAAAGACAGGAGAAAGAGGTGTGGAGAAGAGAATAGAAATGAAGACTATCAGTAGAGGTAAAAAGAAGAAAAATTAGATATGACATATAAAATCCAAAAGGCAAAATGGTAGAAGAAAGTATTGCCCGTAGAGTAATAACACTAAATGTTAATGGATTAAACTCACCAATCAAAAGACACAGACTGGTAGAATGGATTAAAAAACAGGACCCATCTATATGCCGTTTACAGGAAATGCATCTTAGATCCAAGGACAAACATAGGTTGAAAGTGAAAGATTAGGAAAAGATATTCCATACAAATAACAATCAGAAAAGAGCAGGAGTAGCTATAGTAATATCCAACAAATTAGATTTCAAATGTAAAACAGCTAAAAGAGACAAAGAAGGACATTACGTATTAATAAAAGGAACAATTCAACAAAAAGACATATCATAGGTATTTATGCACCAAGCCAGAATGCTCCAAAATACATGCGGCAAACACTGAAAAGAGAAATAGACACATCTACCATAACAGTTGGAGATTTCAATTCCCCACTCTCATCAATGGACAGAACATCTAGACAGAAGATCTAGAAACAGAAGATAAAGAAACAGAGAATTTGAATAATATAATAAATGAGCTAGACTTAACAGACATATATAGAACACTACACGTCACAACCACAGGATATACCTTTTTCTCAAGTGCTCATGGATCATTCTCAAGGATAGACCATATACTGGGTCACAAAGCAAGTCTCAATAAATTTAAAAAGATTGAAACCATGCAAAACACTTTCTCAGATCATAAACAAATGAAGCTGGAAATCAATAGGAGGCAGAGTGCCAGAAAATTCACAAATATATGGAAGCTCAGCAACACATTCTTAAACAACCAGTGGGTCAAGGAAGAAATTACAAGAGAAATCAGTAAATATCTTGAGGCAAATGAAAATGAAAACACAACATACCAAAATTTATGGGATGCAGCAAAGGCAGTGCTAAGAGGGAAGGAAATATTGTCCTAAATGCCTATATCACAAAAGAAGAAAGAACAAAAATCAAGGAATTAACTGTCCACTTGGAACAACCAGAAAAAAAACAGCAAACTAACCCCAAAGCAAGCAAAAGGAAAGAAATACCAAAGATTAGAGCAGAAATAAATGAAACTGAGAACATGAAAACAATCAAGAACATCAACAAAACCAGAAGTTGGTTCTATGAAAAAATCAGTAACATGATGGACCCTTACCGAGGTTGACAAAAAGAAGAACAGAGAGGATGCAAATAAATTAAATCAGAAATGGAAGAGGAGACATAACCACTGACCCCACAAAAATAAAGAAAGTAATGAGAGGATACTATGAACAACTTTATGCTAATAAACTAGACAATGTAGATGAAATAGACAACTTCCTAGAAAGGCATGAACAACCAAAATTGACTCAAGAAGAAATAGATGACCTCAACAAACCAATCACAAGTAAAGAAACTGAATCAGTCATTAAGAAGCTCCCCAAAAGAAAAGTCCAGGACCAGACGGCTTCATACGTGAATTCTATCAAACATTCAAGAAAAAATTAGTACCAATCCTACTCAAACTCTTCAAAAAAATGGAAGAGGAGGGAAAGCTACCTAACTCATTCTACAAAGCCAACATCACCCTCATATCGAAGTCAGACATAGATATTACAAGAAAAGAAAATTACAGACCAATCTGTCTAATGAATATAGATGGAAAAATTCTCAACAAAATTCTAGCAAATTGAATCCAGAAGCACATTAAAAAAATTATACATCATGATCAAGGATTCATTCCAGGTATGCAAGGATGGTTCAACATAAGAAAATCAATTAATGCAATACACCATATCAACAAACCAAAGTAGAAACACCACTTGATCAACTCGATTGATGCAGAAAAGGCATCTGACAAAATTCAACATCCTTTTTTGTTGAAAACACTTCAAAGGATAGGAATAGAAGGGAACTTCCTCAACATAATAAAGGGAATATATGAAAAACCCACAGTTAACATCATCCCCAACGGGGAAAAATTGAAAACTTTCCCCCTAAGATCAGGAACAAGAAAAGGATGTTCAAAACATTGTTTGAAGTTCCAGCCAGAGCAATTAGAAAAGAAAAAGAAATACAAGTCATAAAAATTGGAAAGGAAAAAGTAAAACTCTCACTGTTTGCAGATGATATGATACTATATGTCAAAAACAATGAAAAATTCACAGCAAAACTACTAGAGCCAATAAATGAGTACAGTAAAGTGGCATGCACCCAAAAAAAGAAAATAAAAATGAAAACAAACAAATAAAAAAATGTACTTGGAAATTTATCGCTTCTTAAAATATATATTATATTCACAATATAAAAAAGACATTAAAAATGAGATTAAAAAATCCATGGCACAAATAGAGACAACACCTGTAACATAGATCTCATCTGGTGGAGTCACCAATATTCATTTTAGTACTGTACTGTATATCTCAATAAATCTTAACTACAAAAAAAAAATTAAAACCTCAATGAAATAAAGTTCAATGTATACCTACTATATAACCCAGAAATTCTACTCCTAGATATTTTCCCAAAGAAATGGAAATATGTCCACGGAAAGACTTGTACTCAGATGTTCATTGTAGCTTTATTTATAACAGCTCAAAACTGGAAATTCCAATGCCATCAATTGGTGATTGGATAAACAAACTTTAGTACTTAGCAACAAAAAGGAAAGAAACTACTACACAAAACAACATGGCTGAATCTCAAAGACATAATAAGGCTGTGTGTAAGAAGCCAGATATAAAAAAGGTATGATTTGATTTATAAAAAATTTTAGAAACTATACACAAACTGTGATAGAAAACAGAGCAGTAGCTGGTGGAGTTGGGAGCTGATGAGGCAGAATAACAGCAAGCAGCACATGGATATTTGGGGGGATGATGGAAATGTTCTATGTTTTGATTGTGGTGGTATTCATATGGGTGCAAATATCTGTCAAAAATTTGATTTAAAAAACATTATGAGATAGTACTATTACAATTTCTATTTTACCAATAAGAAAACCAATGAACTAAGACACGAAGCAACTTTTTCAAGAATCAGGATTCAAATCCCGGCAGTTTCACTCCAAAGCCTGCATATTAACCACTACTTCATTTTGCCTATAAAAGTAAAACATATTTATAATTTCTTTTCTTCTGTGTATTGTATGCATTTATGAACATGTAATACTGTTATAATCAGAAAAGATATATACATTAAAAAAAAGACAGAGACCCTTAAGACCTCCCTCCAAGGTGACATTCAATTCATTAATCAGAACATATTGGGTATACTTGTTAATCCTTATGAAGTCATTTACCTGAATTATCTTCCAATCTACATTTCTTCATCTTGCTCACAAATATAACAAGTAGACTTCATCAAAAGTTTTGCAGAAAATCAGATATGCCATAATTATAGCATTTTTCTGAGCTACTTATTGTTAAATAAAATAAAAAATAAAAAATATTGGGAGTTGCCAGGAGCAGCCCCTTTCTGAGGCATGGCAGAGACTTTTTAAAAATAAAAACTGACCAAGTCCAGGACTTTGTGAGAGAGCAGAGGAATCCCAACAATGCTGCAATTTTCACATTTAATCATTAGTTGGTCTCAGTCCAGTAAGGACTATTAAAAATAAACAAATATACCATACGAATAAATATGCCATACTGTTCCCCACTTTATTAGACCTCCTTCCATAAATTAAAACTTCAGCATCAGCCAATCAAAACATTTCCTCACTTGCTTCCACATTTCCTCTATATAAGCTCTTCCTTTCCATCACCTCCACAACGCTCCCTTCTACTTTTGAAATAAAATGCTGCCCAGTTTACTCAATAAAGCAATAAAATACTAATTTTTATTCTGTTAAAAAGATTTCCTTTTATCACTATCTATTAACTCTATAAAGGAAATAAGTTTGTAGTAGGTTCTTGCTAATTCCCAGAAACCACCATTTCCTCTTCTGGTTCACAAACCATCCTTTTAATAATCTAGACTAGAATTTTGCCCAGAATCAACATCCAGCTCACAATCTCATAGTTCTCCCTAACTACCTGTCTAAAGGTACAAAAAAGTTTAGCAATCTTTTAAGCAAGTTCTCCTACTGCTATGAGATATAGTTCATCAGCGAAGGGAGAGAACTCATTTATAGTAGTGAGACCTTTTTTGTATAATTCCTTACATATTCTGTTTTCAATTCTCTATTTTTTTTTTGGCCCTTTCCAATATGGAAGTAATTTTTCTTGACCATGAAAATAAATAGGAGGAGCTAAAGAATTCTGCTTTTTATTATCTATTAATGCTTCCTCATCTACACTAGAGCAAGACAACATTTGCTCTAAACATAACTACAAAACCTTTTGTTATAGTCATTTGCAGTTTCTGAAAAGTTTCAAAGAACTTTGGGATTTCTATTTTCTGAAGGTTTTTTTGTGGTTTCTGACATTCTTCATCCTTCGTTTTATGTCCTGGCTTTCTAGCTTCAGTGTTCATAATTGGAGAGCTACATTTGCAGTCATAGTTGCCTCTTCAGGCACCTCTTTATTTTTAGAATGATTCAGGATTACACTGTTAAAATTGTATTATTTACCATCTTCGATTCCTGTTGAAAATCAGGCCATGAGAATAGTTTCATACACTTCAATTACTGTAAGGAGAGCTATATACAAGCTATAAACTTGGAATAATTACCCTAACATAGCTTAAAACGTTGGCTGGAACACTGTCTAAAAACTACTTTTAGAAATCCTACCAACTCTCCTCTCAAAATTGGATTTCTCACTTTATTGTCACTTCTCCTCTCTGACTGAATGGTACAGCCCAACTTGATTACATATCTCATTAATAATAATAGCTAACATTTCCTAAGCATTTATTATGTGACAAGCACTATATTAAGGAGCTCTCCAAACATTCTCAGATTTAGACCCAAATCCTAATGAGAAATATTACTACACAAAGTTACTGATACAAAAGCAGAGACTTGAGTAACCTGCTAAAGTCACATAGATATAAGCATTAGAGCTATATTTTAAGCCCAAATGTATCTGAATAAAAGAAAGTCCAGGGCAGGCCATGGTGGCTCAACAGGCAAGAATGCTTGCCTGCCATGCCAGAGTACCAGGGTTCGATTCCCGGTGCCTGCCCATGTTAAAAAAAAAAAAAATCGAAAATAAATAAATAAATAAAAGAAAGTCCAAATTTTCTCTACTATACCTTCTAGCCATTCACATGATAAGTTAACTTTGAAGAGAGAGTAAAATATTTCCATTGTGACTACAAAATGAAGTGACTTTTAAAATAAATGTATCAGAACTCAAGTATCAAATATCTTGAGAAAGTAATCAACTAAAGTAATCAACATAAGTTTTAAAAGTTTTGGACGTTTCCTTATGCTATAGTTTCCACAAACTATGTGGTTCCACCATTTGAAAAATAAGAAAAATATCATCTCACACACAGCCATTGTGAAAATTAAGTGGAATATTGTACAATAAGCTTCTGGCTGGATATATGCAGTACATATACATGCTAAACAATAAATGCTAGTTTTTTCCTTCTTTTTCTCAGTTATTGTAATCATTATTTCAAACTGTGAACCACATATGGATAAATACGTCACCAATGAACTTTAAGAAATCCAGTGATGCGGGCCAAGATGGCAGCTTAACAATGTGCACATTTTAGTTCGTCCTCCAGAACAACTACTAAATAACCAGAAACAGTACAGAACAGCTCCTGGGGCCACGTGAGTGACCAGACACACAGCGTACCCCAGTCTGGACCAGCTGGACTGGCTGCAAGCCCCCCCAGAACCGTGAGTTCCCCAAGCCACGGTGGCTGGCGCCCCTCCCCGACAGGCTGCTTCCAAGAAGGGAAAGGAAAGAGGCTTTACCAGCATTAGGGACTGAGTTCAACCAAATGCCAATTCTGGAATTAACAAATTCTGACTACTAAAAACAGGCCCCCAGCTCAGGTGAACCTGGCCAAAGTGGAGGTCGCTTATTTTTGCCCCAGCGCCAAGGGGACAGGGCTGATGGGAAAAGAAAAAAAGAGAAATAAACAGAGGTTTTTGTGGCTGTGTTTCTAAAAAGGTTTGACTGCCTTTGGATATAGCAGCAGGGCTTCTCAGGCTGCAACTGCCCCAGGCATAGGCAGAAACAAGCTCGTCTGAGGGCTCGTCTGGAGCCTATGCCTTCCCCAGGATATGGTTGAAGTCCAACTGGGGTGGAATCTGTCCCTCAAGGAATTCAGACACCAAGACTTGGTAATTTGAAGCCATTAAAATGAGCCTACAACCTCTCCTCCGTCTCCACCATGCCTCCAGCCAAAGTTAAAGGTACCGCATCATTTTATGCTGGTGGGACCTGCAGGCAGACAAGCACCACATACAGGGCAGGATAAGAAAAACAGAGCTCAGAGACTTCACAGGAAAGTTTTTCAACCTGCTGGGTCTCACCCTCAGGGAAAACCGATGCAGGTGACTCCTTCTTCCTGATAGGAGGCCAGTGGGTCTGGGAAAATCCGGTTGGGGTCTAAAATACCTAAGTAGACCCTCCTAAGTGTGTGGAGGGGGGTGGGGGGGAAGGCACCATACAAGCAGGGCAAGAAACAAGAAAACAAGAACTGAAAAATTCTCCTCTGTTAAACAAAACTTAAGCTAGACATCCAGATAAAACTGAACTGTATGTCAAAGAACAAATAGACAACAAATTCATCCAGCAAGAAAACCCCAGGTAAAAGAGTGCAAGCAATCTTCAGAATAAACTACTTGAGATAATTAAATGCCTAGATTTGTTATTTAACAAATCACACAAGGAAAATTGAAGATATGGCCCAGTCAAAGGAATAAACCAACAATTCAAATGACATACAGGAGCTGAAACAATTAATTCAGAATATACGAACAGACATGGAAAACCTCATCAAAAACCAAACCAATGAATTGAGAGAGGATATAGAGAAGGCAAGGAATGCACAAAAAGAAGAAACTGAAAGTCTGAAAAAACAAATCACAGCACTTATGGGAATGAAAGGCACGGCAGAAGAGATGAAACAAACAATGGAAACCCACAATGGTAGATTTCGAGAAATAGAACATAGGATTAGTGAACTGGAGAATGGAACATCTGAAACCTGGCAAGAAAAAGAAAATATAGGGAAAGATATGAGCAGGGACTCAGGAAACTGAAAGACAATATGAAGCACACAAATATACATGTTGTGGGTGTCCCAGAAGGAGAAGAGAAGAGAAAAGGAGAAAAACTAATGGAGGAAATTATCACTGAAAATTTCCCAACTCTTATGAAAGACTTAAAATTACAGATCCAAGAAGTGCAGCGTACCCCAAAGAGAATAGATCCAAATAAACATACTCCAAGACATTTACTAATCAGAATGTCAGAGGTCAAAGAGAAAGAATCTTGAAAGCAGCAAGAGAAAAACAATCCATCACGTACAAGGGGTACCCAATAAGACTATGCATAGATCTCTCAGCAGAAACCATGGAGGCGAGAAGACATGGGATGATATATTTAAATTATTAAAAGAGAAAAACTGCCAACCAAGAATTCTATATCCAGCAAAACTGTCCTTCAAAAATGAGGGAGAAATTAAAACATTTTCAGACAAAAAATCACTGAGAGAATTTGTGACCAAGAAACCAGCTCTGCAAGAAATACTAAAGGGAGCACTAGAGACAGATACGAAAAGACAGAAGAGAGAGGTGTGGAGAAGAGTGTAGAAAGGAAGACTATGAGTAAAGGTAAAAAGAAGGAAAATCAGATATGACATATAAAATCCAAGAGGCTAAATAGCAGAAGAAAGTACTACCCGTGCAGTAAGAATACTAAATGTTAATGGATTAAACTCCCCAATCAAAAGACACAGACTGGTAGAATGGATTAAAAAACAGGACCCATCTATATGCTGTCTATACTCAAAGGACATGAGGGCAAGGACACAAACGGACATTTGCACACTAATGTTTATAGCAGCATTATTTACAATTACCAAGAGATGGAAATGGCCAAATGCCCATCAACAGACGGGTGGCTAAACAAACTGTGGTATATACATACGATGGAATATTATGCAGCTTTAAGACAGGATAAACTTATGAAGCATGTAATAACATGGATGGACCTAGAGAACATTATGCTGAGTGAGTCTAGCCAAAAACTAAAAGACAAATACTGTATGGTTCCACTGATGTAAACCGACATTCGAGAATAAACTTGGAATATGTCATTGGTAACAGAGTCCAGCAGGAGTTAGAAACAGGGTGAGATAATGGATAATTGGAGCTGAAGGGATACAGACTGTGCAGCAGGACTAGATATAAAAACTCAAAAATGGACAGCACAATAATACCTAATTGTAAAGTAATCATGTTAAAACACTGAATGAAGCTGCATCTGAGCTATAGGTTTTTTGTGTTGTTGTTGTTTTGTTTTGTTTTTTTGTTTGTTTTTGTCTGGTTATTTTTTTTTGTTTTTTGTTTTGTTGTTGTTTTTACTATTATTATTACTTTTATTTTTTTTCTCTATATTAACATTCTATACCTTTTTCTGTTGTGTTGCTAGTTCTTCTAAACCGATGCAAATGTACTAAGAAATGATGATCATGCATCTACGTGATGATGTTAAGAATTACTGATTGCATATGTAGAATGGTATGATTTCTAAATGTTGGGTTAATTTCTTTTTTTCTTTTTTCCGTTAATTAATAAAAATAAAATAAAAAATAAATAAATAAATAAATTTAGTTTGAAATGCTAGTGATCAATGAAAGGGAGGGGTAAGGGGTATGGTTTGTAAAATTTTTTTTCCTGTTTTCATTTTATTTTTCTGTTGTCTTTATATTTCTTTCTCTGAATTGATGCAAATGTTCTAAGAAATGATCATGATGATGAATATGGAACTATGTGATGATACTGTGAATTACTGATTATATATGTAGAACGGAATGAACATATACTAAGAATGTTTGTGTTTCTTTCCTGTAACTTTTTTGAATTAATAAAAAATTTAAAAAAAAAAGAAATCAAGTGATTTTTCAGTTTATCCATGCTTCAACTATCAATTTTTTGCTCTAAATTACATGAAACCATAGTTTAACATAAGTAGAAATCAATGGAGAACTTACCTGTGAAAACCATCCTTCAAAACTTCTTGCCTCAAACTAATTTCAGAACAAGCGGCTTTCAGGCCTAAAAGAACCAAAAGATTTTTAAAAATAAACACTCATGAAATAATATTTAAATAATCATAAAATAATTGTTTAATAAGTTTTACTTGCTTGGAAAATCTAATCATCCTAAAAACAAAACAAAAACTTTAAACAATCTGAGCACATAAATCTCTTTTCAGTATAGGATAGTGGTTAAGAACACCGATTCTGGAGTTAGATTGCCTAGTTTCAAATCCAGGTCTGTGACTTAATAGCTGTGAATTTGGGCAAGATATTTTTATTCTGCTAGTAATCATGAGAATTAATATATGGAGTAGCACTTACTGCAGGGCAGTATTATTATCACATAATAAGTTCTCTATACAGGTGTTTGCTATTAATATTACCTTATCCTAGGACACCGAAAGGAACAGAATAACTAAAAAGCCAGGAAATAGTTTTAATTCTAGCTCACTGAAATTGCATACCAGACACATACTAGTAACGTGTGTCTTCTGCCACCCAAATCTATAAAACAAGAAAGATGGTACATTTATGCCCTGTATGGCTGTTGGAAATATTAAAAACAAAACAAAAAGTAACTGGAGGCACTTAAAAATTCAAAGCATTCCTTTATAAACTTAGATTAATGAGATATCTTGTTTTAGGCTATACTGACTCCATGCAGAAATCAGATATTAAAACTACTAATGAATGTCAGCATCATAAAACCAAAAATTCAGTTACTATTGAACTGCACTTTTGCTAACACTGGCAGGCACTGTTCCATGGAGCTTTATCTCAATTTCAAAAGTTGGAGGTGTACACAAAGAATATTAAAACTCAAAACACAGAAAACCACAGGCTATTACTGTATGTTGCTGAACCATGAGAAGTATTCCTGAGAAGGTTTATGAAAAAAAAAATGAAGCGGACATGAAAATATTCAAAATATACAAAGCAAGGAAGAAAAAAACAACAGGAAAAAATATTTATAAATATATGCAAACCCTATACTTCAGGCTATCACTCATTTCTTTTATCTTTCACAAACAGGCAGACAAAACTACTGCCATTAGTACACAAGAGGAAACTAAAGAGCTGGTAACTGGCTCAGTTACATAACCAAGTGATTAGAAATAAGGTTTGCCTAACTTATTTTTTTTCTTTTTTGTGAAAAATAACATATAAACAAAAAAAGCAATAAATTTCAAAGCACATAGGCTGAGACCCAACATCGGGAGATTGAGAAAACCTTCTCCACCAAGGAGGGGAAGAGTGAAATGAGACAAGTGTCAATGGCTGAGAGATTCCAAACAGAGTCAAGAGGTTATCCTGGAGGTTATTCTTATGCATTAAGTAGAAACCACCTTGTTATCCAAGATGTAATGGAGAGGCTGGAGGGAACTGCCTGAAAATGTAGAGCTGTGTTCCAGTAGCCATGTTTCTTGATGATGATTACATAATGACATAGCTTTCACAATGTGACTGTGTGATTGTGAAAACCTTGTGTCTGATGCTCCTTTTTTCTACCTTGTCAACAGATGAGAGGAACATACAGAATAAAAATGAATAATAGGGGGAACAAATGTTAAAATAGATTTAGTTTGAAATGCTAGTGATCAATGAAAGGGATCAGTAAAGGATATGGCCTATAAATTTTTTTTTTCTGTTTGTTATATTTTTCTGTTGTTTTTTTATTTCTTTTTCTGAATTGATGCTGATGTTCTGGGAAATGATAATGGTGATGAATATGCAACTATGTGATATTGTGAACTGCTGAGTGTATGTGTTGAGAATGTTTGTGTTTCTTGTAATTTTTTTAATTAATAAAAATAAATAAATAAATAAAAAATTTCAAAGCACACTGCAACAACTAGTTTTAGTATAGATTTCAGAGTTTGGTATGGGTTACAATTCCACAATTTTAGGTTTCTACTTCTAGCTGCTCTAAACTAAAATATCAATATAATGATTCAGTAATCATACTCATTTGTTAAACCCTACCTTCTCTGTATAATTCCACCATCAACTTTGCTCTCTCTTCCACTCCACTTAGGATATTTGCTGCTTATTTTTAAAGTCTAAGATTTCTCTCCTTTACTTAATATTTATTTAAAGGAATGCTTATTTGCTTTTGAGAAGCATATAAACGCTCCCAAATGAAATAACCTATATGTCTCTTTTACAAATTCAGATTTGTCTTCATAATGCTTTATTTTAATGGGGGTTGGTGGGGAGTAAAGGCTTATTGTCTCCCTATAAATTATTTTAGAAAAAAGTCAGATAAGTACGCTTAAATTCTATTGGGATGCACACTAGAAAGCAGTAAATCACATTCACCACGGGATGGTGGAGACGCTAATTTGCAAACAGTATAGCAAATGCTATTTATCATTCTTAAGACAAAAGCACCATTTTCCAAATGAGTCTGTTACAACCGAATTCACCTTCAGGGTTTTTTCTCCTTAAATATTACTTTATTCGGATGTGATAATCTGAACTGGCTCTGAAAATTGACCCCTTTTTAATCATAAAATGTCAGTGCAGTAAGAGTCTTTAGAGATAACCAAGTTCAGATGTCTGAGAATGCTTTTGGCCTTATAATCCTTTCCTCAAATAAATTTGGAACCTAGTATGTAAAACACACAAAGGAGAGCTGCACTGTTTGACAGACACTAGTCTAACAGCCTTACTTTAAGGATAGAGAACGCACCTGGTTTGCGCTGACTTTCCTTCCTCTGGCAAACAGGATCACTTAGCTGCAATTATTACTGCACATGTCAATCTCCCCTATCACATTGCAAACTGCACAATGTTAGGCCGTGTCTGGCTGGCTCAGGGCTTCATCCACAGCACCTAACAAGCACTTCGGGCCACTGACACGGAATCAAAAAAGTGAACCAACTCGTTGCTCACCCAGGAATCATAAAGAAACCCTTAAAAAAGATGTTTGTAAAACTAAATTAGTCGTTTCCCTAGAGTCTCTGCATTCTGGATTGGGCTGCTCGCAACTCACAGAGCGTTGAGATCTTGCTGACCCCTTGGTGGTCAGGAGCTTTACACATCCGAAGGCACTTCACGGAAACACCTTTTTTCTGGATTAGAACAGTGCCGTCACCCTCGCCTCGGAATGACAAAGCCCGGCTCTCCAGAGACTCAGGAGCGGACAAAGCCATAAGACGAGGAAGGTAGGGGCCCTTTTTTTTTTTAATCTCCTTCAGCTCACCCCGGAGTTCTGAGATCACACGCCGGGATACACTATACATCTTTGCTAGTCAAGGGGCGGAGAGGACCCCCGGAGTCGCGACTGCCTGTCCCCGGCCACGGCCCTCAAACTCCGCCCGCACTCCCGCAGCCCCGCCCCTCTCATTACCAGCGTCGGAGAAGGCGGCGGTCAAGGCCCAGGCAGGAGCGCGGGTGATCCCAGCTGCAGCCCAGAGCAGCAGCCAGGCCACGGCCCGGGCAGCCACTGCCCGAGCAGCCAGAACGCCGGAGGGCGTGTGCCCGTGGGGCGCGCAGGGACGAAAAGAGGATGGAGGAAGGAACCTGCACACGCCTAACGCCGCTCCTTAGAGCACGATGCCACGGAGTTAGTGATCGGGACGGAGGGTTCGGTGCAAGTACAACTGCAGTCCCGCGGTTTTCGCCCCCCTTCTCACAGCCCCAGCCCCCGAAGGTTCCGGAGCCCCGTGAGGCCCGTCACCTGGCCCCTCCTTCGTTGCCCCCTCGGCCCCGCCTCTCACCGTTCCTCTCTGGGGCGGGGCGAGAGTGGCGCAAGCGCCGTGACGTGCACCCAGGGCTGTTGCTGTGGAAACCACGTTCTGTGGGCGCCCAGGTGGAGTTTGAACCCGGCGGGTAGGCCTAGGAGCAAGCTCAGCGCGCTTGGGCTCTCACCCTCCACTTCCACGCATTTATGGATTCAGGCCTCGTGCCGGAAGTTCACCCACGTCCCCTGCTGCGGGCCATGACTGTCTCTTCTTCCTGCAGCGCTGGCTTCTTCCTGGCCGCAGTGTGGGGATAAGGGCTCTTTGCGTGCGCTGCAGTTGGATGGAAACGTCTCGGCACGGAGGTTGTAGATGTTGGTCTGTATAAGATGCACTTTCTGTACTTTTCTAAGAGTAAGATAGTCAACCTTGTGCTAGTGGAGCCTATGGAAAATGAAAGTCTTGCGTAGAGAGAGGATAATTCACCCTCAGAGGGGTGCCATTGGTGTGGCAAAATACATACTTTTATGCTCCTTTTACGCAGGGTATGGACCGATGAGTAAAAAGTATATAGATAAAAAATAAATAAATAATAGAGGAGTAAGGAGTAAAATAAAATTGGGTACATTGAAATACTAGGGTTCAGTGAGAGGGAGGGTAAGGAATATGGGATGTATGCATTTTTTTTTAATTTTTTTGGAGTGATGCAAATATTCTAAAATGATTATGGTGATGAATACACAACTATGTGATGATACAGTGAGCCATTGGTTATGCACTATGTATGGACTGTATGTGTGTGAAGATTTTTGTCAATTAAAAATTTTTTTTTAAATCCATACTTTTCTAGGTGCCGTAGGGGATCTTTAGCAAGATTATGGCAGGCCGAGCCTTCGGGAGAGAAAAAAAACATTAATATCCAGGAAGAATAAAGTAAAAACTATTCTTCATGAATTAAATTGATTCTGTCCGCAGGCCTAGAGAGCATCTAGTGTAGATTGGAGCAGAACAAAGGGCTCCAAGACGGATGCTTCAAAGAGGAAGAGTGTGTATCAAAAGATAATGTCTACTGTGAGTCATTGATTGTATACTTTGGATGGATTGTCTGCTGTGCGAATAGGGCTCAGTAAAATTACATTTAAAAAACAAAGCAAGGGAGTGCAAGGGTAGAATTCTCTCCTTCCAGGCAAGAGACCTGGGTTCGATTCTTGGTCCAAGCACTTTGCAAATAACAAATAGGCAAAACAAAACCGAACAAATAAAAATTCAACAAATGATGCTGCAATAATGGGATACTCACATGGAAAAATAATGAAATGTGACCCTACCATACAGCATACAAAAAAACAGCAAAAAAAGATAACATCTAAAACTGAAAATAGCAGTATTTTATTAAGAAATATGGTGATACATTTTTGGAAGAAACACCTAAAAGACTTGCGACTGGTTGCCTATAAGAGGGGGTAGAACAAGGGGCAGTAGTTTTTTGTTATAAACCTCTGTATTAGTTAGGGTTCTCTAGAGAAACAGAATCAACAGGGAACACTTGCAAATATAAAATTTATAAAAGTGTCTCACGTGACCGCAGGAACGCAGAGTCCAAAATCCACAGGGCAGGCTGTGAAGCCAAGGACTCCGATGGAGGGTCTGGATGAACTCCACAGGAGAGGCTCACCAGCCAAAGCAGGAATGGGGCCTGTCTCCTCTGAATCCTCCTTTAAAGGCTTCTGTGATTAGATTTAGCATCACTAATTGTAGAAGACACTCCCCTTTGGCTGATTACAAATGGAATCAGCTGTGGATGCAGCTGAGGCGCTCATGACCTAATCCTATGAAATGTCCTCATTACAACAGACAGGCCAGCACTTGCCCAATCAGATAAACAGGTACTACAACTTGGCCAAGGTGATACATGTCCCTAACCATGATAACCTCCTAGAATTATTTTATTTTTTAAGCAACATACAAATATTACTTTAGTAAAGATAAAAGTTATATTTAAAAGAATAGAGAGCGGGCCATGGTGACTGAGCAGGCAGAATTCTCATCTGCCATGCGGGAGACCCAGGTTTGTTTCCCAGTGTCTGCTCATGCAAAAAAAAAAAAGTATCTGTAGTCAACACTATTTTATTAGCGTATCAATTGGCACATTACCATTCATGAGTTGAACCATTTGCTTAAGTGTTTGGAGTTTATATTGTGCTCAGCAGGATCTGGAAGACTTACAGACTAAATTTAGTGAAGTGAGTTGGGAGTTGTATTTGTAAAGAACAAAAAAGGGGGATTAGATAGGATCATTAGGTCAGGAGCAAAGCACAATAATTAGAAAAAAGCAGTTCTTTAAATATTGTTCATTTCCTAAGAGTAAAATTTCCCATGCCCAACAATAAAGGGTGAATAAAATAGATTATGGTACATCCATAGGACAAAACACTTGGCAGTCATATTAAAAATCACAATTTAGTAAAACATTTAACAAGAAAGTAATCACATACGTTGTTAAATTTAAAAGGGAGGAAATAGTATGTATAACATAAAAAATATACTGTAGCTTAAAAAACTAAAATTATATACCTAGAAAAAAGACTGGAAGGAATTATGGATGATTATTTTTGTTTCCTTTTTTCCCCAGTTTTCTAACATGAATATGTATTTCTGTTATTTAAGTAATTTTTTTAAACCATGTTCCTATAGTGATTCTCTAACAGAACTGAGTTTATGAGGATGTCATCATCATATATCATTTTACATCAAGGTTTCTTGATATTTACAAATTTTCCAAAGATTATCTTGGTCTCATCTAAAGCAGTCCCTGTAATTAAGTGTATTTTGGTATTGGGGTTGGGATTGGAAGTACTAATCCGAAAAGTACCGTTTCTTGGTATTGAAAACAATATTATATAGTGAGACAAATAAGCTGAAATGAAAGCCAGGTGAAAATTATTGTCTACTATATGTAGAGGCCAATTGATTCTGCACCACATTGACCTTTTTAATCAGATTTCTAGACTATAAACATTTAGAGGCTGTACAGGGGCAGTGTCATATATTAATATATTGAAGTAAACAGGTACTTATGGTGTGCCTACTATGTTCCAGGTAATATGCTGGATAGAGTGATAAACAATGGTATATATTCCCTGCCCTCATGGAGCATATGGACTAGAAGAGAAGACAGATGATTAAATAAGTAATTGCAAGAAATTTGGTGATTAAAATGATTGGGAAAGAACAAGGGAGACAGATCTAATCTCAGAGTACCTTGACATAGGGGTCCTGGATACATACTTGCTTAATTGATAAATTCAAAAGGCCCTTTAAGTCAGTTATTGGGATTCAGGGGTTCAGATACAATCTTTGGTAAGAATACAGAACAATAAAAAGTTCAAACTGAATTACATTCCCAGGTTCAAGTGTAAAAGAATCTACATCCTCAGTGAACCAGATTCTTAGAGATTCAGCAGACTGGGGATAACCCAGGGTGAAACTGAGCTTTCAGGGTAACGCTGCAAGTAGTGAGCTTAATATACTGAGCTCCAGCCCTATAACTAGACCAAACCAGATCTGCTGGCTGGGAGGGGTAGTAAGATTTATCTAACACCTAGTTGAGTTGAAACTGATTTTTTTCCCCCTTTATCAGGAAGCCGTTATACAACTAACACATTTTCATCAGATTTCTTCTGATTTACCCTGAAGTATATGGGGAATGATGTGCACTGCCAAGAAATGTGGAATTAGATTCCAGCCTCCAGCTATTATATTAATCTATGAGAGCGAAATCAAAGGGAAAAGTCGCCAGCGCATCATGCCAGTCCGAAACTTTTCAAAGTTTTCAGGTACCTCATGTTTATCTTGCCTTATATCTTAAATATTCTCTAAATCACTTCATAAGTACAATTTGTGACTCATGTAGTGGAGTGGCATAGCCTTTAGAGTTAGACTGACTAAATTCAAATTATGACTCTACCAGGAACTTGATGTGTAACCCTGGCTAAATTACTTATTCTCATGAACTCCCATTTCCTAATTTGTAAAAAGAAGGTTGATAATCTCAGGATTGTTGGGCACATTAAATGATAGTATAATTCAATAATATTAATTCCCTTCTCTCACCCAGATGTTTTTTTTTAATTTTTAGTCTTGATATTTTATTAGCTGTAAAATAATATTTTATTAGTAATATAAGCTAAAAGCTGTAATATCACTTTTTCTTCTCATATTTTCCAGATGAGAATGTTTAACATCTCCACAAAATGATTTTAAGTTACAGGAATTAAACATGCATCCCTCCCTTACCCCACCCCATTTAAACCTCAATATAAAGAAATAGTTCTGTAAAATAATACATTCCAATAAGCATTTATCAAAAAAATGTTAAATAGCCTACTTAGCTATAGTGGCAGATAATGCTTTCAGGTTCTGAGTTTTTTGTTCTATTTTGGCCCTTACAATAGTTTGTGGTACATCAGTAGTTTGTGGTGTATGTGGTATATGTGCTAGTTAGTTTTTTTTTCTCTCCTTCCTAGACTGCAACAGAGCTGCTGAACAACTAAAGAATAATCCACGACACAGAAGTTACCTGGAACAAGTATCCCTGAAGCAGTTAGAAAAGTTGTTCAGTTTTTTACAAGGTTACTTGAAGGGGCAGAGCTTGGCAGAAACAATGGCACAGATTCAAAGGGAAATGACCATTGATCCTGAGGAAGACCTGAACAAACTAGATGACAAGGAACTTGCCAGAAGGAAAAGCATCATGGATGAACTTTTTGAGAAAAATCAGAAGAAGAAAGATGACCCAAATTTTGTTTATGACATTGAGGTTGAGTTCCCACAGGATGAACAACTGCAATCCTGTGGCTGGGACACAGAGTCAGCTGATGAGTTCTGATAAAACTCACAGAATTTATTGGGCGAGCAGAAACTCCATGTTTATACAAAGAACATAGAACATAGATTGATTATAGCAAAATATGTAAAGAACACTAAATGTACATATTGAGGCATAATTGGATTGACCTTGTTACTTTTCAAAACTAGGCAGAATTTTTCTTTGTTCTTTTTAACTTCTTTTATTGTATAGTATAACATATATACAAAGCAAAGAAATAAAAAAGCAATAGTTTTCAAAGCACTCTTCAAAAAGTGGTCACAAGGAGCATCAGACACAAGGTTTTCACAATCACACAGTCACATTGCGAAAGCTATATCATACAATCATCTTCAAGAAAGATGGCTACAGGAAAACAGCTCTACATTTTCAGGTAGCATTTTCATGCTTCTTTTATCTACCTTATCGACAGACAAGTAAAACATGGATTAAAAATAAATGAATTAATAGGGGGAACAAATGTTAAAATAAATTTAGTAGATTGAAATGCCACTAAATGATTAGTGAAAGGGAGGGATAAGGAGTATGGAATTTATGAATTTTTTTCTGTTTTTATTTTTCTGAATTGATGCAAATGTTCTAAGAAATTATCATGATGATGAATAAAAAATACATATATATTGAAGCTTGAACTAGAGGTGAGGAGGGAAATGAAGGCTGAGTTTACAAGCTAAAGGGAAAATTATGTGTTCATCTTAAACTATATCTGTAATAGTATATATATGAAACTTTTTTTATATTTATACACACGTATATATACTATATGTAAATAGTTTCCCTTCTTTTCAAGTTTTAAATCTGATGCTTATGTATCTGTGATCTTAACCAATTTAACCTGCCTTTTCTGATGCATGTCTAAGAACTTATTGGGGAATACAAATACATAATAGACAATTTAAAGTGCTCAAGTGTCAGTATTCTTATAAGTAAAGGTAAAGCAGTGAACCTCTGGTTCCCTAAGCCAAAACTTCATAAGGATTTATGATACACCTTTGATTTCCCAAGATTTCAGGAGTACAGAGTTATCTTATTATGGGGTGCGTTCCTGTTTCAGAGATTTCATATACTTTGCTTCATTTCCAAGCTCTTTGACCTTCTGGATTCCCAGCCAACCTTAATAAAAACTTCTACCAGGTGTGTATATACGCAGGCCAAAACACATGGCCTAGACAGGCTAATAATTTGGTTAAAAAAAAAAAGTGGTTACAAGATAGATCCCAGAGTTTGTCATGGGCTACCATATGATCCTCTTATACTTTTCCTTCTAGCTGCTCCAGGATATAGGAGGCTAGAAGGCTTAAATACTTTTTTATCATCACAATCGACTTTTTTTCCTTTTTTGTGAACAATAGCATATATACAAAACTATAAATATCAAAGCACAGCACCACATTTAGTTGAGAACATATTTCAGACCTTCACATGGGTCTTGTTCTTTGGTGGTTATTGAGATCCAGCTTCATCACTTTGTGATCAGAGAAAGTGCTTTGAATAATGTCAATATTTTTAAATTTATAAAGATGTTTTTGTGCCCCAGCATATGATCTATCCTGGAGAATGTTTCATGAGCACTTGAGAAGAATGTATAAACTTGTGCTTTAGGTGCAATGACCTACATATGTCTGTTAAGTCTAATTCATTTATCATGTTACTTAACTTCTCTATTTCCTTGTTGATCTTCCATCTGGTTGTTCTATCTATAGAGGAGAGTGGTGTATTAAAGTATCCTAATATTATTGTTGAAATATCTATCGCTCCCTTCACTTTTGCCAAGGTCTGTCTCATGTACTTTGGAGCTCCTTGATTGGGAGCATAAACATAAATGATTGTTATATCTTCTGAGTGAATTGACCCTTTAATTAGTATATAGTGTCCTTTTTCTGTTATGATGGCTTTACATTTAAAGCCAATTTTGTCCAATATTAGTATAGCTACTCCTGCTTTCTTTTGGTTACAACTTGGATGGAAAATCTTTTTCCATCCTCTCACTTTCTAACTATTTGTATCCTTGTGCCTAAGGTGAGTCTCTTGTAAGCAGCATATAGCTGGATTATGTTTCTTAATCCATTCTCCCAATCTGTATCTTTGATTGGTAAATTTAGTCCATTAACATGCAAAGTTATTACCGAAAAGGCATTTTTTTTTTTTTTTTTTTTTTTTTTTTTTAGTATTTTTTTTTTTTTTATTATTTTTTGTTTGTTTGTTTGTTTGTTACATGGGCTGGGGCCGGGAATCGAACCGGGGTCCTCCGGCATGGCAGGCAAGCACTCTTGCCCACTGAGCCACCGCGGCCCGCCCGAAAAGGCATTTCTTGATTCCACTATCTTATCTTTTTTATTTTATTTGTCAGATTTACATATTCTTTTCCCTCTTTTTCTTTGTATTCTTTAAATTACCCTGAGTGGTACTCTTCAATTCATTGCCCTCCTCCAGACCTCCCTCTCCTGTCTTTTTGTTTCAGCCAGCAGAACTCCTTTTAGTATTTCTTGTAGGGCCGGTCTCTCGTTGACACATTCTTTCAGGGCTTTTTTGCCTGTGAAAACTTTAATCTCTCCCTCAGTTTTGAAGGACAATTTAGCTGGGTACAGAATTCCTGCCTGGAAGTCTTACTCTTTCAGGGTTTTGAATGTATCAGGTTTCTGATTTCAAGGACAAGGCAGTCATCTGATTCGAGTGAGACTGGGGAGGAACTGCGGGAAAGAGTGGGAAATTCGAGTGAATGTGGGAGGTGAGAGAAGGACCTTTGTGTGAACTGAAAGGTGAGGTTGGATGGGCTCAGTACAGATGGAGAAAGTAGACCGTGGAGACAAAAAATCTACAATCCTGGAATTACAAACTAAAAAGGTGATCCCCCATTCTCACTGCCTCTCCCAAAAAAACAAACTAAAAGATTCAGTGGTCATATTTACTAGAAAGTGTTAAAGATTGAATTAACAATCAAACTTTAAACTTAAAAAACGTTGACTTTTATGTGTACAAAGTCCTTTTCTCAATGATTCACCATTGAAATGGTTCACCATCTCACACTATAGCAGATCCTGTTGGTTACCTATCCAACAAAATATTATTTCCCCTTTTTTCTTTGTGATTAGGAACCCAATTTGAATTGTTTAGGTGTAATCCCTTATACACAAGTCTCAGCTCCAGAGACAAATTCTGAATGGCCTAAATAAATCCCAGTGTCCCATTTGGTTGTCTATTATTGGTTTAGAGATGGGCATGCTACCCAGTTCTGGCCAACGAGATGTGAAAGGGCATCTGCAAGGGCATGGAGGTGAGGTTTTCTCAGTACCTAGAAGAAAGCTCCTCTCTCGTTCTCTGGATGTGGTTGTGTCTGAATACAGCACCCGAAAATACCGCAGCTATTTTATAGCCAGCCTCAGGATGAGGCCAGTCGTTAATGAGGGCAAAACCAAAAGAATTACAGAAAGGTAGAGGCAGAGCCCTTGCGTATTGCACCTAGAGCCTTTGGACATTTTGCTATATGAAATAATAAATTTTCTCTTTGTTTAAGCCAATTTAAAAATTGGCATTTTTCTGTTTCTTGCAGCCCAAAACTCCTAAACTGTTAATAAGGGAACAAGCCTCTTCCATTTGCCTTTTCTGTTCCTGGAGCCAACATGGTCCATCTACATCTCAAGGTCAGGCTTCAAAACCACTATGAAGAGACTGATACAGTGGATAAAGCAAAGGTATACGGGATTTAGAAAGACAAGGGAGCTGGCAAGGGCAGCATTAAGCAGTGGACCTTGGAATCTAAGGCTGGATGGACTTGTGTGGAGCCAAGAGGAAGTTGAATAAAATAGGAAAAGCTGAGAGTAATTAAAGGCACCAAGAAAGATGGCACCAAGGCAGGTGGGGCAAACTGTGACAGGTGACATTGGGAAAAAGCAGGTAAAGCAATCAAGTCAGGAAAGGGGAATGCCGAGTTAAGAGAGCTCAGAGATTTAGCAAGTTCTGCTGTTGATGAGATCTGACCTCTGAACTTTTCAGATTAAACTGATAGGGAAGTCCATAAAATTAAGAAAGTTATGTTTTGTGAAATCAGGGAGTCTGAAGGAGCTATATAGTTCAGATATTGAAGGATCCTGAGAACACTAATGAGAAGCAAAGAGGTGAAGAAAATCAGCCAGATTTTAAAGTCATTTGGGTAGATGTACAGTGCTTACCATGGTTTTGGGCAACTACATCAATAATTTGAAGAAGAAAATGTAAAAGAATAGAATTAATAGTAGCTGTTCAGAAAAAGGGAAATGAAAAGAGTAGAGAGAAGTTATAAAAGGTTAGAAAGTTTGATATTTTTTTTTTAATGTCAGTGTGTTGGTTTGAAGTGATGTCTGTACCCTAGAAAAGCCATGTTTTAATCCTAATCCCATTTTGTAAAAGCAGCCATTTCTTCTAATCCCTATTCAGTATTGTATGTTTGAAACTGTAATCAGATCATCTCCCTGGAGATGTGATTTAATCAAGAGTGGTTATTAAATTGGATCAGCTGGAGGTGTATCTCCACCCATTTGGGTGGGTCTAGGTTAGTTTATGAAGTCCTATAAAAGTGGAAACATTTTGGAGAATGAGAGAGAGTCTGAGAGAGCAGAACAACACAGCCACGAGAAGCAGAGTCCACCAGCCAACAACCTTTGGAGATGAAGAAGGAAAACGCCTCCCAGGGAGCTTTATGAAACAGGAAGCCAGGAGAGAAAGCAGATGATGCTGTGTTCGCCATGTGTGCTCCCAGCTGAGCAAGAAACCCTGGCTATGTTCACCATGTGCCTTCTTATTTGAGAGAGAAACCCTGAACTTCATCGGCCTTCTTGAACCAAGGTATCTTTCTCTGGATACCTTTGATTGGACATTTCTACAGACTTGCTTTAATTGGGACATTTTCTCAGCCTTAGAACTGTAAACTAGCAATTTATTAAACTCCCCTTTTTAAAAGCCATTCTGTTTCTGGTATATTGCATTCTGGCAGCTAGCAAAGCAGAAGAGTCAGAAAAAAAATTCCTGTGCACGCTCTACTAGAAGCAAAAAAAAAACAAACACAGAATTGGTAGTATATGTTCAAGGCATGCATGATTGCGGATCCAGGAACTTTTCATTTCTGGTAAGAGAATTTTTAGATTACCAAATTGCATTAGGGTTGGCTTCTTTGCCACTCTTGCCCTTGTTAACAGTAGGACAGCAAGAGCACCATATGCTTTTCTACTTAAAAACGTATTTTAAACAGCCAAGCAATCTGTCCTCACCTTTATCAAACATTTGTTGATTTCATTGTCCCTCTTCTCTATTGTTATATTCTGGATACTATGTAATTTTCACTTTTTTGGTCAGATGTATTTTCTACCCTCAAAACCACTAGAGTTTTCTGTTATTTCTGATAATGAAGGCATAGGATGGATAAAAATAAACCCTAATAAAATCCTCAAAAATAATTATATCCAAAAATCTCTTCTTTCACGTTATCTCTTTCCCCTCTACTCTCCACCAAACACCCCCACCCTGAAATTAGAATTATAAACTACTAACAAAAAAAAGATTGGAGAGATTTATGTTTTCCTTCTCTCATATCCACTGTTTACTCTTTGAAAAGTACTAACACACTCCAAAAACAGGGAAAAGATTAAAAGGAGAGAGTAAAAACTTAAAATATATATAAGCTTCTGTTAAGAAAAATTATCCAAAACTTAGGAATAAGGCAAAAGATGAGTGACGTACAGATTTTCAATGTCATATGGGGCTTTGTTTAAAAGTTTGCCAAAGTAATATTTAATTTTCTAGGACAATGTACCTGTGTTAGGTTTTGCGATTTACTATTTGATCAGAGCCCAGATGCTGTGCAATCACATGTTGTTATGAATTGAATCTTGTTCCCCACAAAAATACGTTCAAGTCCTAAATCCGTGTCCTGTGAATGAACTCGTTTGTAAGTAGCATCTTTGAAGCCCTAGTCATTAAGATGAGGCCAAATGGAATCAGAGTGAGCCTTAATCCAGCATGGCTGGTTTCCTTATAAGCAAATTTGGGCCCAGTAGTACGAGTACTAGGAAACAGATGGGGAGAGAGACAGCCATGTAACAGAGGCTAATGTTGAGTTGTAGATTTCTGACCAGCCACCACCAGAACTCTGTCTGTTTGGGGAAAGGTACAATCCTGCCAATACCTTGATTTTTTACTTCTAGCTTTAAAAATGAGACAATAAATTCCTGTTGTTTAAGTCAACCAGTCTGTGATACTTGTTATAGCAGCCCTGGCAAACTAAGACATATTAACTTGAAGATTTCTGTCTGGTGGAAAAGAAAATTGTGAAGGTTGTGGTTTATTTCCCTATGAGATATTAACCACTTTTGTATCAAACCTTGCAGTCTTATACTAACATTTCTTTTTGAATGACTATAATTAGTTCCTCAAAATACTCTTTAGCAAATTTTACCATCTTAGTAGTCCCCTTCATCAATGAGTTAATATTTTGGACAAGTGTTCGTTTATATTTGTATGAGAGTTATATTTTTAATTTTTTGAAAACTGCACTTTGATACTCAATAGCCCATTTGATAAAGAGATTAACATCTTTTTAGCCTTTTGGAGTATGCCTTTGAGATGGAATGAACTAATATATATATTTTTTAATAAATTTTTTATTCTGTATTATCAAACCAAAACAGTATACAAACTGAACATTCTTAACAACAAACATTCCATATATGGTATATAGTCAGTTGCTCACAATATCATCACATAGTAGCATGTTCATCACCATGATCATTTTTTAGAACATTTGCATTACTCCAGAAAAAGAAATTTAAAAAAAAAGAAAAAACTCACACATATCATACCCCTTACTCTTCCCTCTCATTGACCACTAGTATTTCCATCTACTCAATAGATTTTAACCTTTGTTCCCCCTATTTTTTTCCTATACCCCTTACCACACCCTTTCATTGTTCACTGGTATTTCAATCTACTCGATTTATTTTAACATTTATTCCCCCTATTGTTTATTTATTTTTAATTCATATTTTTTACTCATCTGTCAATATCATAGGAAAAAGGAGCATCAGACACAAGGTTTTTACAATCACATAGTCACATTGCAGAAGCTATATCATTATATATTCATCTTCAAGAAACATGGCTACTGGAACACAGCTCAACAGTTTCAGGCACTTCCCTCTAGTCTCTCTAATACAGCTTAAACTAAAAAGGGGGAATCTATAAAATGCATAAGAATAACCTTCAGGATAACCACTGACTCTGTTTGAAATTTCTCAGCCACTGACACTTTACTTTTGTGTCATTTCTCTCTTCCTCCTTTCAGCGGAGAAGGTTTACTCAATCCCTTGATGCTGAGTCTCAGCTCATTCTAGAATTTCTTTCCCTCCTTGCCAGGGAGATTTACACCCCTGGGAGTCATGTGCCACATACAGACGGGGAGGGCAGTGAGTTTTCTTGCCTTGTTGGCTGAGAGAGAGATAGGCCACATCTGAGCAACAAGAGATGTTCTCTGGGTGTGACCCTTAGGCCTAATTTTAAGTAGGCTTAGTCTGTCCTTTGTGGGAATAAGTTTCATATGAACAAACCCCAAGATTGAGGGCTCGACCTATCAGGGATTTTCCAAATGGGGAAGTGGAAATTTCCCCCTTTCTCACCATTCCCCCAAGGGGACATTGCAAATACTTTTTTATTCACTGGGAATGAATTAATATTTTAAACTTATGCAGGGATCTGGGAACAGGAAGCAGGAAATAACTTTAAGCTTGAGGCCAAGTTGAGAAGCCAGACAAAGGACGATTGCCATATTAGGGGTCAATCCCCTCTGAGCCCCAGCTGGCCCAAGCTAGGTTACTGTCTACCTCACACTGCTACCTCCACAGCTCCAGGCAGGCCCGCCTCAGCACTGCCAGGTTAACCCAGTGGGTTCAGGCATTTCCAAATAAGAAGAGCTCAGGGGCAACAATCTAGTTGAAGGAGTTGAGGGTTGAGCAGTGGCTAGGAAAACTGTCTTGAATAGGCATAGCAGGGACATCGGGCCTCTTAAAGTCCCTCTCAAGCAAGCTCCTTGGCTAGGATATTAAGCTGTGGCTGCTTAACTTAAAAAAAAAAAAAAAAAAAAAAAAAAAAAAAAAAAACTACCATCAGAGGGCAGTATTTGTTTTTTAATTTATCAAAATGTAGCTTTGGCTTGGAACTGGAAGGATGTTAGCAATATTTTCTTATAATTTAAACAATGTTCCTATACCCATAAGTGCTGGAGGTGCCCCTTGTTCAGCCTTTCCAGTGTTAGTAAATAATCCTTTTACAGTGCTAGGTTTTCTGGAGGGCATCGACTGGGTCATACTTAGATTCATTCTTTATTCATCTAATTCTTAAGCACTTTATATGTGCCAAGCACTATTCTAGGTAATAGGGATATAGAGGAGAACAACATAAACAGGACCCTGTTCTCAGGACGCTCATATTTCAGTGGTGAAAAATAAGTTAAGAAAAATATATGGTTATAAATGCTGTGCAGATAGTTCAAGTAGGATGAAGTGGGGTTAATGCCACACTTAGTCATCATTCCCTCCTACAGAATCTAAAAAGGAATTCCAGGAAGGAAATATATACTAGCCTGATAAAGCCCCTATATGCAAATTCCAAAACTGCGTAACCAGGACTCACCTGTATCAATCACCAGGTCACATTTCAAAGCATCACATGCCCATTAGCCTTCATTTTTTCAATCCAACTTTACCTTTTTCTAGCTGTTCTCATTTTTCTGTCCATTCCTATGCCTGACCTCATTTCCTTCTGAAGGCTGACAGGGCTGAAACCCTAGGGAGAAGAAGCAAGGAGTTAGATTTCCTGTTTTCCCTCCCTTAGCTTGAGTCTTTCAGTCACAGCTGAGCATAAACCTTCTAAGCGAAGTGTGAAGTGTGGTTTAACTGGTACATGTGCGTGTGTGTGTAAGAGCATTTGCACTCTGAGTCATCACTGAGCCTAATGACTGAAAAAGACCACTAAGAGAACATCTGTGTCCTTTCTCCTGAGTTTCTTCGTTTGTAAAATGGGTATTAATATCTATTTTCAATGGGCTAATGTTAAGAATTAAATGAGTTAGCGTATGCACAATACAGTATCTGGTATGGAGTTAGTATTCAGTAAATGGAAGTTTAAAAAAAAGAGTCTATTGTCTCCACTTCTCTCCTTAGCACCACATATATGTTAGCTGTCTTCCAGATGTACAGAAGTAATACATTAAAATTAAGGGCAGGCCATGGTGGCTCAGCAGGCAGAGTTCTCACCTGCCATGCTGGAGACCCACGTTTGTTTCCCGGTGTCTGCCCATGTAAAGATAAAAAAGATCAAATTAAGAGCAACCGTGCTTGTTTGAAGCTGTCTGTACCCCAGAAAAGGCTATGTTCTTTTAATCCATTCCTGTGGGGGGCAGACCTATTGTGGGTGGGACCTTCACCCACACATTGAAGGTTGTTTCAATTAAGATGTGACCCAGCCCATTCAAGGTGGGTCTTAATCCTTTATTGGAGTCCTTTATGAGAACATAAAATACAGAGACAATTGAAGATAACGTGGAGAGAAATGTTCCGGAGATGCTAAGAGAGGACCCACAGCCACTCAGAGAGAAAGCCACTGGAATCAGAGCTGAAAGCAAGGGAACCCAAGAGCAAAGGAACAGCAGATGCTGGCCATGTTCCTTCTTATGTGACAGAGGAACCCCAGATGCCAGCAGACTTTTTTCAGAGGAAGTATCTTCCTGTTGATGCCTTAATCTGGATACTTTCATGGCCTTAGAACCGTAAATTTGTAAACGAATAAATCTCCATTGTAAAAGCCAATCCATTTCTGGTATGTTGCTTTCTGGCAGCATTAGCAAACTGAAACAGCAACTAAGCAGGGAAATAGTTCCATTGAAGAACATATCATGATTTTTTATTTTGAGTGGCTGGACTAAAATCAACTAGATGAAATATTCTGGAAATAAAAATAGAGCCCAGCACTTACATTGAGAAACATCAACCACATGAGTACAGGGTGAGAAAAAATTCACTTAATAGCTATTAATGGGAAACAGATGGAAGGGGGTTAATTGGCAGAAAATTCAGTATGAGCACACTGTGGAGTGGCTGCCAAAGGAACTAATGTAATCCTATATTACACTGATAGAGATTTAACATCCAGATGCAGGGATGGAATGGCCCCATTGTTGGCTGCCCTGGCCAGATCCTGACTGGAGCCATGTTTTCTTTCAGGAGCCTCATTTTAAAAGAGACATTGACGCACTGGGCTATATCCCACCCACAGAGTGTAACCGTGTCACATGAGAATCTACTGGAAGAAATGCTGAGGTTTTTGCCTGGTAAAGAGAAAGATTGCTTTTAACAGATTTTTTTTTAAAAAGAGAGCTTTCATATAGAAAAATGCATTGGCACTTTCAGCAAGAAAAGCTAGGTACAGTGGGCAGAAGTTCAGGGAGAAACTTTCCCCTCAGTAAAAGAAAGAACTTTCTGAGAATGAAAGCTGGAGCAACGGAAAAGATATCTTTCTGAAGAGTAATCTGCCAATCCCTGGAAGCAATCCACCAGAGCTGAGAAACTGCATATTAGACAGGTTGTATAGAGGATTCCTGCACTGGATAGGATGTTAACCCCATCAGTAGTTCTTCATTTCAGAATTCCACGTGAGAAATTTGCTAAAATCAAATTTTGAAAACCGTTGGCAATGATGGCTCTCTCACCAACTCCTCCGTGACACAATACCTCCTTTCTTGAGAGCATCAACTACATAAGAAACCAGGGAGGACCTTTCTTGGTCCCACAACTGTCAGACTAGATAAGTGTCACCGTTGTCTGAGCTCACTCACTTCTGGAGGTCTAAATGGCCTTCTCCCTTCCCTGGTATAAGTTCCTTTAAAGAAAAAAGAAAAGGTAGGCTTTTAGTCTTTTGGTTAGTAACCCATCAGTCTGTAAGGCCTGCCAAGTACCTTGAAGCCCTTCCTCACATGCTCCCTTCCATCTTTGGTTTGTCTCCTCCATCGTCCTCTACCTCTGGCAGACAAGGCTTGCCTCTCCATCCAGTAGGAAGAGGAATCCTGGTGCCAGACTTCAGCCAGAACTCTGGCCTTGGGCATCTGGAAGTCTTCTGCCCAAGGAGGTTCTCTAGGAGATGCATGGCCTGAGCACAGGCCTTGGAGGAGAGCTTGCCAGGTGCAACCCCTCCCTGCTAGGTGGGGTTTTCCCAGCCAGCCACCTTGAATTCTCTCCTCTCTACTCAGAACTTCCTCAATACTACTGTTTATACTCAGGCTTCCCAAACCAGGCTTCTCTTCAGAGTTGTCATCTGAGCAGCTTTTTAAAAGTACAGACTCAGTCACGCCACAAAGTCAGAATCTCCCAGGATAGGGTCAGGGAATTTGTAACAAGCAAACCCTGTTTGGGAACTAGTGGTCTCAAGCGCTTGCTTTGGCGCTGAGGCCATCTTACCCTGTTTGATTATTATCTTATCTATGCATCCCATCTTCCCTCAAAGTGAAGGACCACTTAGATTTGTCTCCCCATTTCCTACCACCAGTCCCAGAACACAGGGGGTTGGGTTCAGGTTTGCAGCTGACAAAAAGGCAAAGCATGATGAACACCTGGAGTCCTTGCTACTTGCTTTACATGTCATGAGACTTTCAGTTGCAAAAATTTCTGCTTTGCTACCAGTAATTCTCAAACTTCAGTGTCAGACTCACTGGAGGATTTGTTAAAACACAGATTGTAGAGTCCCACCCCCAGAATTTCTGATTCTGTAGATCAAAGATGGGGGCTGAGAATCTGCATTTTTAGCAGGTGCCTAAACCACATTTTGAGATACACAGCACTAGGCTTTTGCTTTGATTCTTTTTTGTTGTTGTTGTGGGTGTTGTTCTCACCTGTTCTAATGAGCTCCAATATACTCTACAGTGCTTCTCTTATAGGCCTCTCCTATTGTAATGACATTATTTATATGGGATTAAGGTGTACTACCACTTGTTTTAAGCTTTGCCACGACCACTAGTTTTGTGGCCATTGATCTGTGCCCAGGGGTTCACCCTCACACAGGTGCTAGGTCCACAGAAGGCATTTGGGCTGAAAAAATTTAGAGACGGGAAGGAAGAGAGTAGGCTGGAGGAAAGGGCATTCCTGGCAAAGGAACTATATGGACACTGACCCCATTTCGAGATGAGGCTGAGGAGACAGGCGCCCTCTGGCATGCATATCTCTTCCAAGATGATGATGAAGCACGCCAGGGTAAGGCACGCTGTCTGTTGCCAGAACGATTGTAACGGACTCAGCACTGTCAACCCCGCTGGAGCCAAAGTGATGCTGATTTTGTCTCTCAGGTTATTGAGCTGTTCTGGAGCCCCAGCAGTGCCATGTGGGCAAGGCAGCTTGGGCATCACCAAAAAGGGGAGGGTGTGTTTCTTCTTAAGACCCAGGGCAGATAATTCCACTTCTTCTTTCTGTGGAAAAAAAAGCCCAGCCCTGCAGAGTGTGGCAAGAGTTGACCTGAGAAAGAGGCCTTGCTTAATAGGAAATGAGCTACGATGGCGAAATGAGAAAGCCCTTCAGCTTGATGGTTTTGAATTACATAAAGAAAAGTGTACGTAGAAAGTGAATGTAATAGTGAAAAATTGGAAACAACCCTAGTATCCATCAATAAATTGGTTAAACAAATTGTGGCATGACCATGCTGTGCAGACTATGGGAAGAAGCAGGTAGAGCTGGAGGTCGTGACCGCGAAATACCTCCTAGCTACATGGTTAAGTGAGAAAGTACCAAGTGGTGAGTATATTATAATCCCTTGATTTAAAATACATTTCAGTAAAAGCTCTTCAAGGATATTATCAAGGTAACTATTAACAGTTACCTATGGAGAGGGGAGTGATGTCAAAGTGGGAGGTGGGGAGCTTACATGGGGTTTTTAATTTGTTTAATTAAATTTCAGGATGGTTTGAATTTTTCCCATATGATTGTACTAAATACCAGCTAATTGTGCTAAGTGCCAGGCACTGTTCTAAGTGTTTTGTACCTATTAACTTATTTAATCCTCCCAACAAACATATACATATAGGTATTGTTAATTTCTCTCATTTTATAGATAAGAAAACTGAGGAAAAGAGCATTTAACCTGCCCAAGGACATAAAGGTAATAAATATGAGAGCTGAAATTTGAACCCATGTCATCTGGCTCCAGAATTAAACGATCCCAATAAAACAACAACTATGTGCATACAGAAAATAAAGCTTCTCTTTAAAACATTGATTCAAAGATTCACTCTGAATTCCAGCTCAGATTGGATAATTCAGGCACAAAATACAGTGATTTCAGAGCACAAGGAAAGTTTCACTTCTCTACCTGCCCTAAACTCTAGGTTGATACTGACCTTTCTTGAACAAGACCTGAATGTTTTTACCACCCAAATAGAGATAAGATTAAATACACAGATGTAACTATCTGTGACTAATTGTATAAATCTATAATTTAATAATTGTGCTGGTTTGAAAAGATTTATGTACCCTAGAAAAGCCATGTTTTAATCCTAATCAATCTTGTGGGAGTAACGGCTTCTTCTAATCTCTATTCAGCACTATAGGTTGGAAACTTGATTAGGTTGTCTCCATGGAGATGTAACTTAATCAATTGTGGGTATTAAACTTGAATAGATGGGGACGGGTCTCCATCCGTTCGACATGGTCTTGATTAGTTTATTAGAATCTTATAAAAGAGGAGACATTTGGGGGACAGTTCCCTTTTGAGAATGAGGAGAGAGCTGCAGAACCACGACAGAAGGACGGGAGACTCACAGAGCCCACCAGCCAGTGACCTTTAGAGGTGAAGAAGGAGAAGGCCGCTGGGGAGCTTCATGAAAGTAGAAGCCTGGAGAGAAAATAGCGGACATCACCATGTTCACCATGTACATTTCCAGCTGAGAGAGAAACCCTGAATGTCATCAGACCCTGAATGTCATCACTGGCCTTCTTGAACCAAGGTATCTTTCCCTGGATGCCTTAGATTGGATATTTCTATAGACTTGCTTTAATTGGGACATTTTCGTGAGTTTAGAACTATACATAGCAACTTATTAAATTCCCCTTTTTAAAACTCATTCCATTTCTGGTATATTGCATTATAGCAGCTAGCAAACAAGAACAATAGTATTAAGGGATAAAGAACAATTATATACAAAGAGCAGGTTGTATTCAGGGAAGAGGAGAGGGAGGCTGGAAGGAGAGCACCTGAGAATACATTAGGGTTCGTATGGGGAAGGTTGGAGGCAGAATTAATCATAATACTAGTTATTAATGACATTACTTTACAATGACACAGGCCTAACTCTTTACAAGCACTTACCTAAGTATTTACTTACCTGATCATTAAAATTTCTCTGAGCAAGGTAAGACAGATACACCTGTTTCACAGGTGGGAAATCAAGGCTCCAAGAGATTGTGACTTGGTAAATTTCTGAGTGGGAGCTACAACTAAAACTCCTAATTCTCTTTCCAGGACTCTTCAATCACACCCAGGCACCTGAGCCACATCAGAATTTTGCCCAGGCTGAGGCCTGAGTCAGTACCAGTGGAAGAAAGTCTCATAGACAAAACTCTAGATGTGAAGGGTAGCAACATGGGGCTGGCCAAGATCCACTGAGGAATGTCCACAGGGACTAACAGAGCAGAAGCCCTGCTCAACCAAGGGGCAACATGAGGATGCCAAGGACACAGGTTGTAGAAAAGACACTAGAGCTGGCAACAAGCCTGACAAGGAGCAGGGTGAGAGTTTTGATTTTGGCTTTTATATGCCAGGATTTTGCTTCCATTCTTATTCCCACAATGCCCTCATTTCTAAGCTCTTCCTTCTACTCCTTCCACTTCTCTTTTTGCTTCCCTCTCCCACTCCAACTCCAAACTCACATTTACAGCCATGAAAAAGGGGGAAATACCTGATTTTTTTAAAAAAAAGACATTCTCAGTAAGGTATTAGGTATGAACTTCTTTCAAATTCTGTTATTTTGACCTTCAAAAGAGCACAAAATGTCAGTGATAGCTTATCGGTATAAGACCTTTTTGCACAGAAAAGATTGTTCAAAACCAACTCTGTTTTAAAAAATTAGTATTAAATTTATTAAAGCCACAAATCAAAAACTTAATCTTTCCTTTAAGTTCAATTAACAGATTTCATTATTCTCTGTATAAAGCTAGCAAATTTTAGCAATCAGGCTTATGAGGCCTTTGATTAATATTTGGTCGCATTTGTAAAAGTTAAAACTGCTTGACTTAATGTAATGGCCAGATACATTTCCAGAGTATGCTGGGCAGATAATTGAACAATCCCTTAAGGAATGGGAGAAAAAAAATGGAACTATTAAACTTTACCACCAGGGAAACCCCTGATACTGTCTCAAACCTCAGGGACTCCCAAGTCAATAGGACAAGCTCTTGATCTTGAGGCTTGCTCTTGTGAAGCTTATTATGTTTCAGAGAAGCTAAGCCTACCTATAGTTACTTCCTGAAAACCTCTTTTGTTGCTCAGATGTGGCCCCTATTTCTCTAAGCCCAACCCTGCAAGTGAAATCATTGCCCTCCCCGCTACATGGGACATGACATTCATGGTAAAAGTCTGCCTGGCAACGTGGGATATGACTCCCAGGGATGAGCCCTGCTCTGGCACTGTGGGAAAGCCGTCCTGACCAAAAGGGGGAGAATTATAACAAAACAAGGTATCAGAATTCAAATAGAGTCAAGAGGCTATTCTGGAGGCTACTCTTAAAGCAAGCTTCAGCTGGATATTGCTATTTACCATGGTTTTCCAAACCCCAACCAAAACCATTCCTGCCAACCCTAAGGAACACCTAGGACTCTAGTGCAGAATCTACAAAGGTCCCATTAACTAGGATTACTTTCCAGAAACCTACAATGTTCAGGTGGGTTCCTAGGATAGATAAGTCCTGAAACTCAGAGGGGCCAGCCTCTCCTGGACATCAACTAGTTCCATCCCCCATCCCATATATATATATATTGTTTTTGTTTTTGCTTTTGGGGGGGGGGGGCATGGGCAGGCACCAGGAATTGAACCCGGGTCTCTGACATGGCAGGCGAGAACTCTGCCTGCTTATCCCTTATTTATTTATTTTTATTTTTTTTATTTTTTGTATTTTTATTGAAAAGGTACATTTAAAAAAATACACAGACAATTTACCATTTACAGATTGCAGATATAGATGCTCTAAAAGAGTCCACTCTATTTTGTTTTTTTATGATACTTCTTGCCCCTGATATCACAAATATTCCAGTCTTGCTGATATCAGCTTAGGAAGAAAGGCATGGGGGCACGACCTCAACATAGTCAGTGAACAGAAAGACACATTGTTCAATTATAAATTTTTTTATCTTCTGTACATTATTGCATTAGGGAGCCACAAAATTATGTAGCATCATTACAAATGAAAACAGGTTAGAATTGAAGAAGGTAATTACGTAGAAATACATGGATTCATTGTCTTCTTGCAGAATGCACATGAGGTGCAAAAATGTGCAATTTAGGAAGCTCTTTTCATGTTTGTATATATTTGCTCAGCAACCCAAACTGGTGAGGAAGCTACAAAATAAGTTAAATAAAAATAGCAAACAGGTAGTAATTATAGCTATGTTATATGGCTTTCTATTTCTTTTAAATATCTCCAAATAAAATGTGAAATAAAATACTTTATCTTTTAATCTCTTAAAGAGAAATTTCAAAGCTACTTTGCTTCCTAACGTTTATACAGCAACTAAAAATGTTTAATTCAGACAAGAAATACAGATCTAGTACTACACAGGATACAACAGTACTTGGGTCTAAAACAGTACACAATCCCTGTCAACAATAGTACACCAAAAAGAAAACGCTGTGATCCATTGGTAAGATGGTGTCCACAAGCAAGCACTTGTGTTCATTTGTGTTTGTTCCATACTAGAATATGCCCGATCGGATTCCGGAGTTATTTACAGACGTGTGAGGAAGACCCTAGTTTTCAAGTCTGTCAGGAAAATATCCCATCTTTTTTCTAAGCCAGATCACACTTATGGAAAAATAGTCAGAGAATGATTTTTTTTTTCTGACCAATACATTTTCAAGAAAGCAAATATCCCAGATATACAAATTGAATGGGGATGGAATGAGGGGATCAGTGCCTAAGCTGCCCACAGATTCTTAAATTATAGGAGCGGTCCATAAAAGCACACTAGAATCTAGTGATTTGTTCTTTTCTTTGGAGTTGGGGAAAAGGGTGGTTATGCTACATTTTGTAGGTGGGTGAGGGCACTACAACATAAAATACTTAAAATTGCTGAATCCTTTTGGCTTTCCTTCTCAACTTCCTATTGGCCTCAAACCATTCTGGAGCTTGCCAACATCAGTATGGGGAGAAGAGGATGGAAGCAGGAGCGGCCCGGATGGGCCCATGCCCCGGCCTCAGGAGAGCTGGAGGTATGGCTGGAGCCTGGAAGAGGGAGGCAGATGGCCGGGGTGGCAGCGACAGTGCGGAGGACACTGCTGCAGCTGCAGCCAGGGGCGAAGACAGGAAGGCTGGAGCCAAAGGCTTCATCATATCTTTCTGGAATGCAAGTTTTGCTGCTAAAATACTCGGGCTCCGCTGGAGTTTGTTGTAAGGGCTGTATTTCGGCTTCAACGGTTTCCCTGCAACTCGATCTTTATGCTTTCGGCTAGAAATGTGCTGTTTGAGCTGAATTTCTGAATTAACATGAACATCACAGATTTCACAATGAAATGTTTTGTTCTGTAGACCTGACCCCTTATTGCCGTTCTGCATCTTTAACCTTGATCCAGGTCTAGGATAGGACTTAATTGGACCAGCCCCATTACGAGCCTCAACCATGGTCTTGTGTTTAGAACCTGTGTTGTGTGCCTCTAGCTGTGACAGGGAGTTCACAGCCACTTTGCATAGTGAACAATAAAGTAATTTTTTTGCTTTTTCTTCTTCTGATTCACAAACGGTACCAGGCGCTCCATTTGTGCTCTTGGAGGGAGAAGTGGCCGCTCCAGGTGGCGGAGGTGTTGTGCCAGATTTGAGGAGAAACGAACTACCTTCTGAACTTGATGGCTGACTGGTGCTGTTGGCTTTTAACTTCCCTTTATCTTCTGATTTGTCAGAGCTGTTGCCTGTGATTGGAGTGATGGCGCAGCTGGGATTAGCCTTTGTGCTGTCCTTGGAAGAAACCATTTTTGGCTTATTTTTCGTTGCCTCTAGTGCTTTGACCTTCTTGGCATGTTTACTTCCTTTGTAGTGGGCCTCGGCCTGGCTATCTGAGTTAAAGCGAAGCTGACAGACATTACAAGAAATAACTTGTTTCTTCTTTGGGGGAATGGACACTCCAAATGTGTGGTTTATGACTGCTATTTGCACAGGATCCATTGTATTGAAATTTGGAAAGAGCCCAACAGCAGAGCTACTATCCACTGGAAAAGACATAAATGGTTTGATATCCAGTGAAGGCTGCATCATCAGGGTAGGTGTGCGCACAAGAGCAGGAAGGGTAGTAGTGTGGCATGTACTGCCTGTATGAGCCTGGCCCTGTGTTCATCCCGAGTAAGATATGATCTCTGCTCTCAAGAAGCTTCTCAGAGCCTCACATTAATAATCTTCCAGGTGATTTAAAGACATCATTTGGTGAGCATTTACTCCGTTTGAAGAACTACTCCGGGTGCTCGTGGCAGGCATTGTTATCCGACTGGCTGATATCCATGCTTCTATCCCTTATTTTTGACAGCCCTTTCCAACATGAAAAAGTTAGAATGGGCATAGCCCATATACACCTAAAGATTGGGAGAAGGACCCAACATTGAAGGAGGAGATTTAACAGAGAAGATAGGATTTAACAAATGAGTATGATTGCTGAATCATTATACTGATATTTCTTATAGTCTCCAGTGTCTTATAGCAGCTAGAAGGTAAAACCTAAAATTGTGGAACTGTAACCCATACCAAACTCTGAAATCTGTTCTATAACTAATTATCGTGGTGTGCTTTGAAGTTTATTACTTTTTTGTATATATATATATAATTATTATTTTATGTTATTTTTCACAATAAAAAACTGCTTAAAACATAAAAAATTAACTTATACATTTACTATGTTTGATTTTTCTTCTTATCAATTCCAAATGTCTTAACTGACAGAACAAATTTTCTCAAGTACTTAAGTAATTCTTATACATCTAATAAATTGAATTTATAAATTTAGACTCCATAGTCACCATAAGCTTTTTTTTTTTCACATGAGCAGGCGCTGGGAATCGAACCCAAGTCTCTGGCATGTAGGCGAAAACTCTGCCTGCCGAGCCACTGTAGCCCGCCCCACTGTAAATTCTTTTAAATCCAATTTATAAACTGAGCAAGATTTCAACTAAAAATCACAAATCAAAATCATTCAATTATACATTTTAAAATAAGAATCTTGCTCTTCTGTGTGTCAAATTCTCTTAAACCTCATAAACACTAAACTTAAAGTGACCAGGTATACCAGAATACTTAACATGAACATATTTATAGAGCTTGCTTTAGTTACTTACATATTTCTGCACTTAATTCTAGGTCTCTCTGAAGTAAAAGGATGCTATTGCACTCACAAAACAATCGTCTTATCCCAAATGATTTGGGGTCACTTTGCCAAGTGAACTTGGGGTTACATTTCAGCTGGCTGACATTATTCATTGACGAGAGATTTTGGCCAAGACATGAGAATTTATCTGCAGATACTAGAGCTATCTCCTCACAAACATGCTGCCTTACTCAGACTTTTTTTTTTTTTGAACCCATCTCAAATGCTTGCTTTGTCAAAAAAAAAAAAAGAGTCTTCAAGTGCCTGTCCCACAATAGGGTTGGATTCAGAACCCAAATTCCTTGAGTCCTGCTAATTCTTTGAACTTCATTCCACTTGTCACCTCATTAGGAAGTGTGAATTCCATAGCTTATTTGCTTCACCATTGAGTAAATGTAATTAATCTATTTACTGCTTCATTCAATCCTGAATTCTCTTCATATTCTTCCTGCCTGCTAGGGCTGCAGCAATTATAGATATTAAAATGACCTCTTACTGGATTGTGTATCTCTCAAGGCTTTGTTTGATTCTGTGGGCACATCTCCTACAAAGGTCAAGCTAATGACACAAAGATATGGATATTCTCCACAAATCCCTGTGATATGGAGGGGAAGTGAAAATAACAGTGAAAGCAAAGACATAAATTTCTTGAGTTAATTAGATGACTCCTGAAATTTCCTACATTGAGTGTTCTGGGCTACTGATAGTAGGAGGAGGAAACAAGCACTGAGGAGGCAGGGAAATTAACAATGAGAAAGTTGGTATGTGTTACAAGGAAAGCACTTCATTCCATGGGTTATGTTTCCACTTCATATTTTTGAATAAGTGTTTTCACTTATTTTTGCCCTTGCTATTGCCCTATATATTTTTAAACATTGCCACCAAGGGGCAGCAGTCTGCCAATCTCAGGTGTTTCAGCCTGCCAGCTGTTTAGGCTTTCCTTTCAGACAATTGTCTCACAGGGGAATTACTGTTACTCAGTTACAGTCTAAGGTACTAAGGTGCAAAGTGAAGTAAATAATAGGCAATCCGGTATTGTGTGAGTGGCAGAGGTCAGATTTAAACACAAGTCTCAAGAATTCATCGGTCAGTAGTGCATTTCCTAATGTAACTTATGTAGACAGCTTAATTGAATGCCATAAGTACGTGGAACCTTGAGTAGCATATGAGATTTTGTGGGTTTGTCCAGAGTGATGCCCTGATAAATCCCAGAGTGATTTGAACAGTAAATTAAAAAGTATTTGCAAAGTCCCCTTCAGGGAATGGTGAGAAAGGAGGAAAATTCAACTTCCCCAAGTTGAATTCTTGATATTCTCACAAGCAGTGTGGACAACCAAAGCTATAGGCTGAGCCCCCAGTCTGGGGGTTTGTTCATATGAAACAACCCCACAAAGGATAAATCAAGCCTACTTAAAATTAGGCCTAAGAGTCACCCCCAAGAGAACCTCTTTTATTGCTCAGATGTGGCCTCTCTCCCCAGTCAACGCAACAAGCAAACTCACCACCCTCCCCCTGTCTACGTGGGACATGACTCCCAGGAGTGTGGACCTTCCTGGCAACGTGGGACAGAAATCCTAGAATGAGCTGAGACTCAGCATCAAGGGATTGAGAAAACCTTCTCGACCAAAAGGGGGGAGAGGGAAATGAGACAAAGTGTCAGTGGCTGAGAGATTCCAAACAGAGTCGAGAGGTTATCCTGGAGGTTAAGTACTTATCACCTTGTTATCCAAGATAACAATGGAGAGGCTGGAGGGAACTGCCTGAAAATGTAGAGCTGTGTTCCAATAGCCATGTTTCTTGAAGATGATTGTATAATGATACAGCTTTCACAGTGTCACTGTGTGATTGTGAAAACCTTGTGTCTGATGCTCCTTTTATCTACCTTGTCAAAAGATGAGTAGGCATATGGAATAAAAATAAATAATAGTGGGAACAAATGTTAAAATAAATTTAGTTTGAAATGCTAGTGATCAATGAAAGAGAGGGGTGAGGGGTATGGTATGTATAAATTTTTTTCTGTTTTCGTTCTATTTCTTTTTCTGAATAGATGCAAATGTTCCAAGAAATGATCATGATGATGAATATGCAACTATGTGATGATATTGTGAATTACTGATTATATATGTAGAATGGAATGATCAAAATAAGAATGTTTGCGTTTGTTTGGTATTTTGTGGTATTTAAAAAAATTAAAAAATTAAAAAAGAAAGAAAGAAAGAATTCATTGGTCAGGCTCTTCTAAAGTGTAACTGAGTTTGTAGCTCTGGTTCTACTTCTTTATTCCAATGTTTGTTAAGCCCCTTTTATTAAAGGCAGTAAATTAAGAAAACTTTAAGCAATATTACTGCAATTCCTTCATTAATTATTTTTGTCTCTCTATTTTCTTATTCATTCCTCATTTTTGTCCTTCATAATCCTTCTTTCCTCCCCGTGCCCAGTGTCCTCTTCCACTATCTTTGATTTTGTGTTCCTCAGTTCTGGTGATGGTTAACAACAGTTTAAGTAATAATTCCTGTGACAGCTACTGCCCATTGTCTTTAATTCACTCTAAATACTTCAGCAGACTCACTGTGCTACCTGTGTGTGTTAATAGATTTGATTTATAAGTTAGATGCCCCAACCAGGAATACACACTCACAGGTGAGCAAAGCATTATAGCAAATGTAATGGCTGTGTACCCAGTCCACACCAGAGGCTTTGTTAGCCAGCACAATCAATGTCAAGCATGTCTGACGGCAAAATTAATATTGTCCAAGATGGGTGATTTCTCTGGAAATATTGAAGAACATCCCCTGCTATTGCCCGGTCAGAGTAGCAAGCCCAGTGGTTGCCACCCTCCGCAACAGCTCTTTAGGCTTAACCCCTAAATGGTCCTGTAACCCCGCCGCTGATCCAGAAGATTCTTAACCTTCTGAGTTTGACAATGTAGTCGCTGAATCTTCCTGGGAGACCAATGTTTCACCTGTTTCAAGTGAAATGGAGCACTTAAAAGGACAGAGAGAGTGGTGCAATTTTGGCTGAGTGGCAGAATTCTCACTTGCGATGTCAGAGACCTGGGTTTGATTCCCGGAGCCTGCCCGTGCCAAAAAGAAACAAAAGACAGAGAGCTGTGGGGCTTCATGGAGTCAGCAGAACACGTTTTAGGACTATTTCTGTACCTGACTGATAACAAGGAGTATGTGTATGTGACCAAATTTGGGTTGAGATTTGATTTCATGGCAACAGTGAGGTTGTGGGTCAGGAGAACTGTGGACCTCATCTGTAATCTGCTAAATAGAATTTAATAACTGTAAACAGCCAAATTGCGTTAGGTTGGTTCACAAAGTCTGGTTTACTCCCTGCTTCTGAGAAAATCCCCCCAGAAAATATATCTTTTCCATGAAGGAAAAGAAAGGAGAAAAAGCACAGTCACCTCCATTCTTCCTCCACATGTTCATCACCAGCTGTTGTAGTTTGCTAGCTGCCGGAATGCTATATACCAGAAACAGGAGGGCTTTTAAAGGGGGGATTTAATAAGCTGCAAGTTTACAGTTCTAAGGCCAAGAAAATGTCCCCATTAAAACAATTATATAGAAATGTCCGATCTAAGGCATCCAAGGAAAAATACCTTGGTTCAAGAAGGCCGATGAAGTTCAGGTTTTCTCTCTCAAGTGGAGGGGCACGTGGCGAACACAGGGTTCCTCTCTCATCTGGAAAGGCACATGGTGAACACAGTCAGGGCTTCTCTCTCATCTGGAAGGGCACATGGTGAACATGGCATCATCTGCTAGCGTCTTCTCCTGGCTTCCTGTTTCATGAAGCTCCCCGGGAGGCATTTTCCTTCTTCATCTCCAAAGGTCACTGGCTGGTGAACTCTGCTTCTCATAGCTATGTCATTCTGCTCTGCTCTCTCTGAATCGCTTTCATTCTCCAAAATGTTTCCTCTTTTATAGGACTCCAGGAGCTTATCAAGACCCACCCAAATGGGTGGAGACATGTCGTCACCTAATCCAGTTTAACAGCCACTCTTGATTAAATCACATCTCCAGGGAGATGATCTGATTACTGTTTCAAACGTACAGTATTGAATAGGAATTATTCTGCCTTTACGAAATGGGATTTTGATTAAAACATGGCTTTTCTAGGGGATATACATCCTTTCAAACCAGCACACTAGCTGAGAAGCACCTTTCCCTCCTTTCTGTTATTTGGAGGTAGCTGGGTGTTTTGCCTTCACACGTTTTGCATGCGATATGTGTTCGTTGATTAACAAGCCCTTCGGGAAATTTTCCTGAGCTAAATTGTAACACTTTGGCAGTTCACCTTTTAAAATGCCAGCTTCTTAAAGCAAATGTTTAAAACAATAGTGTCCCTTAAAGTGGAAGATAAAGTTGGAAATAAAATAAATGTATTTAACCTATTATGGGTTGACTAATTTTTTTCAGTTTTATTGAGATGTAGTCACATCACACAGATCATCTAAAGTATGCAATCACTGACTCCACAGTATCACCACATAGTTGTGCATACATCCCCATGATCGATTTTAGAATATTTTCATTACTCCAGAACAGAAATAAGGATAAAAAATAAATAAAACCTCAATTCTCCCCTACTCCTTAATACCCTCTATTATTGACCCATAATATTGGTGTTATACATTTGTTACTGTTGTTGAAAGAATATTAAAATATTAATGTTGCCTATAGTCCATAGTTTGCAATAGCTATGTTTTTTCCATAAAATCCTCTATTATTATTATTTTTTTCACATTTGTAGTGGTTCATGGAAGAACTTATTCATATATATAACTTTTTGCAACCACTTTCAATCAAATTCACCTACAGGGGGTGGCTAATTTTACATTTATCTTTTCTTTCTTTCTAAGGAGTTTCTTTGTTGATTCTACTAAGTCTTAAAGAGTCAACCTCAGATAGGCTGACTCTGCACACAGCACACCTCATGTGCTAGTTTGAAAGGATGTATGTACCCTAGAAAAGCCATGTTTTAATCCTAATCCCATTTTGTAAAGGCAGCTGTCTCTTCTAATCCCTATTTAGTATGGTATGTTGGAAGCTTTAATTAGATTATTTCCATGGAGATGTGTCTCACTCAAGAGTGGGCGTTAAATTGGATGAGGTCGAGACATTTCCAACCATTCCAGGTGGGTCTTGATTGGTTTGACTGGAATCCTTTAAAAGAAGAAGCACTTTGGAAAAAGCTAGACAACTACAAGAGAGAAAGCCAGGAGATTCTGTTACATCGAGATGTAACAACGAGAAGCAGAGTCACCAGCCAGAGACCTTCAGAGATGAAAAAGGAAAATGCCTCCTGGGAAGCTTCATGACACAAGAAGCCAGGAGAGAAAGCTAGCAGATGATGCTGTGCTTGCCACGTGCCTTTCCAGATGAGAGAGAAACCCTGAACTTCATCGGCCTTTTTGAACCAAGGCATCTTTCCCTGGATGCCTTAGATTGGACACTTCTATCTATAGACTTGTTTTAATTGGGACATTTTCTTGGCCTTAGAATTGTAAACTAGCAACTTTTCCCTTTTTAAAAGCTGTTCCATTTCTGGTGTATTGTATTTTGGCAGCTAGCAAAGTAGAACACCCCACCTTCACTTTCACTACTTTGTTCCTGGCTTCCATCATCTCTTGTCTACATTGTTATTATTTCTAGATTGGTGATGGTTGTCATTCCATAGTTCTACTTAATTTTTGGACATATAGTAAAGAGCACCAATTTTAAATAAGTGTTTACGTTTACATATACAGTCAGGTGATCACCACCAAGTAAGAGGCATTGCACATTTTCATAACCCCAGAAGCCTCCTGCATGCCTCCAAAAGGTAACAGTTATCTTGATTTCTATCAATTGCTTTGCTCTTTCCCCAAATTTTGCTGAATCAAACAGTATGTAGAGTCTGGTTATCCAGTCCTCTGTCAGTAGGGTTTTAGGTTGCTGCCAGTTTTGTGCTACCATGAATAAAACTACTAGAAATATTCTTGTATGGGTCTTTTCTTTGGATATATACCTAGGGATTGTATTGTTTGCTTATTGTTGTCTTGGTTGGGGACATGTGTCAACTTGGCCAAGTTGTGGTACCTATTTGCCTGGTTGGGCAAGTGCTGGCCCATCTGTTGCAATGAGGACATTTCATAGATTTAGATCATGATCACGTCAGCTGCATCCACAGCTGATTCCATTTGTAATCAGCCAAAGGGGAGTGTTTTCTACAGTGAGTGATGCTTAATCTAATCACAGAAGCCTTTTAAGGAGGACTCAGAGGAGGCAGATTCCATTCCTGCTTCGGCTGGTGAGCCTCTCCTGTGGAGTTCATCCAGACCATCCATCGGAGTCGTCGGCTTCACAGCCTGCCCTGTGGATTTTGGACTCTGCGTTCCTGCAGTCACGTGAGACACTTTCATAAATTTTATATTTGCAAGTGTTCCCTGTTGATTCTGTTTCTCTAGAGAACCCTAACTAATACAATTGTCTTCTAGAAGCTTTATTGTTTTAATTTTCACATTTAGGGCAATGATCCATTTCAAATCGAATTTTGTATATGGTGTGAGGCAAGGGGTCAAAGTTCATTTTTTTATAAGAATGTCCATTTGCTCTAGCCCCATTTATTAATAAGACCATCCTTTCCCCACTGAATAAGTCAAGTGACTATATACATCTTAAATTTATGTCTGAGCTCTCTATTTTCTCCTATGGATTTATTTGTCTTTTCTTGCATATGATACTGTCTTAATTAATTATAACTTCATACTAAGTTTTGAAATCAGGTAGTATAACTTTGTTCTTCAAATTTGTTCTTCTTTAATATGTCTAGATCCATTGCATCTCCACATACATTTTATAATCTTCCCATCAATTTCTACAAAAAACTTAGTTGGGATTTTGATCAGATTACATTGACTCTGTAGATCAATTTGGTAAGAATTGATAGCTTAGCAATACGAAGTCTTCCAACCCATAAACATGGTACATTTGAGTTCCTCTAAGTTGTCAAATCTATTAGCACAAAGATAGTCATTTTATCATTATTTTTTTAATGTTATAAGGTCTGCAATGATATTCTTGTTTTTATTCATGACACTGGTAATTCACGGTTGTTGATTTTTTATTGGTGTGTTGCTATTTTCTTGATCAGTCTTCTTAGAGAGTTTTTTTAGACTATTTTTGACTAATTTTAGATTTACAAAGTTATTCTCATGCACTCCTCACCCAGTTTGTTTCTCTTAATATGTTTATAAAAACTAAGACATCATCACTGGCAAATAACTATTAACTAAGCCTCAGAATTTTTATTTCACCGTTTTTTTGTTTTTTGCATTAAGGTCCCTATCTCTTGCAGGATCCTATCCAAGATAGCACATTGCATTTAGTCTCCTCTGCTCTGTGATAGTTTCTCAGTCTTTCCTTGTTTTTCATGACCTTGACAGTTTTGAGGAGTCCTGGTCGGATATTTTGTAAAATGTCCCTCACATTTTTCTTGTTTTCTCACAATGAGATGAGGTGCCCACCTCATCACGTCACACAGTATTCACACGCCCCCACTGGCGACGTTACCCATCACTTGGTTGAAGTAGGCCCTGCCAGGTCTGCTCTGTAAACCTATAAAGATTCTCTTTTTCCCTTCCCATACTCTATCCTCTGAGAGTGAGTCATTAAGTCCAGCCCATACTCAAAAGCAGGGGAGCCAAAGGGAACTAAATCTTCACCTCCTGGGGTGGGGGGTGGGGGCTGTATCTGTATACATTATTAGAATTCTTCTGCAAGGAGCTTTGTTTCTTCTTCCCCATTTATTGATTTGTTTAATCATTTCTATTCATCTGTATGGATGGATACAGAGCAGGGCAGGGAAAGTATGGGGAATGGCTCTGAAATTTTAGGCCGTGACTAGCCCTAGGGCTCAAGCCAATATTACTTAACTTGTTTCCTAGTGTCTTTGGGATTCTGAGGCTCAGAGCCTGGGCTAATGTGTCTGTTGGATCACAAGATTTGTGACAGATTGTTGTTCTGTGTCACCCGGCTTTGGAACCAAGAATAGAAAGGGTCTATTATGTAGATTTGTATTACGCAGCAAATGCACAATTGACACAGGAACAGAAACTGATTCCTCTCTCAGGAGCAAATTAAATGAAGAAAAAACTGAAGACACAGAAAGGAACTTATAATAAACATGTGCTACACATGCTTCTTGTAATTGTCCAAACACAGAGTGGAATGTCTCAGCCCTAAATGAAACAGAGTAGTTCAGTGCTCAGCTCTCAAAGATAATGAAGAGTCAAGAACAGTGAAGGAACTGGGAGGTGGAAATGAAGAAAAATAATTTAGAAGTGAGAAGAAAACCTCTGAGAAGAAAAATAGATTCATTTGTGTTCCCAGAGCTGAGAAGTAGCTGACACAGAGCAGTGGCTCAATAAATATTTGCTGAATGAATGAATGCCTTCAGGATTCATTGTAGAACACTGAGGGAAAGATAAAAAGGAGTGGAGATATTTCCGTGCGTTTGGACTTTAAATAAGCTCCAGGCAACGAGTGCATATTCTTACAAGTTAACAAACCTAAAAGGACTGTGATGTTGGAATCATAGGGACGACACTGAACTGTAATTCCCTGGTTAGGACCTCAGATTTGAGGGCCTAGGAGTGGAGTGACAAAGCGGTTTTTCTTAAAACTCCTGGTGACTGATACCAAGAAAACTGTGGGCTTCAGCAGAGCATACAGCAGAACTTCCAACCCTTCCTCTTGCCCTCTCCTCCTCAGATGCCGCCAGCTGGTTTATGTCAGGGGCGTGGGGAATTCCGGTCCCTCTTAAGGCCTGAAGAGGGAGGTTCCTGCTCGATACCCCATGGGTGGGTCCTGGAACTGGGTGAGAAGGGTACAACTGAGATGCACCAGCCTCAGGGGGTCACTGGACTGTTTTGCATACAACTTGGCAGAAACTCTTGTATGCAACAAACAACAGCAACAAAAATCCTTTAAGGTGGTGGGTAATGGAAGACAAGCCTGCTTCCTCATCAGCAAACCAAACACCTCTGTACTGCTCCATGTATTAATTAAGTAGACCCTACCATTCTTTCTAATTTTGTTTGTGTAGTTCACCCAAACAGATGAAGAGGAATCTCCTTAGAATCCCCAAATGTTAGATTTATAAGGAACTGCAGAAATGATCTAGTTCAACCTCTTTATTTTGAAAGTGAGGAAGGTGAAATCCAGGATGGAAATGCCTAGCATAACTGTGCATATCTAATTAGAAGTCAAACTGGGACTATAACCTCAGCTGTAACTCCCAGTTTACAGCTCTTTCTGCCACACTGTTGCTTCTCCTCTAAATCCAACCTCAGAGTAGATTCAACAGCCAGACCTAAGACTGTCCTACCTGCCTACCTATTGAAGCTCAGGAACTGACAGTGGTCAGTTTGGTGACAGCTTGTCACCAAATGTTTGATTTTTAAAAATCTAATGTATCTAGAAAAGGGCACTTTGGGATTGGGAAGGAAATTATGTCTCATTGAAAGATAAAAAGCATGATTCATGGATAGCCATTCCACAAGGAACCCTCCCTCACTTGACCCAAGCCCCAAAAGAGGCCATCCTCAGTCAACTCGAAGGAGAAGATGAGAATATCATCCACCTCCAGAAGCTAAACAGGAACCAGAATTTAATATCGAAACCCAGTAAGATGAGGACTTAGCAGTTTCAGCTAGCAACTCAAATGTCAAATGTCCTCTGTAAATGAATGGCACCAAGTACCACTTCAGTCGTAACAAACAAACCATGGCATTCACCATCTTGGTAACCACACAACAGGAAAACTTACTGCTCCCTAAAGAATACAGTGACTGAAACCACATACAGAATACAAAGGTAAACAGTACGGGCAACATTTTGCAAGGGCTACAGAGACCTACATTCATGGAGCAAAGAAATCAACAGAAAACAACAGCCCCCCCTCCAAAAAAAGAGTAAAATTTCGTTATGAACTCACAATATACCCAAGAAGAGCACCTTAAAAATGAAATAAAGGAGGGGAAGAGAGAGTAATGCAGACTGGGAAATGAGAAAAAAAAAAAAAAGGTTAAATAGATAAGGAAGGGAAAAAATGATAAACTCAGTGATGAACTAATGGAATTCAAAGCCGGGCACTAGAGGCCGGCTTTAATTAACTCATTCATTCCTAAGTAATTAGGAAAGTTTCAGCTCTTTTCTCCCTTTGAAGCCTGAGAAACAAATTTACTTATTTACGAGATTTTAAATGCCAAAAAGGGGAGAATGCGCACGTCTATAACTACCAAAGAAATAATCCCAGTGTTAAAAGAGTTCAACACTGGTTTGAATACACTTTAAAAGTACAAACATTGATGGTCTACCTCCTGTGCTGGAGGCTGAAGTGGGGGAGACCCAAGAAACCAAGAGAAGCCTAAGCAATTGCGGAAACCTCAGTGAATGGAGCCTCAGCCCAAGTACCAGCAGTCAGAAGCAAATAAGGCACATTTCTTTTCACATACAGGATTACGTTCCAGCCACTAACTTCAAGATACCAATTTCCTGTTTATGAACACGTTCTCTAGGTAAACAGTTCTTTCACTTCCCAATATAATTGTCTTTACAACCTCAAAAGTTTTAACTTTATTCCTTTTTTCATCTTTTTTCTATTACATCCTTTGCTCTATTGACAATATCTCCACTGAAATTTTGTATATTTTTAACCTCTACTCTTCTAAGCTTCTATTCCTCTAACATTTTCCAACTGGTGATATCTCATCCTTTTTCCATACTTGGAGCCTTTTATGTATTTTCTCACGTTTAATTCTTCATTTGTCCATCCTCATACACATATCCAAAGGACAATAAAATTCACATGGAAATTAGGTAAAGGCCTATCTCTCTATGGCTTCTCTTGGGCAACTAGTTCCTCTCGATTTATTAAATAGACCCATTTTCTAGATCCATTATATAGATTGATTTTGCTCAGCAATTTGTCATGCCTCAGATGCTGCACTGAATTTTCATTTCCACCCAATCTACCTAATCTTAAATCTCTTTTTAAATAGTAATCATTTAAGATGTCAATTCCTGGGTTATGTATATGAACGATTCCCTTCGTTAATGAACATTTGCATAGTATTTGTTCTAATAGGTGCTTTAGTGGAATTTGCAGCCATTTTTGCTCTTATCAATTTTTTTTTCCTTTTGGTAACAGCAAAAATGAAAAACAAAAACACGTTATTCAATCTATGCCCCAGTGCTCTGTCACAATTCTCTCTGTTCCCAAGGAAGGTCAGTTTTTAGTTAAGAGCTAGCCTCTGGACAACTTCTTTACTTCAGGTTGTTATATGACACATATGAAAGGTTTTTTCTCTAGGATAGCATACATATTGCAGATAACATCCCAAGGCTGACAATCTTTCATAAAAATAGGCCCAGAAAATAATTAAAATCCAGTTGGAACTTCTGGTATAGAAAAGTGAAATAGGAAAACACTATCTTTAGAAACAAAGCTGAAGTAATAAAATAGAACCCAAAGTAATGAGAGCAACAAATTTGACTGTGGCTCTTTGCTTTTGTCTCTATCTCCCAGGTAGTCATTATTGGTTCTTTAAGAAAACTGTAGAAAAACAGTTGGGGTTGTAAAACGTACTCATATTTCTAGGGGAAAGCATGACATTTTTGAAGAGTTAGAAAATTGGAGAGAGTTCCTTTTTCTAACTGACTTACAATCAAAATGAAATTTTTCTCTCTTTCAGAGGAAGGATGATCTACAATTTGAAACACAGGCAATAGCAGGAGTTAATATTGTTAGATCTAATTCAAGAAAGTCACGGTTGGCTTGAAAAGTTTTAAGAGAAGTTTCTTGCATAATCTCAAAGTTTCAGGAGAGGTGGCATTATCAGAGAAGAGAGTGAAAACAGTTTCTCCATAGATCTCCAAAAGCCATTATCTAAAAGGAAGACAGAGGAAGGTACAGGACCAAATAAAATCTTAATGTGGATAAAACATTTTGCCAGTGAAAAGCAAGTAAAAGATAGGCTATTTTTTCCCAGTGTTAAGTTTTATGGTGATATAAATAAAAATCTGTCAGCCCTACCTCTGTACTCCACCCCCTGGGGTTGGGGTGGGGCGGTGGGACAGGATGTTATTTCACTAAATCTCATGAAGTATCTCATAGCTAAGATACTCACAGCAGCAAAACAATAAAACAATCCGATATTCAAATGATTCTTACCAACATTGCAAAACCTTGGAGGAGAGTCTCACAGAAGAATTTAAAGAGCATCAAGCAGGGAATAAGTATATCTCTTTGCTAGTATCTCCCTATATATATATATTTTCCCTTATTCATTTGTGTCCCAAAATGGCTTCTTTTTTTATATACAACAAGATTATTTTGTGGTTCCTGATTGGTTTGAGAAACAACTGACATCTGGGATGTCTCTCTTCCTGTTCCTCTCCTGGAAGAAGTGAGCTGGGTTCCCTCTTGGAGGCTGGCATACCCTGATCTAACCAGAGGAGCTTCCCGTTTTGTTCCCTTTCCCCCTTTTTTCTTTACTTCTAACTAACTTGCATTTTGCAGCGTTGGTAAGACAACAGGAAGCCCTGGGCTTCCTCTCCAGGGCATTCAGCTGAAGGGATGTGCTCACCACATAGATAACAGTAGCCGGAAAAGAAAAAAACACACCCACCCTCCAGAAAGCATGACCCTTTTACCCCCCTCCTTGCTCTCCATGCCCTCTGCTGCCCGGTCCTGCCACCCCTCTGAGCGTCAGGCTTTATTGGGGTTGCACTCCAGTGTGGCCAGTTTTGGGAACGTGGGTGATACTGCTGTCTAAAGTCACTAACGGTTTAATAATTGTAATGCTGAGTCCCTTGGTATCAGCGTTACTATGCATTTTCTTTTTTGTTGTTGTTGTCAAATCTTCACACAGATACAGTCCATACATGGTGTACAATCAGTGGCTCAAAATACCATCTCACAGTTGTGTATTCTTCACCATGATCATTTTTAGAACATTCGCGTCGCTCCATAAAAAGAAATAAAAAGGAAAAAGAACTAACTCATACAACCCATACCCCTTACCCTTCCCTATCATTGACCAACAGTATTTCAATCTACTCAATTTATTTTACCCCTTATCCCCCTATTATTTATTTATTTTTATCCATTTTTTTTTTACTCATCTGTCTATACCCTGGATAAAAGAAACATCAGACACAAGCTTCTCACAATCACACAGTCACATTGTAAATGTTGTATCTTTATATAATCGTCTTCAAGAATCAAGGCTACTGGAACACAGCCCAACAGTGTCAGGTATTTCCCTCCAGCCACCCCAATACACCATAAACTAAAAAAGCATGTCTATATAATACATAAGAATAGTCTCCAGATTTTTTTTAAACATTTCTTATTGTGAAATATATTTACGAAAAACAATAAATTTCAAAGTACATTGTAACAAGTAGTTATAGAACAGATTTCAAAGTTTGGTATGGGTTACAGTTCCACAATTTCAGGTTTCTCCTTCTAGCTGCTCCAGGACACTGGCGACTAAAAAAAATATATCATAATGACTCAGCAGTCACACTCATTTGTTAAAGCCTGACTTCTTGGATATAACTCCTCCTTCTCCTTTGATCCTTCTCCCAATCTTTATAGATATTTTAGCTATGCTCATTCTAACTTTTTTCCTGCTGAAAAAGGGTGTCCACAATATGGGATAGGGGGATGGAGCTGGTCGATGCTCTTTGATAGACTGTCCCTCTGGGTTTCAGGATTTATCTGGCCTAGGAACCATCTGGAGGTTTTACGTTTCTGAAAAGTACTATGTGTGTTCTTATATGTAAAATGGTTTGTAGTATTGCCTTTATAAGATAAGAACCCTTGAAATAAGCACAAAGAGGAATTATCAGTTACAAATTCATTGTATTCAGGCATGAGTTTTAAATAGGACAGAAGTTTGCAATCTAGTTTTACATATTTTACCTATCAAGGGATCTGGGGGTAGTGGGAGTGCAGGGCTGAGTGCCTGAAGAATGGCCACAGGATAAGAACAGCCCAAACTGCTGAAGATGGTTAGCCAGACCCCACTGGCCTGAAGATAGAACAGCTATCACACTAGCAGCCAGTGTCTAGCTGAAGAGTGAGACACAGCAGTTCTCGGGAGAGGTCACTGAAGACAGTTTAAAAAGAGCCCTGAGGGCAGGCCATGGTGGCTCAGCAGGCAAGAATGCTCCCTGCTCACCTGCCATGCCAGAGGACCCTGGTTCGATTCCCGGTGCCTGCCCATGCAAAAAGAGTCCTGAGAAGTATAATTTGAGGCAGACACTACTGGGATGTCAAGTCCTGTATATTGAAATCCTTCTCTTCGCATCTTCCCTGGGGTTTAGTTGGCCCTGGCTCACCATCCATGGTAACCCTAAGAACCAGTTAAGAACTGACTGAGCTCTCAAGAGTCCTGGAGGTAAAGATGGGTCAAATATTTTAACAACACAGGAAGCTTCTGAGAGAGTATACCATGTCCATTGCTGTTTAACCTAATCTTTCTTCCCAGAGAAACCGAATACATTAAAGTTGGACTCTGTATTTGAAAGATCACGGATTTGATGATTCCCCCCAGTTTCCTCCCAGCTTTTCCGGCCCAGTTCTCCCACCTACATGGTGAAAACCAGAGTCCTCTTGCATCAGCCTGTTTTCCTGACAGTTCAGCAGGAAGATGTTGCATCTCTGAAGGATGAAGGAATTGAAGGAGATTTCTTTATTGCAGATTACCTCCAAGCAATCGCCAAACCATGCCCCTCACCTTCCTAACAGTTTTGCAAAGACAGGTGATCTGCAAAGACACTGGATGGCTTCCCCTAAGCCCCAGGTGAAACTTCTCCATGTTTGCCATGCATTCAGCAAACAAATGCCGCTCAGCAACTACTAACTGCCTATAGATTCCTATAGCTTGAAAATTTGATAAACTTGATAAAAATGGTCAAGTTGCTGAAGCTGCTTTCTCTTCTTCAGCATAACGCTAACATCTTTACCACAACTCTAGGTGACATTGGAGTAAGTCTTAACAGTTCTCAGCCTAGGTTTTTTCCAAGATTAAATGAATTATAGCATTTATCTTATAATAAGTGCGCAGTAAATGCTGATGAGGATGAAGTAGAAGGTGGCTAGCTTGGTGAGGAATATTTTTCATTTTCTTTAAAACACTTTTTTTCCTAGGCCCCTTGTCTGTTTTCTATGGCTCCGTGCCCTCACCACCCCAACACTCCTTTAAAGAAAGCCTCCGAGGCTGGAAACTTCTCCCTCTCTACTTCTCTAATTTGGGTAAATCTGAATATAGTTGCAATATGGTTAAGTGTGCCATCTTATTCATGGTCAGCTTCTTCTTCGTGTTCACCCATAGTGAATTCAAGGGACAACCATTTCTGGGGGATTTGCCTTCATAGCTCCAGCTGCAACCTTAGTCTTCTGTGGCTCCCTCATCCAAGTCCTGGGATTCCTCTGGCTAAATAAATAACCAACTGCATCACTCAGGGTCCCAGCAGGAACCAAATGGCACACTCAAACAAAGATACAGGAGACTTATACAGGGATTATTTACAAGGGGGTGGGCAGGGAAAAGGCAAACCACAAGGGATGATGCAGTTACATCAGGGCTGGTAACTGAAGGACAGACAGTGGGATGAGAGGTTCCTGGAACCCCCACAGAAAAGAGATCCACCCTGAAAGAATGCAACCTTTGTTGACTGTACAACCAGCTGAGGCAAATCCATAGGGAGGACTCAGGAGACTAAATACCCTGACCTCACTCTCCTCCTTCTCTCTAATTTGCCAGGTCTCCTTCTTGGCCAAATACAATTGGAAGTCTGAGGGCACGTGAGCCACTGACATCACCCTCCCAGGGTGGGGTGAAGAGTGGCTCCTGAGGGGCACACCAAACAAATGAAGTGGGCCAGATATGGATTAGTGGTGTCTAAAGACCAGTGATATGAACCAAATTATATTTTATCCAACTCCTTGCACTTAGGACCCTTAAAAAAATTAATGTGACCCTAACAATTTATTTGGGGACTCTAGAAAAGCCCATTTGTTTTCTGGTTAGATTTGCAAAATCTAAATTAGTAGACCAGTGTTAACAGACCAATCTCTGATATTATCTGTCTTTGGTTTGGAATATTCTACTGGCTGAGTATTCTGGCATGTGGCAACTGGGGGTGACCCTCCACTTCCCACCCACTGAGGAAGAACCAGTTGGTTCCATCTGGGTATATTGGTGGCCTCAGGCAGACAACTATTCTGGTCCTACTAGGGAATTCTATTAACAGGCTTTGTGGGTCCTTTTCTTTCTGACACTCTCTGAGTGGACTTTTGAGTGTATTCTCTCCTCCAGGTGGAGGTAGAGGTAGGTGAAACAGGACAAAGGAACAGACCTTCCTGCAGAAACCACAGCTCAGGACAGGAAGCAGAAATCCAAATACCTGTCCCATTCTTCTCAGCCCGGCACGTTCTCATCATACAGAAAGAAACCTAGAAAATTGTCCTTGGACACTAGTGATGGAACGAAGTACTAAGAAAAACTCATTGCCTTCCAAAGTCACTGCCACAGGCAGGGGTGTGGCTCATCCTAACCTCTTCCTCTCAGTTTGCCATCCGGCAAGGCTGGTCCCTAAGAACAAGTAGGATGAGTGGTCAGTTACATGGTGTGACTTGAAGGCCTTTAAGAGACCTGCCTGACCCCCAACTATCTCCCCTGCTGTCCTGAAATTTCATCTGAAGTTTCCAGCATTTGAGTCATTTCTTTATGCTAAGAATTTGTTTTAAGAAATTCTCTGCTAAAATGTGTATGTTGCTTAAAAGGGTATAATACATGTTTGTCATTCTTTTTTTTTTTTTCAATAACTAACCTCGTTCCTATGTTTGGAGAACCTGACATCTTATGAGTATTGACAGGAAGCAGAGCCAATTTTCTACTGTAACACCTCATCAAGGGTACGTGCTGTCCCAGTCCCTCTTGTGACCAGGGCACAAGCATGTGACCCAATGTCAGCCAACCAGTGCTCCAGACTGTGCATCAGGAGCTAGTGACACAAGATAGCAGAATTGGAGAGCACTCACTTCATCCACAGGTAGCAGCTGTGGCAATATCCAGAGCTATCAGTGGTAGCAGAGCAAACTGTGGTGTCCAGTATTAAGGGGTGGTTGCAGCCATGTTCTCACATGTGCAATTTCTGGCACAATGTGGGCCACGTTACCAACAACTGCATAGCATCCCCTATACCTGCCCATTTCCCAAGCCTATTCTTCAGTCTTCCCATAGAGTTCATGAGCTTCCTAATATCCTTTTACCAAATTTCCATGTTGCTTAAATCAGACAGAGTCATCTTCAGTTGCAAGCACCTGAGGACACTGATTGATACAAGGGGTGACATAATAACTCAAGAGAAGCCATAAATGCTCTAGCCACAGATTGCTTCATTTATCTAATGAGCTAATTTCACCTTGGGAAACAGCAGAACCCCAGGGAAAGGGTTTTTGCTGATGGGAGGAAGGGGAGGGGGAAAATCAAGAAAGCCTGATTTTCTGGGCATTGGCTGATGGTGTTTGCCAAGAAGAGCACTGGACAGAGGCTTCAAGGCAGACTGGGAGACATCCAAGGTTCTAGGCTGGGGCCATGCAGGAAAGATGGAGGTACAATAAGGGCCATTATCTGAACCACTGTTGATATTGAATATGGAGCCTTATTGAAATGGTCTTGATTATGCTTTTATAGAGCATCTAAAGGAAGTTTCTGCTTTGTCAGCCAACCAATTGTAGTCAAAGTAAGACTACCAATTTTACCTCTTTGATTTGTATAAACATTTCTGCTGACATTTTGGGATTTTTGTCCTCTCTCCCCAAAACCACTATATAACAGTCCGTTTATGGTTTAATAAGCAGGCATAAAAATGCAAGGAGAGTGTAAGTTCTAAACCACGTACAGGGCAGGGGCTATGTCTTAATTTTCTCGCCCCCCTGCAAGGAGCACAGAAACTTTCCACTGTTCATTTAAGGAAGGGAAGGAGAAAGGAAACTAGGAATGAAGTGAATACTGAGACTGAGCCTCTGTGAAGAAGCAGTTTGTGATTTTTGTGTGAAGAGTAGGGGTGGTCCACAAGTTAGCAGATGTACTCCTTTCTGCATCCCTTCTTCCTTTCCCTCAGAACGGCACTGTGCCTGGTGTTCTGTTGAGTGAATGGGTAAACTCAAGAGCCCAGTTATGATTCTCTTAACTTTTCCACGAAAGGGTCATGTGTGTCTGCCAGAGACTCCAGGTATGAATCCAGGGCACCTGGAGATGGCCTCGTCACAGGCCACTCTGACCACGGTGGCAAAAGTCAATCGAGACAGGAGGAAAGGGCTCTCATCTCAGGCGAGCTCCCCCAGCTCTGCTTGAAACTTCCGGTGCAAGAGGAATCCCTGAGGCAGTGACTCTCACAATCAAGGGGGCACGCTCGTGGAGTTGTTTTTGCTGCAGGTGATCACTGAATTGCTATCCTTTCTCATGAGCTACGTGGATGTCGGCAAGGGAAAGGCACTGAAAACTAATCTAAGTGAAGTTGCTGGAGAACATTTTAAAAAGAAAAATACACAAGCTACCTTTGATTAAAAAAAATATTTACGAGACACGTTGTCTTTTATTTTTGTAGAATGTTACTTAATAAATATTTTACCAGAATGATGATGATGAGTGATAACAATAAGGGAAGAACTTGGGAGAGTAAGAGATGGAAACATCTTTAATTTTCATTAAAACCTCAATCTATCAGACTTGGCCTCTGCATCAGATCTTGAAATTTGACACAGAGAAATTTCCTTACATTGCCAGACCAAATTTCTCACCTCAGCCAGTAGCCAGGCTCAGTATATGGAGGACCAGTGGCAGCGGGTCTTGATGACCTGCAGCAGAGGTTTTTTAAAAGTGAGGAAGATGACAGTACAGGCCACGAGCAGGGTGAGGCAGCTGGGGAGAATGAGCACAAGGTAGAGCAGGCCCATGTCCACCTGCTCCCACTTACAGTCCCAGGGCCCGTTTTCAGGCAGGTCCACCACACGCATTATCTTGGAGGAGAGGTTGCAAGTGACCATCTCCAAGTCGGCGACGGGCGGCACCTGCAGGCGCTGCAGGGTCCCCCAGCCCTCCACCCTACAGCAGTCGTATGGATTCTGACTGAGGTAGACGGTCCGCAGACTCCTCATGAGCTGCCCAGACACTGCCCTCTGGGAAAAGGCTGTGAGCAGGTTTCTGCGGAGATCCAGGGTCTGCAGGGCCAGGCTGCCCCCAAACCTTGGGAAACTGGTCAAGGAATTTCCTGAGAGATCCAAGTCCTTCAGATTCCCAAACGCAGAGAAGTCCAACTCCGTGAGGCTGGAACGGAGGCCCACGTTTCCAAGAGACAGGACCTGTAACGTGGGGGCAATCTCCCGGAGAGGGGTGACGCTCCCGTTCAGAACCCCCCAATTGCTGGACAGATCCAAGTGAGTGAGGGAGGTCCCCTGGAACGTGCAGTCGTGTAAAGGCCCCAGCCCACAGCCCTCCAGAGAGAGGCTCCTCAAGGATGCCATGTTCCTGAAATCCACACAGCTCGGGGCACCCACCCGGTCTAGGTGAGCTGGCCGGGGACACAGTGAGATCTGATTGTGGCTCATGTCAATTGTAGTGATGTTACTGGCACTGGCAAAAAGGCCCGTGGGGACACCCAGGAGCTCATTGAAGCTCAGGTTGAACAAGCGGAGGCTCCTGAGACAGCCAGTGAGCCCCGGAGTTAACCGCAGCTCTGACAGCTGGTTCTGGCTCAGGTCTAGCTCCGTGAGGGCTCCCGGGGGCTCGTGCTCCCGGATATGCAGCATCATCAGGCAATTCTGGTTGAGGTTTAGGTGGGAGAGGGAAGGCATTTTCTTCAAGAAACCATCAGGCAGGTACTGAAACTGGTTCTGGCTCATATCCAGGAAGTGGAGATGGGAGAGGTCACTGAAGACAAACTCTTCCCAGAGGTTGACGGTGGTGATGTTGGTCACGTTGCCGTCCACCAGCAGGAACTGGGCCACCATCTCCCGTGGCGACGAGGCGTTGTACAGGTCACCGTAGAAGCCCATGTTGTTGTCCCGCAGCAGGAGGGTGTGCAACTTGCTGCACTGGGGCAGGAGTGGGAAGAACAGCAGCTGGTTGTGAGAGAGGTCCAGCATCTCCAGCTCAAAGGCAGCCTCTCCGCTGGATGCTAGGAACCACTCCAGGACATTGTAGCTGACGTTGAGGACCTGTAGCTGTGTGAGGCCGAAGTCCACAATGCAGGGAAGGTTGTTATAGGCCAAGTTGAGGTGTCTCAGCTCAGTCAAGCCATCAAAAGCGCCCCCCTCAATCTCAAAGATGTAGTTCCTCTGCAAATCCAGCTCCCTGAGGTGCCCCAGACCCTCAAAGACTGAGTCATCCAGCCTCATGATGGTGTTCTTCGCCAGGGACACAGACTCCAGGGAAGAGAGGTTCTGGAGCATGAGGGCCACCATGTCTTCCGTCAGGGAGTTTCCAGATAAGTCCAGCCTCCGCAGTCCCAGAAGAGAGTGGAAAGCAGCTGCAGTCTCTCTGTAATTCTCTGAGAGGGAATTGTCACCAAGAGCCAGACTATGCAGGTGGGGCTGCTTCTGGAAGGCATGCTGGCCAATGCGTTCCAGGTGGCAGCTGTGCAGACTGAGGTGCTCCAGGAGAGGGTAGTGGAGGAGGGAATGATTCCACAGGGTCTTGAGGGGGTTGGCATCCAGGATGAGCATCTGGGAATAGGGCGGGAGATTGCTGGGCACTGAAGAAAGGTGCTCCCTTCGACAGTCAGCAACCCTGCCCACCTAGGTCCAAAAACACACTGGTCAGCAGAAGTTCATGTACAGGGGCTTAGTTCATTATAGGATTGTACCTGCAATCACTAGGGCATGGCTCTAGAGATTACGATTTTTTTAATAGAATAGGAAAATGTAGAATGGAAGGGAAATTTCTTTGTTCTCTACCTTCACACTTAAATAGTCAGCCAGGAGCCGATTTCGAATTCTGGGCACCACTTAAAACACACAGTGTTAAGAGAACAATCTGGGCACCTGTTCTTCTGGTGTTGAGAGGTGACAACTGAACTTGCAATTTGGTTTTAACTACAAGAAGGCCTGAGGACCGGCTCTCTACCTGAATTTGAATCCCCATCACTGACACTTATTTTCTGTGTGATCAAGGGCAAATAATTGAACCTAAGCCTGTTACTTCCTCTGTCAAATGGAAATTAAAATAGTACCTACTTCTAATTAAAAAAAAAAAAAAAGTACCTGCTTCTGAGGATTGCTGTGAGAAATAAACGAGAGAATGCCCACAAAGTGCTTAGCAGAGTGCCTGGCACACAGCCAGCAATTGATAAATGCTTATGATTGGATTGTTATCAGTATTTTCTAACACCAGGTCTAATCTTGGCTTGGCTGCTTCTTTTTTTTTTCCAGATGCATGGTTTGGGAATTAAACCCAGGTCTCCCACATGGAAGGTGAGCATTCTACCACTGAACCACACATGCACCTCGGTGCAACCTTTTATCAAATGGGTGATCTTGGGCTGTTCACTTTAACAACTCAGGATCTCTATTACCCCATTTGTAAAACGGCCATTATACTTGTAATTTTCTCATAGGGCTTCTGTGAGGATTTAGTGTGACTGTTTATATAAAACACTTAAAACAGAATTTTGCACATGAATGCTTAATAAATGTTACCTATGATCATTAGCATGATTAATTAATAGCATAATTAGTTACTTAATCTCTTGTTGAGCATTTGAGTTTGTTTCTAATTTCCAGATGCTCACAAGAATCTATCAAGTTCCTTCTTCTGAGAAGGAGGAGTTTTAACAGAGACGATAGGATTAAACAAGCAGTATGACTTCTGGATTATTATACTATTTCTTTTTAGTCTCCAGTGTCTTGGAGCAGCTGAAGGAAAAACCTGAAATTGTGGAATTGTAACCGATACCAAACTTTGAAATCTGTTCTACACAGCTACTTATTACAATGTACTTTGAAATTTATTGATTTTTTGTATGTATGTTATGTTTCACAATTTAATAAGCAAAAAAAAAGAATGAGAAGTAACTTAAAGAGAAAAAAAAAAAAGTTCCTTCCACTACCCCATGTCACTCCAAAAAAAAGTCTTTGGAGCTTTGATTGGGATCACATTACAATTATGGATTAATTTGGGGTAGAACTGACCTCTTTACGAATTTGAATCTCCCCATCCAGAAGTAATGTGTATTTCTTTATTTGAGTAAGTGCTGGTGTTCCCCTCTCACAGGGTGTCTCTGTAGAAGGCTGTGGTTAGGGGCTTTCCTAAAGCAGTGGGGTCCTGTTTCACCATAGCTGCTGCAGTCGCGGGGTCACACCCTCGTAGCTCCCCGCCGGCCTGCTGACAGTACTGCAATAGGACGTGGGCCTTTAGCGCCCAAGGAAACCTTATTACACCCACTTCATGACGACATTGCATGGTTAATGCAATGAGGGGCGATGGAAAGCACCTGGATTTTAGAACTGAGCCCTCAATTCAGAAGACACAGGAGAGCCACTCTTTGAGCTAACTGGCAGCCAAGGCCCTACTCTGCCCACCAGAGTTAGGGAAAGTCATGCAGGGAGTCTAACCTGAACCCCAGGGGCTGTCCTAGAATTCACGCTCTATTCTCTCCTTTTCCTGTACCTGGTAACATCTGAATCACTACCATGAAGTCGTACTTTACCCGTGTAAGGGAATTATGGAAGTGTGTGTAGCAGAGACCAATAAACAATAAAATATAATAAAACAACAATAATAGGTAAAACAGAGAGCACTGACTACATGCCGGTGTCCTGAATGCTTTACATATATTAACTCAAGCATCGTAATAACTAATTACTATGGTATTATTGGTAGGTATTACTATTTCTTCTGTATTTTATAAATAGGAAACTGAAGCAGAGTGGTCCCCAGAGTCAACAGCTGGTGACTGATGGGGCTGGAATTTAAACCTGGCTATTCTGGCTTCAGAATCCATGCTTGTAATTATTATTATTATTTTCTGGGGGGGAGGGTGCCTGGTCCAGGAATCGAACCCGGATCTCCCGTGTGGAAGGTGGGCATTCTAACCACTGAACCACCAGTGCACCCCATGCTTGTAATTATTACTCCATAGTCATCCTCCCTCTAACTTACTGAGTATACTGTGTAGAGCATAGTGGTTAAAGGTTACAACAAGTGGTTAAGAACCATGACAGCTGGTTTTTAAAGAGTCATTAGTTTTAAGAACACATTCTTGAATGTAAATATTAGTCCTGGCATCTAATTTGTCTTACTAGTGCCTAGCATATACTAAGGCTCAAGGAATGTTTAATAAATGCTTATTTCCCAAGCAACTCTTGATATCATTGAGTTGCAGGCAAAGGGAAAAAAAAGTTTCTAGAAAAGTACTCAGTCATTAGCACCCAAGACTGTTTCTAGATACAGGCTGAAAGGGGGTGAGCATATAAACTCAGGCATCTGCTTCACAGAACTCAGAGGCAGAGCACCTACAACTTTACTATGCCCCACCCAGAGGTTCTGATACCATCAGTGGAGCTGTCATCCAGCTTTTTAACAAGGTGTTCTTGTTCCAGGTGACTGGCCAAGGCCCATCTCCGGGGCCTCCTGTCCTCAGTAGGTATGAATAAAGTGCGGGTAGGGACTACCTGGCCTTTCCAAGCATCAGCTGTAAAACCTTTGTTTAAAGAGTGGCTTACATGTGGCATGGTGCTAGGCAGATGCAGAGTGACTCAGACTCATTTCCTTCCCTCCGTGATTGACAATCCAGCTTTCCAAATGGACCAAACCTTGTCAGGACAGGAGCAACAGACAACCCAGGGCTTCCAGGGAGAACTCACCAACTTGCAGCCTCCTTGAGAAGCTGCTGTGACTGTTCCACTTCTGTTCCTCCATTCCACAGTCAGGAAGTGAAAACTCAGGCAGAGCCAAAGGGGCAGCAACTCCATCTCAAGAGCAGCACTGTGGACAGAGAGTAGAAAAGCAGCAAGTCAGAGAAGGACGGGCTGCTTTGCACTCTCAGGAGAAAGAGCATTTCCCAAGTTATCTCTGGTCCTGGATGCACACAGCTAGGTGGTGGTGGGAACCCACAGATTATTCAAATGCCTCAATTTAGCCAACACTTTCAACCTTTCACTGATACTGTCAATCAGAACACGTTTTTGTTTTGCTTCCGCCATCTGATGGACAAGTGCTGAACATTGAAACGCCCAGAGTCTAACAACAGAAGAGAAAAGCAAAGGTCTTCAGTAATCAGGTCTCAAGGTCCCTGGAGTTTCCCATTTTGTACTTTTGTTGAAGCTTTCCTCCCAACACCTCAAATCTGCCAGATGCATAAGTTCCATTAACGTTTTGAAAGAATGAATGAATAAATGAATGGTGGTTCCACAAAATTACTTATGGTCCTCTTGACCTAAGGCTTTTAGAAAAGGGTAGATCTCACTTTTTAAACCTGTTAAATATAGTCCTTTGAGAAAAGGATTCTGATGCTTTGCAGGGAAGAGGGAACAGAACTGAGGAGAAATGAAAACTTGATATTCAGATGTAATAAAGATTACTCACAAAATACACTTCTCAACCTGACCAGTGAACACAAACAGCACACACAGAGAAGGCTTAAAGTTATATGCACATCACCAGGATTTTAGAACCAGAAGGAACCAGAAGGGAACATACAAAAGCCAGAAGATGATAAATGAATCAAGCTCCTGGAAGTACTTGGCAAGCATGGCTGGCACAGTTTCCATTCCCACCCACCTGATCTCCAGGGTGAGTTGCCAGGGAAGGCCATGTGATTTCTCTCCCTGAGGGTGCTGTTGGATTGACTACCCTCTTGTTGGGAAAGTTTGCTACCCAGTGGCCTCCCTTCCCAGTCTGCTTTCCTCAGAACCAGAGGGAAGCAACTGGCCCCAGCATTCCATCTACTCCATCTTCTCCTTGACACCCACCCAGGAGGGACCACAGCATCCTTTCTTCCATCCTCTCCTGGCTACCAGCACCCACGCTATCATGAACCTCCTCATCTTGTCATCAGAGAGGAAACTTGCAGACTTTTCCGCCCAACACATCAAGGCCACCTTGGGCCCCTTCCTCTTTCCCCTTCTTCAATTGGGTTTACATATCTAGAAGGCTAATTTTAGCTTTCTGGCCAGATTTGAATACTCACCAATGAAAAGTTAAGTGCAAGCAGGTGAATCAGCTTTACTTCAGCCCAGGTCGGCTCTGCTTATCACAGAGGGAACCTTTCCAATTCAGAATATAGCAATGCTCGCCGGTCCCCTTCCCAGACCTCCCCTGTGCTTCTGTACCTGTGTGGGAATTAGCACCTTCTGGACACAAATGGCAAAAGCCATATGGGCTCCCACCCTCAGTATCCTCCCAGCACACCTCAGTATCCCGCAACCACACACACACACACACACACCTGGAACCAAGGATCACTGCCCACCTTGAGGTAAGTTTGCCAGATTAAACAAATTACAAGATACCCAGTGAAACTGGGATTTCAGATAAACAGTAAGTAATAGTTTAGTATAAGTATGTCCCGTGCAATATCTGGAACATTTTTATGCTAAAAAGTTCATTTTTTATATGAAATTCAAATTTCACTGTGTGTTGCATTAAATTATTATATTGAGGAGATTCAGGGAGATGGGAACGGTGGACATACTCCCACCCTCATCCCCTCTGTCGGGCTTGGGATGGACCCTGCTGCGGTGACACTGACCCTTCTAGGAGAGCCAGCCCCGTGCACTGAACTACTGAATCTACATGTGTACAGGGCGAGAGTGTAATTTCTTCTGAGAGTGTAACCTCTTCAGACTGGAAGGTCAGGCCTGGTTTCACTTAAGCTTGGGACTATAATTATAATTTCTGTATCACCAAGAATATTTTTGCAAACTTAAAACATATTTTCTTTTATATTCAGTCAGTCAGCCCAGCATACCTCTTACCATGGCCTGTGGGCAACACCAATGAGGCAGTAGGAATCGTAGGAAGAGTGTGGGATTTGGGACCTGACTGTCCAGGGTTTGAATTCTGCCTCCATTATTTGTTGCTAGGCCTCGAGCAATTCACATGAAGTCTCCAAGATCCAGATTACTTTTCCACACAATGGGAATAAGAATAACTATTGACTGAGTTTTATGAGGATCAAATAGTGAAAGTGCTTAACTGTGAGGGTAGTTAATAATGTAATTATTATTTATGAGTTCTAAACACTATCAAGCAGGTTGAGTGGTTGCTATTCCTATGTGTAATCTCCAAGGTAATTCAGCAGCTATAGTAGGCAGAGGAAAAAAATGGATCATTTGGCTGGAAAGATGAATATAATGTTATATATATATATATATATACTGGCATGGGCAGGCACCAGGAATCGAACCCGGGTCTCTGGCATGGCAGGCAAGGACTCTGCCTGCTGAGCCACTGTGGCCCTCCCTAATGTTATATTATACGTTACAATCAAATGTATAAAAAAGTATGCGGGAAGGTTAGATTCAAAATTCTACACTAATAAATTCTATATCACACCTACTGTAGGGAGAGCTAATTCAGAACAAGGCTAAACCCAGAAACAGATGGCTCTGCTAGTTGAGGACTGTTTGTCCTCAGATGCTTGCATCCCTCTTACCCCTTCTGCTCTGTACACGATCTGGCTTCAGAAGGCTTTGTTTCCCAGGCTCCAGGCGTCAGCTGGCCTCCAGCTGGTTGGGTAAAAGGGAGGCACTAGGGGCAGATTAGGAAGGCAGAAGGAGTCGGCAAGCCAGGATATTTCTCTCTCTCCCTCTCTGTCTTGGACAGAGACTTCCTTGAGCTTTTTCTGGTCATTGTGGTTCCTAAGCTGTAGTAACACCACCTTCTTTTTTTATCTGGCCCCCTCGCTCCCACCTCAACACACATACAACCAGGGGAGGTAGCTGCTTCCTATAGCTGCTGACTTCTAGGATGACTCTCTTATTCTCTGGTTGGCTTCTCAGCCTTTTCCATCATATATATAGCCACTCGGCTCCATTAAATTTCCTCTGTTTTAAATAATATGGGTGGGGTTTCTTTTTAACTTTTTTATTGTATAATATAACATATATACAAAGATATATATATATATTTTATCGTTTTTTTTCTTTTTGTGAAAAATAACACATACACAAAAAAGCAATAAATTTCAAAGCACAGCACAACAATTAGTTGTAGAACAGAGTTCAGACTTTGGTATAGGTTACAATTCCACAATTTTAGGTTTTTACTTCTAGCTGCTCTAAGATACTGGAGACTAAAAGAGATATCAATATAATGACTCAGCAAACAGATGCATCTGTTAAACTCTACCTTCTCGGTATAACTCCAATTGTGGGTGGACCCTGACTGAATGGTGCACAGGAGAGTAGCTTGGAAGAGTATTAAAGAAAAAGGTATGAAACGGCTCTGAAAAGAAATAAGACTTTCAAAATAATAGCCATTCAGGTTGAGAAACAATCTTCCCAGAGTGTGTAGCTGCAGAAGGTTCCTCTGAGCCATGGTAGTGCAGACAGGACAGGACAGTTTGGATGTCATATCTCACTAGACAA